>NC_080197.1:52406113-53027447 GCF_030028045.1 Hippopotamus amphibius kiboko
AGAACATGGGTGTAGCAAGATACTAGACTTTAAACTAGACTTTAAAACAAAGGGTATAACAAAAAAAGAAGGGCACTATATAATAACAAAATGATTGATACGATAGAGGATATTACACTTGTTAACATATATGCACCCAATAGAGGAGCACCTAAATATATAAAGCAAAAACTAACAGACACAAAAGGAGAAGCTGACAATAATGCAATAAGAGTAAGAAACTTTAACACTCCACTTACATCAATAGACAGATCATGCAGACAAAAACAAAAGTCAGTAAGGCAACAGTGGTCTTAAATGACACAATACTCAACATAATAAAGGCCATGGATCACAAATCCACAGCTAACATCATACTCAACAATGAAAAGGTGAAAGCCTTTCCTCTACAATCAGGAACAAGACAAGGATGCCCACTCACACCACTTCTAGTTAACATAGTCCTAGCCACAGCAACCAGACAAGAAAAAGAAAAATGGCCTCCAAGTTGTAAGGAGAAAAGTAAAACTGTCACTGCCTGCAGATGACATACATTATATAGAAAACCCTAAAGTCTCCACCCCAAAACTGTTAGAGCTAATAAATGAATTCAGCAAAGTTGTAGTATACCAGATTAATATACAGAAATCTGTTGTTTTTCTATACACTAACCATGAACTATCAGAAAGAGAAAGCCAGAAAGCAACACCATTTAAAATCATATCAAAAAGAATAAAATACCTAAGAATGAACTTAACCAAGGAAGTAAAAGATCTATACTCTGAAAACTACAAAACATTGATGAAGGAAACTGAAGATGATAAAAATAAGTGGAAAGATAGCCTATGCTTTTGGATTGCAAAAATTAATATTGTTGTTAAAATGGCCATATTACCCAAAGCAATCTATAGATTTACTGCAATCTCTGTCAAAATACCCATGACATTTTTCACAGAACTAGAATAAATAATCCTACAATTCATATGGAACCACAAAAGAACCCAAATTGTCAAATCAATCTTGGGAAAAAGAGCAAAGCTGGATATATCACTCTCCCATACTTCAGACTATTCTACAAAGCTACAGTAATCAGAGCAGCATGGTACTAGCACAAAACCAGCCATATAGATAAATGGAACAGAATAGAGAACCCAGAAATAAATCCACCCACCCTATGGTCAATTAATCTATGACAAAGGAGGCAAGAATATACAATAGAGAAAAGACAGTCTCTTCAATAAGTGGTGCTGGAAAAACTGGACAGTGACATGTAAAACATGACTTTAGAACATTTCCTCACATCATATACAAAACTAAACTCAAAATGGATTAAAGACCTAAATGTAAGACCTAACCATAAAATTCCTAGAAGAGAGCATAGACTTTACACCCTGACAAAATGTGCAGCAATATTTTTTTGGCTCTGTCTCCAAAGCAAAAGAATAAAAGTGAAAATAAACAAATTGGACCTAATTAAACTTAAAATCCTTTGCACAGCAAAGGAAACAATTGACAAAAGGAAAAGTCAACCCATGGAACTGGGGAAAATATTTGCAAATGATATGACTGATAAGTGGTTAATATCCAAAATATATAAACAGCTCATACAATTCAATGTCAAGAAAACCCAATCAAAAAAGTGGGCCAGAGAGCTAAATAGACACTTTTCCAAACAATATATGCAGATTCTAACATGTACATGAAAAGATGCTCAATATCGCTAATTATTAGAGAAATGCAAATCAGAACAGCTAGATATCACTTCAAACCTGGCAGAATGGCTATCATCAAAAAGTCTACAAATAACAAATATTGGAGAGGATGTAGGGAAAAGAGAACCCTCCTACACTGTTAGTGAGAATGTAAATTTGCCCAGCCCCTATGGATAAAAATATGGAGGTTTCTCAAAAAACTAAAAATAGAACTACCATGTGATTCAGCAATTCCACTGCTGTGTGTATATCCAGAAAAAAACAAAAACACTAATTCAAAAAGATACATGCTCCCCAATGTTCATCACAGCACTATTTACAATAGCAAAGACATGGAAGCCACCCAATCGTCCATCAACAGATGATTGGATTAAGAAGATGTCTCATATATGTATATATTTGTGTATATATATGTATGTATATGTATATACATATACACAATGAAATATTATTCAGCCATAAAAAGAATGAAATATTGCCATTTTCAGCAATGTAGATGGACCTCGAGAATATTATGCTTAGTGAAGTAAGTCAGACAAAGACAAATACTGTATGAAATCACTTGTGTGTAATCTAAAAAATAATGCAAATGAATGTATATAGCAAAGGAGAAACAGACTCACAGATATAGAAAACAAACTAGTTGATTATCCACTGAGAGAGGGAAGTGGAGAAGAGCAAATTAGGGGTATGGGATTAAGATATACAAACTACTATGTACAAGGTAGATAAGCAAAAGTGTGTATCATATAGCACAGGGAATTATAGCCATTATCCTGTAATAACTTTCATGGAGTATAATCTTTAAAAATAGTGAATCACTATGCTGTACACTTGAAACTAATATAATGTTGTAAATCAACTATATTTCAATCAAAAAAAGGTGTGATGTTGGTTTTACTGTGCTAAAATCAAAGTCTTGGCAGGCCTGCATTCCTTTTGGTGGCTCTAGAGAAGAATCTATTTCCTTGCCTTTTCCAGCTTCTACAGACCAACTAGTTCTACAGTTTGTGGTGTCTTCCTTCATTTTGAGAGTCAACAATGCAGCATCTTCTGTCCTCTCTGATCTTTGCTTCTTCCATCCTTATACCTTCTCTCTATGCTTTCTGATCCTCCTGTCTCCCTCTGGTATGGACATTGGGCCTACCCACATAATCCAAGATAATCTCCCTATATCAAGATCCTTAATTAAATCACATTTGCAAAGTCTCTTTTACCACATAGGGCTACATATTCACAGGTTCTGTGGATTAGGACCGGATATGAATGGGAGACCATTATTCAGCTTACCACACACTTTACATCCTTCACGTCACAGATTTAATAATTTCACGTGTTAATGACACACCTCCATCTATCTGCCTGCTCAACTTTTGTGTACTTGTTGTCATCACCTTTACCTCTATATTGTTTGTTGTTATAAACATTATTTTTACAGTGTTATTATTTTTACTTTAAACAGACAATTATTTTCAAGTAAATTATAACAATAAGGAACACATATTCTTTTGCATTTATGCACATATTTATCATTTCTGGCTCTCTTTATTCCTTCATTTAGATCTAAATATCTAACTGCTATAATTTTCCTTTAACCTAAAGGACATCCTTTAGCAAATGGAATTTTTTCCAGCCCCCAAATGATTTAAAAGCTAAAGCATAAACTTCATAGAATAAACCTTTTGTATGAGACAGGCCCAGGTTACCCAAAAATCACTGTGGTATTTCCAGATAGAGATGACAACAGAAATTTCCTATAAGCATTTCTATGAATTTGCAGAACACTGTGTTTAAGCACTGCCAGTTGAAAATCTTTTCACATATTGTTTTTATGATACATAAAAAGCAGTATATTTGTTTCTATTTTCTTGTTCCAAGACATTATGTTGCAAGTGGTAGAAAATCAGTAAGAAAAAGAAACAAGGAAGTTGAAAAAGATATATGAGGCATCCATGCAGAGCACTCAGCTAGGGCTGATGGCTGTATTTTTTGATCTATCAATCCAGTTTTTCTGGTTTTGTGTGTGTGTTGCTTGGTTATAATCATATAATTTGTGTATTCAACAAGAAATCAACTGGCTGAAAAAGTTGTTCTCCTCCAGTCTAAAAAGAGCCTCATGCATTCAAATTAAAATCCCTAATTAAGAATGCTTGTTAGACTTCTTATTTGAAAATTTTACCTTTGTCATTAAAGGACTATATGAAGATTAAGAGATTTAAGACAATTTAACTTTTCCTCATTTCAAAAGCAAACATAAATACTGCAAGAATAGAAGAATGGCTAACCATCAGGTAAAGATATTTCTCACTAATTCTGTATCATTAGATTATGTAGTGATAAAAAGCAGATGTCAACCAGATATAACTGGGTTTGCGATGCCTCTGATGGAATATGTCCCCATATTTTACAGAGGAGAGAAAACTATGTGCAAAAATACTTCCTCTCACCAAATTTCATCATGATAGTCTATCATAATCTTTATTTCCTCAGTAGATGAAAACCTATCCAATGTAAAATAAACTCTGGAAATGCTAATGACACAACAAATTGACAGATGGCTACTGAGAACAAGGCCAGCTGGTAATATGGGATAGAGTCCTAAAGCTGAAAAAAGGGAAGCAGTTTGGAGTCACGATTATTAAATAAGACTAGCATATCAATAACCCTGAGACCATTTTTTTTAATGTTTAGCCTTCCAGACATCTTCCTTCTTTTTTTTTTTTACCTCCAACAAAGCTGAAATGCCCTGGGAGAGTGAGCATTTACAAATTTTAGCACATGAGAATTACCCAGGGAGCTTGTTAAAATACAGATAGACCACCGCAACAGTTTCTTACTCAACAGGTTTGAGGTGGGGCCTAAGAATTTGCTTGTTATACAGATTCATAGATGATATTGATTCTACTTGTCCAGGGACCACATTTGGACTTAAAGAAAATAGGAATGCAAAAGAGTGGTGATTTCATCTATGTTAGGGTCTCAACATATGGCAGAAAAGAAGAAACTAGCTGATGTAAGAGAAACCCAGTAGAAAAATCTTGGACCAGAGAAGAGTCACTGTGGGGCATAGTCCCACACAAAACAGAAGTGTTTCCGGAAAGAAAACTTAGTAAAAATGTATTTAATTTCTGCCAGAGGCAAATGAAATCATAAGATCTGGGACTCAGCTGTCTTTAGGTAAAAGAGTTCTCACTAGGAGACACCTAGAAATAAACAACTAGTATTCCCTTGGGAAATAGTGAAAGTTAGCCAACATACCTGAGAATGAACCTGAGAGGGTACAGTAAAAACCTGATCATTGTATACACTTATTTCCTTGTGGAACAGTGAAGTCACCACTGAGGAGCCTTTTGTTTCAGATAAGAAGGAAGACACCAGGAGATGAAACCTCATAACAACACCCAAAACCAGGTAACTGATTAGAATTCAGCAATTGCAAAGTTAGCAGGAAAGAAAGAGAGACACAGAGAGATGGGAGGACAGAGAGGGCAATCTAAAAATGGGTAGAGGAATCAAACAAGAAAAAGAAATAAAGACATGCAATTTGGAAAGGAAGTAAAACTGGTACCTTTTGCAGATGACATGATACCTTATGTAGAAAATCTAAAGATAGACGTGAATTGGTACAGACACTATGGAAAATAGTAGGCAGTTTCTTCAAAAAATTAAATACTACCATATGATCCAGCAATTCCAATTCTGCGAAATCACTGCCAAAGAGATATGACGTGTTCACCTCCATGTTTATTGTAGCATTATTTACAATATTCAAGACATGGAAACAACCTAAGTGTCCACTGACAAACAAATGGGTAGTGAAAATGGATAAAAGGAAAAATATATATAATACTATGCAACCATCATAAAGAAGGAATTCCTGCCATTTGCAACATGTGGATGAATCCTGAGGGCATTGTGCTAATTAAAATGTCAGACAGAGAAAGACAAATACTGCATTATCTCACTTGTATGAGGAATCTAAAATAATCAAACTCACAGAAACAGAGGTTAAATTTGTGATTACCAGAGGTGGGGGATGGGGGGGAGTTGTGAACGTCGTCAAAAGGTACATACTTCCAGTTGTAAGAAAAATAAGTTCTGGGCACATAATGCACAACATGATGACTATGGTCATTCTGTATTGTATATTTGAAAGTTCTCATTACAAGAAAAAAAAATCTGTGGCTATATGAGGTGATGGATATTAACTAACCTTGTGGCAATCATTTTGTGATACATATGTATATCAAATCATTGTGTTGGACATACACCTTAAACTTATACAAAGTTATGTCCATTGGACCTCACTAAAACTAGAAAAAATAATTTTAAAATGGTACATTCTGGTTTTAATTCTAACTCTGAAAATTCCTAGCCATGTGAAGTCTATTCAAATATTTTACTCTGAGCCTTTGTTTATCTGCAAAACCTGAGGCTCTAATTAAAAACAAATAACCAAATCTTTTGGCAACTCTTTGCAAATGTTAGTTGCTAATGTTATTATACACTCATATGAGAGCAACATGTTTATTGATGGTTGAAAATATTATATAAACTGGAAAAGAAAACAAAGATCATACTACAAGGAAAGAAATGGAAGGAAGGGAGGGTGGGGAAGAGGGAGGGAGGAAGGAGGCAGGCAGAAAGGAAGGAGGAAGGAAAGGACTAGGCAGAAGGAAGCTAATGTGAAACTGTTGATGAACAGGGAGTGGGCTAGGCAAAGTTGAATTTCTGGCTCTCACTAACATTAAAAGCATGAATCTAAAGACCATAAGTCCCTGCTGCCTGAATTTCAGCATTCTTTTATTGGTAAATTTTAAGGAGGATAATGAAAGATTAAAAACATCTGAAGCCCTGACTCAGCCCCTGCCCAAACTGTCTCCAGTTGGAAAGATTGATTGGGGAATTACACATATAGATGTCATATTTCTAAGGAGTGTGTGCTACATGGTTCTCTGGTTTGAGAGAGGGGTGTTGTCAAGAACAAAAGAGCCAAAGGGTCTCCCATGGGATTGTCACCAACTTGGCTTCTACCACATTTTATTGAAACAATTATCAAAGTTACCCACACTTAGAAGGCTATTTTGATACTTTTCAAGTGGTGGCTATGTTAAAAGTGTGTGCAAAAAGAGGTGCCCAAGTGTGTGGTAGTGGCAGTGGCGGAAACAGCAAGAAAGGGTCACAGATCTTTGGAAGGCACCAAAATGTTTAGAAAAAGGCAACTGTTCCTTTAGTTCATGGAGATCGATTTTGAGACAATCAAGGTCCTGGGATTCTCTTTCCATATGCATTCGATGATGGTGATACCCAAGAAAATGGCAGTATGTAAGATTATGTATAAGACATATAGTGGTACATTATAGCTGGGAATGTTCAGTTCCCATAAATAAAGAGTGGCACATGAGGGCAAAGTTGGAAACCACCTGGTAGCAGTGAATACTGGAAATTATGGCATTTTGTTCATCTCATCTGTTCAGTTGGTTAAGGTAGATCACCTTATTTTAGGCAAGAAAAGCTAAAATAAATGAAAGACTGTTGGATACTGAGCCAGGAGCTAGCCCAATTATCTGCCTTCCAGCTGTAGAATGAGTAGGGAATTGATTCAGCCAAGTAGACAGAAGGGCACCCAAGGCAATGCATTGGCAAGCTCTGCAAAAACACTCTGCATTGGCAAATTCTCACGCTCAATAGATTTGTTATTGAGGATGTGTAAAAGAAAAATATACCAAATGATACAGACAGGGAGAAGAGAACCAAAAGAGAAAATGTAAAGAAGATTTTAGAAAAGTATTTGGCATTCTCAATTGAATCAGTGAATGTATAGCCCCCTTGAAACAGGACCAGAAAGCCCTAAGGAAAGAAAATGAAAATCATGCAGCATTAAATGGACAGGAGATAGATGAGATGCAGGGTATGACATGGTAGAAACACTTTCCTTGACTGAATTGTATGGCTAGTCATTTACCTCTTTCTAACATGTGTGAAATCTATTTTTGAAGTACAAAATGACATATTATTTCTGAAACCAGCTAACCAAATAGTTGAGTCAGCTCTGAGGTTTTTCTCAAATTTTCTGTGCAAACTTTTAATTTTCAATTTTCAAGTGTTTGTGGGAAAAGTCTATTACAGATTTCTCTTTAATAAAAGACTGTCAGCAGAGAAAATCAAGAGAGAATAAGATGTTTTCCCAGGCCCTCACTCTGCCAATTTTGTAAAGCAGTGTAAAATCACTCTGCTGTTCTTAGAGATAAGGTGGTGAGCAGGGCTTGGAAAGGCTCGCTAACCTTATGCTCCTCCAGGCAGGCCTGCATTTGCTCTTACACTGCTGTCTGAGGACGGTACAGCTCTTAGCAAGGTTAATGCAATTTGTTGGCAGATATGGGCCTTTGCTACTACTGATCATATAACTGTTTGGGATTTTGTTGTTTGTTTGTTTGTTTGTTTGTTTGTTTTTCACCTTGTGGACTTGAAAGTTTTGTATATGGGGATGGATAGAGTGAAGGAGGGTAAGTATTTTCCATTTCAAGCAGTGGCCACAGGATTCTTTGTCTAATATCTCCTAGGTCCAAAGTAATAACTCATGAGTTCATTAAAATTTGCCCCAAAACAATCCTGCAAAGAAATTATAAATGTAAAAATGAAATTAAAAACTTCAAAAGAGTGAACAAAGAATAAAATTGATATTGCAAAAATTTATAATTGTTCCATAGAGGGCAAATTTTCTGAGTTCTCCCATAGATAGTAAAACTAACAGAAAGAAAACACAATGAGGCTTAATTGTGATAATCCCAGCCATAGGTCTAATTGATTATTGAGGTAAAAAAATAACAATCAAAAACCAAATAGAAGAAAAATTCCTGTGATAAAATTTCTGTATGTGAATAAATGCAGAATGAGAGAAATCACTGAATTCCAGTCAAATTTAATTTTAAAAGATAAAATTTCAAAGTATACTTGCAATTTGTTTTATATCTCTAAATAAAGAAAATTCTATGTGTATTCAAGCCAAAAAACTCACTCACATACAAACAAAAGGTCAAGCTTGTATCAAATTAATTCTTTGCCAAGATGTCAAAATAACATCTTTAAAATATTTAAATGGTAAGACTGTGATTAAAAATTTTATATCCAACCAAACTGGCTTTGTAGTGTCTTCATACTTAAAAAAAAATTCTCAATAATACAAGAACTCAGAAAATATAGCATATAACCTTCATGAAAAAAAGTTATTTTAGTTGACCAAAAAATGAACTAAGCATATATGCTGTAGATTTAAAAGTCATCACCTAAAAATAAACTAGAAATACTTATCTGATCATTATTATAGACCAAAAAGGATAATGTTGAAAGAATAGTATAATTTATTGTAGAAGCAAAAACAATGTAGAAGTCATGAGAGCTAGCACTGAACCTGATCTCCACTAGCATCCACAGGCAGATTTTCCTGTGATCTTTAATTTCTTTAATTTTGCCAAAATGTTAGACATAAAATAATAGAATGCATGTTGAGACTTTATAAAGTATTATTTAAAATAAAATGAGTTTTTTGTCACTCACTTATCGGCTCACAAATTTCCAGCAGAATAAATACTGTTTTGTGCTGATTGTGTATAGTCATATTGAATTTCTCCCTATGCTACAACTAAAAAATAATTGTATTTGAAATAACATTTTATTGGTGAAAAGGATATTACTCATAAAAACTAAAAACGTAAAGAAAGAAAATTTGAAGGAAATAAGAACATATGTTGATAAATCAAGTTCTTGATCTTTGCTCTAAATCTACTTCTCCTGCAATTTTTCTCATCTTGGTAAATTGCAACTTCACTTTTCTGGTTGTTCAGACCAAACCTTGAGGGATATTAATTGACTTCACTTAACCATCAGGATACCTTGTTGGTTCTGCCATCAACATACATCTAATATCCAGGCACTTCTTCCCACCTCCAAGCTACAACCCCAGTCAAGAGCCATAAAACTGGTTTCTCTGCTTTCATCCTTACTCTGCATCTGTTCTCACAGAACAGTGAAGGTGATCCTTTACAAAGTTAACTCTAAATCTCTCTTCTGCTAAATCCCTTTGTGCTTGTCAACTGACTCACCTCAGTAAAAGCCTAACTATAGGCCCTTTGTACTTGCTGTTTGCTCTCCCTAGAAAGTCCTTGCTCCAGGCTTACACTTGGCTCTCCCCCTCAACTCCTTCAATTCTTTGCTCAAGTGTCACTTTTAAAGTAGCATTTCCCCCAAAGCTCTATTTTAAAATGTACACTTTACCCATCTTCCTTTCTGGCTTTTCTTTTCCCATAGCACATATTACATCCTTTAAAACAGGGGTCCCCAACCCCTGGGCAGTGGATGGGTACCGATCAATGGCCTGTTAGGAACAGGGCCACACAGCAGGAGGTGAGAGGCAGGGGAGTGAGCCAGCGAAGTTTCACATGCCCTCCCCATCACTCCCCACTGCTCCCCACCGCTCCCCACCACTCCCCATCACTCCCCATTTTTCCCCATCACTCTCCATCACTTGCATTATCGCCTGAACCACCCCCACCCTCCCCCATTCCTGGAAAAACTGTCTCCCATGAAACCGGTCCCTGGTGCCAAAAAGGTTGGGGATCACTGCTTCAAAACACGCATTTTACTTTTTTTGTCTTTTTCTACTAGGATGAAAGCTTCATGAGGGCATGGATTTTTCTCTGTTTTATTCACTGTTATAACTCTTGCACTTAGATGAGTGCCAATAATAGATGCTTCACAAATATTTGTTGGAAATAAATAGTATCAGGATAGTCTCCATTCTAATATTCTCTTTTTCAACTCTTCACAATGTACATGAATTACTTACATAATCAAAAAATAAACTAAGCATAAAGTCATATATGTGCATATAATTATTTTTATCAAAACATTAGGAATAAAATAGAAAAAAATCTAAGAAAATATTAGCAGCTCCAGAGAATTCAGTGTATCAAGGTCTAGCCCTCAACTATTCACTTGTTATCTTGAAATATGAGTGATTTTCAACTCTTGTCTATGAAGCTGTCCTTTTCAGACACACTTTTTGACAAATGTAAATTTTAAAATAGTTTATCTGATGGTTAAAGTAAAAGCATAAAGATTAACATCATTTTAGTTGGAAAAGAATACAATGGTAAGATAAAAATTCTACAACTAGCAAACAAGCAAGTGACCCACCTTTAAGCCTCCCATTTTTTTTTATGGATTAGGAAGAAGCTATTAATAATGTCAATTTTATAGTAGCAATAGAAAGAGCCTTTGGATGGAAACAGCACAAAATTAAATTAGTTTCCCTGGTATTTGGTTTAAACTGAGATAACTTTGTTTACAGTGGAAGGTTTTTAATTTGCCTTTTCACGTACCACTTGTCTTTCCTTAGCAAAGATGACCCAGGGGCTGAGGTTGCCCTTAAAAGTTAATTCATTTGGTTTTTCCTCACCATAAATCAGTCACACATGCATGTGGTAAAAACAAGTTAAGGAACACTGAGTTTTCATATAAATCAAAACAGGAAAATTGATTTATTTTTCAATTCTGGAATTCACTGAGGAACCAATTACCTGATGTGGGTTTGGTCAAATGTTGTATTCCTCAGCTAATGCTCAAAGTACTAAACATCCTCTGGTGGGAACACATTGCCTCTCCCCTTAGTTTTAGCCTTCAGACCCTGTTTTGCACCAATTGCCACTCTCTGGCTGGTGGCCCACCTCAGAGAAGCCCCTGGCCATGACACCCACTCCTTTTCATCTCACCATGATGCCTTTCTATCCACTTAATGGATCTGTTCTCATGACTAATCCTGCAGATGAATATTTACTAATGCTGGGGTTACCTAGGGTCAACTCTCTGCTCTGCCTGGGTTATAAATTAATTTCAAGTTAGACCAAAAATAGTTAAGTATCTCCGCTTGAATTTAAACTGTGATTGGTGACTTGTTTCCAACAATCACATTATGGAAAAAAGAAGTGGAAGGAGTAATTTTACAGTTTTGCTAGACCTGGAAAACACTACCATAGCCAGGTTATCAAGGTTTATATCATCAGTGATGTCATGTTGATAGCATGCACCTCAATCTGTGCATGATGGCCACACTTCACCTCTATGGTATTCTTCCTCAAGTCCATAATCTCTTTCTAATTATGAGAGAAATATCATATACACTCAAACTGATGATTCCGTTGGGTTAGACAAAAAGTTTGTTCAGGTTTTTCCATAACATCTTATACAAAATATTCAACCATCTCAAAACTGTAAATATTATAAAAAACAAGGAATATCTGATTGTTCTAGACCAATTGATGATAAATTCAATCCTGGAACAATAAAAGGGCAGTAGAGGAAAAACTAACGAAATCTGAATTAAGTCTAGAATGCAGCTACTGATTATGTACCAGTGTTTGTTTATTAGTTGTGACAAAATTACCATGGTAATATAAGATGTTAAGAATAGGGAAACTGTGTCAGGTTATAGGAACTATCTATACTACCTGTCCAACTCTTCTGTGAATCTAAAACTATTTGAGATTAAGGTCTATTAAAAACAACAGTCAATAAAATGAAAATCAAGATAATCCACTTATCATTGATAAAGCCTAGGTTGTTTGAGATAGTTTAAGTGTGGGATGATATAGAATTTTTTATTACAAAACCAAAATAGGCAGATTTGCCAGAGTTACAGAGTTACACAGGACACTGTAGGCTTCCCCAGGTGGGGCCCGACCCTTTAAACAGCTTAGAGGGGCAGAACAGAATAAGCACAATTTACAGGTAACTGGTTTGTAAGAACAGTAAAAGGGTGGAGCTAAGATCTGATACAGCATTAAAAAAAAAAAAACCTGAGACTACTCTCTCCCTATCCTATTTCTCATCCCATATTATGTCCATGTTACCTGTAAAAGCCTAACAGAGGGACTTCCTGTTTCAGTTCCAAAGCGTAAAGATCTTGGAAATTGTCACAACTGTTCTCACAACAAGAACAAGCTGACCAATTGAAAATGAACGACTTTTCTTGACTAATTTGAGAACTGAGGTCACAAGGAAAATCACCACCCTGAAATCTAGAGACACAGGTGAATCCAACATTCACAGATGAGATATGGAGACTAGATCAGACCTAATGTAGTAGGAACACAGATGATAATTCTGACAAATTGTTGGAGACTGAAGAGCATGTATTACTGTGACAGTGAGAAAATTCTGAGAGCTTTACCACCAGGAATCCAGGTATGCATGGTGAAGAGTAGAGAAAGAGTCTTTTGGGGTCTGGCTAGGAAAGGAAAGATAATCATTATAAAACCACTCAGTCCATTCTTCCTAGCAAAGGACAATTCTCCAGTCAGAAAGCCTTTCCCAGCCTTATTTAATCTAAAGTTAAGGGATTTCTACTGCCCCAGCCCCCACTAGCCTTTCTGTCTCACTGAAGAGAGGGAAATGACTATAAAACACCTATGAAGACCCAGGAACACAGTTCCACTAAAAATGGAGATTTAACCAAAAGATTATAAAATGTTTCTCTTCTTCCATGACTTTTTGCCACACTTATAGTGTTCCAATATAATAACAGTGGATTACAGCTGAAATAGCTGCAAGATGCAGAGTCTCTCTGAGGAGGAGGCTTAGGGAAGACCAAAGTCAACAGCGAAGACAAACAGAAAGACACTAGAGGAATTTGAAGCCTCTGGCACCTAGAGCTACAGCATACTAAACATAGCCTAGTCAGATTAACATAAAACCTCACATGAATGGCCTATTTACCTGTTTGTATCACCCAATATATCGTGTCTATCTTCCAAAAAAATTACGTGGCTTGCTAAAAGGCAAGAAAAAACACAGTCTAAAGAGAAAGCAAGCACTAAAACTATGCTGAAGTATGATACAGATGTTTGAATTATTAGAAAGACAATTTAAAATAACTATGATTAATATTTAAAGGGCTTCAGTGAAAAAAGTAGACAACACACAAGAACAGATGCGTAGCATAAACAGAGAGATGGAAATTCTAATAAAGATTCAAAAGCAAATACTAGAAATCAAAAGCACTCTAATAAAAATTTTAAAATGCCTGTGATGGTTTCATTGGTAGACTGGGCAAGGCAGAAGGAAGAAATCAGTGTGTTTGAAGATTATCAATAGAAACTTGCTAAATTGTAATGCAAAGAGACAGAATGAAAAGGAAAAGAAAAGAAACTGAACACAGCAACAAAGAATGGCAAGACAATTTTTAA
Organism: Hippopotamus amphibius kiboko; assembly: GCF_030028045.1. Lineage (NCBI taxonomy): Eukaryota > Metazoa > Chordata > Mammalia > Artiodactyla > Hippopotamidae > Hippopotamus > Hippopotamus amphibius. The sequence continues at coordinate 52,420,047 of NC_080197.1, forward strand.
AAGAGTAACATAGGTGTAATTGAAATACCAGAAAAAGAGGGAAAGGACCACAGAAAATATTTGAAATAGTAATAAGAATTTTCCAAAATTACTGACAGACAACAAACCACAGATCCAGGAAATTCAGAGAACTCCAAGCAACAAAAATAACGAAAACCTACAGGTGGGCATTTTATATTAAAACTACAGAAAACCAAGATAAAGAAAAAATCTTGAGTGAAGCCAGAAGAAAAATATGATCCATGGAAGAGATAACTGATAAGTTGCACTTTCTTAAAATTAAATATTTCTGCTCTGTGAAAGACAGTATCAAGAGAATGAGAAACCAAGCCATAGATTGGGAGAAAATATTCACCCACACACACACACAAAACATGATTAGGAACTTTGTATATCCAAAATATGCAAAGAAATCTTAAAACTCAACAATAAGAAAACAAATAACCTGATTAAATGATGGGCAAAGATCTGAACAGACACCTCGCCAAAAAGATAAACAGATGGCAAATAAGCATATGAAAAGGTGCTCAACATCATAACATCAGAGAAATGCAAATTAAAATAACAATGAGATACTACTACATACTTATTAGAATGACCAAAATCCAAAACACTGACAATACCAAATGCTGACAAGGATGTGGAGCAGCAAGAATTCTCATTTATTGCTGGTGGGAAAGCAAAAATGGTACAGCCACTTTAGAAGACAGCGTGGCAGTTTCTCATAACTAAACATTCTCATCCATACAAGCCAGCAGTCACATTCCTGGGTATTTACCCAAATGAGCTGAACACTTATGTCCACACAAAAACCTGTACATGAATATTTATAGCAGATTTATTGACAGTTGCCAAAACTTGGCAGCAACTAGGATATCTTTAGCAGGTGAATGCATTAACTATCTACATGGAATGTTATTCAGCACTAAAATGAAACAAGCTATCAAGCCATGAAAACACATGGAGGAATTTTTTTTTTTTTTACATGGAGGAATTTTGAATGCATATGGCTAAGTAAAAGATGCCAATCTGAAAAGGCTACATACTGTGTGATTCTGACTACATGACATTCTGCAAAAGGCAAAACTATAGAAACAATAAAAAGATCAGTGAGTGTCAGGGGTTGGGAAGAGAGAGGGATAACGAGGTAGAGTGTAGATAAATTTTAGGGCTGTGAAATTTTTCTGTATGAGAACTAAAATGATGGAAACATGTTCCATACATTTGTTCAAACTCAGAATATACAATGCCAAGAATGAACCCTAATGTAATCTATGGCCTTTGAGTAATTAAGAATGTGTCCTTGTAGGTTCATCAGTTATAACAAATGTATCTCTCTGATCAAAAATGTTGACAATAAGAGAGGCTGTGCATGCATAGGAACAGGGCATATATAGGAAATAAATGTACATTTTACCTAATTTTGCTCTGAACCTAAAACTGCCCTAAAAAATAAATTCTATTTTATCTATAAAGATAAAGTCTATATATTTTTTAAATAAAATATATTGTCTTTGTTAGAAAAAAGTATTTGTTTTATTCTATCAAGTTACCAGCCATCTGCCAGATATGTCTATAAACACCAGATATCTTGAACTATAAACTTAAACTTTCTTGGAATTAAATACCTGGCTTCCTTTTACTTTCTCTTTCAATTCTAATTGGCATTTGTTTTCCTATGATATCCATCTAAGGTTTGTTTTTAAGATGTCCCATCTTGAGAAAGATGAAATCAGTACCTTCTGGATCTGTGAAAAGAAAACATTGCTCACAAAATCTTGTCTGCTTTCATTCTCCTGAAATGGCTAATACCACCCATCAGGCAATCTTTTCCCTATAATGTACCCCTCCCTTGTTACAACCACTTATTAAGGCTGCAATACCTCCTTGGATCTCTTGAGGCATTCTTGGTGTTCATATGTGCACCCAGGTAGTTTAAGGTCAAAATACAACAACCTGCACACTAAGACCCACTTATTCAGCATCTTCTGAGATTTCACTCTTACTTAAGGTACTTAATATTGAAGAATCACTACTCAACCCCCATCTATATTTATTTTAATTGGAGAAGTTGGAAAGCTACCATCTATACTCACCAAACTCACATGCAGCTAGGATTCTTGATGCAAATTAGGTTCCACCAATTAGATGAACCCTTGTGAGACTCAATAAATGAACATAAGGCAGAGGTGATCTTCCTACAGCTCTTAGCCAGTGTTTCCTGCAAAAAAAGAGTTTGGAAATGTGTGGCTTTCTTGGGTAGAACTTCAGTGTCTATTTTCCAGTCTGCTGAGTATGAAAAGCAATGTGGTAGTGGCAATAGCTTCTTGCTTTAATGCAAGTTTAAGTGTAATATCAGAGTTCATATCTTGCTCATTGGATCAGCCCTATATTGTCCTGTAAATTTTTCCAGGAGTCCCAGCTGAGAACTTTTAGTTCCTTTCATATGCCCAATAATTTTCAAAGCACATATATTTCATCAATTTAAAATCTATCTTTCCCTATTTTTACCTTTCTGAATTTGGGGTACATACATCACATAATCAATGGCATGACTATTAAACATGTAACATTCATGGCACAATTTTTTAAAAGTTCTTCCATTGACAACTTCTAAGATCAAGAAAATATCAGCATCAACACACCTTAGGGTAACTTCAAATATAAATCCCATAACACTTGAGGTTCAGAGAGTATCCTGTGTTTTCTGCAGTAAAGCATCATAGAAAAGAGTAGGTGAGACTCATGAACCATTTGCTCAAGGTCTTATGAATATTGGTCTATCTCTATAAGCAGAAAAGAGTCCCTTGTTTGGGGAAAACTCAGTTTAAGTAGCAGTGTCTTGTCATTGTGAAAATCCACTATAACTGATGCTACCGGCCTAGGTTAGAACAGTTAAAAGTGGGCCCTTGACTGTAAAATTCAGCCACATGGAATAATATAAATCATGGCAAAGTTCAAAAACCCAGTTTGAAGAAGTAACATCAAACTAAAAATAATCTAGTCAAGGTTATTTTGCTCATAAAAAGTCAGGTTTTACTTTTCTGTCAATATTCTTTTTTTTTTTTTTTTTTGCCCTCTAAAGTTTATTTTTATTTTTTAATGCATCTTTATTGGAGTATAATTACTTTACAATGTTGTGTTAGTTTCTGCTGCACAACAAAGTGAATCAGCTATATGTATACATATATCCCCATATCCCCTCCCTCCCCATCCCACCCCTCTACGTCATTGCAAAGAACCAAGCTGATCTCCCTGTGCTGTGCAGCAGATTCCCACTAGCCATCTATTTTACATTTGGTAGTGTATATATGTCAATGCTACACTCTCACTACGTCCCAGCCTCCCCTTCCCCCACTGTGTCCTCAAGTCTGTTCTCTACATCTGTGTATTTATTCCTGCCCTGTCACTATGTTAATCAGTACCATTTTTCTAGCTTCCATATATATGCATTACCATACTGTATTTGTTTTCCTCTGACTTACATCGCTCTGTATGACAGATTCTAGGTCCATCCACCTCACTACAAATAACTCAATTTCGTTCCTTTTTATGGCTGAGTAATATTCCACTGTATATATGTGCCACATCTTTTTTATCAATTCGTCTGTTGATGTTGATGAATGGATAAAAAAGCAACATTCAGGTTGCTTCCATGTCCTGGCTATTGTAAATAGTGTGGCAATGAACATTGGGGTGCATGCATATTTTTGAATTATGGTTTTCTCAGGGTATATGCCCAATAGTGGGATTGCTGGGTCATAGGGTGGTTCTATTTTTAGTTTTTTAAGGAATCTTGACAATGTTGTCCATAGTGGCTGTATCAAATACATTCCCACCAATAGTGCAAGAGGATTCCCTTTTCTCCACAGCCTCTCCAGCATTTATTGTTTCTAGATTATTTGATGATGGCCATTCTGACCAGTGTGAGTGATACCTTATTGTAGTTTTGATTTGCATTTTTCTAATAATTAGTAATGTTGAGCATATTTTCATGTGTCTCTTGGCCATCTGTATGTCTTCTTTGGAGAAAGGTTTATTTAGATCTTCCACCCACTTATCAATTGGGTTGTTTGTTTTGTTGATATTGAGCTGCATGAGCTGCTTCTATAGTTTGGAGATTAATCCTTTGTCCGTTGCTTCACTGGCGAATGTTTTCTCCCATTCTGAGGGTTGTCTTCTTGTCTTGTTTATGGTTTCCTTTGCTGTGCAAAAGCTTTTAAGTTTCACTAGGTCCCATTTGTTTGTTTTTGTTTCTATATCCATTACTCTAGGAGGTGGATCAAATAGCATCTTGCTGTGATATATGTCATAGAGTGTTCTGCCTATGTTTTCCTCTAAGAGTTTTATAATGTCTGATCTTACATTTAGGTCTATAATCCATTTAGAGTTTATTTTTGTGTACAGTGTTAGGAAGTGTTCAAATTTCATTCTTTTATGTGTAGCTGTCCAATTTTCCCAGCACCACTTGTTGAAGAGGCTGTCTTTCCTCCACTGTATATTCTTGCTTCCTTTGTCAAAGAGAAGGTGACCATATATGAATGGGTTTACCTCTAGGCTTTCTATCCTGTTCCATTGATCTATATTTCTGTTTTTGTGTCAGTAGCATTCTGTCTTGATTTCTGTAGCTTTGTAGTATAGTCTGAAGTCAGGGACACTGATTCTTCCAGTTCCACTTATTCTTCCAGCTCTGCTTTTATTCCTCAAGATTGCTTTGGCTATTTGGTGTCTTTTGTGTTTCCATACAAGTTGGAAAATTTTTGTTCTAGTTCAGTGAAAAATGCCACTGGTAATTTGATAGAGATTGCATTCAATCTGTAGATTGCTTTGGGTAATATAGTCATTTTCACAATGTTTATTCTTCCAATCCAAGAACATGGTATGTCCCTCCATCTGTTCATATTGTCTTTGATTTCTTTCATCTGTGTCTTATAGTTTTCTGCATAGAGGACTTTTGCCTCCTTAGGTAGGTTTATTCCTAGGTATTTTATTCTTTTTGTTGCAATGGTAAATGGGATTGTTTCCTTAATTTCTCTTTGTGATTTTTCATTGTTAGTGTATAGGAATGCAAGAGATTTCTGTGCATCAATTTTATATCCTCTACTTTACCAAATTCTTTGATTAGCTCTAGGAGTTTTCTGGTGGCATCTTTAGGATTATCTATGTATAGTATCCTGTTATCTGCAGATGGTGACAGTTTTACTTCTTCTTTTCCAATTTGGATTCCTTTTATTTTGTTTTCTTCTCTGATTGCCATGGTTAAAACTCCCAAAACTATGTTGGATAATAGCAGTGAGAGTGGGCACCCTTGTCTTGGTCCTGATCTTTTAGAGGAAATGCTTTCAATTTTTCACCATTGAGAATGATGTTGGTTGTGGGTTTGTTATATATGGCCTTTATTATGTTGAAGTAGGTTCCTTGTATGCTCACTTTCTGGAGAGTTTTTAATCATAAGTTGGTGCTGAATTTTGTCAAAATGTATTTCTGCATATATTGAGATTATCATATGCTTTTTATCCTTCAATTTGTTAATATTGATTAAATTGTATATATTGAAGAATCCTTGCATTCCTGGGATAAACCACACTTGACCATGGTGTATGATCCTTTGAATGTGCTGGTGGATTCTGTTTCCTGGTATTTTGTTAAGAATTTTTGCTTTGATGTTCATCAATGATATTGATCTATAATTTTCTTTTTTTGTGACATCAGGGTGATGGTGGCCTTCTAGAATGAATTTGGGAGTGTTCCTCCCTCTGCTATATTTTGAAAGAATTTTGAGAAAGGTAGGTGTTAGCACTTCTCTAAATGTTTGATAGAATTCACCTGTGAAACCATCTGGCCCTGGGTTTTTTTGTTTGTTGGAAGATTTTTAATCAGTTTCAATTTCAGTGCTTGTGATTAGTCTGTTCACATTTTCTATTTCTTCCTGATTCAGCCTTGGAAGGTTGTACTTTTCTAAGGATTTGTCCATTTTTTCCAGGTTGTTCATTTTGCTGGCAAAGAGTTACTTGTAGTAGTCTCCCATGATCCTTTGTATTTCTGCAGTATCAGTTGTTACTTCTCCTTTTTCATTTCTAATTCTGGTGATTTGCATCTTCTCCCTTGTTTTCCTAATAAGTCTAGCTAGTGTTTCATCAGTTTTGTATATCTTCTCAAAGAACCAGCTTTTAGTTTTATTGATCTCTGCTATTGTTTCCTTCATTTCTTTTTCACTTATTTCTGATGTGATTTTTATGATTTCTTTCCTTCTGCTAACTTTTGGGATATTTTGTTCTTCTTTCTCTAATTGCTTTAGCTGTAAGGTCTGGTTGTTTATTTGATATTTTTCTTGTTTCTTGAGGTAGGATTGTATTACTATAAACTTCCCTCTTAGAACTGCTTTTGCTATACCTCATAGGGTTTGAGTCATCATGTTTTCATTGTCATTTTTCTCTAAGTATTTTTTGATTTCCTCTTTGATTTTTCCAGTTATCTCTTGGTTATGTATTAGCATGAGCCTCCATGTGTTTGTATTTTTTAGTTTTTTTCCTGTAATTGATATCTAGTCTCATAGTGTTGTGGATGGAAAAGATGCTTGCTCTGATTTCAATTTTTTTTAATTTACCAAGGCTTGATTTGTGACCCAAGATGTCCTCTCTCCTGGAGAATGTTTCATGTGCACTTGAGAAGAAAGTGTATTCTGTAGTTTTGGGATGGAATGTCCTATAAATATCAATTAAGTAGAGATGGTCTAATGTGTTATTTAAAGCTTGTGTTTCCTTATTCATTTTCTGTTCAGATGATCTGTCCATTTGTGTAAGTGGGGTGTTAAAGTCTCCTACTATCATTGTGTTACTGTTGATTTCCCCTTTTATGGCTGTTAGCATTTGCCTTACGTATTGAGGTACTCCTATGTTGGGTGCATAGATATTTACAATTGTTATATGTTCTTCTTGGATGGATCCCTTGATCATTATGTATTGTCCTTCCTTGTCTCTTGTAATAGTCTTTATTTTAAAGCCTATTTTGTCTGATATGAGTATTGCTACTCCAGCTTTCTTTTGATTTCCATTTGCATGGAATATTTTTTTCATCCCCTCACTTTCAGTCTGTCTGTTTCCCTAGGTCTGAAGTGGGTCTCTTGTAGACAGCATATATAAGGGTCTTGTTTCTTTATCCATTCAGCCAGTCTGTATCTTTTGATTGGAGCAGTCAATCCATTCATATTTAAGGTAATTATTGATATGTATGTTCCTATTACCATTTTCTTAATTGTTTTGAGTTTGTTTTTGTAGGTCTTTTCCTTCTCTTGTGTTTCCTGCCTAGAGAATTTTCTTTAGCATTTGTTGTTAAAGCTGTTTTGTTAGTGCTGAATTCTCTTAGCTTTTGCTTGTCTGTGAAGCTTTTGATTTCTTAATTGAATCTGAATGAGATCCTTGCTGGGTAAATTAATATTGGTTATAGTTTTCTCCCTTTCTTCACTTTAAATATATCCTGCCACTCCCTTCTGACCTGCAGAGTTTCTACTGAAAGATCAGCTGTTAACCTTATAGGGATTCCCTTGTATGTTATTTGTTGCTTTTCCCTTGCTACTTTTAATATTTTTCTTTGTATTTAATTTTGATATTTTGATTGATATGTGTCTCAGTGTGTTTCTCCTTGGGTTTATCCTATATGGGACTCTCTGTGCTTCCTGGACTTGATTGGCTCTTTCTTTTCCCATGTTAGGGAAATTTTTGACTATAATCTCTTCAAATATTTTCTTAGACACTTTCTTTTTCTCTTCTTCTTCTGGGACCCCTATAATTCAAATGTTGGTGTGTTTAAACTTGTCCCAGAGGTTTCTGAAGCTGTCCTCTATTCTTTTCATTCTCTTTTCTTTATTCTGCTCCACAGCAGTTATTTTACCACTTTATCTTCCAGCTCACTTATCCATTCTTCTGCCTCAGTTATTCTACTATTAATTCCTTCTAGAGTACTTTTAATTTCAGTTATTGTGCTGTTCATCACTGTTTGTTTGCTTTTTAGTTCTTCTAGTTCCTTGTTAAACATTTCTTCTATTTTTCTCCATTCTATTTCCATGATTTTGGATCATCTTTACCATCATTACTCTGATTTCTTTTTCAAATAGACTGCCTATCTCTTCTTCATTTGTTTGGTCTTGTGGGATTTTACCTTTTTCCTTCATCTGCTGCTTCTTTCTCATTCTTCTCATTTTGTTTAACTTACTGTGTTTTGGAGCTCCTTTCCCCAGGCTGCAGGGTCATAGTTCCTCTTACTTCTGTTGCCTGTCCCCAGTGGGTAAGATTGGTCCAGTGGCTTGTGTAGGCTTCCTGGTGGGGGGGGACTGATGCCTGTGCTGTGGTGAGTTGAGCTGCATCTTGTCCCTCTGATGGACAGGGCCTTGTCCAGTGGTGTGTTTTGGGGTGTCTGTGAGCTTAGTATGTCTTTCGGTAGCCTGTCTGCTAATGGGTGGGGCTGTGTTCCTGTCTTGCTAGTTGTCTGGCTTGAGGCCTCCAACACTGGAGCTTGCTGGCCGTTGCATGTAGCTGGATCTCCTTATTGAGATGGAGACCTCTGGGAGAGCTCTCGCCAATTAATATTCCATGAGGCTGGCAGTTCTCTGGTGGTCCAAAGTCCTGGACTCAGCTATCACACCTCAGAGGCTCAGGTCCAAACCCAGGCCATAGCAGCAAGACCCTGGAAGCTGGACTCAGGTCTTTCTTTTCTGGTACTTATGGACCCTGGAATAAGACTTCTCATTCCTTTCAGCATTATCCCTGCATGAGAGTCACGGACCAGCTCTCCTGACCCAGTGAACCACAGACATTTTCAAGGGCTGGCTCCACAGCATTCATCCTGCAGCAAAGAAGCAAGTTCTGTCAATATTCTTGATGTATTCACTAGAATTTGATGTTTTAAGGGGGCTAATAAATAGCATCCATTTTCCCTGCCAGTTCCAAATAATTTGAAAAATAAGGTCCAAAAAATGTTTAAAGATACATAAAGATCAAGATATAAACATTATTAATAAAGTTTTGATAAAACATCACTTAGGCATGTAGCAGAGATGGTTTTCTTAGTAGCAAAATCCAGAATAGACAGATTTACCATTCACCACAAGCAGCATTGAACAACCTCATTCCTTCACACATGGTGCTTTGCCTCTTAAACAGGCAGCATGAAATGAGTTTTCTTCAGGCAGCAGCCTCCCAAGAGTAGGGAAGAGAGACGAAGTGAGTTCACATGCCAAATTTCTCCCCAAATCCCAACAATATTCACAAAATAAGAAAAAAAGGGGAAAAGGTGATAAATAACAAAAAATCCAGCCTACTTTCTCAAGTAGGCTTTTTTCTAGAGATTAATCATAAAAGCAGGGACTTTGTCTTGTTTAATGCTATGTTCTTGGCACCTAAACCACTTCCTGTCATTTAGTGAAGCTCAATATTATTAGCTGAATACTTATAATATGAAAGTTTAAAAAGGTAGATTCATGTTAGCATCTTACTTTTTTCCTAAAATTAGGCTAAAACTCAGAATAAGTAAGAAAATTGTTTAGTCATGTCATTTTCCTCAAGAAAAATATCACTAGCAAATAGCATTATCTACTCAGAGGAGGTGAACTCAGCTCAGCTCCTCTTTTATCTCTTACCTCTGCTTGCTTCCAATAAGCATCATCAAGTCAAAGAGAACCAAGGGATTTCATAAAGCTTTCTTCTGGCCCAAAGGACTCCCAGATGTTTCTGCCTGGCCAATAGTCCCAGGCTCACTGCAGATTTAGCCATTTCCAAAGTATAATTAAACAGATTGTTTGATCACAAACAAAAATGAAAAACATATGCAAATGAAAAGGAATTAGAAGCAAAGTCTCTCATTGCACAGCCTCTAAAGAACTGAAGAAATTTTAATGATAAACCTTTATTTGTATAAACAACACTACAAATCTCCCATTATCAGGCCTGTCCTAAAAAGTTGATATATCAAGAAAAAATAAAAACTCTAATTCAAAAGATTCATGCATCCTAATCTTCATACCAGCACTATTTACAATAGCCAAAACATGGAAACAACCTAAGCATCCATTGACAGAGGAATGAATAAAGAATATGTGGTACATATATATGATAGATATTACTCAGCCATGAAAAAAGAATGAAATAATGCCATTTGCAGCAACGTGGATGGACCTGGAGATTATCATACTAAGTGAAGTAAGTCAAACAGAGAAAGACAAATATTTGATATCACTTATATGTGGAACCCTTAAAAATGATACAAATGTACTTGTTTATAAAACAGAAACAGATTCACAGGCATAGAAAACAAACTTATGGTTACCAAAGGGGAAAGGGGGGCAGGAATAAATTAGGAGTTTGAAATTAACAGATACGTGGACTATATATAAAATAGACAACAAAGACCTACTGTTTAGCACAGGGAACTATATTCAGTGCCTTATAGTAACCTATAACAGAAAAGAATCTTGAAAAAAAAAGAATATATATATATATGTGTGTGTGTATATATACACACATATGCTGAATCACTTTACTGTACACCTGAAACTAACTCAACATTGTAAATCAACTATACTTCAATGTTTTTAAAGAGTAGATGATAATCTTCACATTGTCTGCAAAGCTGCCAGGTTATAAACATTAAAGGTATAACATTACAGGCCCTGGGTAAGGAGATTATTTTCTACAAGAACAAATGGAGCAAACTCTCTTTTTGAAAGTTATTTTGCCAATTGTCAGCTAAAATTTAGTTTAAAAATTAAGGATAAGTTAATCTAAAAGTTTGCTATTGCATTTGTCCAGGTGGATGTGAGAATAAGGTGAAGGCAAAATGAAACTGGAAAAACATAATATTGGGCTTCTTGCTTGGCTTTAGTTTAGTCTTGCTATTGTTGTTGTAACTGCCTGAGACAGATCTGTTTAAATTCTGAAGTCATATTAAAGTAAAAAGTAATAATACATCTACCTATTAAGCATAATTAAGATTGAGATTCTATATATTTGGTATGAAATGTCCAACATACAATTTGGTTAGCTATGTTTATGTATCTAACATCTCTCTCCACACTCCTTAATTTGGAACACATATCTCTATATTTTTGTTTATCTTTTTTAGTTTGTACTAGACTGCAAAGTTCTAGAAGATTAGGATATGTCTCTTTTTTTTGCCTGGTTATATATAGCATAACATATAGTACCTGCTTGTACATTGGGTTGGCCAAAAAGTTTGTTTGGGTTTTTCCATAAGATATTACAGAAAAACCTGAACCAATATTTTGGCCAACCCAACAAGAATTTAATAAGTAATATCTACACTCTACAAATATTTCAAGGTAATTAGAGTTTGAAAAGTTTTAATCTTCTGTATAATTGTTTCTCAACTTAAAATACACTTTAGTTAATACATGAGAACTTCTTTACTGCCTATACAACATAAAAATCTTTAAGTCCTATTACAAATCCAAAAATTAGTACTTCTAATTTAAGTGTATTTAAACTTAGAATGGTAAAACTTTAGTGGACTTTCAAAGGTCATCTAAAGACTTTATAACACTGTACTGGGTAGATGACTATTGTTTAAAATGATGAGGAAAAATGAGTTAAAGATCTCCAAAGCAGTCAATTTAAGGTTCACAAGACATACAGAAAAGTGTCCCAAAAAATCTCCTTAAATATCCAACCCAGAAAGCCATCATGAACTCCAGGCCTATATTTGCAATTGCCCTCTGAATCTCTCCCCAAACCAACATGTCTGCAATGCTTTCACTAAAAAAAAAAAAACAAGCCCCTATATCTGCAAAATCAACCTGGCTCCCAGAAAGAAAGTTAGGATAGGGTCATTGAAGATAAAGGCACAGGCCTCATATAGGTAAAGTTATCTACCCTCATACGGCTCACAACCACTTGTGACCTTATTCAGGTAGTTTGATACTCAACCAAAAACCAACTACACAATCACCTTCTCAGTTCACTAGAAATTAGACAGGCCCTTGCGCATGCTCAGATCTGTCCACGAACATGTGGCAATAATAAATCCATACACATCACAGGCAGAATTTCCAGGTTTCCCAAAATATAGTAGTCTTTGCCTCTTTCTAGTTCCTTTTGCAGGCTAATTTCCTAAGGTCACATGCAGACTCAGAATAGCTGGACAGTAATAACATAGGGGAAGGTGTCTTCCAGCATTATATCACATACAATTTACTACATATTATATTTCTGCTGCATCACAACTGATCTGAAAAACCTAAATACACTATTGCTTTGGTGATTGTGAGTTGATATATTTTATTTTGCCTTAAGCAACACAATAGATGGAAAATTCGATTTACAGTATCTGGAGGCTTAGGATAAGCTTTTGAAAAAAGGTCTCTCAAAGAGCAGTGAATTAAAATGCCCTCCCTCAAAAGTGCTCTTTTCCTCTGCTCCCTAAATTGATAAAGGGCACTACCCAGTTTCCCAATTTGGAAAGCTGCAAGGCATCTGAAATTACTACCTCTTTCTTACATATGCATGCAATTAAGGATAAAAGTTCACTCAAGGCAACTTCCTAAATAACTGTAAAATTCATTCCTCACTACCATCACCAGCACTTCTGCCTCTCTGGTCTGAGTTACTTCAATCGCCTGCTAACAGACTGACATCCTTTCCTTCAGCCATTCTAAGCTACTTGCTTTTCCTCAAGAATGCCACACTCACATTTGTTTAGACTGGACTACCTCACACCTCCTCTCACTGAACTTAAAATTCCTTTAACACTGAAACTAAGATTAAACTTTCCAGCAAGACCCTCTGAAATGTTTAAGACTCTCCCAACAAGGCCCAACCCAATACCAAATTTATGTTATGTAGGACTCCCTCTTCAAACTCTGCACCAGCCTTGCTTCCGTGCACTGGGATGGTGAACCGTTCCTCCTAAGTGGTTTTTAATCCTGATTGAGGGGCTTACCTAACTGTGCTTACATCATAGTCTTAGACATGTCATGGGTTTTAGATGGGTCGTGGTGTTTATACAATGCTCATTTCTCAGACCATGATTTTCAAGCTGCAGATTAGGTTTTGAATGTTACTGATTTTTATTTTAACTTAGAAGTATAACTTACTTAATGAACTGCAAGATTGAAGAAGAATATGAGATACAGTATATCACTATACAAGAATATGTGTCTCCTGAAAGCTTGGTGCCAATATGATTCCTCTTTCTGCTACCAATGCTTCTGTTGAGTCCTGCCTTCTGCTTTTGCTGCATTCCAATATTCCTGCAACTCCCAGTGAGCTTTGCTACTGACCTCAGCCTTAGACAGCAAAGCCAAATTGTGCCTCTTCCCATCCAGGATACTGCACACTAGATCTGAGATAAGAAAAACTCTCAATGTCTGATCCTTTCCCCATCTTGAGGACACTCACACTTTTTCCCTATATCAAGACATCTTTGCCTTTTCTTTTCTTGCTCTTGTCTCTTTTCTTTATTTCTAGTCGTCCTTCTTTCACCAAAATCTAAACAGAAGTCATCTTCTGAGTTCTTAGTAAATGCAGGGCTAGGAAAATATATGCCTGGTTCTTTTGATTCCTATACAGCAGCTGAAACAAAACAAGATCAAATTGCCATAATTTGCTTTTCAACATAGATTGGCAGGTTATAGTTATTTATTGAACACACACTATGCTCAAGCAAAGTGCTACGTACTTGTCCAGTAAAAAATATGGAGATCTTGAGCCAGAGCACATGAAAGTGATATTGGAGGTTTTTTCTCTTTATCATGCAATTCTTAGAGTTGAAAGGACAACAATTTAAATCAATTCATCCAAAGTACATCAGGCATAATTAAGTCAATCACGCTTTATTTAAGACTGTAATTATTGTTATTCTCCAATGAAATTTTATCAAAAATAAATTAAGCACATTTGAGATTCTGATTTATTTAGAATCAATAACTCTCTTCAATGGCATGACACTTTTATTCCATCCAAAGGGTCTGTGACAAAAGTGAAACTATCCTCTCTACAGTGAGGCTGCAAAAACATCCTTGAAGGAGCTGCCAACGCAGTTAGAGTATCTGTCTATCAAGAATAAGATGACATTTGGAATGAGCCATGGGCGCACACCCTAAGTAGATGACATGTGCCATCTAGCATTTTTAGCTTCCCTGATTTATGGCTTTCAACCTTTTTAGTGTCCTTGTCTCCCTCTTCAGGCACCCAAGATATTTAAGTTTTATCCAATCACCCTATATCTCCTGTCAAAACTTTCAAGAAATGTCCTAATGAGTTCATCTACACTCAAGTATAAATGATTGATGTTGCTTAAATTGGAAAGTACCTGCAGTTATTGATTTTCAGGCCTGACCGATGGGTGGATGAGGGTTATGTGTGGACAGAGGACTATTCAGCCCCTAATAATCACACTGACGTATCCATGCCAAAAAAACTTCAAGTGAAACGTCTATTTTTATATGTTTTGGAAAACATCCAAGATGGCTTAATATCTACTAAAAAGTCTCACTGAGAAAAATTATGGCCATAGCCAAATGAGAATGTAAAAACATTTTTAAGTTAATATTAATAGGGTATGTACTAATATTAAATCCTATTCTATTAGCTTTACCTGAATACCTTATTTATTGTTTACAGTAGTCTTAGGAGATAAGTGCTATCATTCCTATTTCACAAATGAGAAAACAGAGACAATGAGAAGTTAAGTAATTTTCCTAAGGTCAAAAATCCAGAAACTGGTCCTGTTTGTAAACTATAATCTTTCATTATAATAATTCTCAATGGTATTCTCATAGCTTGTGGGGTGAAAGATGGGAAATAAGAGAAAGTAAATAGCTTACTTTGTATGCAGCTTTACTTATTTAAGAAAAAGTACAGGCAGCAAAATTATCACAACTAACACTTGGTAAGCCTTTCCTATGACCCAAGTAGCCTGGTGAGAGCTAAATATGCTTCACCTTACTTATTGCTCCCAACAGTCCTGGAAATAGGTCTTGTTAGCTCTCTTCAATTAACACAAGAAAACCAAGGCTTACAAGACACACAAACAGGGACACAGAGACACAGCCCCTGACCTCCAGTGGCTGTACCAGCCCTAAGCTCTCCCACTGGCTGCACAGCCAACTGGGCAGAAAGCCTGCCACAACAACCCAAAACCTACTGGATGCAGCAAAAGCAGTTCTAAGAGGAAAGTTTATATTGATACAAGCCTACTTTGGGAAATAAGAAAAATCTGCAATAGACAACCTAACATTACACCTAAAGGAACAAAAGAAAACCAAACAAAACCCAAAGTTAGTACAAGGAAAGAAATTATAAAGATCAGAGCAGAAATAAATGAAGTAGAGACAAAAACTTAGATCAATGAAACTAAGAGTTGGTGCTTTGAAAAGATAAAATTAGCCAGACTCATCAAGAACAAAGAAAAAGAGAGAAAGAGAGAGAGAGAGAGGGCCCAAATAAATAATATCAGAAATGATAAAGAAGTTACAAGAGACACCACAGAAATAGAAAAGATCACAAGATTCTACTATGAACAACTATATGCCAATAAAATGGACAACCTAGAAGAAATGGACAAACTCTTAAAAATGTACCATCTCCCAAAACTGAACCAGAAAGAAACAGAAAATATGAACAGACCATCACCAGTAATGAAATGTAATCAGTAATTTTAAAACTCCCAACAAAATGTCCAAGACCAGATGGCTTCACAGGTGAACTCTACCAAACATTTAGACAAGAATTAACACCTATCCTTCTCAAATTACTCCAAAAAATTGTAAAGTAACACTTCTGAATTCATTTTACAAGGCCAACCTCAACTTGATACCAAACCAGACAAAGATATCACAAAAAAAGAAAATGACAGGCCAATGTTACTGAAGAACATAGATGCAAAAATCCTCAACAAAGTACCAGCAAACAAAATCCAACACTACTTTAAAAGGATCATGCACCATGATCAAGTGGAATTTATTACAGTGACACAAGGATCCTTCAATATCCACAAGTCAATTGATGTGATAATCCACATAAATAAATTGAAGAATAAAAATCATATGATCATATCAATAGATGCAAAAAAATATTTTGACAAAATTCAATGTCCATTTATGATAAAAAAAAAAAAACTCTTAGGAAAGTAGCATAAAGGGAACATACCTTAACATAATAAAGGCCATATATGAGAATCCTACAGCTAACATCATACTCAATGGCCAAAAGCTAAAAGCACTTCCTCTAAGATCAGGAACAAGACAAGAATGCCCACTCTTGCCACTTTTATTCAACATAATACTGGAAGTCCTAGCCACAGAAAGTAGACAAGACAAAGAAATAAAAGGAATCCAGATTGGAAAGGAAGAAATAAAACTGTCACTTTTTGCAGTTGACATGATACTTTACATAGAAAATTCTAAAGATGCCACAAGAAAACTACTAGAGCTCATGAATGAATTTGGTAAAGTTGCAGGATGCAAAATTAATTCATGTTGTATTTCTATACATGAA
This sequence comes from Hippopotamus amphibius kiboko, assembly GCF_030028045.1. NCBI lineage: Eukaryota > Metazoa > Chordata > Mammalia > Artiodactyla > Hippopotamidae > Hippopotamus > Hippopotamus amphibius. The sequence goes on from NC_080197.1 coordinate 52,436,552, forward strand.
CAATGAAGTGTCAGAAAGAGAAATTAAGGAAACACTCCCATTTACCATCACATCCAAAAGAACAAAATACCTAAGAATAAACCTACCGGAGGAGGTAAAAGACCTATATTCAGAAAACTATGACACTAATGAAAGAAACTGAAGATGATGAAAACAGATGGAAGGGTATACTGTGTTCATGGATTAGAAGAGTTAATATTGTTAAAATAAACATACTACCCAAGGCAATCAATGCAATCCCTATCAAAATAGCAAGGGCATTTTTTATAGAACTAGAACAAACAATTTTAAAATTTGTATGAAAACACAAAATACCCTGAATAGCCAAAAACTAATTTTAAGAAAGAACAGAGCTGGAGAAACAATGCTCCCTGACTGCAGACTATCCTCCAAAGCTAAAGTAATCAGTAGTTTTATAGTATACAGCAGTATATACTAATACAGTATGGTATTGGCACAAAAACAGACACATAGATCAGTGGAAGAGAATAAAGAGCCCAGAAATAAACCCAGGAATTTATGGTCAATTAATCTACAACAAAGGAAGCAAGAATATATAATGGCGAGAAAACAGTCTCTTCCATAAGTGGTACTGGGAAAACTGTAAAACTCCCTGCAAAACAATGAGATTAGAACATTCCCTCACACCATATACAAAAATAACTCAAAATGGATTAAAGACCTAAATGTAAGGAAATGGTAAATGTAGGAAAGAGGTATGTTTTGTCTAATTATGTGTTAATGATACTATAAAGAATCAATGTTTTATGAAGCTGCAAATAAAATCCTTACTAGTTTAGCCTCTTTTTTTTTGAAATAATCAAGTTAGTCTTATGATAGATTTTAGAGATTTCCTAGCCTAGCAAGTTGACTGCCTGTGATGTTATAGCAGTTGATTCTTAGATTGTAAAACTTCCTAAATAACTCCCCTTTCATCCATCCAATATTCCTGCTCCAATAAGTCAAAGTTTCACAGACAAGTCTATGTCTTTTCACTCAGACTTATCACCTCATTTCTTCAGACATATAATCCAAGCCAATCACATCTATTTATCTACACCAATCCTTAGCCAGGGACTAGACCATCAGAGAAAAAGAATTTGATAGTCATCCTGGCAGCAACATTTGCTATATTTACCAATTAACCTGATGAATTATAGAAGCTGTAGGCTTATCCAGCTGGCATACAAGATTTTCACTCAATACTGGTCAGACAGAGAAAGACAAATATCACATGATATTGCTTATATGTTGGAATCTAAAAAAAAAAAGGTACAAATGAACTTATTTACAAAACAGAAATAGAGTCACAGATGTAGAAAATAAACCTATGGTTACCAAAAGGGAAGGGGGGAGGGATAAACTGGGAGTGACTTATATGCGAAAAGGATCTAAGAAAGAGTGGATATATGTATATGTATAACTGATTCACTTTGCTGTACAGCAGAAACTAATACAACATTGTAAATCAACTATACTCCAATAAAAATTAATTTTAAAAAATCACTAACTACATAGAAGAGTATATTAACTATTATCTTTATTATTCTGAAAGAAAACTAGTAATTCTGAAACATTTCTGAATATTTTAGCATTCACAAATGACATCTACAGCACCTGGAAAAATGATAGGCACAGCGTACATGCTCAATAAATATTTGGAAACCATGAATTATATCAATCACATTAATTTGCACAGAAATTTTAAAACTGTTTCATCCTTTAGAAAAATTAGTCTTGACAGCAAACCATTACCATTTCCTGGAGCTCACTGGTTTCTGATACCAGTAAATAATATGTTGTTGGCAAGAATTCTTTTTGTGTATGAGTGCACTAGCACTACATGTTTTTTTAAACTTTTTATTGAATGGTAATATAAAATACAGTTCATAAATTTTTTTAAATTTATTATTTTTGGGGGGTACACCAAGTTCAACCATCTGTTTTTATACACATATACCCATATTCCCTCCCTTCCTTGACTCCCCCCCTCCTCGAGTCCCCCCCACCCTCCCTGCCCCAGTCCTCTAACGCATCTTCCATCCTCGAGTTGGACTCCCTTTGTTATACAACAACTTCCCACTGACTATCTATTTTACAGTTGGTAGTATATATATGTCTGTGTTACTCTCTCGCTTTGGCTGTTTCCCCTTCACCCCCCACCCGCTCCCATACCTCGAGTTCTCCAGTCCATTCTCTGTATCTGCGTTCTTGTTCTTGTCACTGAGTTCATCAGTACCATTTTTAGATTCCGTATATGTGAGTTAGCATACAATATTTGTCCTTCTCTTTCTGACTTACTTCACTCTGTATGACAGGATGTAGTTCTATCCACCTCATGACATATAGCTCCATCTCATCCTTTTTGATAGCTGAGTAATATTCCATTGTGTATATATGCCACATCTTCTTTATCCATTCATTTGTTGATGGGCATTTCGGTTGCTTCCATGTCCTGGCTATTGTAAATAGTGCTGCAATAAACATTATGGTACAAGTTTCTTTCGGGATTATGGTTTTCTTCGGGTATATGCCCAGGAGTGGGATTATTGGATCATACGGAAGTTCTATTTGTAGTTTTTTAAGGAACCTCCGAATTGTTTTCCATAGTGGCTGTACCAACTTACATTATCACCAACAGTGGAGGATAGTTTCCTTTTCTCCACACCCTCTCCAACATTTGTGGTTTCCAGACTTTGTGATGATGGCCATTCTGACCAGTGTGAGGTGATACCTCATTGTGGCTTTGACTTGCATTTCTCTGATGATGAGTGATGTTGAGCATCTTTTCATGTGTGTGTTGGCCATCTGGATGTCTTCTTTGGAGAAATGTCTATTTAGGTCTTCTGCCCATTTGTGGATTGGGTTATTTGCTTTTTTGGTATTAAGCTTCATGAGCTGCTTGTATATTTTGGAGGTTAATCCTTTGTCCATTGTTTCATAGGCAATTATTTTTTCCCATTCTGAGGGTTGCCTTTTAGTCTTGTTTATGGTTTCTTTCACTGTGCAAAAGCTTTTAAGTTTCATGAGGTCCCATTTGTTTATTCTTGATTTTAATTCCATGATTCTAGGAGGTGGGTCCAAAAGGATCTTGCTTTGATGGATGTCCTAGAGTGTTCTGCCGATCTTTTCCTCTAAGAGTTTTAGTGTGTCTGGCCTTACAAGTAGGTCTTTAATCCATTTGGAGTTTATTTTTGTGTATGGTGTGAGGAAGTGTTCTCATTTCATTCTTTTACATGTAGCTGTCCAATTTTCCAAGCACCACTTATTAAAGAGGCTGTCTTTTTTCCATTGTATATTCTTGCCTCCTTTGTCAAAGATAAGGTGCCCATATGTGTTTGGGCTTACTTCTGAGTTCTCTATTCTATTCCATTGATCTTCCTTTCTATTTTTGTGCCAGTACCATACTGTCTTGATCACTATGGCCTTGTAGTATCGTTTGAAGTCAGGAAGCCTGATTCCACCAACTCCATTTTTCCTTCTCAAGATTGCTTTGGCTATTCGGGGTCTTTTGCGTTTCCATACAAATCGTAAGATTTCTTGCTCTAGTTCTGTGAAAAATGCCATTGGTAATTTGATCGGGATTGCATTGAATCTGTAAATTGCTTTGGGTAGTACAGTCATTTTCACGATGTTGATTCTTCCAATCCAGGAACATGGTATGTCCCTCCATGTGTTTGTGTCGTCTTTGATTTCTTTCATCAATGTCTTAAAGTTTTCTGCATACAGATCTTTTGCGTCCTTAGGCAGGTTTATTCCTAGGTATTTTATTCTTTTGGTTGCAATGGTGAATGGGAGAGTTTCCTTAATTTCTCTTTCTGCTCTTCCGTTGTTAGTGTATAGGAATGCAAGAGATTTCTGTGCATTAATTTTGTATCCTGCTACATTACTAAACTCCTCAATTAGTGCTAGCAGTTTTCTGGTAGAGTCTTTTGGGTTTTCTATATATATTATCATGTCATCTGCAAAGCGTGACAATTTTGCTTCTTCTTTTCCAATTTGGATTCCTTTTATTTCTTTTTCTTCTCTGATTGCTGTGGCTAAAACTTCCAAAAGTATGTTGAATAATAGTGGTGAGAGTGGACACCCTTGTCTTGTTCCTGCTCTTAGAGGGAATTCCTTCAGTTTTTCCCCATTTAGAATGATGTTGGCTTTTGGTTTGTCATATATGGCTTTTATTATGTTGAGGTAATTTCCTTCTATGCCCATTTTCTGGAGAGCTTTTATCATAAATGGATGTTGAACTTTGTCAAAAGCTTTTTCTGTATCTATTGAGATGATCATATGGTTTTTATCCTTCAATTTGCTGATATGATGTATCACATTGATTGATTTGCATATACTGAAGAATCCTTGCATCCCAGGGATAAACCCCACTTGATCATGGTGTATGATTTTTTTTAATGTGCTGTTGGATTCTGTTAGCTAGTATTTTGTTGAGGATTTTTGCATCTATATTCATCAGTGATATTGGTCTGTAGTTTTCTTTTCTTGTGACATCTTTGCCTGGTTTTGGTATCAGGGTGATGGTAGCCTCATAGAATGAGTTTGGGAGTGTTCCACCTTCTGTATTATTTTGGAAGAGTTTGAGAAGGATGGGTGTTAGCTCTTCTTGAAATGTTTGATAGAATTTGCCCGTGAACCCATCTGGTCCTGGGCTTTTGTGTGTTGGGAGATTTTTAATCACTGCCTCAATTTCCGTACTTGTGATTGGTCTGTTCACAGTTTCCATTTCTTCCTGGTTCAGTCTTGGAAGATTGTATTTTTCTAAGAGTGTATCCATTTCTTCCAGGTTATCCAATTGATTGGCATATAGTTGCTTGTAGTAGTCTCTCATGATGTTTTGTATTTCTGAGGTGTCTGTTGTTACTTCTCCTTTTTCATTTCTAATTCTGTTGATTTGCATCTTCTCCCTTTTTTTCTTGATGAGTCTGGCAAACGGTTTATCAATTTTGTTAATCTTCTCAAAGAACCAGCTTTTAGTTTTATTTATTTTTGCTATTGCTTCCTTCCTTTCTTTTTCATTTATTTCTGCTCTGATCTTTATGATTTCTTTCCTTCTGCTCACTTTGAGGTTTGTTTATTCTTCTTTCTCTAGTTGTTTTAGGTGTAAGGTTAGGTTGTTTATTCGATCATTTTCTTCTTTCTTAAGGTAGGACTGTATTGCTATAAACTTCCCTCTTAGAACTGCTTTTGCTGCATCCCATAGGTTTTGGGTTGTTGTGTTTTCATTGTCATTTGTTTCTAGATATTTTTTGATTTCCTCTTTGATTTCTTTAGTGATTCCTTGGTTGTTTAAGAGTGAATTGTTTAGCCTCCATGTGTTTGTATTTTTTACAGTTTTTTTCCTGTAATTGATATCTAGTCTCATGGCATTGTGGTCTGAGAAGATGCTTGATATGATTTCAATTTTCTTGAATTTGCTGAGGTTTGATTTGTGATCCCAGAGGTGATCTATCCTGGATAATGTTTTGTGTGCACTTGAGAAGAATGTGTACTCTGTCATTTTTGGATGGAATGCCCTATAAATATCAATTAAATATCAATTTCTCCCTCAAATCTGAATGAGATTCTTGCTGGGTAGAGTATTCTTGGCTGTAGGTTTCTCTCTTTCAGGACTTTCAGTATAACCTGCCATTCCCTTCTGGCCTGCAGAGTTTCTGTAGAAAGGTCAGCTGTTATCCTGATGGGTTTTCCCTTATATGTTGTTTGTTGCTTTTCTCTTGCTGCTTTTAATATGTTTTCTTTGTGTTTAATTGTCATTAGTTTGATTAATATGTGTCTTGGTGTATTTCTCCTTGGGTTTATTCTGTATGGGACTCTCTGTGCTTCTTGGACTTGGTGAATTATTTCCTTTCCCATGTTGGGGAAGTTTTCCACTAGAACCTCTTCAAATATTTTCTCAGACCCTTTCTTGTTTTCTTCTTCTTCTGGGATGCCTATAATTCGAATGTTGGTATGCTTAATGTTATCACTGAGGTCTCTGAGACTGTCTTCTATTCTTTTTATTCTTTTTTCTTTTTCCTGTTCTGTGGCAGTTATTTCCCCCATTCTATCTTCCAACTCACTTATTCGTTCTTCTGCCTCAGTCATTCTGCTGGTTATAGCATCTAGAGTATTTTTAATTTCAGTTATTTTGTTATCCATTGCTGTTTGTTTTTTTGAGTTCTTATGAACTGTTTCTTGTACTGTCTCTATTTTGTTATCAAGATTTTGTATCATTTTTACTATCATTACTCTGAATTCTTTTTCAGGCATTTTTCCTATTTCTTCTTCATTTATTTGGTCTTGTGGGGTTTTTTCCTGCTCCTTTGCCTGCATGGTGTTTCTTTGTTTCCTCATGGTTGTCCAAACTTTTGGGGTTGCTTGTCCTGGCAATAGAGGTGTTTATAGAAGACTGTCCAAGCCTCAGACTAATGTCCAAATATTGGATTAAACAAATATTAAGTCTAGGAAACACATACATGTATAAGACACACAATTACTGAATCCATTAGGACATAAGGCTCTAGAAAGACCTGACAGAACCCCAGTGTGCTATCAGATATTCAAAGAGAAACCCAACAGAAATTGACAACTGAAACAGAACAAATCAGAGACAAAAGCAAAAGCAAACAAACAAACAAATAACACCTTACACATACAAACATTAATCCAGAGAGATTTTGTAAGCTAGGATCAAATATAGAAAAGAGCCAGAGTACCACCAGAGAGAATGGAGATTCTCAGAATGTAATTAGACAACTGTACTAAGAACTAAGATAAAGACAAAAGCCTAAGATTAAATACCAAGGCAGTGCGTCATCTGGAGAATAGAGCAAGGAGTCTGAGCAGACCACTAGTGTTGCTTATAAGTATGTTAAGATAAAATAAACTTAAAAAGGCTGGAAGAAAGGGGAACAGAAGAGCATAGTGTGGTTGGAAATATGGAAATAAAAAGAAAGGAATAGAAATGTATAAAAGATAGGGATGAAAGGACAGTATGAGAGATATATTGTCCATACTACCAAAAACTTAGCTAGATATAGAAGTATATAAAAAGGCAAAAAAAAAAAAAAGAATAAAAAATATCATTAAAAAATTATGTTATAAAACTTGTAGATCCCTTAGGGCTAAGATCGTATTTAATAAAGAAAAAAAAAAGAGAGACAGAGAGAGAGAAAGAAAAAAAAAAATTCCAGAACTGATCCCAGAATGGACCAATTCAATAGAAATTGATACTACTATTTCTGTTTCCTTAGTGTCTCAGCTGTAAGTGTCCTTCTCCTTGCCTTGGGTTTTTTTGCATTATTCTGTGACCAGCAGAGGTTCCTTTATTGTTTGTCTGTAAGCATCGGTGTGTGGGGAGGGAGAGGGTACAATAGTGGCTCCTTCTCCTGGGAGTGAGTGAGCAGTGGTGCACTGTTGTTTCAGTCGGGCTTGGAGGTGCCTGTTGCAGAGGGAAGCTGGTGGCTCAGGCGTAAACAGAAAGTCTTAGAGTTGGGCCTCTCTCGGGTTTTTTTTGTTGTTGCTGTTGTAGTTTTTTTTTTTTCCTCTCTCGGCAGCCTCCCTGCTGCTGGCCTTGCCAGGGGTTTTAATCTAGCCCCGCCTGAGCGCCTGAGGGTGCTTGTTATCCCTGAGCGCCTTAGGTGGCCCACGGGTGTCTCTCCAGTGCCTGTTGCAGAGGCCCCAAAAGAGAGAAAGAGGCTACATGCTCGGCTCCTCCCCCCCGCCCGTGAGCCTGCAGCCTCCAGCCACCATCATGTCCGGGCAGCTCTCAGGGGCAGGCACTCCTCACCATGGACCTCTTCCCTCCTGTCCTCTCGGTCCGTCACCCTACCGGCAACAATGTTTCTCACCCTGAACCAGCTCTCCAGTTCCCACACTCCCGCTCCTGGACCCTCCATTCAGCCGCGGATCGATGTCTCGGTCCTGAACGCTGAGCTGCGGTGCGGACCCTCCATATGTTTCTCACTCTCTCTCGTCTGCCACAGCTCCGCCGCTTCACCCTCTTTGAGCCCTCGTAGATGCCTCCCTACCGGCTATGTTAGGCTCCCCGCAGTCCTTTCTGGTGTCCGAGGCCGTCTGCTGGTGTTCAGCTGGTTCTCTGTGGGGATTACTGCGTCCTTCCGTGCATTCCCAATGCATCTGTGGAGAGGGATGCACTCCACATCCATCTACTTTGCTGCCATCTTTTCTCCTCCAGTTCATACATTTGAAGTGTATATCTTCATAAAAATTTCAAATATAAATACACAATGTAGCCACCACCTAGATTAAGATATAATAGAACATTATTATCATCCCTAGCAGAATTCCTGCAACCCATTTCCCATCAGTCACCTCCACAAGGGAAACCACCCTCTTAACTTCTATAACCACAAAGCAGGCTTGCTGGCTTAAATTTTGTATTAAAGGAATTATATAGAGCATGATTTGCTGTGGGTCTGGCTTCTTTCATTGAATGTTGTGTTTTGTGAGATTCATTCATGTTGTTATGTGTAGAAGTAATTTGTTATTTTTCATTGCTAGACAATATTTCATTCATATATATATATGTATATACAAATATATACAGCTGACCCTTGAACAACATGGGTTTGAACTGTGCAGATTCCGGTATACATAGAAATGTTTTCAATAAATATACAAAAATACACGTGTAGAACATCATATGCAAACTCATATTGAAGTGGATACCTATCTTTACATAGGCATCAGGTAAGTGATATTTAATATAAAGTTAACAATGTGTTCATTTTCTTACAGTTTTATGACTTTGCTTTCTAAGAATTACTTTAGAGAAAATGTAATTGGAGAAAAATGTATATCAGTCTGTCATCACAGGTAGATGGGGGTTTTTAATGTAAAATTTTTCCAATACTGTGTTATGACTATGACTGTAATACTGTATGCCACAAACATTTATAATGATTCATTCACTCTTATATAGATTAGGCTCCTGTGAAGCACCTGTATTGATGACACTCGGCTACTATAAAGCAGTCATATCACTGCTTCCTTACCACTGCATGAATCATCATACCTGTAAATAAATATAAATTTCTTTTTCACATTATCTTTTCACGTTTGATGTCTAGTGTTAGTGATACATATAACATCTACAGTGTTTTGTATCATAAAAGACAGTATAGGGCTTCCTAGGTGGTGCAGTGGATAAGAATCCGCCTGCCAATGCAGGGGACACAGGTTCGATCCCTGCTCCAGGAAGATCCCACATGCCACAGAGCAACTAAGCCCATGTGCCACAACTAATGAGCCTACACTTTAGAGCCCGTGAGCCACAACTATTGAGCCCATGTGCCGCAACTACTGAAGCCCACGTGCCTAGAGCCCATGCTCCACAACAAGAGAAGCCACTGCAATGAGGAGCCTGCACATCACAACAAAGAGTAACCCTGCTCTCTGCAACTAAAAAAGCTGGCATGCAGCAATGAAGACCCAAAACAGCCAATAAATAAATTAATTAATTAATAAAAAAAGACAGTATAGATATCAATATTGACAAATGATTCATCTTGTAAACAGATTAATGTAAACTTAAATGGTATCAATAAATTCATGACAGTACTGTAAATGTATTTTCTCTCCCTTAAGATTTTCTTAATAATGTTTTCTTTTCTCTAGCTTACTTTATTATAAGAATACAGTAGGGAATTACCTGGTGGTGCAGTTGTTAAGAATCTGCCTGCCAACGCAGGGGACATGGGTCCAATCTCTGGTCCGGGAAGATCCCTCGTGCTGCAGAGCAACTAAGCCTGTGAGCCACAACTACTGATTCCTTGTGCTGCAACTACTGAAGCTCACGTACCTAGAGTTCATGCTCCACAACAAGAGAAACCACTGCAATGAGAAGCCTGTGAACCACAACAAAGAGTAGCCCCCATCACCACAACTAGAGAAAGCCTACACACAGCAATGAAGGCCCAATGCAGCCAAAACAACAACAACAACAACAAAGAATACAGTATATAATACATATAACATACAAAATATGGGTTATGATATTAGCAAGGCTTCTGGCCAACAGTAGGCTAAGTAGTTAAGTTTGGGAGAGTCAAAAGTTATATACAGATTTTTGACTGGCCAAGAGCCAGTGCCCCTAACCCTCATGTTAAAAACAGAAGATTTTTATTTTAATACAATTCAATTTATAAAACTTTTTCTTTATGATTAGTATATTCTCTTTTCTGTTTAAGAAATATTTTCTTATCCCAAAGTCCTAAAATTATTCAACTATGTTATCCTTTAAAAAGTTCATTTTATTGTTTTATTTGGCATGTATATAATCTATAACTCACTGGCACTTGATCATGTACATAGTGTGAAGTGGGGTCACCTTTCATTTTTATATGGATATCAGATTGATCCGTTATCTTTTGTTTAAAAGTGTATTCTTCTCCAATGTCATTGTCCATGCAAAAATGAAAAAAAAAGAATAAAAATCAATTCAAGTAGTAAGCAGTAAGAATTCACTCCAAATATCAAATAAACAGTAAAGAAAATTAGCTGCTTTTAAATTTCAGGTCTGCTGTAATACTCTGTCTGAAAATATTTGTAATATATTGAAAAAATATTACACATTTAAATTGATGAACAATAATGATCCTGGATACAAATGAATAGGGAATTTGAAGATCTTACTGGAAGGGCAAGTTGTAAATCAACTATATCTCTAATTTAAAAACTGGTACAAGAGTGTAAAGCAAATACTTTCCAATAAAGAGCTTAAAAATTTTTTTCTTTTAAATCACAAAAACTTGACACTTGTATTTCCTCAAAAGAGAGTGAAGACATTTATTGTTCAGACAATTATATTTTATTTTTAGGCCACTAATCAAATGGCAAACCATTTAAATAAACAGGATAAATATTTTCATATAGTTTACAAAACAAGATTTTTTTAAGGCAAAGTTTTACTGGCAATGGATAGTTTTCTCTCCTTTAATATCTTTCTATGTTGTTCTTTTTCAGCATTTTGATGGGGGTGAAGCATTAAAAAAAAGCTAACCCTCTAGTATCCTAAATAAGAAATTATGAAAATAAAAGCATGTTCTTTGTAAACAAAGATTATTGAAGAAATAGTAGGATGGTAACATTTGATTTATGTGGCATATAAATCAGCTATTTAGAATCATAGCAGATACTTCCACAGTTTTTACTTTTTACCAGCCACTATACTAAACATTTTTCATTTATATATATATATAATTCACACAGCAATCCTATGAAGAGGGTAATCCTATGAAGGAGATAATAGTAGCATCCTCATGTTACCGATAAGGAAACTAAGGCCCAGAGATGTTAACTGTCTTACCAAGGTCACACAGTTAGTAGGTTGGTGGGTCCAAGATTTAAATCTATGCATAATGGCTGTTCAGTTAACTAATACCCTGTGCAACCACTTTATGAGAGCTTGCAAATATTTTAACAAAATGAGTGACAAGGCTGCTAAACATGTGTGTTATATTTCAAATGCATTTATTCTAATTTATTCTGTCTCCTGGTTTTCCTCGACTGTCAATTGTCCATAAACACAGAACTTAACTGCTCATAAACAATGATCAACTTCTTCTTACTATACTTGCTTGTGCACTCATGACAGAGAACAGTCCGTCACTCTGAGAAGACTTTTTCCCAAACAGCAGGTGACCTCATGACTGGCTGGTTTGTATTTGTGTGGTTCTAGATGCTCCTTCCTTCCAGATGCATGGCAGTAGTTTGGGTTGTGAATAACCTTAGGATATCTACTCCAAATTCAAGCCAACTCTTGAATACATAAGATAATTCAATCTGAAGTTAACTTCAGTGAGGTTTTGGGGACCATTCTGCTCTTCCTTTTGCAAAGAACCATAAGAAACATAAAGTAGTGTTTGAAACATTGACTCTGGAGACAGACTGCTCCATTCCAAGCCCAGCTTCACCAGGTGGACAAGTTGCTTAACCTCTCTCCCTCTCAGTTTCCTCTCCTGTAAAATAGAGACGATAATATAGTAACTACTGAGGTTGCGAGGAGAATGAGATGAGTTAATACACACAGAACACTCAGAAGATAGATTAGAGGAGCCATATAAATAAAACAAACATGACAGCCATCTATGACTGTATAGAGGAATTAGTATGAAACCTCTGTCAGATACCTAATATGTCCCTAGACCAACATATTAGGACATCCCTGACCCAGGGCCACAAAGTTTTTAGTTAATGCTTTATTGTTATGCTTCCAGATTTCACAAAAACATTGTGGGTCTCATAAATATTTTTACAATTCTGCCCAAAATACAGTTGCCTAATAGTACTCGTTGATATTCTTTTACCTACTTCAACTTTTCAAAATACTTATTTTCGTGGGTTCTCACAGTACTGTTTACTATCAATTTATCTTTTTACTTACTCCTTCCCAGGAAAAGCCTGGTTTTATTCAGATATCCCACCTCACCCATTCAGGAAGTTGAACCATTCCCAATTCCTAGACTTGGACTGATCCTATTTTGTCTAAATTTATGATCTCAGAACATTTCCACAGAATATGTTATTGATCCAAGCATGGGTATGTGACAAACCTGGTGGATTTATATTTCAAGCTTGGAAGAGATGTATTTTTTTCACTCTTCTGTGCTGCCCAAAAAAAGAGAGCATATAGCCCAAAATGCTACAAAGGCCATCTTACTACCATGAAGGAGGAATTAGCATTAGGATGAAGCTGGTTCTGGAGACAGCTTAGCAGAGAGATCAAAAGATCCTGGATTCTTGGACTTCCTAGGTGGCACAGTGGTTAAAAATCCACCTGCCAATGCAAGGGACACAGGTTTGATCCTTGTCCCAGAAAGATACCACATGCCATGGAGCAGCTAAGCCTGTGCACCACACTTATTGAGCCCATGTGCCACAACTACTAAAGCCCATGTGCCTAGAGCCCATGCTCTGCAACAACAGAGGCCACAGCAATGAGCAGCCCAAGCACCACAATGAAGAGTAGCCCTTGCTCGCCAAATATAGAGAAAGCCCATGTGCAGCAATGAAGACCCAATGCAGCCGACAAATGAATAAATAAATCAATTTATATTTTTTAAAAAATCCTGGATTCTTGCTGACATCATTTAGTGACTAACCCACCTTATGACCTGGCATGCTCCCTATCTCTGGATTGTCTTATTATATATGATAAGAAACTTGCTTATGCCTTAAACTAGTTTAATGCAAGGTTTTCTGTTTCATACAGTTGAAAATTTCTTACCCAAAACTCGTATAAATATATTACCTGCTTAATTGAAAGCATACACACACAATCTGTCCTTTTAAAGTGAAATGATACTTAATAATAAGCAAAGGAGGACAATAAGAATGAAATCATTTTCTGAAAGAATTCCATGCTTGGAGAGAGCATTTTTTAAATGTGATTTTGAAAATTTTCTGTTTACATGATTTTGTTGGCAGAAACAGCATGTCTCCTAAAAATAATTCTATCGTACAATGTTATGAACTTGGAAAAAATAAGTTTCTATTCTAAATTTTCAGGGGGTTTCTTTTTTTTTAATAAATTTATTTTTTTAATCTACTTATTTATTGGCTACTCTTCATTGTGGTGCATGGGCTTCTCAGTGCAGTGGCTTCTCTTATTATGGAGCACAGGCTCTAGGCATATGGGCTTCAGTAGTTGTGACACTCGGGCTCAGTAGTTGTGGCACATGGGCTTACTTGCTCCATGGCATGTGGGATCTTCCCAGACCAGGGATCAAACCCAAGTCCCTGCATTGCCAGGTGGATTCTTAACCACTGCGCCACTGGGGAAGTCCCCAGAGGGTTTCTTCAGAAGAAACTGAGTTTCAAACATACAAAATTATTAAAAATTTGAAAATGTAAAACATTCAGTTTGAAAGAAAAACTAATACATATTAGAGGAAAAATTGAAATTGACTAGGTGAAATTTGAGAAAACGGTTTCCAAAATTGGTGGGTAACATTAACAGATTACTATTAATGTCATTATTTGATGACTGAGATGACTGTTCTTCATCAGCCTTATTTAAAATATTCAGGGCAAACAAACATGTTCTGTCTACAGCCAACCTCGGAGTATTTTAACCATAAGCATTAGTCAATAAAAATTGTCAAGTTTGCATCAAGGTAAGATTATGACATTAAAAAGAGTCAGTTAATTTAGAAGTTGAGAGCACAGCAGACTTTGAAATTAACCCAACTTAGGTTTAAAACTCTGCTCTACTATATACGGTGGTTAACCTTGTTCAATGTGGCTTTTTAAAAATTTTTTTCCTCTTCTGGAAAATGTGGATAATAACTACTTTATATGCTTTTTTAAAGATTAAGTTAGGTCTTATATGTAACTGTGCTTAGCAACAAACTATGGTAGTTATTTTTTTTTATTTTTATAAAAGAAAAATAATTGCTATGATATACAAGGTCCAGATTGCAGCTGAGTTGATAAAATTTCTTTTAAAAATCACCTCCCAAAGGATTTTCTCAGGAGACTTAAAAACTAGAAGCAATTCCTCTTGTCATCTGTAGTTGGGCACACATCCTGTCAACTTACTAGGGGAACATACTGAAGGTTCATTCAGAATTTTCACAACCATGAATGTAACACGAAAGCAATAGCTTACTTTCCTGTTGGTTAAGGGGCCTGGGAAAATGACAACTATAATACATGCCAGAGATGGTTGATACAAAATTTCCAGGTTTGTGGTCCTTTTGGTTTCTGCTTGTGTTCACTACAGTGGTTTAGAGGCAAGACAGTTACAATATCTTTCCAGGTTAGTTATTTTCAGCAATCACAATTGCACATCCCAAGGCTCTGTACATATTTAGAAATTTATTAAAGAATTGGAATAGTTTACTTCCCTGAAACAAGGTATTTTGTTCATATTACAAAGATAAATGACTAAGTACACTGTTATGTCATTATTTTTCCTCTTTTCTTTACAAATACTTTTTCAAAATTCCATGCATGAAATGGCTGGTGACAAGACAATAGTTCATCTACAAAAAGGAGGGGTAGGATAAGAACCCTGAGGGCATGTAGGGCAAGGAGGCAGTCTGCCGAGAGCCTAGTGAGTAAGGGGAGTGATGAGAATGATGGAGAGGCAGCCTGCCAGATCACACAAGGACTAGCTGGCCGTGAAAGCCATGGCTTCAAATTTCAAAGTGGAATGGGAAGTTACTGGAGCACTTTATGTAAGGAAATTTTATTATTCGCTTTACGTTTTTAAAATATCATTCTAGCTGCAATGTTGACAATAGGCATAAAATCAAATAATATGTTTATATCCTATTTCTTGATCTATCAACTCCATTTAATATTTACTGAATCCATATTGGAATATAATTGCTTTACACTGTTGTGCCAGTTTTTGCTGTACAGCAAAGTGAATTAGCTGTATTTATGCATATATCCCCATATCCTCTCCCTCCCTTGACTTCCTCCCACCCTCCCTAACCCAGCCCTCTAAATCATCACCCATCACCAAGTTGATCTCCCTGTGTTATGCAGCAGCTTCCCACTAGCTATCTATTTTACATCTGGGGGTGTGTATATGTCAATGGCTACCTTCCAATCTTTGTTAGTTATAGTTTCATTTTTATTTCTTTACTGGTTATCTTTGTAAATTCAAATAATTTACTTAATATATTTAACCTTTATCTCTTGATCCTTCAGTTTTATATTCCAGTTTATTCTTTTTAAAACTTTATTGACTTAGAAAAAAAAATACATGTCCATCATAAAATTTTAAGAAATCTGAAGTAAAAGGAATGTAAAAAAATTCACCAAAATATAAGCATACAGGAATAACTGTCTTTAAATTTGGTAAATATTATTCTAGACACATCCTTATATGAACACATACTAAAAGAAAATGGGAAGAAAACTTTAGATATCTTGGATTTTTAATAAAAATATACATTTTAATTTTATTTGAATTTAATTGAAGGGAATGGGGGGAATAAAGCTAAACACAAGGAACTTTTAAACCTTACAGAAATGTTTCTCCCCCCACATCAGATATAGTAGCTCCTAGAAACTCCCCTAAAGTTTAAAAAAAAAAAAAGATTAGCATATATTTCCCCATTACTGCCTTGGTCTTTATTTGAGCACCTCTTTTTGGGGATTGTGTCATAGAGTGGTTTATTGGTTGGTTTAGAAGAGCTAACACATTTTGTAAAATATTTTCCTGTAATGTCTAAACAAATGATATCTAAAGTCTCTTCCATTCAGCCATTGCTCATTTATTGCTTACCCGATTACTCTGTCATTGAAAACACTTAATCAATAGTCAATCTAAGAAAGAAATGAAAGATTTCATTTTAGCCAAGCTTAGAATTATAACCTGGGAGACAGTCTTCCAGAAAGCTCTGAGGGGGGCTTCCCTGGTGGTGCAGTGGTTAAGAATCCACCTGCCAATTCAGGGGACACAGTTTCGGTCCCTGGTCTGGGAAGATCCCACATGTTGCAGAGCAACTAAGCCCATGCACCACAACTACAGAGCCTACCCTCTAGAGCCTGAGAGCCACAACTACTGAGCCCATGAGCCACAACTACTGAAGACTGTGTGCCTAGAGCCCATGCTCCACAGCAAGAGAAGCCACTGCAATATGAAGCCCATGCACTGCAATGAAGAGTAGCCCCCACCCTCTGCAACTACAGAAAGCCAGTGTGCAGCAATGAAGACCCAATGCAGCGAGTAAATAAAAAATAAAATAAATTTAAAAAGAAACAAAGAAAACTCTGGGGACTACTCTGCCCCTTAGAGGTCAAAGCACAGTTATATGTTTTTGAGATAAAAGGTAATACATCAGAGTAACACACTGATAGTTTACATAGTCCAACAAGGTAAGTAGTGGGTCAACATGACTCCTTACAGGATTGAGAAATAAATGTTATTTCCTAAGGAGTTACCTTGATGGTGCTAGGAGGAAGTTGCTTTTCTGATTGAGTAGGCATTCCTATGTCCTTTAAGGGGATCTAGTTAATATGATATGTGATAATGTAGATGCATAATGCACACTAAGGAGGAGGCTGTAGTGGGTCAAATGGTCAGAGAGAGAATTTTATGTTTAAAAATTTTCTTGTCTTGCCTTAAAAATAATTTAATTTTCTCAATTCTCATCAATGAGAATCTTTGAATAGGAGTATGTCAGAAAGAACTATTATTTTTGCAAGAATTGAACACCTAAGTTGCTGTGAATTGTGCTTCAGTCTACAGGATATTTAACCTTTTAATAAGACACAGTATTAAATATTTAAATCTATATCAATTTGTTCTAAGTTGTGCATTACTTCTAAAAGTTCTTAAATTTTGGTCTACAAGTCTTTAACTTGTGTGTCATCATTATAGAGAAAAACTCAGAAGAGCCATACTTTCTATTTGTTTGTATTCCAACACAGTGGAGTACATTTTGCTGCTGCACTTATGGGAGCATCAAAACACAAAGCAAAAAGGTATAGCTAAGTAATTTATCCCAAAATGAACACCCAGGTAAGTATGATGCATGTCAAGAGTATTGACAGAACCCTAGAGAACCCCTCCTACCCCATCACCAATTCCTCTCTTGTCCTGTGAATGAAACCAATATCTGGAGTTTCATGCTTTTAAGGGGTTTTTTGGGGGTTTTTTTTTAGCTTTAACATGTATCTCCAAACCAAATAATTTCATTTTGCCTAGTTTTTTGACTTTCACATAGATAAAATCATATAGTACATGTCACTTTGTATATCGCATCTTTAATTAAATATTACATTTAAAAATTCATGTTTTATTTTTTATATAAATTTATTTACTTATTTATTTATTTATTGGCTGTATTGGGTCTTCATTGCTGTGCTCAGGCTTTCTCTAGTTGCAGAGAGCGGGGGCTACTTGTCATATGGGTGCACGGCTTCTCATTGTGGTGGCTTCTCTTGTTGCAGAGCATGGGCTCTAGGCTCGCAGGCTTCAGTAGTTGCAGCATGTGGGCTCAGTAGTTGTGGTTCATGGGCTCTATGGCGCAGGCTCAGTAGTTGTGGCTCACGGGCTTAGTTGCTGGGCAGCATGTGGGCTCTTCCCAGACCAGGGATTGAACCTGCATCCCCTGCATTGGCAGGCAAATTCTTAACCACTGTGCCACCAAGGAAGTCCCTCATTCATGTTTTCAAATAGCAAATATTTGTTCATTTTCATTGCTGTACATTTCATTGCAGGAATAAACCAAAATTTGTTAATCAATTCTATTATTATGGACCTAGGAGTTTTCTAGATTAGAGTTTTTGTATTATTAATAATGGTGATATGAACAGTCTCACACATGTCTTTTGGTACACATATAAGTATGTGCATTTCTATCAGGCATATAACAGAGGGTGAAATTCCTAGGTAATAGAATATACATTAATTTAACTTTAGGAGATAATTCCAAACTGTTTCTAAATTGGTTACAGCATTTTATATTCCCATCAGCACTAAGGGAATTCCCTTGCTTCCACATAGTCAAGAACATTTCATATTGACAGTCTCTAATTTGCCATTCTAGTGCTTGTACACTGGTAACAGATCAGGGTTTTTACCTGTGTTTCTCTCATTTTGAGAGAGCTTGACTATCTTTTCATCTGTGTGTTGGCCTTTGTATACCCTCCTTTGATCAGGTCTTGTTTAGGTCCCTGGCACAATTTTCTGTTGAGTTATTTTTCTTGGTGACTTTTAAGAGTTTTTTCCTATTCGAGATAGGAGCCCCTGGTTGCTTACATATTTTCACAAATATCTTTTTTCCATTCTGATACTTTTTTACTTTTGTGATAATGTTTGATAAACAGAAGTTCTTGGTATTAAGGTGGTCAAATTTATCAGTCTTTTTCTTTGGCCTGGGTTATTTTTATTTTCTGTGTAAGAAGTTTTTTGCTATCCCAAGATCATGAGGAAAATTTCCTTTGTAATTTTCTAAATGCTTTATGTTTCACATTTTACCTTTATTTTTACAATCCATGACCAGCACTTGTATATTTTGCATGGTGTTAGATAAAGTCAATTTTTTCAGCTATATGTGTTCAATGATGTTGCCCCATTAAAACGGAACAGGATTCTCTGAGGCCTTCCCAGGGACAGAACCCCTCCCCCACGTTCCCTGCTTAGTGGTGATTAGAAAAAACAAAAATTTGGGGAATATACTGTGGCTTCCTAGGCCCTCTGTGAGTAAAGAAAGAAAAGAAACAAGCCTTAACAGCTGATGATTGGAAAAGCTAAGGAATACAGAAACAAAGGGCAGTTGGGCAGAGAAATAACCATACCTTAAACAATAAATCAGCCCCAAGGACTCCCAGTTCTGTCTCAAAGGTAAAGATAACATCTAATGCACATTCCTCAGTTGTTTTGCAGAATCCAGACCCCAACAGCTGAAGCCTGGAGATTGATAATTTAACCCCTGTGACCTAACCTGGTTACCTCATCACCCACCCATCAGAGAATGCACGAGCTGATCACATACCCCATGACCCTCTCCCTCACAGTCTTTGAAAATACATCCCTAAAAGCCACCAGGGAGTTCAAGTCTTTTGATCAAGAGAGTGTTAATAGATTGACTTTGCTGAACATAAGGTGAGCAGACCCAGGTTTGGTTCAGTAACACCATCATTAACTGAAAAGTCTCTTTTTTTTCACTTCTCTGAAGTTCCACTTTTGTCATGAATTGAGTGCCTATATATATTTGGGTTTCTTTGTGACTTTTTACTCTTTTCCAATAATCTATTTGTCTTTACTTAAACCATTACACACTCTTAATTACCATTCTTCTAATAAATTCATATTATCTCTTTGAATAAGTACTCATTGGCTTTTTTAATTTCAGTGTTTCTGTATAAATTTTAGAATTATCTTTTCCAGATCAACTGAAAGATCCATGAAAAACCTATTTAAATTTTGTTTGCATCATATCTATGAATCCATTTGGTGAGAACTTGTATTTTTACAATTATCAGATCTTCAAACATTCACAAATATTTTATATCCCTTCTTTATTCAAGATCTTGTTTAATTTCTCTCAGTTAAGTTTTATAGTTGTCTGTATAGATATCTCACACATCTCTTATTTATTTGTAGGTGTTTATTATAACACCTAAGAATATATATGTACTTATTAAGGTATCATTTTCTTTTGTTTGTTACAAGTACACAAAAATAAATGGAATTCCATATTATGAAATTATATCTAGCAAACTTCCTAAACTTTCTTATTAATTCTAATTATACATCCATACCTGGTTTTGGATTCTCTATTTATATAGTAATAACAACAAGTAACGACAGTTTTTATTTCTCTTTTTCTGACTTCTAATTTTTCTTCTTTTTTTCCTTTTCCTTTTTTTTCCCCTTTACTTAAAACTTCTGCTACAATCTGAATAGAGATAAGATAGCAGGTATCCTTATCTTGCTACCAATTGCAAAGGAAAGTATTTCAAACTTTCACCATAAAATATGATGTTCACTGTAGGTAGATATACCTTAACAAAACATCTTACATCTTAAAACTGTTCTATAAATGGATGTTGGATTTTACAAATGTTATTTCTTTATCTGTTGAGATGATCATAGGATATTTCTCCATTATTCTCTTAACTTAAAAAGTGATGGATTTTTTTCCAATGTTAAACACAGCTTGCATTTTTAGAATAACTTTATATATACACACAAGTGCTTACATATAACATGCTACTGTTTTGCAGAAAGTCATACTTTCGGTTTCAAGGTTCATAGGATTCACTGGCAAAATGATCACTCTATACTCAAACAAGAATTTAGAGAGAGTTTATTGAATGAACAGATCACAGTATAC
The DNA here is from genome assembly GCF_030028045.1 of Hippopotamus amphibius kiboko. Taxonomy (NCBI): domain Eukaryota; kingdom Metazoa; phylum Chordata; class Mammalia; order Artiodactyla; family Hippopotamidae; genus Hippopotamus; species Hippopotamus amphibius. The sequence goes on from NC_080197.1 coordinate 52,457,365, forward strand.
TAAGAAAGAATAGTAAAGACAAAGGCTCATACATCACCGAATTGGGGAAGTGCCTACACCCAGATCCCAGCAGCCCTGGGAAGTCCTGAGTGACAGCACTCTGGAGCCCCAATTGGGAAGGGTCCCAGGCAGTGTGTCCACTCCATGGGTGAGACTTCTGATTGGAGTTCTGGGGGCTTCTGCTTATAGTTCCAGGCCACAAACTGATATCATCAGTTTGAGTGTAAAAATGCAGCTCTGGATATACTTTAACAATGTTGGTTTCATCATGTGAGTCACAAGATTCTCCAGACCTCTGGGGCCAGGTCCCCAGAGCCCAAGAAATTCCAAGATCCACTCCCTTTCTTATCGCAAGCACCGTCTGACCTGTTAGCAGCGATTGTTAGGTGTGGAAGCAGGCACGCAGTCCAGGCAGGGTCACAGGTCGGTCAAAGTCCTGCTTTTGTCTCTGAGGCCTGAACGAGACTCCTCTAGTAACTTCCCCAACAACCACACACATACACATAAATCTTTCTCTCTCTAAACACACACACACACACACACACACCCCCCCACATATGTAACTCCTGGATTCATTCATGAGAATAGAAATTCTTTGCCTGACTTTTCACTTGTTTCAATGGGTACATTTCCATTTGGTTTGTGTTCCTCATTTGCCTCTTCTCATTCCACTCTGCACCGCCCCCCCCAGATTTTATGCATATTTTGTATTAGTTTCTTTCTGATTATAACTCAGTCCTCAAAAGGAATTGCTTACTGGAAGAATGGAATGAGAGCAGGAGAGGAGATATGAGGAGGGAGGAGATCTATGACTATATGCAGTTACCATATGTGACCTTGAAGAGACTTTCATCAAATCTGTCACTTTATTACTTTTTTTATCTGGGGTATATCAGTTTTTCTAGGAAGATGGTGTGTCTCAGAACAAAGTCCCTTAAGGGCACAAGCTTGCCATATTGTATTCTGCTTTCTTCCTCCTAATCACTAATTCACTTCTGGTGATTTTTGATCTACTGGTATCTAGGGTGTAAATAATAGAAATAATGTGACAGCATGATTTGATCCTTGATATTTAATGATATTGTATGAATATTTTTAAAAATTACATCTTTACAGGACCACCATCTTTTCTCCTGCTGCCCATCTATCTTTTAGATTTTGACATTCTAACCAGAGTCATAGATTAAACTTTTCTAGGCTGAGGTACTCACTTGGGAGGAAATTCTGTACCAGCTAGAGCCTCAGTAGGCACAGTTCATCCTAACATGTCTCCTCTTCTTGGTCCAGATTCCATGGTGTTTGGCCAGTGAACTTCATTCTATGAGCCTCGGAACTGAAAGAGTTAACATTGCTTATTATGGATCACTTTCTCTGTCTTTCATTCTTTTTGTTGTGTTTGATGAGGTTTTTGTTGTTTTGTGGGGAGGATGTAGGAACAAATAAAAATGACTTTAACAATGTAAACATAAAATTATTTGGGAGGTAAACAGGTATTCTCTGTATCCTCGTCTTTTTAAAATTTAATGGAATCTATGACATATTATGGAAAAGAGAATGTGACTTATAACAAAATTTAAAAGAGTTTGATATCTTGGAGGACATAAAAGGAGATCTATGTGAACTTTATAATCTCATTTGGGTTTATGGGCAATATACTGTATGCTTATATAGGCAATAGACTATATTAACTACAATACAGAATTTGCTTGAAATTTTAAACTTAATTTTGTAGTAGCAGACAGCCTAAATCTGTAATTATGCTACCATTTACTGTTGTGCAAAAATCCACTTGATGCTAATTATACTTAATGATTATAATCCTTAACAGTAATTACAGTAGAAAATCTGTAAAACATAATATTCTTTACTCACTTGGTAAGCTGAGTTATTAGTAATAAGAATAGCTCTGAAACTTTAGCAATATGGATGTCCCAGCCATAAATTATATTATCTTAATAATAATCAAACAAAATCATTTAGTGCTGCATTAGAACTATATTGGACTTCACTGTGAGTTCTATATGCCTTCCCTTATCAACATTATTTAATTTTATAAGGTAATGATGAAAGGCAAGTAATTTTTACAGCTCTAAAATTAAAACAAAATTAAAGGTTTAACTTGAATTCTACCTTGGTAGTGACAGCTTACACAATTCAGACCATTCATCTGCCAAAGGAAACAAATAACTCTGGGGAAAATAATTATTTAGAAACTATTTAGACTTAAACAAAAGTCCTGACATTATAAAACACCTATAAGAAAATGTGGAAGAAACTTTGCAATGATTTTTTGGATATAACACCAAAAAGCACAAACAACAAAAGCAAAAATTGACAAGCAGGACTAGATCAAACTTAGGAGCCACTGCAGAGCAAAAGAAACAATCAACAAAATGAAAAAGCAACCTACAGAATGGGAGAAAATATTTCCACACCACATATTGAAGAAGAAATTAATATCCAAAACATATGAAGGAAGGGGAAGAAACAAGATGGCGGAGTAGGAGGAGGTGCGCTCACTCCCTCTTGCAAGAGCACCAGAATTACAACTAAATGCCGAACAACCATTGACAGAAAGACACTGGAACTCACCAAAACAAACACCCCACATCCAGAGACAAAGGAGAAGCCACAATGAGATGGAAGGAGGGGTGCAATCACATTAAAATCAAATCCCATAAATGCTGGGTGGGTGACTCACATACTGGAGAACAGTTATACCACAGAAATCCTGAGGGTTCTGAGCACCATGTCAGGCTTCCTAACCTGGTAGTCCAGCAACTGGAGGAGGAATCCCCAGAGAATCAGACTTTGAAAGCCAGTGGGATTTGACTGCAGGACCTCCACAGGACTGGGGGAAATGGAGACTCCACTCTTTGAGGGCACACAAAAAAGTGTGCTCACTAGGACCCAGGGGCAAGGAGCAGTGACCACATAGGTGACTGAACCACACCTACCTGCTGGTATTGGAGGGTTGCCTGCAGAGGTGGGGGGCAACTGTGGCTCACCGAGGAGACAGGTCAGTGGCAGCAGGGCCTCTGAGAAGTGTTCATTGGCATGAGCCCTTCCAGAGTCCACCATTAGCTCCACAAAAGAACCTGTAAGCTCCAGTGCTGGGTCAGCTAAGACCAAATGACCACCAGGGTGGGAACACAGCCCCACCCATTGGCAGACAAGCAGATAAAAGTGTCACTGAGCTCCACCCACCAAATCAGATTAAAGTTTTACTGAGCTCTGCCCACCCAGCCCAACCCACCATCAGTCCCTCTCATCAGGAAGCACCCACAAGGCTCCTAGACAGTTTCCTCCACAAGAGGGTAGACAGCAGAATCAAGCAGTATCAGCAGTATTTTATCTTGTGGAACTGAAAATCACAGCCACAGAAAGACAGAGAAAATGAAAAGGCAAAAGACTTTGTACCAGATGAAGGGACAAGATAAAACACCAGAAAAACAAATAAATGAAATAAAGAGGAGATAGGCACTCTTCCAGAAAAAGAATTCAGAATAATGATGGTGAATATGATCCAGGACTTTGAAAAAAGATTGGATGCAAAGATCGAAAAGTTGCAAGAAAATTTTACCAAAGACCTAGAAGAATTAAAGAACAAACAGAGATATGCAACACAATAACTGAAATGAAAAATACACTAGAAGTAACCAATAGCAGATGAACTGAGGCAGAAGGACGAATATGTGACCTGGAAGACAGAGTGGAGATAATCACTGATGCAAAAAAGAATAAAGAAAAAAGAATGAAAAGAACTGAGGACAGACTAAGAGACCTCTGGGACAATGTTAAACACACCAACATTTGCATTATAGGGGTCCCAGAAGGAGAAGAGAGAGAGAAAGGACCTGAGAAAATACTGGAAGAGATTATAGTTGAAAACTTCCCTAACATAGGAAAGGAAATAGCTACCCAAGTGCAGGAAGCACAGAGAGTCCCAAGCACGATAAATCCAAGGAGAAACATGCCAAGACATATAGTAGTCAAGCTGACAAAAATTAAAGACAGAGAAAAGTTATTAAAAGCAACAAGGGAAAAACAACAAATAACATACAAGGGAACTCCCATCAGATTAACAGCTGATTTCTCAGCAGAAACTCTACAAGGCAGAAGGGAGTGGCATGATATATTTCAAGTGATGAGACAGAAGAACCTACAACCAAGAATACTCTACAAAGCAAGGATCTCATTCAGATTTGACAGAGAAATCCAAAGCTTTACAGACAAGCAACAGCTAAGAGAATTCAGCACCACCAAACCAGCCCTGCAACAAATGCTAAAGGAACTTCTCTAAGCAGGAAACATAAGAGAAGAAAAGGACCTACAAAAACAAAAACAAAACAATTAAGAAAATGGTAATAGGAACATACATATCGATAATCACCTTGAATGTAAATGGACTAAAGGCACCAACCAAAAGACACAGACTGGCTGAATGGATACAAACATAAGACCCATATATATGCTGTCTACAAGAGACACACTTCAGACCTAGGGACATATACAAACTGAAAGTGAGGGGGTGGAAAAAGATATTCCATGCAAATGGAAATCAAAAGAAAGCTGGAGTAGCGATACTCATATCAGATAAAATAGACTTTAAAATAAAAAATGTTACAAGAGACAAGAAAGGACACTACATAAAGATTGAGGGATCAATCCAAGAAGAGGAGATAACAATTATAAATATATATGCACCCAATATAGGAGCACCTCAATACATAAGGCAAATGCTAACAACTATGAAAGAGGAAATCAACAGTAACACAATCATAGTGGGGGACTGTAACACCCCACTTACACCAATGGACAGATCATCCACACAGAAAATTAATAAGGAAACTCAAGCTTTAAATGACACAATAAATCAGCTGGATTTAACAGATATCTATACAACATTACATCCAAAAACAGCAGATTACACATTCTTCTCAAATGCACATGGAACTTTCTCCAGGATAGATCACATTTTGGGTCATAAATCAAGCCTTGGTAAATTCAAGAAAATTGAAATTGTATCAAGCATCTTTTCTGACCACAGTGCTATGAGATTAGAAATCAATTACAGGAGAAAAACTGTAAAAGAAACAAACACATGGAGGCTAAACAATATGCTACTAAATAACCAAGAGATGACTGAAGAAATCAAAGAGGAAATCAAAAAATACCTAGAGACAAATGACAATGGAAACACAATGACCCAAAACCTATGGGATGCAGCAAAGGCAGTTCTAAGAGGGAAGTTTATAGCAATACAATCCTACCTCAAGAAACAAGAAAAATCCCAAATAAACAATCTAACCTTACACCTAAAGAAACTAGAGAAAGTGAAGCAAACAAAACCCAAAGTTAGTAGATGGAGAGAAATCATAAAGATCCGAGCAGAAATAAATGAAATACAGACAAAGAACACAATAGCAAAAATCAATAAAACTAAAAGCTGGTTATTTGAGAAGATAAATAAAATTGATAAACCACTAGCAAGACTCATCCAGAAAAAGAGGGAGAGGACTCAAATCAATAAAATTAGAAATGAAACAGGAGAAGTTACAATGGAAACCACAGAAATAAAAAGCACCATAAGAGATTACTACAGGCAACTATATGCCAATAAAATGGACAGCCTTGATGAAATGGACAGATTCTTAGAAAAGTATAACCTTGCAAGACTGAATCAGGAAGACATAGAAAATATGAACAGACCAATCACAAGTAATGAAATTGAAACTCTGATTAAAAATCTCCTAACAAACAAAAGTCCAGGACAAGATGGATTCACAGGTGAATTTTATCAAACATTTAGAGAAGAGCTAACACCCATCCTTCTCAACTTCTCTTCCAAAAAATTGCAGAGGGAGGAACAATCCCAAACTCATTTTACGAAGCCACCATCACCCTGATACCAAAACCAGACAAAGATACTACAAAAAAGGAAACTACAGACCAATATCACTGATGAATTTAGATGCAAAAATCCTGAACAAAATACTAGCCAACAGAATCCAACAACACATTCAAAGGATCATACACCATGATCAAGTGGGATTTATCCCTGGAATGCAAGGATTCTTCAATATATGCAAATCAATCAATGTGATATACCATATTAATAAACTGAAGGATAAAAACCACATGATCATCTCAATAGATCCAGAAAAAGATTTTGACAAAATTCAACACCCATTTATGATAAAAACTCTCCAGAAGGTGGGCATAGAGGGAAGCTTCCTCAACATAGTAAAGGCCATATATGAGAAACCCACAGCAAACATTTTTCTCAATGGTGAAAAACTGGAAGCATTCTCTCTAAGATCAGGAACAAGACAAGGATGTCCACTCGGGCCACTACTATTCAACATAGTTTTGGAAGTCCTTGCCACAGCAATCAGAGAAGAAAAAGAAATGAAAGGAATCCAAATTGGAAAAGAAGTAAAATTGTCACTGTTTGCAGATGACATGATACTATACATCGAAAATCCTAAAGATGCCACCAAAAAACTACTCAAGCTAATCAATGAATTTAATAAAGTTGCAGGATACAAAATTAACACACAGAAATCTCTTGCCTTTCTATACACCAACAATGAAAGATCAGAAAGAGAAATTAAGGAAACAATCCGATTCACCATTACAACAAAAAGAATAAAATACCTAGGAATAAACCTAACCAAGGAAGTAAAAGAACTGTACTCAGAAAACTATAAGACATTCATGAAAGAAATCAAAGGAGACACAAACAGATGGAGGGACATACCATGTTCTTGGATTGGAAGAATCAACATTGTGAAAATGAGTATATTACCAAAAGCAATTTACAGATTCAATGCAATCCCTATCAAATTACCAATGGCATTTTTCCCAGAACAAGAACAAGAAATTTTATGATTTGTATGGAAACGCAAAAGACCCTGAATAGCCAAAACAATCTTGAAAAGGAAAGACGGAGTTGTTGGAATCAGGCTTCCTGACTTCAAGCTACACTACAAGGCTACAGTGATCAGGACAGTATGGTACTGGCACAAAAACAGAAATATCAATCAATGGAACAGGATAGAAAGCCCAGAGATAAACTATGGTCAACTAATCTATGACAAATGAGGCGAGGATATACAATGGAGAAAAGGCAGCCTCTTCAATAAGTGGTGCTGGGAAAACTGGACAGCTACATGTAGAAGAATGAAATTAGAACACTTCCTAACACCATACACAAAAATAAACTCAAATGGATGAAAGACTTAAATGTAAGGCCAGACACTATAAAATTCCTAGAGGAAAACATAGGAAGAACGCTCTTTGACAAAAATAACAGTAAGATCTTTTTTAATCCACCCCCTAGAATAATGGAAACAAAAACAAAAATAAATAAGTGGGACCTCATGAAACTTCAAAGCTTCTGCACAGCAAAAGAAACTATAAGCAAGATGAAAAGACAACCCTCAGAACTGGAGAAAATATTTGCAAATGAATCAACAGACAAAGGATTAATCTCCAAAATATATAAACAGTTCATCCAGCTCAATATCAAAAAAATAAACAACCCAATCAAAAAATGGGCAGAAGACCTAAATAGGCATCTCTCCAAAGAAGACATGTGGGTGGCCAAGAGGCACATGAAAAGCTGCTCAACATCACTAATTATTAGAGAAATGAAAATCAAAACTGCAATGAGGTAGCACCTCAAACCAGTTAAAAAGGGCATCATCAGAAAATCTACAAACAGTAAATGCTGGAGAGGGTATGGAGAAAAAGGAACACTCTTGCATTGCTGGTGGGAATGTAAATTGATACAGCCACCATGGAGAACAGTATGGAGGTTCCTTGCAAAACTAAAAATAGAATTACCATATGACCCAGCAATCCCACTACTGGGCATATACCCAGAGAACACCATCATTCAAAAAGACACATGCACTCCAATGTTCATTGCAGCACTATTTACAATAGCCAGGACATGGAAGCAACCTAAATGTCCATCAACAGAGGAATGGATAAAGAAGATGTGGTACATACATACAATGGAATATTACTCAGTTGTTAAAAGTAAGGAAACTGGGACATTTGTAGAGACATGGATGGACCTAGAGACAGTTATACAGAGTGAAGTGAGTCAGAAAGAGAAAAACAAATATTGTATATTAACACATATATGTGGACTGTAGAAAAATGGTACAAATCAACTAGCTTGCAAGGCAGAAATAGAGACACAGATGTAGAGAACAAACATATGGACACCAAGTGGGGAAAGTGGGGAGGGTTGGGGGGGGGGGAATTGGGAGACTGGGATACCAATTTGTACACTCTAAATATATGCAGTTTATTGTAAAAAATAAAAAAATTAAAAGTTAAAAAAAAATATGAAGGACTCATACAACTCAATAACAATAAAAACCTCAGAAGAATCCAACTTCAAAATGGGCAGAGGAGCTAAATACACTTTTTTCCAAAGAAGACAAACAAATGGCCAACAAGTACATGAAATGTGCTCAACCTGACTAATCATCAGGGAAATGCAAATCAAAATCACAATGAAATTAGGAGTTTGGGATTAACATATACACACTACTATATATAAAACAGATAACCAACAAGAACCTACTGTATAGTACAATGTTCAGTATTTTGTAATAACCTATAAGGGGAAAGAATCTAAAAAAAGAATATATATATATCCTTTTTATATAAATATATATTTGTATATATTTAACTGAACCACTTTGCTGTACACCTGAAACTAACACAATACTGTAAATCAACTATATTTCAATTTAAAAAAATTCACAATGATCACCTCACAATTGTTAAAATGACTATTATCAAGAAGACAAGAGAGAATAAATATTGGAAAGGACATAGAGAAAAGGGAGCTCTCATGCACTGTTAGTGGAAATGCAAACTAGTAGAGCCATTATAAAAAAAAAGAAATAGAAATAGAATTACCATATGATCCAGCAATCCTGCTTCTGGGTATATACCCAAAGGTAATGAAAAGAGGATATTAAAAAGATGCATGTACCCCAATGTTTTGGCCGCATTATTCACAGTAGCAAGGATATGGAAACAACCTAAGTGCCTGTCAATGGATGAATGGATAAAGAAGACACACACAAACACACACACACACACACACACACACACACACACACAGAGATGAATATTATTCAGCCATGATAAAGAAGGAAATTTGTGACAGTAGGGATGGACCCTGAGGACGCTATGCTAAGTGACATGTCAGTCAGAGAAAGACAAATACTGTAAATCACTTATATGTGGAATCTAAGAAAGCCAAACTTGTAAAAACAGAGAATAGAATTGTGGTTCGTAGGGGCCAGGGTGTTGGGGAATAGGAGAGAGGTAATTTAAGGGTACAAATTTGCATCTAGTAGATAAATAATTCCCAGAGATCTAAAGCACAGCATAGATTTTAGACAATATTGTATTATAAACATCAAACTTGCTAAGATAATGTCTTAAATATTCCAAACCCCCAAAGAAATAATAATTATGTGACTAATAGAGGTGTTAACACAAACAGTGGCAATCATACTGCATTATGTAAATATATCAGGTCAACATGTGTACACATTAACCTGATGCAATGTTATATGACAAATGCATTTCAATAAAAAAAAAATGCTTAAAGGCATTGGAAACAAACAGAATAGCACAGAATGAATGGGCTGGAAACAGAGAAGGACAGAAATCTAAAGGTGAGATGAGCATTTGTGGTCCCTTTTCCTCTGGGTTCTTTGTAGATTCTGCAGGGGGTGATGAAAGACTGAGTAGTACCTGTGACAATCTCACTGAGCTGAATGGACTGCAACTGGTGTTCAGGACCCCTGGGAGAAGGAGTTGCAAAACTTCTTGCTTTGAATGGTCCCAGTAAGGATGAACAAGAAGTAGCATGGTTCTCTCAGACTGCTAAGATCAGATTTATCTCAATTCAAGGGAACTGGATTGAGGAGACCTCAGTTTGCTTGTGGGCCCAGGTGCCTGGCAGAAGCAAACATAAATCCTCCTTAGAGGAAAATTACATCATCTTAGTCCTCAAAATGTTATTTTCACAAGCAGTTTTGCAATTAAAATCTTGTTCACAATAAAACTTAATTTGGAAGGTGAAAAGGTAAGATAGAATAAAAGAAAATAAGCAGAAATGGTGGACAATAGAGAACAACCAGCAAAGTCAGCTTTTAGACCTATCAGATGAATAGCAAAATACAACTCTTGGCTAAATAACAACATTGGCTAAAAGCCAGGACATAAATCCAAAGTCAAAAAATTAAAACCATACTTATTATTAATTGCCACATTGTCATTATGCTAAAGGTTACTAACAAAAAGATAACTAAAAAAATCTCCATGTTTGTGAAATTAGAAATACATTTCCAAATGCTTCTCTGGACAAAAAATGAATCATAATAGAAGCCAGATAACATTTTAAGCTAAATGACAATAAAATACATAATACCTAATAAAACTTGCAGAATATAGCTGAAGCACTGCTTAGGAAAGAAAAATGTAACTTTAAAATAACATGTTCAAAAGAATGAAAGATGAACAAAAGAAGGGAAAGAAAGCATGAAAAATTAAATGAAAGACTGTAGGGGCAGGAAATAATGAAGATAGGAGTAGAAATTAATTATAAACAAAAATGAACATACAATAAACATACATCAAATCCAAAAGTGATATGATTGTTCCAAGACAGAGAGAGAGAGAGAGAAGGAGAGAGAAAGCATAAATAACTGATGTTAGGAATACAAAAGAAAATATCGTTAAAAGTCCTGCAGACATTAAAAAGAGCATAAGAAGATATTAAAAACAGAATGACTTCATAGCAATAAATTTGAAAATTTTGATTATACATATAAATTCCTAAAAATTTATTCTAACAAGACTGATAAAATAAGAAATTTAAAAATCTAAATAATATCATAATGTTAAAGAAATTAAATCTACAATATAATGCATAATTATTAAACAAAATTCCCACAACTCTATACTGATAAAGCTTTAAAAAAATGAAATCTACCAAATATTTAAAGTCTTACACATGTCTTCTAGAGAATAGAAAAAGGGGAAATACTCCCCAATGCATTTTATATAACCTGAATAATCTTGATATCAGAGTCTGACAAGAATATAAAAGAAGGAATATTACAGGACTATCTCACACAAGAAAGTAGATACAGAAATCCTAAATAAAGAAAAGAAATAACAAAATGAATCCAGGAGTTATGAGTTGCCATGCCAGAACCAAGGTAAGCAATCCCAACCAGGGCTGTCAAACCAAATGTGCATATTGGGAGAAGAGATACATAAACAACGTGGAACAAAAAACTAGGCCCCGGATCTATAAGAAATTTACAAATGCTCCATGCCTCACATGCTTGCATGTCTAGTTATGCTGAGAACAATTAAAGGTATTAAAACAGAAAAGATAGCAGTTAAAATTATGAGTGTATCTTACTCTCAAATGTGTGTGTGCCCATGCACACACGTGTATATTCCAAGTTGAATTATTTAATTTTACTTTTGTAAGTACTAAAAATAATGCCGTTATTTTTATGACAACTGCAAAGAGAAATCCTGTCTAATGTCTTTATGAAAAATAAGTGTTGGGGAAAATTGTATCCATATTCATAACTGAACCCAATTTTTAGGTTTGTTTTGAAAAAACTGGCTTTTCTTTTTGTGTATTAAAATATTATCACTAAATTTGCTGATTTCATCCCATAATACCAGAGTAAGAGTGCTTTTTAGTTGCAAGAAAAGATTTCTTGTGGGGGGGAGGGAAGCTTTTTCTCTCTCAACAATGTTAATTTTGCTTCTCTAGAGCTTTTTCTTCACATCCAGACTCCCTTTTGCTCTGAGACCTTTTACAGTAGCCGAACTGAACTTGACCTAAAGGCACACTTATAGATTTTCGTTATATAGTCTGTTCTCCCTCCCTTTCCCCCTTTCTGAAGTCTTCAAAATGGATGCTACCACCATCCACGGCCTTTCTCATTTCTAATGTGGCCTAAATTCAGCTTTGGACACCAGAAGGTCAGTTGAGTGGTTCTTGCTTGCCAGTAACTGAAAAAGCTTGGAGGGCTGATAAAAGATGAGACTATTTTCTTTGGGGTAATGAGGTGTTCACAGTGAACTGTAAAACTGGAACATTCAAGATTTCAAAGTAATTTGGGAAGAATAGACCACATTCCATTCAACCAAGTGGGTCCTTTGGGCTTCATTCCAGGATGAGAGAGAAACCTGACCCAAGGGTGACTACACAGAAAAAAACACGTGAACTATTGTTACCACAGCAAAATGTCATTCGACTATAACTAAATTGCATCATATTATTTGCATCCATACAAGAAAGTTGCAATACTACTAACACTGGGGCAAAAAAAGAAAAAAAAAGTAAATTCATTTGGACACTATTGGGGGGGAAATCACATTTGGGGTGGGAGAATTAGAGAGAAATGGAAACTTAGACTCCAAAACAAGAGTTTATTCACCCAGTGACCATAATTCAGGGGAGAATCCTGCATTTGGGGGAAATGCACATCTAGGCAAAAACTGGGCACAGAAGCTAGGACAAATTCTCCTAAGGAGCATCTAGAAAGGAACACCTTGTATCCTTATTTAAAAGCAAGAAGTGATAAAGAAACTTAATTTTTTCCTCCAAAGTGACCTTTTCCAGGCCATTTTGGGGTGGGATATGAATTTGTTTGCCACTCCCAAGTTGAAATTTAACTCTTCCCACAGGACTGTCAATAAGCAGGAATTCCATTTGATTTGAAATACACAAAAAGCAGTGTTTTCTGATATTGTTTCAATGGGCACCCTTCATCGCATATTATATTCTTTCTGCCTGAATCCTCTTTACTTGCATGGCCAGCTCTTTCTCAGCCTTCGCAGTTTATACACCATGAGGTTAAGGTTGATACCTCACTTCCTCAAAGGCACTGTCTTTGATCAGCCTCCATCTAAAGTGGGTTGTCTCCTGGGATGCAGAATCTTAGTCCTGTTTAGTTCCTTAACAGCATATATCACAAACCATAATTTCTTTTTGTTTATTTGCTTCCTTCTCTATTGACTATCCACCCCGCCTCACTTCCACCTCACAACATTGTTTGTGCTGAGAGATCCCAAGGCATGTTGGTCTAATTCACAGATGAATCCCTAGGTATGTTGCAAGGTGCCTGTTACAATTATTGCTCCATAAATTTTTTGAAACAATGTTTAGAAATGGACCAATAAAAATTGTTCCAAGGTTAAATTCATTAGATGAAATGTAGGTGAAAGCAAGTGAAACAAATTTCTTTATACACAGATTCCTACTGACTATTGTGAATCTCCAAAAGAAGTCCATTGTTTACTTCTTTTTTTGGGGGGATTTTTTTCACTACTTTCATGGTCCACCTGTTATCATCTACTCAATCTGTGTTCCACGTTCCCTTTCACTAGAAACACCAATTGACAAATGGACTGGGACAGCTCCTTTGGCAAAAATGCCTTTAAGGTAAAAAAAGGCAATCTATTTGGCTACCACAGCCCAGATAGACATACCTTCATGGGCACCCAAAATTGTTTTATGCCTTTGTTGACCATTCAATTTCCTAACTTTGTAATTTATATGATACCACATGCCACCAATAATTTTGATTATGAAAGGTTAACGATCTCTCCCTTATAAGTCAATAAATTGGCATTTTGATTTATAAATTCATCTCTTGTGAATTTGACATAAAACTGAACCCTTCTAGATAAAATCATGACCAATCAGTTGTGGGTGTTGGAAAACTGAGGCACAAAGCCTCAAAGTAAGACATGATTGAACAGCCTTCTGGCCGAATGATTTTTACCTATAATTACAGAAAAGTAGCTGCATAAAATCATCATAGAACTCAAAAATATGTCAAGAACATAGTTATTTGTAACCCTATAGGTCTCTGCTGAAAATGGTCCTTTGCCTGGATAAAAATACCAATTAGTGTTAAATTAATTAATGCATTCAATCATTTATTTACCAAATGTGTATTGAGTACTTTCTCTGTGTCATGCTTGTTCTGGTACTAGAGATACACTGATGAATAAGAGAGTTCCCGCTCTCAAGTTGCTCAAAGACTAGAGAAGTCAGACCAAAATATGAAATAAAATTCAATTAAGATTAAAGTGCCCTCCATAATACAGTAAGTGTTGTGATAAAATTTGTTTATGGTACTGAGGCACCTCTTGAAGTCAGGGAGAATAGTATCTTAGAAGTACTAACCCTTGCTGAGCCAAGAATGGTATGGATGGATATCACAGCATCATTCAGTGTCACAAAATGCATATTAACTACCTATCAAATATAGAATTCCTCCTAAGTAATGGAACAAAGTATAATCACCAACAAGGAAACACTACTTTAACTTCTCTCAAGGATGCACTCAAGTTTAGCTAAACATGGAGAAATTTGAGAGTGTGATCACCTCTGGGATTTGTGCCCTGGCTATTTTTAAGCTGTTCAGTGAGCTTTCTATTTAATAAAATAAATCTAGTGAAACAGTTTACTTCGATTGTGTTAGCATGGTTACTAGCAGAAAGGCGTTTCTAGAGTCAACAGGTAATGTCATTTGAAGATTCTAATTCTCACAGTGAAAACATGTTTTTACTTGGCATCCCTTATGTAAGAAACCATAAAAAATTTTTCTCCTAGAATTTAGCACCAAGAAAAAAGTATTTCCAGAAAAATTCAGATTTGACTTTAAATATACAAATTTTATGATTCATCTCATGTTTCTACTCTTTTGTAATTAGAAAACAGATAAATGGAGGGTTCAGTTCCTGTTGTGACTATCTCTCCATAGACCCCTAGAAATATTTTTCTTCTTCTAAATTATTTCTGATCATACTTGGCATTGGATTAAGTCATTTGTTCTTTTATATATTCAAACACCACAAACCATTAAAATTGCTTTTGAAGTTAAAAGAAGTCTAAGTTATAAGGCACTGATGAAAGAAATCAAAGATGACACAAACAGATGGAGAGATATACCATGTAACTGGATTGGAAGAATCAACATCATGAAAATGACTATCCTACCCAAAGCAATCTACAGATTCAATGCAATCCCTATCAAATTACAAATGGCATTTTTCACAGAACTAGAACAAAAAATCCTAAAATTTGTATGGAAACACAAAAGACCCCAAATAGCCAAAACAATCTTGAGGGGAAAAAAAATAGAGCTGGAGGAATCAGACTCCCTAACTTAAGACTATACTGCAAATCTACAGTAATCAAGACAATATGATACTGGCACAAAAACAGAAATATAGATCAATGGAACAGGATAGAAAGCTCAGAGATAAACTATGGTCAACTAATCTATGGCAAAGGAGGCAAGACTATACAATGGAGAAAAGACAGCCTCCTCAATAAGTGGTGCTGGGAAAACTAGACAGCTACATGTAAAAGAATGAAATTAGAGAAATCAAAAGCTTTACAGACAAGCACAAGTTAAGAGAATTCAGCACCAGCAAACCAGCCTTACAAAAATTGCTAAAGGAACTTTTCTAAGCAGGAAACACAAGAGAAGGAAAAGACCTACAAAAACAAATCCAAAACAATTAAGAAAATGGTAATAGGAACATACATATCAATAATCATCTTAAATGTAAATGCATTAAATGCTCAAACCAAAAGACACAGACTGCATGAATGGATACAAAAACAATACCCTTCTATATGCTGCCTACAAGAAACCTACTTCAGACCAAGGGATACATATAGACTGAAAGTAAAGGGATGGAAAAAGATTTTTATGCAAATGGAAGTCAAAAGAAAGCTGCAGTAGCAATACTCATATCATAAAAATTAGACTTGAAAGTAAAGACTATTACAAGAGACAAGGAAGGACAATACATAATCATCAAGGGATCCATCCAAGAAGAACATATAACAATTGTAAATATCTATGCACCCAACATAGGAGCACCTCAATACATAAGGCAAATGCTAACAGCCATAAAAGGGGAAATTGACAGTAACACAATAATAGTAGGAGACTTTAACACCCCACTGACATCAGTGGACAGATCATCCAAACAGAAAATAAATAAGGAAACACAAGCTTTAAATGACACATTAGACCATCTCAACTTAATTGATATTTATAGGACATTCCATCCAAAAACGACAGAGTACACTTTCTTCTCATGTGCACATGGAACATTTTCCACGATAGATCACATCTTGGGTCACAAATCAAGACTTGGTAAATTCAAGAAAATTGAAATCATATCAAGCATCTTCTCTGACCACAATGTCATGAGACTAGATATCAATTACAGGAAAAAAACTGTAAAAAATACAAACACATGGAGGCTAAACAATATGCTATTAAAAAACCAAGAAATCACTAAAGAAATCAAAGAGGAAATCAAAAAATATCTAGAAACAAATGACAATGAAAACACAACAACCCAAAACCTATGGGATGCAGCAAAACAGTTCTAAGAGGGAAGTTTATAGCAATACAGTCCTACCTCAAGAAACAAGAAAAAACTCAAAAAAACAACCTAACCTTACACCTAAAACAGTTAGAAAAAGAAGAAGAAAGAAACCCCAAAGTGAGCAAAAGGAAAGAAGTCATAAAGATCATATCAGAAATAAATGAAAAAGAAACAAAGGAAACAATAGCAAAGATTAATGAAACTAAAAGATGGTTCTTTGAGAAGATAAACAAAATTGTTAAACCATTAGTCACAACAATCAGGAAAAAAGGGAGAAGATGCAAATCAACAGAATTAGAAATGAAAAAGGAGAAATAACAACCGACACCACAGAAATACAAAAGATCATGAGAGACAACTACAAATAACTATATGCCAACAAATTGGATAACCTGGAAGAAATGGATAAATTCTTAGAAAAATACAATCTTCCAAGACTGAACCAGGAAGAAATAGAACATATGAACAGACCAATCACAAGTACGGAAATTGAGACTGTGATTAAAAATCTCCCAACAAACAAAAGCCCAGGGACAGATGTATTCACAGGTAAATTCTATCAAACATTTAGAGAAGAGCTAACACTTATCCTTCTCAAACTCTTCCAAAATATTACAGAAGGAGGAGCAGTCCCAAACTCATTCTACGAGGCCACCATCACCTGGATATCAAAACCAGGCAAAGATGTCACAAAAAAAGAAAATTACAGGCCACTATCACTGATGAATATAGATGCAAAAATCTTCAACAAACTACTAGCTAACAGAATCCAACAGCTCACTAAAAAGATCATACACCATGATCAAGTGGGGTTTATCCCTGGGATGCAAGGATTCTTCAATATATGCAAATCAATCAACGTGATACATCATATCAACAAATTGAAGGATAAAAACCATATGATCATCTCAATAGACACAGAAAAAGCTTTTGAAAAAGCTGAGCATCCATTTATGATAAAAACTCTCCAGAAAGTGGGCATAGAAGGAAATTACCTCAACATAATAAAAGCCATATATGACAAACCAACAGCCAACATCATTCTAAATGGGGAAAAATTGAAAGCATTCCCTCTAAGAACAGGAACAAGACAAGGGTGCCCACTCTCACCATTATTATTCAACATAGTTTTGGAAGTGTTAACCACAGCAACCAGAGAAGAAAATGAAATTAAAGGAATCCAAATTGGAAAAGAAGAAGTAAAACTGTCACTCTTTGCAGATGACATGATAGTATACATAAAAAAACCCTAAAGACTCTACCAGAAAACTGCTAGCACTAATTGATGAGTTTAGTAATGTAGTAGGACACAAAATTAATGCACAGAAATCTGTTGCACTCCTATACACTCACAATGAAAGAGAAGAAAGAGAAATTAAGGAAACTTTCCCATTTACCACTGCAACAAAAAGAATAAAGTATGAGGAATAAACCTGCCCAAGGAGGCAAAAGACCTGTACTCAAAAAACTATAAGACACTGATGAAAGAAATAAAAGACAATACAAACAGATGGAGAGACACCATGTTCTTGGATGGGAAGAATCAACATTGTGAAAATCACTGTACTACCCAAAACAATTTACAGATTCAATGCAATCCCTCTCAAATTACCAATGGCATTTTTCACAGAACTAGAACAAGAAATCTTATGATTTGTATGGAAATGCAAAAGACCCTGAACAGCCAAAGCAATCTTGAGAAGGAAAGATGAAGTTGGTGGAATTATGCTTACTGACTTCAAACTATACTATAAGGCTACAGTGATCAAGACAGTATGGTACTGGCACAAAAAATAGAAAGGAAGATCAATGGAACAGAATAGAGAACTCAGAGGTAAACCCAAGCACATATGGGCAACTTATCTTTGACAAAGGAGGCAAGAATATACAATGGAAAAAAGACAGCCTCTTTAATAAGGGGTGCTGGGAAAATTAGACAGCTACATGTAAAAGAATGAAATTAGAACACTTCCTAACACCATACACAAAAATAAACTCCAAATGGATTAAAGACCTAAATGTAAGGCCAGACACTATAAAACTCTTAGAGGAAAGCATAGGCAGAACACTCTAGGACATACATCAAAGCAAGATCCTTTTGGACCCACCTCCTAGAAAAATGGAAACAAAATCAAAAATAAATAAATTGGACCTAATGAAACTTAAAAGCTTTTGCACAGTGAAAGAAACCATAAACAAGACTTGAAGGCAACCCTCAGAATGGGAAAAAATAGTTGCCTATGAAACAATGGACAAAGGATTAACCTCCAAAATATACAAGCAGCTCATGAAGCTTAATACCAAAAAAGCAAATAACCCAATCCACAAATGGGCAGAAGACCTAAATAGACATTTCTCCAAAGAAGACATACAGATGGCCAACAAACACATGAAAAGTTGCTCAACATCACTCATCATCAGAGAAATGCAAGTCAAAGCCACAATGAGGTATCACCTCACATCAGTCAGAATGGCCATCATCACAAAATCTAGAAACAGTAAATGTTGGAGAGGGTGTGGAGAAAAGGAACTCTCCTGCACTGTTGATGGAAATGTAAGTTGATACAGCCACTATGGAGAACAGTATGGAGGTTCCTCAAAAAGACTAAAAATAGAATTACCATATGAGCCAGCAATCCCACTACTGGGCATATTACCCAAAGAACCATAATTCAAAAACACACACATTGGACTTCCTAGGTGGTGCAGTGGTTGCGAATCTGCCTGCCAATGCAAGCAACATGGGTTCCATCCCTTCTCTAGGAAGATCCCAAATGCCATGGAGCAACTAAGCCCATGGGCCACAACCATTGAGCCTGTGTGCCACAACTACCGAAGCCCACATGCCGAAAGCCCGTGCTCTACAACAAGAGAAGCCACCTCAATAAGGAGCCCATGCACCACAATGAAGAGTAGCCCCTGCTCGCCACAACTAGAGAAAGCCTGTGTGTAGCAATGAAGACCCACCACAGCCAATAAATAAATAAATAAATTTATTTAAAAAAAAAAAAGACATATGCACCCCAATGATCATTGCAGCACTGTTTACAATAGCCAGGTCATGGAAGCAACCTAAATGGCCATCAACAGATGAATGGATAAAGAAGAAGTAGTACATATATACAACAGAATATTACTCAGCCATAAAAAGGAACAAAACTGGGACATTTGTAGAGACATGAATGGACCTAGAGATTGTCACACAGAGTGAAATCAGAAAGAGAAAAAGAAGTATCGTATATTAACAAATATATGCAGAATCTACAAAAATGGTACAGGTCAACCAGTTTGCAAGGCAGAAATAGACACAGATGTAGAGAACAAACATATGGACACCCGGGGGGAAAAGTGGGGGTGGGGGGGCTAGGATGAATTGGGAGATTGGAATTGCCATATATACTTTACTGATAAGAAAAAAATCAATTTGTACACTTTAAATACATGCAGTTTATTGCATGTCAATTATATTTCAATAAAAGTTCTTGGTGAAAAAAGTAGTCTAAGTTGTTAATTGATAAATAAATGGACAGATGAATAAACAGAGAGGCAGATGGTTTTGAAGATAGATAGATCCTCAAATATAGTCAATGTTAGTGCTATATTAAGCTTTTCTACATGTTTTAATCAAAAAATGTTATTACTAAAATAATTAATAAAGTAAATTCTATACTCAACAATGTGCTCAGTTTTTAATAATTCATTCAAATCACCAGGATACACATATTTACATATTTTAATCACAGCACTAATGAATTAAATTTTTATTGTACTTAGAACTGTACCTGGCATACAGAAAATGCTAATATATATGTCCTTATTACATAAATTGTCCTAAAAAATATTATAAATTTTTGTTAAAACTTGAGAATCATGAAGAAGATTAATTATAATAGTGTACAACAGATGATAGCTAGACTTTTCATGGTGATCATTTTGTAGTGTATAAAAATATCAAATCTACTATGTTGTACACCTGAAACTAATATATTATAAATTAATATACTTAATTTAAAAAGAGAGACAAAAATGTTGGTGTACCCCCCAAAAAATAATAGATAAATAAAATTAAAAAAATAATAAATAAAAAGAGAGAGAGAAATAAAGTGTTTGAAAAGAATCTAGTACTTTAATTTTTGTCTCATATACGTACCACAGCTTGCAAAAATCTGTAAAAGTACATAATGCCAATTTTAGTGTGTAAAATACTGGGTGAGCTTCAAAGTAAAGAAATACTGTAACTTATTCTTTAAGTTTAAGAATTTGAAATAGCCAACAATGTTGGTAATATTTCATTAAAAATTATGATAAAAATGTAAGGCTAACTTTTCTTCAGTAAATTAATAATTTGTAGATAGAAGTATCTGTTTACAAATGCACATATTTCCTGCTCATTCACTATCTTAGTGGCTGTTACCCTATTTTCTTTTTCTGCAATGTCTTTCACTTTTTTAATATTCTTATATGTTATTAGAAAAGCAATACACATAAAAACACATACAAAAAAGTAAACAACTTACTACCAACGTCATTATGAGTCATATATAAAGTTTGTGCTGAGTCATATACTTGTATATATATACATAACATATACCTATTATGTGCAAGTTGGGAAATATCCTTTGTAATCACAATAAATTTTATATTTTATGTATTTTACATATATATTTTATATATATAATATATATAATTGTGCATGATTAACTGAGAAAAATAAAATTATTCCAAGAAAAAAATTTTAAATATTATACACTACTTCCTAAAATCCTTCAAATAAAATTTCAACAAAGCATCATTGTCTCTTTTGTGTAGTAATACAAACATTTAAAACAAATGTGCCTTAGGATAGAACTAACATCAGTATAACAATTCCCAAAAGAAGTTTCAAAACACCTCTCAATGAGTCTGAAATATAAAAACCTGCTTCATTCTGACCATCAGGGATTAGTACAGAGCCAGTACCCAGTGTGCAACAGCATATATTGATATTAATAATACACAAGTAGGTTCATAATGCTACCATATACCAGGGCACTCTTGAAACTCAGAGAGGTAGGTGTGGGACAAGCAAAAAGAAGACACAAAGTCTCTCAGGCTCTGGGTATAATAGCTGTTGTACTAGGACCCTGAGGGTGAAAGAGCAGGAAGGAATCAATATTATTCAGAGCGTATTCTCCAAATTTCTGCATCTTAAGGGATAGCTATAGGCATGATAACATTTCACTACAGAAGAAATTAAAGAAGTGGTTTTATAAAAAATTGAAGTTTGGTTTCTCTGAACCTCATTCATGGAATGCAGGGACAGAATCACTGCCAAAGTTAGACCCAAAGGAGCCTTCTATAATTCATTAAAAAAACACCTCCTAGGGGTCTATAAGGCAATGAGAACTCTGAGCTCCAGTTAGAAACTAGAAGAGGCTAGGAACCCAACTGGTATCAAGCTTTATCCCAATGGATTACAATGATATTAGCAATATACTTGCCTATTCACAGGACCTAGATTCTAACAGTGAAGCATATAGCTGAAGCAGAATCTTTTTTTTTTTAATTTTATTTATTTATTTATTATTTTTTGGGGGGTACACCAAGTTCAATCATCTGTTTTTATACACATATCCCCGTATTCCCTCCCTCCCTTGACTCCCCCCCACCCTCCCTCGAGTCCCCCCCACCCTCCCCGTCCCAGTCCTCTAAGGCATCTTCCATCCTCGAGTTGAACTCCTTTTGTTATACAACAACTTCCCACTGGCTATCTATTTTACAGTTGGTAGTATATATATGTCTGTGCTACTCTCTCGCTTCGTCTCAGCTTCCTCTTCATCCCCCACCCCCTCCCAAACCTCGAGTTCTCCAGTCCATTCTCTGCACCTGCATCCTTGTTCTTGTCACTGAGTTCATCAGTACCATTTTTAGATTCCATATGTGTGAGTTAGCATACTCTTAAAAGAGGTCATTTTATTTAGTGTCTGTAATAACTTCCAAATCCAGGTAAGTTAGCCTTGCATTTGAATCTACTTTTACATATATTACACATTGTGGTGTACAGTATACAGTACTTATGCACTTGGATAGTGCACACCTATGTGAAAAGTTCTGTACTCTTAAAACTGACAGTAATAACAAATCCAACTTCAGGTGTCATAAATGAAATGGAAAAGTTACTATCAATGCAGAGGGAAGGAAATTCTCAAATGTGTCCTCCTTAGCCTAACAACAACTTCTAATCTTCTGTTTGACAACCAGGCTTCTATTTAAGTCAAAAAGTGAATAGATCTCTCTTCTACCACTGACTAGCTAGAATAGGACCTGTTTCCTCACCTATAACATTGAAATAATAAGAATATTTATGCCACAGGAGTAGTTTGCAGAGTTTAAAGAAGGACAATGTGTGTAAAGTTTTTATTAGCATGCCCTAGAAACAAGGACTGTCCAATAAAAATATAATGCTAGCTACAAATGCAAACCACATAAGTAATAGTAAATATTATAGTAGCTACATTTTTAAAAAATTAAAAGGAAATTAATTTTAATTATATATTTTATGAATCCAATGTTTCCAAATATTATTATTTTAGCAAGCAATGTAAAATTTATTAATGAAATATTTTCTATTTCTTCCTATAATATCTTTTATAGCTGATGCATCTTTAATACTTAGAGTACATCTCAATTTACTTCAGCCCCATTTCAATACTCAGTAGCCACATGTGGCTACTATATTGAACAAGACAGGTCTAGGATGTAGTTAACACTCAACAAATATTTATTAGTATTAATTAGCATAGTAGTGCTGGAATTACTATTGCTATTACAATATTCTTACAATAATCCTAAGCAGTGTTTGCAACTATTCAGATGTTGGGGCTCAGGGCAGGTCATTCCAAAATATGCCACAAGGGCATATTGATTATTTTGAATTAAAGTTACTGAAGATAGATCTGAGGCAAGAGGACACTCTGACCCTCCTTTCTGTCTCCCTGAAAGCAGAAAATAAGTCTCCCATGCAAAGTGTGCACTCCCTGCATCTGGAGGTAAAAAGACACCCTTGTCATAAAGATAGGAAATTCTGGTGGAAAATCCTATATAAACAAATCTGGTTGCTTTAATTTACTATCCCAAGTCCAAATTATGTTTAGATTCTTCACTAATTGGGCACCCAAAGCCTGTTTCTTTGTCCTGTCAATTCCCCACAAAGTCATTGTTTCTTTGTCTAAAAAGTATAAAAGCTGCTTGTTTTGGCCACTTCTTAGGCCCCATTTCTCTAAGACCTCCATGTGCATGAACCAAAATTTGCATCTTTTTCTCCTATTAATCTGTCCTGTGTTAATTTTACTATTAGTCCAACCATAAGAACTCAAGAGGAGTAGAAGGGGAAATTTTTCCTTCCCTGATGTGTATAATTATAAAATAATTTAAAATCCCTTGCTAATTTTTAGACTATAAGTCTCCAGTGATGGTATAAAAACTAATAAAAATAAAAGCAGATATACATCTTAATATGTTAGGAAAAATTACAGAAGAAAATTGTTGAAGAGCACAGTAAATGTTCAAATGAGGGAAAAACCGTGTGGACATGAGGAAAGTTTCAGATTGATTATATATTTCAAGAAAAAGTTTTTAAAAGGCAAGATTTAAGGCTGTATAACATAAGTTTAAATTTTTGCTTATAGCCAATATAGTGGGAATTGTTAACTAAAACCTCTGCTTGCTTATTATCCAGAAAATGCAGATAAATGTAAAAGCCTTACTAAGGCAATTTAGATGTACAGTTTAAATTAAGCAAAATCAGAGTTGTACAAGAACTTCTAGAATAAAATAAAAGTATTTTATAAGTCAGTGAGCTTCTTTGAGGAATAAAAGCCTGAAGTTCTAAAGGAATATGTAGGCCTTGTTACCAGATTCCAAGGAAAGAACTTTACAGGACACTGAGCCTTCCAAGGGCTGGTTGAGTCCATGTCCCTGACTCCACGTGCAATGTCTCTCTCACCCTAATCTCTTTCTGGCAAACCCCTAATCATGTTTCAGGCATCAACCTAGCCTTCCCTTCCTCTGGGAAGCCTTCCCTAACACTGAAAGACACTGACAGATTATGGCATGCTCTTTTACCTTTATTGTAGTTCTTGCCACAATGTATTTCAAGTCCAAGGATATGTGCTTATTCCTTTATTTTTTTTCTTGAAACTCCTTTTTTCTTTGCTTGTTTACTTTCTATCTCTGAGGAATACTATAATTTCCTATACTTTCAATTATCTATGCACATAGCTCCTAAATCTATATCGAAAACCTGCTAGAATTCTCCGCTTTGAAAGATACAAAACTAAGATTATCATCCTATCCTATCAAAACCTACTCCTCCTCCTGACTCTTCATTTTTTAATAGTCTCATTGTTCTCATGGTTACAAAGGAAATCTTAAATTCATTTTTGCCTCTTCCTTTCCTTATATGACCCAGACTAAAGATAGGCCCTGTAGGGAAGCAAAATTTGCGACCCCAAAATGTCTCTTTGGCATGAGGATTATTTCAAGCTGAAAACAAGCAAGACTCAAAAGACTCAGGAAGAAACTTTGACCTTCCCTCTAACTGCCTAAAGAATTTTAGATAAAGGGCCTGTTCCTGGAATAGAGCTATCACCAGAAATATCTGCAAAGAATATGGGCTAAGTGTGATGGGGGAAACTCAGCAGGGCCTAGAGATCAGAGTGGGCTCTGTCCCACTGTCTATGCATGGCCCTGCAAATATTTACCTACAAACATTTGCTCTTCCATCTCCTTGTGAATTGCCTTTCTCCCCTTTTGAAGTCCCAAACCACTACCTCCAACATTCTCTTTTGCCTTCAGCTGAAGGTATTTAGGGTGAGGGCTTTGGCCATTTTGATGAGTTCATTTTCCTGGGTCTCTCCCATGTATACATGTTATTAAAATTTTGCTTATCTCCTGTTAATCTGTTTCACGTTATAGCTGAATATAAAGTTAAAACTTTAACAACTAACCTTCTCTTTTAACTCATGCATTAAATCAAATAATGCACACATGCTGTTTCTCTCTGCTAACTATGCCAATAAGTTCAATCCCATTTTGCTAGTTCCTCTTGAGCCACAAGTACATAGGATTCAGCAGTCAGCAGAAAAACAGTCAGAACTTCTTGACCAGAGGCAGACAACCACAATGGCCATCAATCACAAAAATATCAAAACAAGTGACACCAACCCAGTGAGGTCTCAAACATGTAGTCCTGCAACCCACATTCTCAAAATTCTCCTTAAATAGACCTGCCCTCTTTCAGAGATTAGGATGTTAGTTTTCAAGCTGTTAGTCTGAGACCTTCCTCATTTGTTGGCAAATTAATAAATTTCTCTTTTCTTTATTCTCAAAACCTTGCCCTCATTATTCTCATTTGGCATCAGGGACAGGTATCAAGTTTTCAGTTACAAATTGGTGACCCAGCCAGGAAGCACCTTAGTGCCCCAGGGGAGTGAGTCTCACTACCCACCTCCAACTTTGCAGCAGGGAGGTGCCATGTCAGGTTGTGCTTTGAGCCCTTGCCAGCAAGAGTGCTGCCTCCCCTGGGAGGAGAGTGAGGGTCTAGTAAGCCCCCTTTTATCTCCAGGGAACTTCTATCTCTCTCCCCAAATAGGGTGCTGTCTCCTGCAGCTCAAACCTTCTTCGAGGAAGA
Organism: Hippopotamus amphibius kiboko; assembly: GCF_030028045.1. Classification (NCBI taxonomy): domain Eukaryota; kingdom Metazoa; phylum Chordata; class Mammalia; order Artiodactyla; family Hippopotamidae; genus Hippopotamus; species Hippopotamus amphibius. Next base: position 52,483,532 of record NC_080197.1, read on the forward strand.
GGAAACAGATTTTGGAAGAGTCATGATACCTTGGCCATTTGGGTAAGTCCCCCAGTATGCACATTGAAACCCTTAATTTCACACTTTTGGGGTGAAACTTCCAGCCCCTTACAGGGCATTTGTGGCACAGTTGGTGTGGAACTCATGATTGACTGGACCAGGGAACCCAAGGAGGTCATTCCCTTTTGTTCTTTTAGGTGTTTTGAAAGGTTCCTGTTTGTTTAGCTGGTCTTTGTTTTGATATATTTGGGGTTTGGCTCCTTTGCTGTTGCTCTTTTGTCATTTGTCTGTTTTTAAACATGGGAGGTACCATTTCAATTCCATCTGAAAGTCCCTTGGGAAGAATTCTGGCCAAATGACCAACTTATAGCTATAAGCCTATGCCTAAAGGGAAAATGTGAAATGTGAAATCCATCTTGTGGTTGTTTCCTAGAGTGTATATTACAAAACTGGGAGATATTTAGTATGCTCCTAGAAAAAGAAAGAAAGATCTTTTTTTTAACATGATATGTTCACAGTGTTCTTTAGACGCCAAAGAAAAATGGTCAAAATGAAGTTTTTTATTCAAAAACTGTTTCTTTTTGTATATGAAGTAATAGAAAGCTGGCTTGATAAAATACTTTGTTTTTTTCAGAATTCTGATCTTGTAAGAACAAAAATATGCCTAGGAGAAAGCTTGAAGTTAACTCTTACCATGTCCTTGAAATATAAAACGCAGCCCACTTTGCATGAGATGTCACCCCTGGGTTAATAAGTAGAACTTCAAGACAAAGAGGCAAAAAAGCAAAGGGGTTATTTTTAACCTCAAGCAGAAACTGTGAGATCTCTGTGTCTGTCTGGATATATGTATGTCTCAGTATGTGTCTTTGTCTTTGGATAAAACTGCTGAGGTTAATTTGTAAATGAGTTCTATTTAACTGGCTTAAAGAAAAGTAAAAGCTTACAGATCAAACACTTCTAAACACAAGAAAAACTAAGGTAAATAAATTTCAGGTTTACATGATCTGGGGAATATTCAGAATTAAATTAATATCTAGTATTAAAGTCAGTTCAAGTTTGCTGTTTAAGTATGTTAATACAGGCACGTCTTTAGAAACATCAACATTAAATATAGTACTTTTATTGTATTTGGGTTTACTGAAAGTCAGTAAGTTCATACTATCTCTGTTGCAAATTTTGTCAGCAAGAAAATTAACTTGCTATGGGATAAAAACTTTTGAGAGAACACTTTGGTAGTAATTATGTTTTAGAAATGTCTGTTTAAAAATAATTTCCAAATTTTAAGATTTGTATGGAAATGCAAAAGACCCTGAAAAGCCAAAACAATCTTGAGAAGGAAAGACAGAGTTGGTAGAATCAGGCTTCCTGACTTCAGGCTATACTACAAGGCTACAGTGATCAGGACAGTATGGTACTGGCACAAAAACAGAAATATTGATCAATGGAACAGGATAGAAAGCCCAGAGACAAACTATGGTCAACTAATCTATGACAAACGAGGCAAGGATATACAATGGAGAAAAGGCAGCCTCTTCAATAAGTGGTGTTGGGAAAACTGGACAGCTACATGTAAAAGAATGAAATTAGAACACTCCTTAACACCATACACAAAAGTAAAGTCAAAATGGATAAAAGACCTACATGTAAGGCCAGACACTGTAAAATTCCTAGAGGAAAACATAGGAAGAACACTCTTCAACATAAATAACAGCAAGATCTTTTTTGATCCACCCCCTAGAATAATGGAAATAAAAACAAAAATAAATAAGTGGGATCTAATGAAACTTCAAAGTTTCTGCACAGCAAAAGAAACTATAAGCAAGATGAAAAGACAACCCTCAGAATGGGAGAAAATATTTGCAAATGAATCAACAGACAAAGGATTAATCTTCAAAATATATAAACAGTTCATCCAGCTCAATATCAAAATAACAAACAACCCAATCAAAAAATGGGCAGACAACCTAAATAGGCATTTCACCAAGGAAGACATACAGATGGCCGAGAGGCACATGAGAAGCTGCTCAACATCATTAATTGTTAGAGAAATGAAAATCAAAACTACAATGAAGTATCACCTCACATCAGTTAGAAAGGGCATCAGAAAATCCACAAACAGTAAATGCTGGAGAGGGTGTGAAGAAAAGGGAATGCTCTTGCATTGCTGGTGGGAATGTAAATTGATATAGTCACTATGGAGAACAGTATGGAGGTTCCTTGAAAAACTAAAAATAGAGTTATCATATGACCCAGCAATCCCATTGCTGTACGTATACCCAGAGAACACTATCATTCAAAAAGACACATGCACTCCAATGTTCATTGCAGCACTGTTTACAATAGCCAGGACATGGAAGCAACCTAAATGTCCATCAACAGAGGAATGGATAAAGAAGTTGTGGTACATATATACAATGGAATATTACTCAGCTGTAAAAAGCAATGAAACTGAGACATTTGTAGAGACATGGATGGACCTAGAGACAGTCATACAGAGTGAAGTGAGTCAGAAAGAGAAAAACAAATATTGTATATTAACACATGTATGCAGAATATAGAAAAATGGTACAGATCAACCAGTTTGCAAGGCAGAAATAGAGACACAGATGTAGAGAACAAACATATGGACACCAAGTGGGGAAAGAAGGGAGGGTTGGGAGGAATGAATTGGGAGATTGGGATACCAAATTGCACACTCTAAATATATGCAGTTTATTGTATGCTAATTGTATCTCAATAAAAAGTTCTTAAAAAATAATAATTTCCAGATTTTTGGTAACTTGAAATTTTAGAGTTTTGCCATATTAGGTTAATTGGTGAAAATTCATTGCATGTCTAAATTATTTTTAAGATAAAATACTGGAACACTGCTGAATAAATCTAATTTCAACTACTGTTGTCTTCTTACAAGGGGGAAACTAAATCTTGTACCACATACTAGAGAAATTATGCTATGAGAAAAATGTATGTTTTTGGAGATTATGAAATATGTTCTTAAGTTTGCTAATCAGGAAATGTTGATATCACAACCAGATAAATTACTTGTCTCTTGGTTTTTTTCAGGTTTCTAATGGTTAAAAGATTATGTGTAACTAAAGCTACTAAAATAATAAGTGAAACATTTCAGTGTGTAAAGAAAGAGGATATATGTTGTTGGTAATAGAAGATATGAAGAGTAGAAATATATTTGTTAGGGAAAAAAGGAGAATAATTTCTTCCTAGAGCTGATATTTTATGGGTAAAAAATAAGAAACAAATTAATATGGTTACATAAAATTATGAAACATTTACAGAAAAAAGAACCTTGAAAAATTGATTAAGATTATATTGAATTTAATTAAATTAATGAATTTTGTTATTAACAGTAAGCTGATACAAGACTAGAATTTGGTTTTCTCTCTCTTTAAAAGAACAAGGTTTCTTAGAATGGTGCTTTTGATAACATATTATGTAAATCTCTTTGCCTTTAAGTGATTTGTATTTGCTTCTGAAATCTTTTATTACTTTGGTTGAGTAAATAAGTATTGTTTCAAAATGACCTATGATTCTACTGACCAAGTGTTTTGAAACTTTTTGATATTTTTGACAAAATTCCCAAATGTCAAATTCTAATTAAGTTCTTCTGATCTCCAGCTAACTTTGAGGTGCTTCAGAGGGCCCCTGAGGCATCTCAGAAAAACTACTAAACTAACTAGGATTATTTGGTAAATTCAATTACAGGGGAAGTATTGTCAAATACAAGGTAACACTGAGCCTTCTTAATGTTATGTCTCTATATAAATATATTATGGGTGTTACAGAAATTACATAAAATTCCTGGCAATCTTATATGACCTGATATAAAATGTTATCTATAATCAAAATTTTGGCTCACACTGAAGGGACTGAAACTGAGTATTAAGGAAATGTCCTAACTGACTTTCATGCAAAGGCAACAATAACAGAATATGTAAAGTTTATGGCACACATAAGGTCTGTTCTGCTTTTACAAAAATTTAACCCCTCATCATCAGACTTTTGCAACCCTGATGTCTTTGTAACATGGCAACAGTCTGATCCTAAATCAGAGAAATTAAGATGGGTAAACAATAGTTGTGAGTTAAACAGTCAGGGCTATGGGAAATCCAAGATGTCCATTTGGTTCTTCCTGGCTCCCTGGCAAACTCCATTTTTTACTTGATAGGTTAAAGCCTTCCCTTGCGGCAAGACTAATGTCCTCACAATGGGAAAAAAAGGTTTAAAAATGTGTTTTCCAATGAGGTATACTTTCTACAATCTTAATTTGACTATATTTGGTAAAAATAAGGATAATTTTAGAGAGGAAAGATGATGTTTCAATAGATATTAATTCTAGTTTTGTTAATTGAGGTCAATATTTACTGTCTAAAACTCACTTCCCAAATATCATTTTGTTCCTAAGTTACATTATTGTAAAGTTTGTGAGTTATTAAGAAGATATTCTAAGCTTGTTTCTGAAGCTGATCACTATAATCTATCTTTGGATGAAGATCAGGTGCCCCTTGATCTATAACCAAGGTTTTATACATACTGGAAAAAGCATCATTTAGAGGACTGTCTTCAACCTAGATGAAAGGCTTCTTATCAGGTATACTTAAGTGCCTCAAGCACAAAGAAACTGAGGGGAATTTACTCTCAAATTCATATTTCCCACTTAAGAAGGGCCTCTGCATTGGACTGTCTATAAAAAAAGACTGCTGACACTAAATGACACCCACACACCAGGATGAGAAGAAGACAACAGCAGTGGTAGGCAGCTGATGTGGACTATAAGGACCACCCAACTAATTTAGTTGAACTTTTTACAAAATGTTTGTCTATCAAAATGGAAAGTTACTGCTTTACTTTTAACCATTCTTTTAACCCCAATGTTCAGGATGAAAAGAGATTTCTCTAGTGAAATTGTCAAAGTATAACTATTCATGACATGTATCCCTGTTTACTTTGAGTATACTGCTGGAAGTACATGGACAATGTTTAAATGACAATTTGGTATAATTGATAGAATGTATAGCTATAAATTGTTTCCCTGTCAACACACCACCTGTACTTGCTTCTCATATCTGATTAGTTTTCCCTCAACGTGGAGAACTAGGCAAAGGTGTAAAGAAAAAGTAAGCCTAGCACCAAGGGACACGAATGGATTTGGGGTAGTCAGTTAAAGCACTCCAGCAATGATGGAAAAATATATTGATTATCAATACTTTCTATGGAGTGATTTGCAACTAAAATGGGAAAATGATGGAGGAAACTGTCACATATTGAGGTATGGGGAAGTCATTCTGGCTTATACATTATTTCAAACTTTAGTCTAACCAAAACAGCCTGCTTTTGGCCTATTAAACATACATTGTACATCAGCTTTAACCATTTAAAAATACATTAAAAATCAAAGTTGAGCACTGTGGTTTAGGCATCCAAAATAAAGCTGCATGGCCATTATGGACATGTTTTTAGACATATTTCTGTACTACTGAGAACCTGACTGCCAACCTCAACTTTATGGCCTTGCTGTGTAACAACAACAGGTGACATCATGCCAGAAAGAAAAACAAAAAAGCCTCTTTGCTTATCCTGCAGAATTCTAGAGCACGTTTTGGGACAAGAGAATTCTTCTTCAAAATGAAAGTCCATAACTTTCTTTCCTCTAATCATCCCCAATTTTAACATTGCCCCTTTTCAGCAGGAAGCAACCAGATGACTTTACCACCCTCACTCCCATTGACATGGAAGGTTATAACTGACAGTGGGGAATATATAGCCAAATATAGAGGTAAAAATTTAATAACTAACCTTCTCTTTTAACTCATGCATTAAGTCAAATAGTTTACACATGCTATTTTTCTCTGCTAACTATGCCAATAAGTTCTATCCTGTTTGGTTAGTTCTTCTTCAGTCACAGGTGCATAGGATCAAGTGGTCAGCAGAAAAACAGTCAGAACATCTTGACCAGAGGCAGACAACTGTAATGGCCATGAATAGTGGAAATATAAAAACAAGCAGTGCCAGGCCAGAGAGGTCTCAGTCACATTAGTCCTGCAAGTCTCACCCTCAAAATTCTTCTTAAATAGACCTGCCCTCTTTCAGAGAGTAGGAAAGTAGTTTTCAAGACATTAGTCTGCTACCCTCCTCATTGGCTGGCAAATTAATAAATTTCTCTTTCCTTTATCCTCAAAACTTTGTCCTTGTTATTCTCATTTGGCACTGGGGACAGGGAACAGTTTTTTGTTACAATGTCAATTTAATTCTAGATTAGCCAGAAACACCTAGAAGGGTAGAGGAAAATTTTTTCCTCCCCAGCACCCCACTAACCACTGTCTCTGGAATGTATTTCCATTATTCTGAGTCACAGCTTCATTAGTTCCTATTGACACAAACACCTTCTAGCTGGCCCTTCAATTCAGGAGTCTCTCCTGCCCCAGTCGGCTGACACATTGCTACCAAATTTTCTTAATACAGCTATTTGTCCATGTTACTCCTCTGTTCAAAGTTCTTTACTTGTCCTGGCATGTGAAGTCTTAACCTCTAAGCCTGGCTTTCTAAATTCCCCCACAATATGACCCCAAATTATCCTTCTAGCTTTATCTTCTACAATTACCCTCAGTTAACTAAATGTCCCAGCTAAATTAATTCTGTCCTTCCTAGAAGTCCCTATACTTCCTTGATTTTACTATTTTTTTCATTTCCTTTGCATAGAAAGACACCACCCCCACAAAATCTACACCTAAAATTCCCATATTTTTCCTCATCCTTTTTTTAAAAGTGATCTTTTCCTCACTTGAACCCCAAACTATATTTTGGGATTTGATTTGTATTATTCAGTCTCATTTTTGTCTTACAGCTTTCTAGTCAATTTGAAGTTCCTTAAAGAAGGCATCATGTCTTGATTCTCTTAGTGTTACCTTCAATCCACCACCCTAGAAAAAAGCAGTAATAAAAGCAGAAATAGAAGAAGAAAACTCCCCAGATGATATCACTGCAAATGACCCACACTGAATTAGAAGCAAATTGGGAGAGTCTGATTATCTTTTAGGTAGAAAAAAATCCAATTTAGGATAGGCTTCTTAAATTTGTGAGGAGTTTGTAATATCACAGAGGAAGTTAGTAGGTAAATAGTGGGAAAATATTTGTGTATGTCAATTATTTAATTACCTATATTTATTAAATGCCTATTGACTTCCTCAAATTATTTCAGATGCAGAAAGAAGTTCCAAAAAGGAAAAAACACTTCACCAAATGTTCTATTCAGAACCTCATTCTGAGTGACAGTACAATGAAATTTCCCTTGAGAATAAGAGATCAGCAAAACCATCTTCCCTTGTTTACAAAGCTGCCTTTTACCTCAGAAGCATCCTGGAGTTGAAAAGGTAGTAATTCAAAAGCACTGACAAACTGAACTCAAGTCATCTTTGGATATTTTTTATTTTTAGTAGTCTCATCTTAGGGGTATAAAAATGCAAACTACCACTTAGTAGTAGGAATGAGGCTCTAGACTTGCAAATAAAAAATGGGCAGTTAGACAATAAGAAAAGCAAAATGGAAGCAAAACAGCAAATGATTTAAAATGTCAGCTATAAAAAGAATCGTGGCTTGAGATCATAACAGATGCAACTGATTTTAATAATCTAAAAGCCAAGACAGAGATAATTGGAAAGAAAACCAAAATAACAAATGGTACCTGAACAAAATATTTAATTATTGTAGCTGTTTAGAGTTGTAATAAAATCTCTTTAGCTGATCAGAATGTATTCAGGACATAGAATTGTATTCTTTTTTCAAAAAATAAATATAAATCTCAAGCATTCTGGACATTTTTACCTTGGAAATATAAATTAACAATCTCTGAATGGTTTAAGTGTTTGTTTCAAATCAAGCAAATATTTGAAAGACTGAAATAAAATTTTGTGAGCCTATATATGAGCTGACTCTCCTTCAAGAGCATGAATTTTTTTTTAAATAATAATTTAGGTTCAAACTATCCCCATAGCATGAACAAGACATTCTGTGTCTTTTATACATGTAACTGGCATAAGTAAGGGTGCAAAAAGTATTATGAGAAAATAAATGAGGGTTAAGCATGATATGAGCCCTCCTTATTATTCCAGACTCATTGTTTACTACTCCCTCAAAATAGTTTTATAATCTACCCACATTAACCACTCACATTCCTGTAACTTCCCCAAGTTTTCCTATATAATTAAGCCCCTGCTGCTGCTAATTTGTCTTTCTCAAGTGGTATTTCCAAATTGCCCACATGATAGGCTCTACTCATCCATTAAGACTGAATTCTATGGTCAAGGGCTCAATCCAAGAAGAAGATATAACAATTGCAAATATCTATGCACCCAACATAGAAGCACTTCAATACATAAGGCAAATTCTAACAGCCATAAAAGAGGAATTCGACAGTAACACAATAATAGTGGGGGAATTTAACACCCTGCTTACATCAATAGACAGATCATCCAGACAGAATATCAATAAGGAAACACATTAGACCAGATAAACTTAATTGATATTTATAAAGTATTTCATCCAAAAGCAGCAGAATACCCATTCTTCTCCAAGGGCACATGGAACATTCTCCAGGATAGATCACATGCTGAGCTATAGAAAAAGCCTTGGTAGATTTAAGAAAACTGAAGTCATATTAAGCATCTTTTCAGATCACAATGTTATGAAACTAGAAATCAACTACAAGGAAAAAACTGTAAACAACACTAACACGTGGAATGTAAACAATATGCTACTAAACAACCTATGGATCAGTGAATAAATCAAAGAAGGAATCAAAAAATACCTAGAGAAAAATGACACTGAAAACATGACTATCCCAAACCTCTGGGACGCAACAAAAACAGTTCTAAGAAGGAAGTTTATAGCAATACAATCTTACCTCAGGAAATAAGAAAAATCTCAAATAAACATCCTAACCTTATACGTAAAGCAACCAGAGAAAGAAGAACAAACAAAACCCAAACATAGCAGAAGGAAAGAAATCATAAAGATCAGAGCAGAAATAAATGAAATAGAGATGAAGAAAATAATAGAAAAGATCAATGAAACTAAAAGCTTGTTCTTTGAAAAGATAAAAAAAAATTGATAAAACTTTGGCCAGACTCATTAAGAAAAAAAAAAGGGAGAGGGCTCAAATCAATAAAATTAGAAATAAAAAAGGACAAGTTACAATGGACACCACAGAAATAAAAAGAATCATAAGAGACTACTACTGGCAACTATATGCCAATAAACTGGACAAGCTAGAAGAAATCAACAAATTCTTAAAAGGTATAATCTCTCCAAATTGAACCAGGAAGAAACAGAAAATATCAACAGATCAGTCACAAGCACTGAAATTGAAACTGTGATTAAAAACTACCAACAAACGAAGTCCAGGACCAGAAGACTTCACAGACAAATTCTATCAAACATTTGGAGAAGAGTTAACACCTATCCTTCTAAAATTATTCCAAAAAAAAATCCAGAGGAAGGAACACCCCCAAACTCATTCTATGAGGCCACCATCACCCTGATACCAAAATCAGACAAAGATACCACAAAAAAGAAAACTACAGGCCAATATCACTGATGAACACAGACATAAAAATCCTCAACAAAATACTTGCAAACTGAATCCAAAAATACATTAAAAAGATCATACACCATGATCAAGTGGCATTTATCCCGGGGATGCAAGGATTTTTTAATATCCACAAATCAATCAGTGTGATACATCACATTAACAAATTGAAGAATAAAAACAATCTGATCATCTCAATACATGTAGAAATAGCTTTTGACAAAAGTCAACATCCATTTAAGATAAAAAATCTCCAGAAATTGGACATAGAGGGAATGTTCCTCAATACAATAAAGGCCATATATGACAAACCAACAATTAGCATCATACTCAATGGTGAAAAGTTGAAAGCATTTCCTCTAAGAGCAGGAAAAAGACAAGGATATCCACTGTCACCACTTTTATTTAACATAGTTTTAGAACTTGTAGCCACAGCAAGCAGAGAAGAAAAAGAAATAAAAGGAATTTAAATTGGAGAAGAAGTAAAACTACCACTGTTTGCAGATGACATTATACTATGCCAGAAAGTCCTATGCCAGATTACAGTTACTATACCAGAAAACTAGTAGAGCTCCTCAATGAAGTTGGCAAAGTTGCAGGTTACAAAATTAATACACAGAAATCTCTTGCATTTCTATACACTAACAGTGAAGTATCAGAAAGAGAAATTAAAGAAACAATCCCATTTACCATCATATAAAAAAGAATAAAACACTTGGGTATAAACCTACCTAAGGAGGAAAAGACCTGTACTCTGAAAACTATAAGTTGCTGATGAAAGAAATTGAAGATGACACAAACAGATGGGAAGATATACCATGTTCTTGGGTTGGAAGAATCAATATTGTCAAAATGACTATGCTACCCAAGTTAATATATAGATTCAGTGCAATCCCTATCAAATTACCAATGGCCTTTTTTTGCAGAAAACTTAAAATTTGTATGCAAACACAAAAGACCCCAAATAGCCAATGAAATCTTGAAAAAGAAAAACAGAGCTGGAGTAATCAGGCTCCCTGACTTCAGACTATACTATAAACCTACAATAATCAAAAGAGCATGGTACTAGCACAAAGACAGACTTATAGATCAATGGAACAAGATAAAAAGCTCAGAAATAAACCCATGCACCTATGGTCAATCAATCCTCAACAAAAGATGCAAGAATGTATAACGAAGAAAAGACAATCTCTTCAATAAGTGGTGCTGGGAAAACTGGACAGCTACATGTAAAAGAATGAAATTAGAACATTCGCAAACACCATACACAAAAATAAACTCAAAATGGATTAAAGATTTAAATGTAAAACCAAATACTATAAAACTCTTAGAGGTAAACACAAGCAGAACTCTCTTTGACATAAATTGCAGCAATATCTTTTTGGATTCACCTCCCAGAGTAATGAAAATAAAAACAAAAATAAACAAATCAGACCTAATTAAACTCAAAACCTTTTGCACAACAAAGGAAACCAAAAACAAAATGAAAAAACAGAATAGGAGAAAATATTTGCAAGCAATGCAACTGACAAGGAATTAATCTCCAAAATACACAAACAGCTCATACAGTTCAATATCATCAAAACAAACAACCCAATCAAAAAATGGACAGAAGATCTAAATAGACATCTCTCCAAAGAAGACACACAGATGGCCAACACACATGAAAAGATGCTCAACATTTCTAAATATTAGAGAAATGCAAACCAAAACTCCAATGAAGTATCACCTCACACCAGTCAGAATGGCCATCATCACAAAGTCTACAAACAATAAATGCTGAAGAGGGTGTGAAGAAAAGGAAATACTCTTTATGCTGTTGGTGGGAATGTAAATTAGTGCAGCCACTATGGATAACAGTACAAAGGTTCTTTAAAAAAACTAAAAATAGAATTACCATATGATCCAGCAATCTCACTACTAGGCATATATATGGAGAAAAATCCTATTTTGAAAAGATACATGCATCCCAAAGTTCATTGCAGCACTATTTACAATAGCCAAGACATGAAAGCAACAGAAATAGCCATTGACAGATAAATGGATAAAAAAGATGTGGTGCATATATAAAATGGAATATTACTCAGCCATAGAAAAGAATGACATAATGCCACTTGCAGGAACATGGATGGAACTAGAGATTATCATACTAAGTGAAGTAAGTCAGTCAGAGAAAGATAAATATCATACAATATCACTTATATGTGGAATCCTAAAAAATGGTGCAAATGAAATTATTTACAAAACAGAAACAGACTCACAGGCATAGAAAACACATTTATGGATACCAAAGTGGAAAAGTATGGGGGAGAGATAAATTAGGAGTTTGGGATTAACATATACACACACTACATATAAAACACATAACAAGGTCCTATTGTATAGCACATGAAACTCTACTCAATACTCTGTAATAATCTATATGGGAAAAGAATCTGAAAAAGAATAGATACAGGTATATGTATAACAATCACCTTCCTGTACACCTGAAACTAACCCAACATTGTAAATGAAATACACTCCAATATAAAATAAAGATTAAAAAATTGTCATATCAAATAAGTGTGGGGTCATTCAATATTATCACTTCAATTTTTCTGGCCCATTTAGAAATAATAAGCTAATTTTAAAAAGCTTTTGTCTGGTAATTGTTTGCATTTAAATTTCAAATCATTAAAAAGTACTATTCACCAAAAAAAAAAAAAAGGTGTCCATTTTACTAAAAAAAATACAGATTATGATTATAATACCAGTAGCAGTTACTTTGGTACTAAATTAATGATAAATCATTAGATAGTAAAGATAGAAACCAATTCTTAAATTAAACTTTACATTTTACTTCAGGGGAAAGATAATCATTACCTTCCTTAAGAAAAGAAAGTGATACATTAAAAACACTTTCTACAAAATTATTTTCAGCAAAAGTACTTTCTAAAAAAAAAATGGTAACCTGAGAATATGTCAGTTTTAAAACAGATGAAATATCTGTTTTAAGCTTTGAGTAATTAACATTTGACTAGGAAAAAAGTAACAACTAACATGGAGCTTTCTATAATGTAATATGGCCTGGTTTATCTCAATTTGTTAATTTTTAGAAATAGTGATTTTTTTTTCCTCCATGAATAAGAAATTTTCCAATCCTTCCCTTACAAAACAAAACAAGCAAAATCCACCCAATACTCGGAGAAAGGAACAAAATGCAACTGCAATATTTGTTTGTGCTGAAAATAGGAAGGTGCTAAATTTTATAATATCCATATATCATGGCAAGCAGGAGAATATTTTTGCCACCAAATTAAAGATGATACCAGGAGCCACATCTCACACATGCAGCTCTTGACTACTGCAGATTGTGAGTGGAAAACTTCTGGATGACTCTGTAATTTCCCTACCTAGTAGGATGAAGAATCAATGAAAATATAGAAAACACCCCATTCAGTACATGTTTCTTTAATATATAATGTCAGGGAGAGCTGGAGTCAAGGAGAAATCACACAGGGATGTCAGCACTACCCTGAATCAATCAGTCTCTGTGCTTAACCTAAGCCTGGTTTATATGCTCTACTCCCTGGGTTGAAGTTTGAGCTCCACATAAACTATATGAATTAAGTGTGAAGAAAAAGTGAATTAACTTTATTCTCAGGAAAAGGGGAGCTACAATATTGTTTGCATTCTTGGAGATGCAAACAATAGTCATCCATTATATTCACTAGAAGCAGAATAAAGATTATTCAAGATTAAGACACACCTGGTGAAACTGAATTCTGTGTTAGAGTAGGAGTCATATAAATACACAAACAGAAGGAACAATTCATCAAATAAGGGAAATTAATTTAATTTTTAAACTTTATATGTGAAGGAACAGAAAAGCAATATCTCCAGAATTTGGAGGGAGAATAGGTTTCACCCATCCAAATCGTCATTAACACAACAAGGCAATAGAGAGATATTTCAAAATATATAAAGACTCTTCAACTATATGTCTTATGTACTCTATGTGAAAAATTTACTTGAATAGGTAATTTATCAAGCAAAAGATTGAAACTGTGGGAAGAAAATCCTGGTGGTAAATGTTAATTTTTAAAAACAAAATTACAGCAGTTTAAAAATTTAAATCATAGTTGCAAAACTAACTTTTATGATTATAACTCATGAGCAAAGCTATACAATGAAATAATTAATAATTATTAATAATTCAGTTACAATATACCAGGGAAAATGTCCCAAATTTTTTACCAAAACTGGAAGATAAAAGGAGGGAGAGGTGGTAAAATTATACAATTTTTTCATCATTTGTAGATGACACAAATAATATAGAATTTAAATATATTTAAAAAAAACTTTAGAAAATAAGAAATCAGAAGAAATACAATTATAATCAGAAGTTTTAATACTTCTTTACTTCTTATCCTGGATAGATTGAGAAACCCAAAATTCAATAAGGAAGCAATATTTCTAATTATAATATTTAATATAATTAATATAGTTGCTATAAAAGTTTATTCACTATAAATTTATTCTCTTTTAAGTCCCTGTGAACTCACAAAGAACATGTCAATAAATTCTTGAAAGTAGAAAAAGCATAATCTCTGAATACACTTCAGTAAAACCAGATATACCTAGCAAAAGTAAAAACAAATAAACAATAACTTTAATTTAACCAACTATTGAGTCAAGTAGAAAATAAAAACTGAAATTACAGAATATTTTGAAAATAAGATTGAAGGCACTACATATAAAAACCTAAGGAAAAGAAGATAAAAATAATTTAGCATTCAGTATAGGATATTGAACAGATATGTCCTAGGAAAGTAAAAGAAATAAATGAACTAATAAGATAGAAACATAAATTAATAAATTAGAAATAGAAAAACAGTAGAACTGATATAGCTTGAAGAGCTAAACAATAGTTACAAATATGTTTTAAAGTAGGTAACTTTCCACTTGGCTTCATCAACGGGGTAGATGGAAAAGGTGAAAGCCCAAAAACATAAATAAAAGTGTGAGAACAAGGAATGATCCACCAGTACAGAAATAATAGAGCTACAAGAAAAGAGTTTTCAATATTATCTGCTGGTAAATATGAGATACTCCTTGAATGGATGATTTTCCAAGATATATGTTCCCCAAATTAACTCCTAAAGGGAAAGAAATATATAAACACCCAATTATCATGAAGAAAATTAGGCAGTTGTCAAAGAATCACTACCTTCATCCCCATATACAATTTTTAAAAACAAGGACTTTGTATATCTACAGTGCTCTGGCAGTAATACTTATTATCCATAATATTGAAAAATTACATCTAGTTATCTCATTACTCTGGGATGTATTTTGTCTGGTTTATATATTTTAATTGGTTTAAAACATTTATTTACTTTGGTTAGTATCCTCTTGTCTATATGGAATTCAGTGTCTGCCTTTAAATTGTTCTTATTAATTACAAAATCCACAATCACCTTGCTAGAGGGAATCTTGTCATTCTGTTCCCTCCATCTCCAAGTTAGGAAATATACTCATAGAGGTGGTACAATTTTCTTTATCAATTTTCTTTATTCAGCAAGCTAGTGGTAGAAAAACCACTAGAAAGAAATGATTATCTCACCAGAATAGAAAAGGTAAGGAAAAGTTCTTTTGCTAGGTGTTGGATGAAGGAAAAGTTGCTATTATGTGCAATTCTCAGACTATACTCCTGTAAGTACTGTAGCCTTAGTTAATAATATAGAGTGTTTTCAGGTTCTTATTGCTTATACATACACTTTGCTTAAATCAGAGTAAGGAAGCAAATTTGTAAAACTATTTTAAAATTTTCTGGAGTTAGTAAAAATGTGTTCTGAGGAGATTGCCTTCAATATTACAACCTAGGGTTACAGATGTCTCACAAATTGCAAAGTTTTTGCAGATGTATAAGAATTTTAAAGTGGTCCCCAAAGATTACTAAAGGCCTCACTGTTATGAAAAAAAATGGAATCATCAGTGCACAGCCTGGGTAAGCAATAATGTCACATCCTGACATTACCACTCCATCAAAGCTGCCGAGAAAAAGCAAGTTGGGAGGTAACAGCTGTATTTCCAAATGATGAAAATGTTAAAGGTATTGCTGAGGTCCCTGGCAGTTATTTACTTTCATCACAGAGGTGCACAGATCAGGTGTGTTCACTTAGTTGCTATTCTACAAGAATCAGGTCCTTGAAGATTTAGAGGGCCATGTAAATGAAGACCTGTGCTGCTTCTCTTTTCTCTTCTGAAAAATGCTATATTTTAAGGCTGCGCTAAAAGTCTTGTGAAGATCAGCCTTTGGTTACATAAGTAAATCAGTATATATCAATCTGAAAGAACTTTAACAATGCTTTGTATATCCCATGGGGAATTTTTGTTTATTTTGTATGTTTTGTTACATTCCTGTACCCATAATAGTGCCTGCAACATAGTGTATGATCAATGTTCATTAAATGAATAAACACACCATTTCTCTAATATTATTTCTTTCTTATATCATGTGTTTCATTTAGGTTCTGATCATCTTTTGTCTGGATTATCATAGCAGCCTTTAATCCAGTTTCCTTGACTGTAGTTTTATCCCTATTTCTCATCTATTTGTCAATCTAAAGCCAGATCTACAATGTATTTCTGATCTTGTCAGCCTTTAAAATTCTTCAAAAGTTTGCCACCAATTGCAGGAGTAAGCTAAAAGTTTTTAAGGTGGTATATGAAGTCCTCCATGATCTGGCCTAAGTCCTCTTCAAGCACTATCTGCCTCACATTTTGTGTTCTAATAACCACAAATTGCCTTATTGTTCTCTACACCTTCCAGAGATTTCTTCCCTTTTGTTCCTGCACTGCACTGTGATGATCTCATTGTGAACCTATCTTACCTCTAAAACTGTGAGCTTCTTACAGGGAAAAATGAGTTCTCATCTATTTTGAGATTCCCAATACCTTGCACAATAAATAGCAGTAAGCAGACTCCATAAATTTGTTGATTGACTTTGTAGATATAAAGGAAGTAAAAAATATTGTGGAGATCTCATCCACATGAACGAACCTGAATGTGAGCAGCATGGAGGAATTAAGAAAATTCACACAAGAGTTTAGGAAAGCATGGGGTCGGGGGACTCAAGACCAAGCAAGTCAAGAGTCCCAAGCTCTGATTCCCATAGCATATTTATTGAGAAAGATCAAAAGCATTCTAGCATTCTAACATTCTGGATTATAAATCATGATAATGGACATCACAAGGCATATGCTTCAATTAGAGAAAAAAGCAGAACACCTTGTTTTTTATGACTACTAGGGGAGATAGTTAATCTTTAACTCGGAGCTGGAGCCTGGAGCCATCAGGCTATATGACTGCTGTATCTCAGTTGGTTTTTCTTGAGACTAGTTCTGCTTTCAGAACTGCTTGCAGCCATATAGCTAGTCATGCACTCTCTTTATTGTTACTCCAAGTCATTGTCCTCTGTATCCTCTGTGGTTCTCTACAATATATCATGACTCTGGGGGAGCATTCTCAAGATGGAGAGAATACATATTTTATCCATTCCCTTTCACACAAAAGATCTGGCTTACAAATCTTATCCTACCTAACTTTAAAAAAAGTCAAAACTAAAAGAAAATGGTGCCATCTCCTTATCTCAACAAAGAGGGGGGAAACTGGTTGCAGACTGGGAGGAAGGAATGGAAGCAGCCTGATGGAGAAAATTAACCAGTGTGAAGTGCTTCCATGAATCTCACATACAGACCCCATCTATTCTGGACCAGAGGGAACATCTGGTGGGAATAACCTGCTCTTGACATCTCAACCCCTCCCTGCTTTCTCAAAGCCATTTGTCAGCTTAAACACTTGGCTGAATATAGTAAGCTGCTACTTGGTAATAGTATCTCCCATTTGTAAGATCTCTGTGTTAGCTCAGTTCATGGACATTTCTGGTGACCTACCAAATATTTATTCTCTTCTTTTTTACTAATGTAGCCATAACTTTGTACACACCCTTGTAGAGTGGTGTGTGTATAATACAGGTGTAGAACTAGCAATCCAAATCCAACAATAATTTTAAAAGATCATATACCATGATCAAGTGGGATTTATTCCAGGGATGCAAGGATTTTTCAATATCTGCAAATCAATCAGTGTGATACATCACATCAGCAAATTGAATAAAAACCATATGATCATCTCAATAATGTAGAAGTTTTTGAAAAAATGCAGTACCCATTTATGACAAAAAAGAAAAAACTATCCAGAAAGTGGGCATAGAGGGAACATACCTCAACATAATGATGGCCATATATGGCAAACATACATCTAACATCATACTCAATGATGAAAAGCTGAAAGCATTCCCCTTAAGATCAGGAACAAGACAAGGATGTCCACTCACCACTACTATTCAACAAAGTTTTGGAAGCCCTTGCCACAGCAATCATAGAAGAAAAAGAAATAAAAGGAATCCAAACTGGAAAAGTTAAACCTGTCACTGTTTGCAGATGACATGATACTATACATAGAAAATCCTAAAGTTGCTATCAGAAAACTAACTAGAGCTCATCAATGACATAGATAACTTTGGATGGAGCTTCCAGGAAGTTCTTAAAAGGAGTAGACTTGTCTGGCTTGTCTCTTTAGCTTTCTTGCTCTCTCTCTCTCTCTCTCTTTATTTTTTTAAACATTTGCTCTTCTTCCTGCCTGAAAGTGGAACATCCGTATTATGACCGTAAAGGAAAGGGACACAGACTAAAAGTGCTGTGCTGCTAAAAGTTAGAATAGTCACTAATGGCTTTTTGAAGCCATATTATCATCCCTATGTCTCCCATTTTGTGGAAGAATATTGCTTTCCCCCTTCAATGTGATTATAACCCTGCTATTCATGAGGCAGAATCTATTCCTAACTGATGACAATCTCTTTGTGCCGTTGGAGAGGAGCTCTAGAGAAGATGACCTTGAAATGTTGGAGAACACCTTAACTGTCTTTTGATAAGGGAAAGTGAGGCCAGAGGTCTCATATTGATGGATCAGGGTGACAACAATGAAAATAAAATTGCTTTATGTCATAAATAATAAAATACCAGCAGTTTTGGAGTAAGAGGATTGTGGGAAGACTAGAGAATGAAAAAGAAAAGAAGATATAGAGATAGGCCAACTGTGGAGAAGGATTCTAAGGAAACATGATGGCAGCCTGGACCATGATTGGGAGGGCAACCTTGCCCCCAAATAAAGAAAAAAAGAAAAATCCCTGTAGAGAGCAATGAAGAGGGGCTTCAGAAACAAAAAGGCTAATATTAAACTTTTTGCTGTTGCTTTTTCTGTGCTTAAATTTATTTTTGTTAACCTAATAATTTCAGTAAAATTCTCTATTCTCCTGGGGGTAACTAAAGAGAAGATGAATGTCTAGCCTGGGATAAGCTGTGCAGTAGATGAATAGGTTCCATGGGAGGCATATCATTATGAAAGGATAATAGAACTTTGGATAAAGTAGGAAACCAGAATGAGAGGCATGTGGGAACCATGCAATTCCTTAACAATCCTCTAAGAAAAAGTTGGGGCTCCTCGGCCCTCCAGACTCCTTAGTGTAAGAAAGAGAGCTTTGGGGGATATTAAAGGAGGAAGTCATGACCCTAAAATGTTGGAGGACTTGGGAACATGCAGATGGTTAATACTTGGGTTTTATAGAAGAAAAGCGGCACATTTCCCCTTGAGTTTTTCCAGGGTGCACTAATATTCAGATACTTCCATTTAGACAAGTGAGCACCATGGAAAAGGATTTTTTGGTGGCTTTCACAGAATGTTGCTAAAGCTTTCTAAATGCTAAATTGGAAATCTGTCCTGCATTATTTTGCCTATGGTCAAGGGACCATGTTTTGTAGAAAACCTAATCCACTGTTTTTCTCATGAGGGACCTGCTTACATTGGAGAAAAGTTTAAGTAATACCACCCTTGGGTGTGTTCACTCATTTGTGGTGGACTCTAAAGTATAATGTCAAGAAAATTTACAGATTATTTTTAAAGGAAAAGTGTGACATTTAGCTTATTGAATTTGGGTGAAGGGCCACTTTCTCAATGAACGGTCCTAACTAAAGAGCTTAGGAGCACTGCCATTACTAACATTATATCACATCTTCATTCTAATTTGCATATTTCTACATAATATCCATTTATTAAAACTATCATTATTGAAACTCCAGAAAAGTTTAGCTCTCTATAAGATGCTTTTATTTATTTATTTTTTTTTTTTGCTGCATTGGGTCTTCGTTGCTGTACGTGGGCTTTCTCTAGTTGTGGCCAGTGGGGGCTATTCTTTGTTATAATCTGAGGGCTTCTCCAGTGCAGTGGCTTCTCCTGTTGCAGAGCATGAGCTCTAGGTATGTGGGCTTAAGTAGTTGCAGCACATGGGCTCAGTGGTTGTGGCTTGCTGGTTCTAGAGTTCAGGCTTAGTAGTTGTGGTGCATGGGCTTAGTTGCCCCACAGCATGTGGGATCTCTCTGGACCAGAGCTCAAACACGTGTCCCTGCATTTGTGGGCATATTCTTAACCACTGCCCACCAGGGAAGTCCCACAAACTTTTGTTTGTAGTGTTTCTTTTCAATTTCTACATATTAGTACCTCTGTCAGACAGGGTCCAATGAGGAATGTTTTCTTAAAAATTTCAAGCATAAGCAAATGCAGGAGACTAGGGCTTACAGAGTCATTTGGATAGGCTGGAGGTGTGGAATTTAGAGGGCTTCCATTGAATTTTTGGCTTCAAGGTAAATCCACCAAAACTGTAATTTAAAGGTCACGTAGGAAAAAGATGGCAGTAAAGTAGGATGTGGAGTGCATCTCTCTCCACAGATGCATCAGGAATACATCAAAAGATGCAATAATTCCCACAGAAAATTGGCTGAACACTAGCAGAAGACCTTGGACACCAGAAAGGACAGCAAATATCCCAACATAACTGGGTAGAACAGAGTGGGGGGAAAGGAGAAAGAGGAAGAGAAGAAAGGAAAGGGATGGGTCCTACACCCTGGGGCAGGGGGAGCTGAAATAGAGGAGAGATTTCTGAATTCAGGGAAACCCCCCTTATCTGATGGGGAAACCCCCTCTCCAATGGGGCATTTGATTGATTCATAAGGGAGGCATTTGGAACTGTCCAAAGAGGGTAAAGTAGCCAATCTGTGGCAGAAAGGAAAGAGTGAGAAGCACACAGAGGGTCTGTACCACAGCTCTGCATGTCCCAGACTGAGACGTGGGTTCATAGCTGTACAGGGAGTCTGGGAGCTGGAACGTGGGAACCAGACAACTGGTTCAGGGTGAGAAACATTGTAGGCTGTGGGGAGACAGACTGAGAGGACGGGGGGAAGAAAATTGCAGTAGAGAATGCCTACCATGGAAAGCTGGGCAGCCATGGTGGTGGCTTGCTACTGCTGACTCACAAGCAGCAGGGAGGAGCCACTGTTGTAGCCTTTCTTTTGGTGCCCATGAAGAACAAAGGGAAGGCCCCACTGGGCCTGGCAGTTGCAGTCAACAAGGGATAGAAAAAAGCCCCCTGGGGGGGTGCAGTCCTGGTGTGCCTGCTGCTAAGGACCAGAAGTCCACAGAGAAGGACATCTCTGGAGACATTCCTATTACACTTGAGCCCACCAGCTTCCCTCTGCAATTGGTGCTGCCACCACTAGCAGGGCTACCATGACCCAGGCTGGCTCACACACAGAGGAAGGAGCCACTATTGTACCCTCTCTCTCCCCATACACCAGCACCTACAGATGAACAATAAAGGAAGCTCTGCTGGTTGTAGAGTAACACAAAAAGCCCCCAATGGCTGCCCCTCAGACACATTTGCTCCAGGCACTAGCAAAGAATCACACTCAGGCCAGATTTCCTAAACCTAAAGCCACCAGCATTGCTGCACATTCAGCACCATCCCCAAGGCTCCTAAGATCTAAGCAGGGTGCTACTGTTGAGTCACATGCAGGGAGAGGAGCCGCTATCAAAGCTTCTCTCTCCCCATACACCTGCATCTGCAGATGAACAATAAAGGAAAGCCTCACTGAGGAAGACCCAAAGAGCTCCAAGGCAGCCTCAGGACCAGACTCTGGCGGTTAGACCACACACAGAAGCAGGGACAAAACCAAAGCTGAACACCAGGGACAGGGGGACTAAGGAAGAGGTTCTAATATCTTTCCATCAGATATACATGTTGCAGACTAAGTCCCTATGATCAGTTAGGCAGACCCTATGTCTTTGGAATATCTGAGTAGACAGTGAATATTCCCACAAATGAAAAAGGTCTAGCACTGGCACCTGTGGACTGTGGGAGCAAGCATAGAAAGGAATTGAGCCAGATCAGAGCCTAAGTGCACCCCATAAGACCCACAGCAGGTCCAGAGGCCAACCCAGAAACAGAGGGCCTCTTGGGGAGGCAAAGTAACCTGATTCTCAAGGCATGTACAAGGATACTTACAGCTGAGACCCCAAGGAATCAGAATTATTATTATTAATTCTATTGGTCTCATCCATTCTGTGGTCAGTTCTAGTTTCTTTGGTTTTTGTTTTGTTTTGTTTGTTTTTTTTTCCTTTTTTTTATGATCTTAGTCCTAAGGGATATTCACACTTTATAACATATTTTTTATTCTGTTTTTTACTTTTATTTTTCTTTTTAGCCATTGTATATATTTCTACTTCTAGATAGCTTTTTGTAGTGCTGTTTATCTCCTCTATCTTCTTTTCTTCTTTACCTTTAATACATTTCTATTTTATTTTATTTTTTTCTTTCTCTTTTTATATTTCCAGTCATAGTATGCTCTTCTGTGGCTCTGTGTTCTATCCCTTTTTGTTTAATTGTATTGTATTACATTTTTCAATTAGCAATAATCACACCTCGGATAAACCTCATTGGCTACAATACTGCCACTGCGCAAAGCTATGTATTACATTTTTAATGATTATTATTGGTCTGCTCTGTTTCCTTCCCTTATTCTTCAAATGAACACTGTTTTGGTTTTTGTTATTAGATCTCTTTATCTTAGATCTAATTATAATTGTTTGATTTCATTTTGGGGATCTTCAGTCTATCTGGTTGTTCTCTTGCTCTTTGTTATATTTGTTCCCTGTTTCTACTTGGTCCTGTTTTATTTGGTCCTTGTTTTCAAATTTTCCCTGGTTTTTCTAGTTTGTTTTTGTTTTTGTTTTGAATTTTTGTTGGATTTATTTTTAATTGTCTGATTGCATTCTGGGGTTCTTCTGTCAGGTTATTCTAGTGCTTTATGTCTTATTGGGTCCTGTTTCTGTGGTTTTGTACACGTACATCTTTCCTTGATTCAGTATTTGTTTGTTTGACTTAACCTTTTACCATTACTGTGGGGCTTGGACAGACTTTTTTTAATACCCTTTAATGAAAGGATGAGTGACCTCTGGAGTCTCAATTCCTTGACCAGAAGTCAAGTCAGAGGCGCTGGGGAGGGAGCACATAGTCCAGGATGTTAGATGACTAGAAAGTCCTCAGCCACAGGCAAGATTAACTGCAGAGAATTCTCATGGAAGCCTCTATCAGATTCTAAGGCCTTGATAAGTCCAACTGCCTGCAACTGCCAGTGCTGGATACGTCACATCAAACTACAAACAAGACAGGAACACAAACCCACTCATCAGCACGCAGGCTACCTAAAGCCATATTAAGCTCACAGATACCCAAAAACACACCACCTGACATAGCCCTGCTCACCAGAGGGAAAAGACTCAGATCCACACACCAGAAAGCAAGCACCAGGCCCTCCCATTAGGAAGTCTACTCAAGACAATGGGCCAACACCACCACAGGCAGAAGAGAATAAACAAGAGGAATTACTATTAGGTAGCATAGGGAAAGGAAGCAGCAATTACTATAAATTGGACAAAAGTAGAAAACAAAGAAACACCTTGCAGGTGAAGGAGCAAGATAAAAACCCACAAGACCAAATAAATGAAGAGGAAATAGGAAAATTGCCTGAAAAAGAATTCAGAGTAATGATAATAAAGATGATCCAAAATCTCAAAAACAAAATGGAGACAATGAAAGAAATATTTAATAAGGATATAGAAGAACTAAAGAGCAAACAAACAGTAATGAACAACACAATAACCAAAATTAAAAATACTCTGGATGGTATAAACAGCAGAATAACTGAAGCAGAAGAACAAATGAGTGAGCTGGAAGATAGAAAGGTAAAGATAACTGCCACAAAGCAGGAAAAGAAAAAAGAATAAAAAGAATGAAAGACTGTCTCAGAGACCTTGGTGACATTAAGCACACAAACATTCTAAACAGAGGCATCCAAGAAGACGAAGAAAAAAAGAAAGGGTCTAGAAAATATTTGAAAATATTATATTATTTGAAAATATTATAGTGGAAAACATACCCAGCATGGGAAAGGAAATATTTCATCATGTCCAAGAAGCACAGAGAGTCCCAGACAGGATAAACCTAAGGAGAAACACACCAAGGCACATATTAATCAAACTAATAAAAATTAAACACAAAGAAAAAATGTTTTAAGCAACAAGAGAAAAGAAACATATAAGGGAAAACCCATAAGGAAAAGAGCTCATCTTTCTGCAGAAACTTTGCAGGCCAAAAGGGAGTGGCAGGAGATATTTAAAGTCTTGAAAGAGAAAAACCTACAGCCAAGAATACTCTACAAAGAAAAAATGTCATTCATATTTGACAGGGCAAGTAAAAGCTTTACAAACAAGCAAAAGTTAAGAGAATTCAGCACCATGAAACCAGGCTTACAACAATTGCTAAAGGAAATTCTCTAGGCAGGAAACACAAGAGAAGGAGAAGACCTGCAAAAACAAACTCAAAACAGTTAAGAAAATGCTAATAGGAACATACATGTCAATAATCACCTTAATGTAAATGGATTAAATGCTCCAACCAAAAGACACAGATTGTCTAAATGAAAACAAAAATAAGACCCTTATGCATGCTGTCTACAAGAAACCCACTTCAGACCAAGGGATACATACAGACTGAAAGAAAGGGGATAAAAAACATATTTCATGCAAATGGAAATCAAAAGAAAGCAATACTCATATCAAAAATATTAGACTTTAAAATAAAGACTATTACAATAGACAAGGAATGTCACTACATAATGATCAAAGGATCAGTCCAAGAAGAACATATAACAATTGTAAATATCTATGCACCCAATATGTACAATACATAAGGCAAATGCTAACAGCCATAAAATGGGAAATCGACAATAACACAATAATAATAGGAGACTTTAACACCCCACTGACATCGATGGACAGATCGTCCAAAAAAGAAAATAAATAAGGAAACATAAGCTTTAAATGACACATTAGACCATTTGGACTTAATTGATATTTATAGGACAGTCCATCCAAAAACTACAGAATACACTTTCTTCTCAAGTGCACATGGAACATTCTCCAGGATAGATCACATCTGAGGTCACAAATCAAGCCTCAGTAAATTCAAGAAAATTGAAATCATATCAAGCATCTTCTCTGACCAAAACACCATGAGACTAGATATCAATTACAGGAAAAAAAACTAAAAAATACCAACACATGGATGTTAAACAATAAGCTATTAAACGACCAAGAAATCATTGAAGAAATGAAAGAGGAAATCAAAAAATACCTAGAAACAAATGACAATGAAAACACAATGAATCAAAACCTATGGAATCCAGCAAAAACAGTTCTAAGAGGGAAGTTTATAGCAATACAATCCTACCACAAGAAACAAAAAAAATCTCGAATAAACAACCTAACCTTACACCTAAAACAATCAGAAAAAGAACAAAAAAACACCAAAGGGAGCAGAAGGAAAGAAGTCATAAAGATCAGATCAGAAATAAATGAAAAAGAAATGAAGGAAACAATAGCAAAGATCAATGAAACTAAAAGATGGTTCCTTGAAAAGAAAAACAAAATTGATAAATGTTAGCCAGACTCATCAGGAAAAAATGGGAGAAGATGCAAATCAACAGAATTAGAAAGGACAAAAGAGGAGTAACAACCAACACTGCAGAAATACGAAAGATGATGAGAGACTAATGCAAGCTACTATATGCCAATGAATTGGATAACCTGGAAGAAATGGATACATTCTTAGAAAAATACAATCTCCCAAGACTGAACCAGGAAGAAATAGAACATATGAACAGACCAATCACAAGTACAGAAATTGAGATTGTGATTTAAAATCTTCCAACAAACAAAAGCCCAGGGACAGATGGATTCACAGGTGAATTCTATCAAACATTTAGAGACGAGCTAACACTTATCCTTCTCAAACTCTTCCAAAATATAGCAGAAAGAGGAATACTCCCAAACTCATTCTATGAAGCCACCATCACCCTAATACCAAAACCAGGCAATGATGTCACAGAAAAAAGAACATTACAGGACAATATCACTGATGAATATAGATGCAAAAATCCTCAACAAAATACTAGCAAATAGAATCCAACAGCACGTTAAAAGATCATACACCATAATCAAGTGGGGTTTATCCCTGGAATGCAAAGATTCTTCATTATACACAAATCAATCAATGTGATGCATCATATTAACAAACTGAAGGATAAAAACCATATGATCATCTCAATAGACATAGAAAAAGCTTTTGACAAAATTGAGCATCCATTTATGATTAAAAAAAACCCTCCAGAAAGTGAGCATAGAAGGAAATTACCTCAACATAATAAAAGCCATATATGACAAACTAACAGCCAACATCATTCTAAATGGTGAAAGTCTGAAATAATTTCCTCTAAAAACAGGAAAAAAGACAAGGGTGCCCACTCTCACCATTATTATTCAACATAGTTTTGGAAGTTTTAGCCAAAGCAACCAGAGAAGAAAAAGAAATAAAAGGAATACAAATTGGAAAAGAAGAAGTAAAATTGTCACTCTTTGCAGATGACATGATAGTATACATAAAAAACCCTAAAGGTGCTATCAGAAAACTGCTAGCACTAATCCATGAATTTAGCAAAATAGCAGGATACAAAATTAATGCACAGAAATCTCTTGCATTCCTATACACTCACAACAAAAGAGCAGAAAGAAATTAAGGAAACTCTCCCATTCACCTTTGCATCAAAAAGAATAAAATACTAGGAATAAACCTGCCTAAGGAGGCAAAAGACCTGTACTCAAAAAACTATGACACTGATGAAAGAAATCAAAGATGATACAAACAGATGGAGAGACATACCATGTTCTTGGATGGGAACAATCAACATTGTGAAAATGACTATCCTACCCAAAACAATTTACAGATTCAACGCAATCCCTCTCAAATTACCAATGGCATTTTTCACAGAACTAGAACAAGAAATCTTATGATTTGTATGTAAATGCAAAAGACCCAGGATAGCCAAAGCAATATTGAGAAGGAAAGATGGAGTTGGTGGAATTATGCTTACTGACTTCAAACTATACCACAAGGCTACAGTGATCAAGACAGTATGGTACTGGCACAAAAATAGAAATATAGATCAATGGAAGAAAATAAAGAGCCCAGAGATAAACCCACACACATATGAGCACCTTATTTTTGACAAAGGAGGCAAGAATATACAATGGGAAAAAGGCAGCCTCTTTAATAAGGGGTGCTGGGAAAATTGGACAGCTACATGTAAAAGAATGAAATTAGAACACTTCCTAACAGCATACACAAAAATAAACTCAAAATGGATGAAAGACCTAAATGTAAGGCCAGACACTATAAAACTCTTAGAGGAAAACATAGGCAGAACACTCTAGGACATCCATCAAAGCAGGATCCTTTTTGACCAACCTCCTAGAATCATGGAAATAAAATCAAAAATAAATAAATTGCACCTGATGAAACTTAAAAGCTTTTGCACAGTGAAAGAAACCATAAACAAGACAAGAAGGCAACCCTCAGAATGGGAGGAAATACTTGCCAATGAAGCAACGGACAAAGGATTAATCTCCAAAATATACACGCAGCTTATGCAGCTCAATATCAAAAAAACAAGCAAACCAATCCAAAAATGGGTGGAAGACCTAAATAGACAGTTCTCCAAAGAAGACATGCAGATGGCTAGCAAACACATGAAAAGATGCTCAATATCACTAATCATTAGAGAAATGGAATTCAAAGCGACAATGAGGTACCAGCTCACACCGGTCAGGATGGCCATCATCAAAAAAACTAGAAACAGTAAATGCTGGAGAGGGTGTGGAGAAAAGTACCCTTCTGCCTTGCTGGTGGGAATGTAAGTTGGTACAGCCACTATGGAAAACAATTTGGAGGTTCCTTTAAAAACTAAAAATAGAACTCCCATATGACCCAGCAATCCCACTACTGGGCATATACCCTGAGAAACCATAATCCCAAAAGAAATATGTACCACAATGTTCACTGCAGCACTTTTACAATAGCCAGGATATGGAAGCAACCTAAATGCCCATCAACAGATGAATGGATTAAGATGTGGCACATATATACAATGGAATATTACTCAACCATAAAAAGGAATGAAATTGAGTTGTTTGTAGTGAGGTGGATGGACCTAGAGTCTGTCATACAGAGCAAAGTAAGCCAGAAAAAAAAAAAAACAAATACTGTATGCTAACTCATATACATGGCATCTAAAAAATCGGTACTGAAGAACACAGTGACAGGGCAAGAATAAAGATGCAGATGTAGAGAATGGACTTAAGGACAGGGGGCAGGGGCAGGGCACAAAGAGGAAGCCAAGACAAAGTGAGAGAATAGCATTGACATATATACACTACCAAATGTAAAATAGATAGCTAGTGGGAAGCTGCTGCTTAACACAGGGAGATCAACTCAATGATGGTCTGGGATAGGGAAGGTGGGAAGGAGTCGCTGGAGGGAGGGGATATGGGGATATATGTATAAATACAGCTGATTCACTTTGTTGTACAGCAGAAACTGGCACAACAGTGTAAAGCAATTATATTCCAATAAAGAACTTTTTTTAAAAAGGGAAATAATGCTAAAAAGGAAAAAAGATCAGGTAGCTCTGTGGTGTGGTTTCTGCTATTGTGGCCCACAGTAGCCCCACACCCTCTAAATGGATGAATAGACAGTGGAAGGTAAGGTATTCCACTGAAGACACTCATATCTGTTCATTTTTCAGTCAGTACTGTCTCCATCCCTCTTCAGCTTTCCATATCTCATGGGAACCCATCACATTTGTAGAATCTATTCATGTAGACATGTGTGACAAGTGCCAATAGGTAAAAGACCTAGCAAACTTCCTTTGGAGTTCCAGGAGTTTTATAATCCAAGATTTGGGGTAGAATCAGCCTGATTGTTTTTGAATGGGTAAGAAAAACAACATTTGCATATGGTTCTGCGTGGGCTACTTACCATTAGCATAGAACTAGGGTGCAAAATGAGGTTGACATTTGTTAGGTCCTTTCAAACCCTCAATCACCTGTGTCAACATTCTATGTATTCTTAGTTATCACAAAGAAAAATATACCTTTACAATGGAAAAATCTGGTGGTCATCACTTTAATAAAATGTTCAAACTCAGCCACACCTATGGAGGGACAACTTGACATTATGTGCTTTTTGATGGGATGGTAGAAGAGGTGCCCTATATCACTACTTAGGTATTTGTGTCAAAAAGAAAACAATTCGACTATATTTAGGAGGGAAGAGGCTGATCCAAAATTTGGGAATTCTGCAAGACAGCTACCTGGACAATATTTAAAATTTGACAAACTGAAAATTAATCAGACAAACAAGCAAACAAACATGTGGAATAATGTCCTACATTCAAAAGACTGAAAAGCCATAACAACAAAGTGCCAATGGAATTTCATTTTACATATATGTGTAAATTTCACTTGTATAAACAAATCTATATGTATATTAGATAATATTATGAGTTATTGAGTTATTATTAACTTTTTAGGTGTGATGATAGTCTGTAGTTATGCAGGAGATACATGTTGAAGTCTTTGGGATGAGATGTTATGATGTCCATAATTTACTTTGTAGTGGTTTTGCAAAATAAATCTCTCATACACACACAGAAGGCAAATGTGGTTAAGTCTAGAAGACATGTAAATGGATGTTCATTGTTTCATTCTTTCAATTTTATGAAGATTTGGAACTTCTCACAATAAAGGTTGGCAAAAGGAAAATAATTCTAGCATCAATTAAGCTCACCATGTTAGCACAGCAGCTGCTATTAGTGCCAGTGTATAAAGGCACAGGGTGACTCCTTCACAGACCAGTCCCACTGATTGTCACAAGGGTCCTGCAGTGCAGCAGCCTCTAGCGAAGAGTGGTTCACAGCATTATGATTTATCAGACAAGCATTCAACATGTTAGTATCTATTAAACATAGAATATTTGTTAATAAGAACTGTTACACTGAATTTAAGATGTGAAATATTTTTAAGTACACCATAACTTTATAGCCAAGAAAGAAAAGAATTATTAATATTGTACGTTGTCCTCTAATGGTCATTTTAAGAGAGATCCCAATATAAGAGATGCTAAAATATAAAAGCAAGCGTGAGTCATAGAATCAATGAAGTACACTATATCCCCCAAAATGGATGATTATGTAGGAGAATCAGTGTAATTTCATTAAGATCCTGGTCATTGTCCTGTTTATTGCACTTCTAAGGAAAAACTGTTAAGAACAATCTTTTTAATTTAAATTATTTTCATATTTTATTCTTATGAGTTGAGATTTATTGAAGAAAAATATTGGCTATAAACCATAATGATATACACATAGATTTTTTTCCCTTTTCAATTATGGTTTATTACAGGACACTGAATATAGTTCCCTGTGCTATATAGTAGGACCTTGTTGTTTATCTACTTTATATATACTAGTTTATATCTGCTAATCCCAAACTCCTAATTTATCCTTCTCCCATCTCTTTTCCCTTTTGGTAACCATATCTTTGTTTTCTATGACTGTAAGTCTGTTTCTGTTTTGTAAATAAGTTCATTTGTATCATGCAAACTTACATTCCACATACAAGTGATATCATACAATATTTGTCTTTCTCAGACTGATTTACTTCACTACATATGATAATCTCTAGGTAAACCCATGTTGTTGCACATAGCATTATTTCTTTTTTAAGGCTGAGTAGTATTCCATTGTATATATGTACCACATCTTCTTTACCCATTCACCTGTCAATGGACATTTAGGTTGCTTCCATGTCTTGGCTATTATAAATAGTGCTGCTATGAACATTGAGGTGTATGTATCCTTTTTTTTTTTTTTTTTTTTGAGTGTTGATATCTTACTGGTCCCAGTGGGTTGGTTGGTTTGTTTAAGCTCTTTATTGGAGTATAACTGCTTTACACTGTTGTGCCAGTTTCTGTTGTACAACAAAGTGAATCAGCTGTATATATACAAATATACCCATATTCCCTCCCTCCCATGACTCCTTCCCACCCTCCCTATCCCATCCCTCTAAGTCTCACCCATCATCAAGTTGATCTCCCTGTGTTATGCAGCAGCTTCCCACTAGCCATCTATTTTACTGTATCTTTTTTTATTTTTTTTTTTTTGCCTTTTCTGGATATATGCTTAGGAAAAGGAATATTGGATCATATGGAAACTCTCATTTTAGTTTTTTAAGGAACCTCCATACTGTTCTTCATAGTGGCTGCACCAATTTACATTCCCACCAACAGTGTAGGAGGGTTCCCTTTTCTCCACACCCTCTCTAACATTTATTATTTGTAGACATTTTAATGATGGCTGTTCTGACTGGTGGGAGGTGATACCTCATTGTAGTTTTGATTTGCATTTCTCTAATAATTAGCAATGTTGAGCATCTTTTCATATGCGTGTTGGCCATCTGTATATCCTCTTTGGAAAAGAATCTATTCAGACCTTCTGCTTATTTTTTGATTGGGTTATTTGGCTTTTTTTGTTCTTGAGTTGTATGAGAAGTTTGTATATTTTGGAATTTAAGCCCTTGCTGGTTGTATCATTTGCAAATATTTTTCCCCCAGTTTGTCTTTTCATCTTGTTTTATGGTTTCCTTTGCTGTGCAAAAACTTATGTTTGATTAGGTCCCATTTGTTTATTTTTGCTTTTATTTCTATTGCCTTGAGAGACTGACCTAGGAAAACATTGGTACAATTTATGTCAGAGAATGTTTTGCCTATGTTCTCTTCTAGGAGTTTTCTGGTGTCATGTCATATTTAAGTCTTTATGCCATTTTGAGTTTATTTTTGTGTATGGTGTGAGGAAGTGTTCTAACTTCATTGATTTATATGCAGCTGTCCAGCTTTCCCAACATCATTAGCTGAAGAGACTGTCTTTCCTCCATTGTATATTTTTGCCCCCTTTATCAAAGATTAATTGACCTTAGGTGTGTGGGTTTATTTCTGGGCTCTCTGTACTGTTCCATTGACCCTCATGTCTGTTTTGGGGCCAATGCCATGCTGCTTTGATTGCTATAGCTTTGTAGTGTTGTCTGAGGTCTGGAAGGGTTATGCCTCCCACTTTTTTCTTTTTACCTCAGGATTGCTTTAGCAATTCTGCATCTTCTATGGTTACATATAATTTTTAACATCATTTGTTCTTGTTAAAAAGAATTTTAATAATTAATCAGACATAAGGTCTCCTGTCAGTAGCACAGTCTTGGTTAGA
Source organism: Hippopotamus amphibius kiboko (assembly GCF_030028045.1). NCBI lineage: Eukaryota > Metazoa > Chordata > Mammalia > Artiodactyla > Hippopotamidae > Hippopotamus > Hippopotamus amphibius. The sequence continues at coordinate 52,515,774 of NC_080197.1, forward strand.
TTTATTACTTACAGAAGCAGTGGAGCAAAATACTTCAGAAAGATTTTTTAGAAGGAGAAAGAGGTGATTTTGACTCCTGTCATGCATCTCAATCCTATGCCATTGGGCCACTAATGCCCTTATTTTCAGGATAGACTCTCTTTTCTAAGTCATAATAAATATTACTGGTGAGAAATGATGAAAAAAGAAAATAACTTTAACAATTACACAAAACTGCACAGGGTAAAATCACCACTCCCAAAAAAAGACAAAAATGAACCCCCATCCTCCACCATAAAACAAACAAAACTAAAACCCTAATTCCTGGCATCACTAAGACCTGGTACAGCGATCATGGTAGATCATATTATTGTTCAAGGTATTTGCTGCCTCTCTCCATGGGAGACCCATCTTTTCTCTGTTGGCTCAGGAGTGGCCATGTGACTTGCATTGATCAATGAAATATATGGGAATGTTATCTGTCACTTTGTGCATATGTTTTCAAAGTGACCTCATAGCCAGCCATGTCTCTCTCTTTCTTTGCCCTGAGGCCCAAAGAAGGACTATTTTGTAACTCTGGGTCCTGCAGTAAAGGCTGGGGGGAGCAGAGTTACAGCAAAACAACTATGCACAAGTAGAATGAATAAAAAACAGAACCTATTTTTAAAAACCTTTACAATTTTGGATTCATTTGTCAATACAGCATAATAGTGTTAGGCTGATTAATATTTTGACTAGGAAAATTTTGGTATCAGAGAAATAATAAATGTGCACAGACATAACAATGACAATGGCTAATATCTTCCCCCAAAATTACAGATTAGAATTGCTAGAAGAACTAAATGCCTTTGGTAAAAGTATATCTGCAAAATTTGCCTTTTTCCTTCTGATTCAGGGCAGCTGAATTATTAGAGACAGCCATAAAATAACACTGATTCACTATATAACTGGGGTTGCTTGGCAGAACAGATAATCACCATGAATAAAATTTAATGGAAACAAATATTAATATTGAGGTGGTAAAGTGATAAAAACTAACATTTATTTAGTGCTTTTATTCCATACATTGTTCTAGGCTCTTTATATGCATAAACTTGTTTATTCTTGTGGTAATCCTATAGCTTATTTTATTAATGAGAAAATAGAAGTCTCAAGAGATTAAAAACTGAACCCAGTGTCACATGTTTAGTAATGCCAGAACAAGAGTTAATATCTGTGGGGCCTCAGTTCTTTTCTTTTCTTTTCTTTTCTTTTAATTTATTGGCTCTTTTGCATCTCTGTTGTTGAGTGCGGGCTTTGTGTAGTTGTGGAGAGCAGGGGCTACTCTTCATTGTGGTGTGCAGGCTTCTCATTGTGGTGGCTTCTCTTGTTGTGGAGCACAGGCTGTGGGTGTGCAGGCTTCAGTAGTTGTGGATCATGCGCTCATTAGCTGTGGCTGGCAGGCTCTAAAGTGCAGGCTCAGTAGCTGTGGTGCACAGGCTTAGTTGCTCCGTGGCATATGGGATCTTCCCAGACCAGGGCTCAAACCCATGTCCCCTTCATTGTCAGGCAGATTCTTAACTGCTGGGGCACCAGGAAAGTCCCGAGCCTCATTTCTTATGGCATACCTAATCCCAATGAGGCAGTTTAGTTGTCAGTAATGTGTAATGTGGGGCAGTTAACCTCTAACATTGAGAATTTGCTGTTGTGATCATTTCAGCTATGGCAAGAAATGTCACTGCTAGGAACTGAAGAAGATTTAAAAATTGGTTGTTCATAGGAATCAGTATATTTAGGGGACAATTGCTCTTTTTCCCCCTTTCCACACTCAATTGAAGTATACACTTGAAGTTCCTAATGTTACTTTTTAACTGTCCAGCTTCTGGATGTTGTTCCATGATAAAGATTTCACAACTTGAATGCAGATGTGGTTCCATTACAAAGATCCAAATAGCTCTGAAGTTCAGTCCAACATGACCTGCCCACTTGAACAGCAAATATTTTCATTCAAGGATCAATGACAGAATAAATGTCAGGCACTGAATACATGTTAGGTCCTTAGCACAGTTGATTTGGCAATCATAATTGAAATTACTGCTTATTTATATTCTTGTGGCCTGCCACTTCTGGACTGTCAAGACTCTAGCTATGGATTTATGCCATCCTGCTAAGGAACACACCCCATTCAGCTTGGTTTCAGTCACTCTGAGGATTTCTTATTCCTGTGGGTTCTCAATTAACCCTCAGTTTTTGCTTTAAAAAGAGCAAGCCTTTCCAGACTGGGGACTAAAACATTGTGTAGTATGTCAGTGTCATTTTCTCATGAAGTAGCTGAACTTTGTTGATTGGCAGTTATTTTTCTCTATTTTGAAACTAACTTTCTTCCTTTCTTTCTTCTCTCTCTCTCTTCTCTCTTCCTCCTCCTTCTCTCTCTCCTAACCTCTTTAAAACTTTTTAGTGTGGAATCACTGGTATGCTGGTAAATATTTAACAACTGGCTTTCTGAAAAGAAAAAGAAGTGAAAGCTCTGACTTTTACTGTTTGCTTTGCCAATTTCTGTGGTGAAAATATTCCCATCATGGCCAACTTTAAGTTGCCAACATAATGTAATTGATCATGAAGTTGGGAAGAGATGTGCCCAGTTGGTTCTCCTGAGGTGATAGGAGCTAGCACCAGTACAACACGATGTGCAGTCTAAGTTTCTTCATTTTCATGATGGTATTTTTGCTGGCATAATTTCTTACATATATTCAAAGAAATAAACTAAAACCATACATTTTGAAAAACTTAGAAACTCAATTGATAAAACATAAGCAAAAATCCATGGCATAAAAATTCCTGAAACATAAACAAAAGATTATTTTACAATCTTAAATTAAAATTTTTAATTAAAAATTTTGAATAAGCAAATAAATTCATAAGGTTCAGAAATGAAAATAATGTAAAAAAGTATACATTGAGTAAAATATTTAGATATAACTTTCTGATCATCAAAAAGAGCCACATTTCTTATAGTTAAAGCAGACTATCCCAAAATTACCTAACAAATTAGGTAAAAATTCATCTTGTATTCTTAAATGAAATGGGAACAGCAGACTAATGCTTTCTAATTTCATACAAGCTCTTAAGGATTCCTGGTCATCTTATAATCTATCTATTATGATCTTCTAGTTCATTCACTGTAAAAGTTCCTCCAAAACTCTTCTGATTTTCTCAAATCTTATGCAGCCTTGCTATTTTAATCTCTTTTTTCCCTCAATTCTTCGAGACAAATTACTTCTAGTAAATCCAAGATCACATGTATCTTATTCCAAAATCAAATAGGTTCAAACATTTTGTGTTAAACTCCTTCCAAATAAGGTTGCAAAATAATTTTCAACTTTCTCCCCTAGGCATTGCCAAAATGGACCATTTCCTGCCTTCTCTTGCCTCATGCTTAATTAATGTTCACTCTTCCTTCCCATTGCCTCCATCCCCCATTTCCCCAATTCCTTCCTGGTTGAAATCTTTCTGGAAGCCTACAGAGTAATTTCCACTCCAAGCTTGCTACTGAGACTTTTTTTTCTTTTATAATAGTTATTCATGCTCTTGATTTTTGTATAATAGTATAAATATATATTACTTAATATTAATTATAAGGATTCTAAAAATTAGCTGTATTGTTCTGAGCAAGGAAGAACCCACTAAGCAGAATTTCTTTGACTTTCAAAGTTCATTACCTTATAAGAGTGGTTCCAGTTGCTTTCAAGAGCCATTTCCACATTAAAATTCACTTCTAGATGGGAACATTTAAATTATTCATTAAGGGTAATTTTCTCAGAAGATATAAACTTGCTAAATTAAAAGCAAATTTCACAATGGAAATGTTATCTCAGCACTAACTCTAGCATAGGTAATTTAAGTTAGACTTAATGCCTATTTTCTAAAATATCATTGATTAGTATGTCAATGAAAATTCCATTAGGGCACTGTAAAGTTGTTCATAAACTCGTTTGATCCCCATGTTTCCCCTCAGGAAGGAATGGATATGTTAAAGCTCAGGATTTTCTCTTCTTTTTGCCAAATTTTCAGTCAATTTTTACAAAGTGCCACTTTAAAGATATTCCCAACATGGAAGATTTACTGTAATGGATTTCTGAGTAGCATAGGATCAGTGGAAGATTTGGCTGCACATTCTTTTCTCCTCTCTAGCTAAAAGTCATATTTTGTTTTTACAGCAGAATCACCTGTGAGCATTGTCATTAAGATACCCCTCAGTGGAAGTAACCAAATTTAATAGGAGTTCAATGAAATTAGATATTACAATTATAGAAATCTATGATTTTATTTGTTTTTAGATTTTAAGAGCATAATAATATTATAATTGGCAGAAACTCTATATGTACTCTAATTCAATTTTGTCCTCAATGTTGGAACAGTTTTTACCACTCATAATAGATGGCCCTTAATTTTGTATTTAAATTTGTCCACTAGTGAAAGGTTGTTTTCTTCCCTTTCTTTCAAACTTTTAGCTACTCTAATGTGTTATGTACTTGAAACAATCAGTGTAAATTCTGTTCTTTTTCCTAAATGACTACCCTTGAAATATCAGGGATTTTGTTGTTTGTTTGCCTTTCATATCCCATTCTTGATTGTCCTGATGTCACTTTTTTTGGATCCCCCTCCTTGAAAGTGGGTCTGAGAGCCAGATATAATGTTCCAGATGTCATCTGGCCAATAGACAGTGGGATTATCACATCCTTTAATCACGATCATCTGACACATGATAGCTAATAAATTATCAGTGTTGAATTAATGAAGAATGCTTTCCATGATTCTATTTTTTAGTAGCTATATGACTTTTAAGTTTGAGATCAACTAGACTTGATGGAGAAAGTTTTATATTACATGTATCCATATTATGGATTATTGGAACAAGAATTCAGTAATTAACCAAATCCTTCTATTTATCCTTAAATTTATTTAAATTTTAAATCTGACATATTCCTTCCAGTTGTCATCTTCCAATTTAATATACATATTTTATATATATTTACAAACACTGCTGATAAAACTGTTGAAAAAATTAGTCCTATAGATTTGAATTTATTAAATTGCTTTTTTTGGTCTTCCTTTATTTGAGGTTTAATTTCATGCTCTGTGGAAGCAGAAGAGTGCAATGGTTAAGAGCACAGGCCCTTTGTCAGTCTGCCTTGCTTTGAAGTAAGGATCCATGAATCCTGTGTGATATTTGCCAAGGTAATTAACCTCTCTGTGGCTTTATTTATTCATGAAAAAAACACAAAAATGGGAATGATAATTGTAGCTGGCACATGAGTTAAGACATGTAAATGACAATTTCTGGCATTCAATAAATTTTGCTTTTGTTAATTATTCTTAATGCTAGAAGATGTGGAATGAATAGTATTGCTTTCCTTCTGTCATCTCTTAGATCATTTTTCCTATCCAGCAAGTGTATTTTATCCCTTTTTCCTTTTTTTTTTTTGAGACACAGATTTTAAAAACTTAACTATGTACATAAGTTTCATAACATTGATAGTCTTCAAGATAGAACAAGATGTTTTGCTGCTAGTTAATTTATCCCCAATTTATAGGAAACATATCCTAAACTAATGTATTGAATTCTTTTAATTTGAATCTTTCTTCCATCTTAAAATTTTTCAAACAAATTTTTTCTGGGACTTTAGTCTAAAGAAATAAGGCTAAAGCAGGAAAAAAGTATGCATGAAAGTATTCACAGTAGCATTGTTTTTAATAAAAATAAAACAACTTAGTCCAATGATAGGGAAATGTTCAAGTCATATGATGCGTTACAATATTATATAGCCATTTAAGTTACATTTATATTAATAATGGGAGAGTTCATGTTAATGTGTTTCTATCATAATGAAGAGGTAGAAAACATCTTACAAATTTGTTTTTACAGAAAAATTAAACCTATGAAAAAATAGTGAATTAATTAAAAATTGTGCAAGAAAAATAAAGAGAAAAATAAATCTGAGATGTTAATACAAATTTTCTTTAGTTGGAGGGACTATTAATCATAATAGTCTGAGCATTAATTGTAGTACACCAAATAAATGTCAAAAGAATAATAATCATTAACAACTAGCAGCAATGTGTTTTGCTCTGGGAATATGTGCTTATGGTAATATGTGTGCTGCAATGTAACAATATATTCTGCTAGCAAAATTTTATATCTAGGGAAGAATTAAATGTATTCCATATTTCATTTTTCCTGTGAAAGGCATCCTATTCCATAAACAGTCCCATGGTTTCCAGGTGCTCTTCCTAATAAAGAAATATGAGACCCACAGAGGTGCTTGTTTCATAAGGACTGTAGCAATTCAGAGTTTCTTTGTTCAGCCAGGACATAAAGAGGACAGATGACCTTTGGCCATAAAGGTATATTATAAGACCATCTGCTATATTAACATCATAATCACTTACATTTTTTTGAGTGCTTGTTATGTTCCAGATACAGAGATTTACAGAAGCTGGTAACTAATTTAATCTTTAGATGATGCCATGAGGAGAGCACTGTTATTATCCTTCCCATTTTACAGCAGAAGAGGAAATGGAGGCACAGAGAAGTTAAATAAACTGCTCAGGATTGCAAGCACAATATTTTTGAGTTGGTTAAGACTCTAACCCTGGCACTACATTGTCCTGACTTTCCTATAATGTCACATTGATGAAAATCAGAAAAAGCTTCAAAATAACAACTCTTGTTTTCTTTATTCCTTACATTAGAAAAACATTATCTATGGTGGTCAAAAATTTTGTGAGGAATTTTCTTTTCATTGATAGAGTCTTCTATAAAGAAGCATATTTCTTAGATTTTCCAGGAAATAACAGTAACAAAATGATTTGCAAAAAAGTTTATATTAATAAATTCACAAATATGTTGTATATGTTGTACTTTCTTTGCATAGTTATGTGAATCTATATTAACCTACTATTGTAAACCTTTACATTAAACCCTTGTACCTAGATCTTTAAACTATCCTCTTTCTGATTGCAAGGTAATTTATTGAAATGTTTTGTTTAGGGCCATCTTGACTATGTTAGGTTTGTATCTACAGTGATGAATGGCACAATGCCTCTGTAACATCAAGAAACTTATACAATTAGACAGACATTTGATCAACATTCATGCGATAATGCAGTAGGATCCTGACATGGTGTTACATGTTGAAACATACAATACAAAAAAGACAGAGTCCATGGTCTCAAGGAGATGTAAATAATTAGAATACAATATGATGATTACAAATGGGTTACATATAAAGTGTGTAGTAGGATTGGAAATGGATAGGGAAGACACCAGAAAGGAAATGATACTAAGATTCAGTCTTTTGATTAATTTTTATTTTATATTGGAGTATAGTTGATTTACAATGTTGTGTTAGTTTCAGGTGTACAGCAAAGTGATTCAGTTTTAGATTACATATATCTATTCTTTTTCAGATTCTTTTCCCATTGAGGTTATTACAGAGTATTGAGTAGACTTCCCTGTGCTATACAATAGGACCTTGTTGATAATTGACTTTATATGTAGTAGTGTATATATGTTAATCCCAAACTCCTAATTTTACATTCCCAACAACTTTTGGTAACCATAAATTTCTTTTTAAGTCTGTGAGTCTGCTTCTGTTTTGTAAATAAGTTTGTTGGTATCATTTTTTTGATTCCACATAAGTGATATCATATATTTGTCTTTTTCTAACTGATTTACTTCATTTAGTATGATAATCTCTAAGTCCATCCATGTTGCTGTAAATGGCATTGTGTCATCCTTTTTATACCTGAGTAATATTCCAGTATATATATGTACCACATCTTCTATATCCACTTATCTGTTGATGGACATTTAGGTTGCTTTCATGTCTTGGCTATTGTAAATAGTGCTGCAATGAACATTGGGGTGCATGTATCTTTTAAAAGTATGATTTTTCTCTCTATATATATGCCTAGGAGTGGGATTGTTGAATCATATGGTAGCTCTATTTTTAATTTTTTAAGGAACCTCTATACTCTTCTCCACAATGGCTGTACCAATCTACATTCTGACCAACAGTGTAGGAGGTTTCCCTTTTCTCCACAGCCTTCTTCAGCATTTATTGTTTGTAGACTTTGTGATGATGGCCTTTCTGACCAGTGCGAGGTCGTTGTAGTTTCGATTTGTATTTCTCTAATAATTAGCAACATTGAGCATCTTTTCTTGTGCAGGTTGGTCATCAGTATATCTTCTTTGAAGAAATGTCTATTTATATCTCCTGCCCATTTTTTGACCGAGTTCTTTGTTTTGTTGATGTTGAGCTGCATGAGCTGTTTGTATATTTTGGAAATTAATCCATTGTCAGTTGAATCACTTGCAAATATTTTCTCCCATTGTGTGGGTTGTCTTTTCACTTTGTTTATGGTTTTCTTTGCTGTGCAAAAGCTTTTTAGTCTAATTAGGTCCCATTTGCTTGTTTTTGTTTTTATTTTCATTACTCTAGGAAGTGTACTGAAAAAGATATTGCTATAATTTATGTCAAAGTGTTTTGCCTATGTTTTCCTCTAAGAGTTTTATAGTATCCAGTCTTACATTTAGTTATCCATGTTAAGTTTATTTCTGTGTATGGTGTTAGGTAGTGTTCTAATTTTGTTCTTTTACATGTAGCTGTCCAGTTTCCCAAAAACTGCTTATTGAAGGGATTGTCTTTACTCCATTGTATATTCTTGCCTCTTTTGTGATAGATTAATTGACCATAGGTGTGTGGGTTTATATCTGGGCTTTCTATCTTGTTCCACTGATCTATAAGTCTGTCTTTGTGCCAGTACCATGCTCTTTTGATTACTGTAGCTTTGTAGTATAATCTGAAGTCAAGGAGCCTGATTCCTCTAGCTCCATTTTTCTTTCTCAACTTTGCTTTACCTATTTGAGGCCTTTTGAGTTTCCTTTCAAAATTTTAAGACTTTTTTTTTCCAGAACTGTAATTTGATAGGGATTGAGATGAATTTGTAGATTGCCTTATGCAATATAGTCATTTTGACAATATTGATTCTTCCAATCCAAGAACATGATCTATCATTCCATCCTTTTGTGTCATCTTCGATTTCTTTCATCAGTGTCTTATAGTTTTCAGAGTACAGGTCTTTTGCCTCCTTAGGTGGGTTTATTCCTAGGTGTTTTATTCTTTTTGATGTGCTGGTAAAGGGGATTGTTTCCTTAATTTTTCTTGCTGATACTTCATTGTTAGTGTATATAGATGCAACAGATTTCTGGGTATTAATTCTGTATCCTGCAACTTTACCAAATTCATTGAGGAGCTCTAGTAGGTTTCTGATACCACCTTTAAGATTTTCTATGTATAGTATCATGTCATTCATGGACAGTGACAGTCTTACTACTTCTTTTCTAATTTGGATTCCTTTTATTTCTTTTTCTTCTCTGATAGCCAAGGCTGGGACTTTGAAAACTATGCTGAATAAAAGTGGTGGGAGCAGACATCCTTGTTTTGTTCCTGATCTTAGAGGCAACACATTCAGCTTTTCACTGTTAAGTATCATGTTAGCTGTAGGTTTGTCATATATGGCCTTCATTATATTGAGGTATGTTCCTTCTATGCCCACTTTCTGGAGAGTTTTTTGGGGTTTTCTATTAATTTATTTATTTATATACTTTGTTTATTGGTTGTGTTAGGTCTTCATTGCTGTACATGGGCTTTTCTCTAGTTGCAGTGAGTGGGGGCTACTCTTCATTGTGGTGCTCGGGCTCCTCATTGTGGTGGCTGCTCTTGCTGTGGAGCATGGGCTCTAGGCACAAGGGCTTCAGTAGCTGCAGCACACGGGCTGAATAGTTGTGGTACACAGGCTTAGTTTTTCCACAGCATGTGGGATCTTCCCAGAGCAGGGATTGAACCCGTGTCCCCTGCATTCGCAGGTGGATTCTTAAACACTGTGCCACCTAGGAAGTCCTTGGAGCATATTTTTTATCACAAATAGGTGCTGAATTTTGTCAAAAGCTTTTTCTCTATCTGTTGAGATGATCATATGCTTTTTATTCTTTAATTTATTATGTGGTGAATCACACGGATTAATTTATGGATATTGAAAACTCCTTACATCCCTGGGATAAAGCCCACTTGATCTTGATGTAAGGTTCTTTTAATTTATTGTTGGATTTGGTTTGCTACTATTTTGCTGAGGATTTTTTAATCTATGTTCGTCAATGATTTTGCCATGTAACTTTCTTTCTTTGTGATTTTTTTTTTTTTGAGCTCTTTATTGGAATATACTTGCTTTACACATTTGCACCAGTTTTTGAGGTGGACCAAAGTGAATCATGTGTATTTATACATATTTCCCCATATCCCCTCCCTCCGATGACTCCCTCCCATGCTCCCTGTCCTGACACTCTAAAATATCACCCATCAGGGAGCTGATCCCCTTTGCTACATGGCAACTTCTCACCAGCTATCTATTTTACATTTGGTCATATATCTATGTCTATGTTACTCTCTCACTTCATCCCAGCTTCCTCTTCCCCCCTCCCCCAAACCTGTGTCCTCAAGTCCATTCTCTACATCTGCATCTTTATTCTGGCCCTCTTACTGTGTCCATCAGTACCATTTTTTTAGATTTCATATATATGAGTTAGCATACGGTATTTGTTTTTCTCTTTCTGGCTTACTTTGCTCTGTGTGACAGTCTCTAGGTCTATCCACCTCATTACATATAGTTCAATTTCATTCCTTTTAATAGCTGAGTAATATTCCATTGTATATGTGTGCCACATCGTCTTTACCCATTCATCTCTTGATGGGCATTTATGTTGCTTCCATGTCCTGGCTATGGTAAATAGTGCTGCAATGAATATTGTGGTACATGTTTCTTTTTGGATTATGATTTTCTCTGGGTATATGCCCAGTAGTAGGATTACTGGGTTACATGGTAGTTCCATTTTTAGTTTTTTAAGGAACCTCCAAATTGTTTTCCATAGTGGCTGTACCAGGTTACATTCCCTTCAACAGTGCAGGAGAGTTCCCTTTTTTCCACACCCTCACATTTATTGATTCCAGGTGTTTTGATGATGACCATTCTGACTGGTGTGAGGTGATACCTCATTGTGGCTTTGAATTGCCTTTCTCTAATGATTAGTGATGTTGAGCATCTATTCATGTGTTTGTTAGCCATCTGCATATCCTCTTTGGAGAAATGTCTATTTAGATCTTCCACCCATTTTTGGATTGGGTAATTTGCTTTATTGGTATTAAGCTGAATGAGCTGCTTATATATTTTGGAGATTAAGCCTTTGTCCATTGCTTCATTGTCAAATATTTTCTCCCATTCTGAGGGTTGTCTTCTTGTCTTGTTTATGGTTTCTTTTTCTGTGCAAAAGCTTTTAAGTTTCATGAGGTCCCATTTGTTTATTCTTGATTTTATTTCCATGATTCTAGGAGGTGGGTCAAAAAGGATCTTGCTTTGATGGATGTCCTAGAGTGTTCTGCCTATGTTTTCCTCTAAGAGTTTTAGAGTGTCTGGCCTTACATTTAGGTCTTTCATCCATTTTGAACTTATATGTGTGTATGGTGTTAGGAAGTGTTCTAATTTCATTCTTTGACATGTAGCTGTCCAATTCCCCAGCACCACTTATTGAAGAGGCTCTCTTTTTTCCATTATATATTCTTGCCTCCTTTGTCAAAGATAAGGTGCCCATATGTGTGTGGGTTTAACTCTGGGTTCTCTATTCTGTTCCATTGATCTACCATCCTATATTTTGTGCCTGTACCATACTGTCTTCATTAATGTAGCCTTGTAGTATAGTTTGAAATCAGGAAGGCTAATTCCACCAACTCCATCTTTCCTTCTCAAGATTGCTTTGGCTATTCAGGGTCTTTTGCATTTCCATACAAATCATAAGATTTCTCATTCTAGTTCTGTGAAGAATGCTGTTGGTAATTTGATATGGATTGTGTTGAATCTGTAAATTGTTTTGGGTAGGATAGTCATTTTCACAATGTTGATTCTTCCCATCCAAGAACATGGTCTGTCTCTTCATCTGTTTGTTTCATCTTTGATTTCTTTCATCAGTGACTTATAGTTTTCTGCGTACAGGTCTCTTGCCTCCTTAGGCAGGCTTATTCCTAGGTATTTTATTCTTTTTGTAGCAATGATAAATGGGAAAGTTCCCTTAATTTCTCTTTCTTCTCTTTCATTGTGAGTGTATAGGAATTCAAGAGAATTCTGTGCATTACTTTTGAATCCTGCTTCTTTACTAAATTCATCAATTAGTGCTAGCAGTTTTCTTTAGAGTTTCCTATGTATAATATCATGTCATCTTCAAAGAGTGAAAATTTTAATAATTCTTTTCCAATTTGTATTCCTTTTATTTCTTTTTCTTCTCTGATTGCTGTGGCTAAAACTTCCAAAATTATGTTGAATAATAATGGTGAGTGTGGGCACCCTTGTCTTGTTCCTGTTCTTAAAGGAAATGCTTTCAGTTTTTCACCATTTAGAATGATGTTGGCTTTTGGTTTGTCATATATGGCTTTTATTATATTGAGGTAATTTCTTTCTTTGCCCACTTTCTGGAGAGCTTTTATCATATATGGATGCTCAATTTTGTCAAAAGCTTTTTCTGCATCTATTGAAATGATCATATGGCATTTAATCCTTCAATTTGTTAATATAATGTATCACATTGATTGATTTGCATATATTGAAGAATCCTTTCATTTCAGGGATAAACTCCACTTGATCATGGTGTATGATCTTCTAAATGTGCTGTTGGATAATATTTGCTAGTATTTTGTTGAGGATTTTTGCATCTATATTCATCAGTGATATTGGCCTGTAATGTTCTTTTATTTGTGACATCTTTGCCTGGTTTTGGTATCAGGATGATGGTGGCCTCGTAGAATTAGTTTGGGAGTGTCACTCCTTCTGCTGTATTTTGGAAGAGTTTGAGAAGGATAGGTGTTAGCTCTTCTCTAAATGTTTGATAGAATTCACCTGTGAAGCCATCTGGCCCTGGGCTTTATTTAGTTAGGAGATTTTTAATCACAGTCACAATTTCAGTACTTGTGATTGGTCTGTTCATAGTTTCTATTTCTTCCTGGTTCAGTCCTGGAAGAGTGTACTTTTCTAAGAATTTATCCATTTCTTCTAGGTTATACAATTTATTGGCATATAGTTGCTTATAATAATCTCTCATGATCTTTTGTATTTCTGCAGTGTTCATTGTTACTTCCCCTTTTCAATTTCTAATTCTGTCGTTTTTGTACGGAATGTCCTTTAAATATCAATTAAGTCAAGATGCTCTAATGTGTCCTTTAAAGCTTGTGTTTCCTCATTTATTTTCTGCTTGGATGATCTGTCCACTGATGTCAGTGGGGTGTTAAAGTCTCCTACTATTATTGTGTTATTGTCAATTTCCCCATTTATGGCTATTAGCAGTTGTCTTATGTATTGAGGTGCACCTATGTTGGGTGCATAGATATTTACAATTGTTATATCTTCTTCTCAGATTGATCCCTTGATCATTGTGCAGTCTCCTTCCTTGTCTCTTGTAATAGTCTTTAAAGTCTAATTTGTCTGATATGAGCATTGCTACTCCAGCTTTCTTTTTACTTCCATTTGCATGGAATATCTTTTTCCATCCCTTTACATTCAGTCTATATGTATCCCTTGGTCTGAAGTGGATTTCTTATACACAGCATATAGAAGGGCATTGTTTTTGCATCCATTCATGTAGTCTGTGTCTTTTGGTTGGAGCATTTAATGCATTTACATTTAAGGTGATTATTGATATGTATGTTCCTATTACCATTTTCTTAATTGTTTTGGATTTGTTTTTGTAGGTCTTTTCCTTCTCTTGTGTTTCCTGCTTAAAAAAGTTCCTTTAGCAATTGTTGTCAGGCTGGTTTGCTGGTGCTGAATTCTCTTAACTTGTGCTTGTGTGTAAAGCATTTTTTTTTATTTTTTTTTATTTTTGGGGGGTACACCAAGTTCAATCATCTGTTTTTATACACATATCCCTGTATTCCCCCCTCCTCTGACTTTCCCCCACCCTCCCCCGAGTCCCCCCCACCCTCCCCGTCCCAGTCCTCCAAGGCGTCTTCCATCGTCGAGCTGAACTCCCTTCATTATACAACAATTTCCCACTGGCTATTTTACAGTTGGTAGTATATATATATCTATGCTACTCTCTCACTTCATCTCAGCTTCCCCTTCACCCCCCATCCCCTCCCAAACCTTGAGTTCTCCAGTCCATTCTCTGCACCTGCATCCTTATTCTTGTCACTGAGTTCATCAGTACCATTTTTAGATTCCATATATGTGAGTTAGCATACAATATTTGTCTTTCTCTTTCTGACTTACTTCACTCTGTATGACAGTCTCTAGGTCTATCCACCTCATTACATATAGCTCCATCTCATCCCTTTTGATAGCTGAGTAATATTCCATTGTATATATATGTGCCTCATCTTCTTTATCCATTCATTTGTTGATGGGCATTTAGGTTGCTTCCATGTCCTGGCTATTGTAAATAGTGCTACAATAAACATTATGGTACATGTTTATTTGGGGATCATGGTTTCCTTTCGGTATATGCCCAGGAGTGGGATTACTGGATCATATGGTAGTTCTATTTGTAGTTTTTTAAGGAACCTCCGAATTGTTTTCCATAGTGGCTGTACCAACTTACATTCCCACCAACAGGGCAGGAGAGTTTCCTTTTCTCCACACCCTCTCCAACATTTGTTGTTTCCAGATTTTGTGATGAAGGCCATTCTGATCAGTGTGAGGTGATACCTCATTGTGGCTTTGACTTGCATTTCTCTGATGATGAGTGATGTTGAGCAACTTTTCATGTGTTTGTTGGCCATCTGTATGTCTTCATTGGAGAAATGTCTATTTAGGTCTTCTGCCCATTTGTGGATTGGGTTATTTGCTTTTTTGCTATTAAGCTGCATGAGCTGCTTGTATATTTTGGAGGTTAATCCTTTGTCCGTTGTTTCATAGGCAATTATTTTTTTCTCATTCTGAGCATTCCCTTTTAGTCTTACTTATGGTTTCTTTCACTGTGCAAAAGCTTTTAAGTTTCATGAGGTCCCATTTGTTTATTCTTGATTTTATTTCCATGATTCTAGGAAGTGGGTCAAAAAGGATGTTGCTTTGATGGATGTCATAGAGTGTTCTGCCTATGTTTTCCTCTAGGAGTTTTATAGTGTCTGGCCTTATATGTAGGTCTTTAATCCATTTGGAGTTTATTTTTGTGTATGGTGTGAGGAAGTGTTCTAATTTCATTCTTTTACATGTTGCTGAGCAATTTTCCCAGCACCACTATTGAAGAGGCTGTCTTTTTTCCATTGTATATTCTTGCCTCCTTTGTCAAAGATAAGGTGCCCATACGTGTTTGGGCTTACTTCTGAGTTCTCTATTCTATTCCATTGATCTTCCTTTCTATTTTTGTGCCAGTACCACACTGTCTTGATCACTATAGCCTTGTAGTATCGTTTGAAGTCGGGAAGCCTGATTCCACCAACTCCATTTTTCCTTCTCAAGATTGCTTCAGCTCTTCAGGGTCTTTTGCATTTCCATACAAATCGTAAGATTTCTTGCTCTAGTTCTGTGAAAAAAGCCATTGGTAATTTGATGGGAATTGCATTGAATCTGTAAATTGCTTTGGGTAGTACAGACATTTTCACTATGTTGATTCTTCCAATCCAGGAACATGGTATGTCCCTCCATCTGTTTGTGTCATCTTTGATTTCTTTCAGCAATGTCTTAAAGTTTTCTGCATACAGGTCTTTTGCCTCCTTAGGGAGGTTTATTCCTAGGTATTTTATTCTTTTGGTTGCAATGGTGAATGGGAGAGTTTCCTTAATTTCTCTTTCTGCTCTTCTGTTGTTAGTGTATAGGAATGCAAGAGATTTCTGTGCATTAATTTTGTATCCTGCTACATTACTAAACTCCTCAATTAGTGCTAGCAGTTTTCTGGTAGAGTCTTTAGGGTTTTCTATATATAATATCATGTCATCTGCAAAGAGTGACAATTTGACTTCTTCTTTTCCAATTTGGATTCCTTTTATTTCTTTTTCTTCCCTGATTGCTGTGGCTAAAACTTCCAAAACTATGTTGAATAATAATGATGAGAGTGGACACCCTTATCTTGTTCCTGTTCTTAGAGGGAATTCCTTCAGTTTTTCCCCATTTAGAATGATGTTGCCTTTTGGTTTGTCATATATGGCTTTTATTAGGTTGAGGTAATTTCCTTCTATGCCCATTTTCTGGAGAGCTTTTATCATAAATGGATGTTGAACTTTGTCAAAAGCTTTTTCTGCATCTATTGAGATAATCATATGGTATTTATCCTTCAATTTGTTAATATAATGTATCACGTTGATTGATTTATGTATATTGAAGAATCCTTGCATCCCAGGGATAAACCCCACTTGATCATGGTGTATGATTTTTTTTAATGTGCTGTTGGAGTCTGTTAGCTAGTATTTTGTTGAGGATTTATGCATCTATGTTCATCAGTGATATTGGTCTGTAGTTTTCTTTTTTTGTGACATCTTTGCCTGGTTTTGGTATCAGGGTGATGGTAGCCTCGTAGAATGAATTTGGGAGTGTTCCGCCTTCTGTATTATTTTGGAAGAGTTTGAGAAGGATAGGTGTTAGCTCTTCTCTAAATGTTTGATAGAATTCGCCTGTGAATCCATCTGGTCCTAGGCTTTTGTGTGTTGGGACATTTTTAATCACTGCCTTAATTTCCGTACTTGTGATTGGTCTGTTCATAGTTTCTATTTCTTCCTGGTTCAGTCTTGGAAGATTGTATTTTTCTAAGAGTTTATCCATTTCATCCAGGTTATCCAATTTATTGGCATATAGTTGCTTGTAGTAGTCTCTCATGATCTTTTGTATTTCTGAGGTGTTCGTTGTTACTTCTCCTTTTTCGTTTCCAATTCTGTTGATTTGCATCTTCCCCCTTTTTTTCTTGATGAGTCTGGCTAATGGTTTATCAATTTTGTTAATCTTCTCAAAGACCCAGCTTTTAGTTTTATTTATTTTTGCTATTGCTTCCTTCCTTTCTTTTTCATTTATTTCTGCTCTGATCTTTATGATTTCCTTCCTTCTACTCACTTTGGGGTTTCTTTGTTCTTCTTTTTCTAATTGTTTTAGGTGTAAGGTTAGGTTGTTTATTCGATCATTTTCTTGTTTCTTAAGGTAGGACTGTATTGCTATAAACGTCCTTCTTAGAACTGCTTTTGCTGCATCCCATAGGTTTTGGGTTGTTGTGTTTTCATTGTCATTTGTTTCTAGATATTTTTTGATTTCCTCTTTAATTTTCTTAGTGATTTCTTGGTTGTTTAAGAGTGAATTGTTTAGCCTCCATGTGTTTGTATTTTTTGCAGTTTTTTTCCTGTAATTGATATCTAGTCTCATGGTGTTGTGGTCTGAGAAGATGCGTGATATAATTTCAATTTTCTTGAATTTGCTGAGGTTTGATTTGTGACCCCAGATGTGATCTATCCTTGAAAATGTTCCGTGTGCACTTGAGAAGAAAGTGTAGTCTGTCGTTTTTGGATGGAATGTCCTATAAGTGTCAATTAAGTCGAGATGGTCTAATGTGTCATTTAAACCTTGTGTGTCTTTATTTATTTTCTGTTTGGATGATCTGTTCATTGATGTAAGTGGGGTGTTCAAGTCTCCCACTATTATTGTGTTCCTGTCGATGTCCCCTTTTATAGCTGTTAGCATTTGCCTTATGTATTGAGGTGCTCCTATGTTGGGGGCATAGATATTTACCATTGTGATATGTTCTTCTTGAATGGATCCCTTGATCATTAGGTAGTGTCCTTCCTTGTCTCTTTTAATAGTCTTTACTTTCAAGTCTAATTTGTCTGATATGAGCATTGCTACTCCAGGTTACTTTTTACTTCCATTTGCATGGAATATCTTTTTCCATCCCTTGACTTTCAGTCTATATGTATCCCTTGGTCTGCAGTGAAGGGTTTCTTGTAGGCAGCATATAGAAAGGTCTTGTTTTTGCATCCATTCAGCCAGTCTGTGTCTTTTGGTTGGAGCATTTAATCCATTGACATTTAAGGTGATTATTGACATGTGTGTTCCAACTACCATTGTCTTAATTGTTTTGGGTTTGTATTTGTAGGTGTTTTCCTTTTCTTGTGTTTCCTACTTAGAGAAGTTCCTTTAGCACTTGTTGTAGGCTGGTTTGGTGGTGCTGAATTCTCTTAACTTTTGCTTGTCTGGAAAGCTTTTGACTTCTCCATCAAATCTGAATGAGATTCTTGCTGGCTAGAGTATTCTTGGCTGTAGGTTTCTCTCTTTCAGGACTTTCAGTATATCCTGCCAATCCCTTCTGGCCTGCAGAGTTTCTGTAGGGAGGTCAGCTGTTAACCTTATGGGTTTTCCCTTATATGTTATTTTTTGCTTTTCTCTTGCTGCTTTTAATATTTTTTCTTTGTGTTTAATTGTCATTAGTTTGATTAATATGTGCCTTGGTGTATTTCTCCTTGGGTTTATTCTGTATGGGACTCTCTGTGCTTCTTGGACTTGGTGAATTATTTCCTTTCCCATGTTGGGGAAGTTTTCCACTAGAACCTCTTCAACGATTTTCTCGGACCCTTTCTTGTTTTCTTCTTTTTCTGGGATGCCTATAATTCGAATGTTGGTATGCTTAATGTTATCACTGAGGTCTCTGAGACTGTCTTCTATTCTTTTTATTCTTTTTTCTTTTTCCTGCTCTGTTGCATTTATTTCCCCATTCTATCTTCCAACTCACTTATTCCTTCTTCTGCCTCTGTCATTCTGCTGGTTATAGCATCTAGAGTATTTTTAATTTCAGTTATTTTGTTATCCATTGCTGTTTGTTTTTCTGAGTTCTTAAGAACTGTTTCTTGTACTGTCTCTATTTTGTTATCAAGATTTTGTATCATTTTTACTATCATTACTCTGAATTCTTTTTCAGGCCTTTTTCCTATTTCCTCCTCATTTATTTGGTCTTGTGGGGTTTTTCCTGCTCCTTTGCCTGCATGGTGTTTCTTTGTTTCCTCATGGTTGTCCAAACTTTTGGGGTTTGCTTGTCCTGGCAATAGAGGTGTTTATAGAAGACTGTCCAAGCCTCAGACTAATGTCCAAGTATTGGATTAAGCAAATACCAAGTCTAGGAAACACATACATGTATAAGACACACAGTTCCTGAATCCATTAAGACATAAAGCTCCGGAAAGACCTGACAGAACCCCAGTAGGCTCTCAGGTATTCAAAGAGAAACCCAACAGAAATTGACAACCGAAAGAGAACAAATCAGAGACAAAAGCAAAAGCAAACAAACAAACAAATAACACCTTACACATACAAACACTAATCCAGGGAGATTTTGTAAGCTAGGATCAAATATAGAAAAGAGCTAGAGTGCCACCAGACAGAATGGAGATTCTCAGAATGAAATTAGACAGTTGTATTAAGAACTAAGATAAAGACAAAAACCTAATATTAAATACGAAGGTGGTGCATCATCTGGAGAATAGAGCAAGGAGTCTGAGCAGATCGATAGTGTTGCTTATAAGTATGTTAAGATAAAATAAACTTAAAATGGCTGGGAGAAAGGGGAACAGAAGAGCATAGTGTGGTTGGAAATCTGCAAATAAAAAGAAAGGAATAGAAATGTATAAAAGATAGGGATGAAAGGAAAGTATGAGAGATATATTGTCCATACTACCAAAAACTTAGCTAGATATAGAAGTATATAAAAAGGCAAAAAAAAAAAGAATAAAAAAATCATTAAAAAATTATGTTATAAAACTTGTAGATCCTTTAGGACTAAGGTCGTAATTAATAAAGAGAAAAAAAAAAGGAGAGAGAAAAGAAAATTCCAGAACTGATCCCAGAATGGACCAGTTCAATAGAATCAATACTAATATTTCTGTTTCCTTAGAGTCTCAGCTGTAAGTGTCCTTCTCCTTGCCTTGGGTTTTTTTGCATTATTCTGTGACCAGCAGAGGTTCCTTTATTGTTCGTCTGTAAGTGTCGGTGTGTGGGGTGGGAGAGGGTAGAATAGTGGCTCCTTCCCCTGGGAGTGAGTGAGCAGTGGCGCACTGTTGTTTCAGTCGGGCTTGGAGGCGTCTGTTGCAGAGGGACGCTGGTGGCTCAGGTGTAAACAGAAAGTCTTAGAGTTGGGCCTCTCTTGGGTTTTTTGTTTGTTTGTTTTGTTTTTTCTCAGCAGCCTCCCTACTGCCTGCATTCCAAGGGGTTTTAATCTAACCCCACCCGAGTGCCTGAGGGTGCTCGTTATCCCTGAACACCTTAGGTGGCCCGCAGGGCATCTCTCCACTGCCCGCTGCAGAGGCACCCAAAAGAGAGAGAGATGCTATGGGCGTGGATCCTCCCCCCCCGCCCCCGCCCATGAGCCTGCAGCTTCGAGCCACCATCATGGCCAGGCAGCTCTCAGGGACAGGCACTCCTCGCCACGGACCTCTTCCCTCCTGTCCTCTCAGTTCGTCACCTTACTGGCAACAATGTTTCTTACCCTGAACTGGCTCTCCGGTTTCCACGCTCCCTCTCCCAGACCCTCTGTTCAGCTGTGGATCAACATCTGGGTCCGGCAACACTGAGCTGTGGTTGGGACCCTCCATATGTTTCTCACTCCCTCCCCTCTGCCACAGCTCGGCCGCTTCACCCTCTTTGAGCCATCGTAGATGCCTCCCTACTGGTTATGTCGGGCTCCTTGAGGTCCTTTCTGGTGTGCAAGGCTGTCTGCTGGTGTTCAGCTGGTTCTCTGTGGGAATTATTGCGTCCTTCGGTGCATTCCCAATGCATCTGTGGAGAGGGATGCATTCCACGTCCCTCTACTTTGCCGCCATCTTTTTCCCTCTTGTCTGTAAAACTTTTGATTTCTCTATCAAATCTGAATGAGATTCTTGCTGGGCAGAATATTCTTGGCTGTAGGCTTTTCTCTTTCAGGACTTTCAGTATATCCTGCCATTCCCTTCCAGCCTGCAGAGTTTCTGCAGAAAGATCAGCTGTTATCCTTATGGGTTTTCGCTTATATGTTATTTGTTGCTTGTCTCTTGCTGCTTTTAAATTTTTTCTTTGTGTTTAATTTTTGTTAGTTTGATTAATATGTGCCTTGGTCTATTTCTCCTTGGATTTATTCTGTATGGGACTCTCTGCACTTCTTAGACTTGATTAATTATTTCCTTTTCCATGTTGGGAAAGTTTTCCACTATAATCTCTTCAAATATTTTCTCAGATCCTTTCCTTTTTTCTTCTTCTTCTTGGATGCCTATGATTTGAATGTTGGTGTGCTTAATGTTTTCACCAAGGTCTCTGAGACTGTCTTCCATTCTTTTTATTCTTTTTTCTCTTTCCTGCTCTGTGGCAGTTATTTCCCCCATTCTATCTTCCAACTCACTTATTTGTTCTTCTGCCTCAGTTATTCTGCTGTTTATACCATCTAGAGTATTTTTAATTTTGGTTATTTTGTTGTTCATTTCTGTTTGTTTGCTCTTTAGTTCTTCTGAGTCCTTATTAACTGTTCCTTGTATTTCCTCTATTTTATTATTGAGATTTTGGATCATATTTACTATCAGTACTCTGAATTCTTTTTCAGGCAATTTTCCTATTTCCTCTTCATTTATTTGGTCTTGTGTGTTTTTACCTTGTTCCTTCATCTGTACATATTTTTTGTCATCTC
The DNA here is from genome assembly GCF_030028045.1 of Hippopotamus amphibius kiboko. Lineage (NCBI taxonomy): Eukaryota > Metazoa > Chordata > Mammalia > Artiodactyla > Hippopotamidae > Hippopotamus > Hippopotamus amphibius. Next base: position 52,537,447 of record NC_080197.1, read on the forward strand.
ATTCCCCCCCGCCCCCCAGATGGATTGGATTGTGTTCCTGTCCCCCTGAGTGTTTGGCCTGGGGTTTCAAGCACTGCAGTTTGTAGGCTGTTGAGTATAGCTGTGTCTTGGTGTTGAGTTGAGAACCTCTGGGAGACTTCACTCTGATGAATATTCCCTGGCGACTGGGTTTCCCTTTTAGTCCAATGTTTTGGACTCAGAGCTCCCACCTCAGGAGCTCAGGCCTGACCCCAGGCTTGTGAATCAAGATCCCACAAGCCATGTGGGGCAGGAAAATGAAAAAAATTAAACAAACAGACAAAAACAAAAAAAGTAGGAGAACAGCAGAACAATAGCAAGATAAAAAAATATGATAAGCATAGGAAACTAACAAATGTGTTAGAAAAAAATTTTTAAAAATAGGTGGAGTACGGAATCTAAAAATGGTACTGATGAACTCAGTGACAAGAACAAGGATGCAGATACAGAGAATGGACTGGAGAACTCGAGGTATGGGAGGGGGCAGCGGGTGAAGGGGAAACTGAGACGAAGCAAGAGAGTAGCACAGACATATATATACTACAAACTGTAAAATAGTGGGAAGTTGTTGTATAACAAAGGGAGTCCAACTAGAGGATGGAAGATGCCTTAGAGGACTGGGGTGGGGAGGGTGGGGGGTACTCGAGTGGGGGGAGTCAAGGAAGGGAGGGAATATGGGGATATGTGTATAAAAACAGATGATTGAACCTGGTGTACCCCCAAAAAAATAAAAAAAAAATTAAAAAAATTAGGTGGAGCAACAACTGGAAGGTAAAACAACTACAATAGCCAAAGTGAGGAGGTGGGAAAAAGAAAAAAGGAAAAAGGAAAAGAAAAAAAAAGCCAGAAAAGGCCTTGGCTGTGGGGGCAGGACTTAGACAAGGGTGGGGGAAGAGGTTAGGCAGTGGGTACTGTCTATGCTTAGAAAAGGCCCTGGGGGTGGTGGGGAATGGGATTTAGGCCCAATGAGGCAGAGGCACCCAGGAATGCCTCTGGTCCTGGGGACAAAGGACCAAGTACAGGTACCCTGCAGGCTCCCTAGGCCCGAGTTGGTGGGATAAATGCTAGGCACCTCCCCCATTCCTCCAATCTCAGAGTGTCCCTCCCACTTGAGTTCTCTTCTTCCCCACCTCCTCCTTCCTATTCCCCTGGCACCCTCACAGCTGGAGGGGGCACTGGAAGCCAGGGGACCAGACTCTGATGCCCAACAGGCATTCTAGGGCCAACTGGGCTAGGGTAACACCTGTGACACTTCCCCAGATCTCCCAGTCTCGTAGGGTCCCTGTCTGCCTCTCTTCCTCTCCCCCCACCCCACTGTCCTAGGTCCCAAGCAGCTGGAGGGGGACCTGGAGTGTGAAAGGCCAGGTCCATGAGCCTAGCAGGCATCCCAGGGCTAGTGGGCAGGGGAAATACCTTCCCCGCCTCCCTTGATCCTCCAATCCCAGAAAGCCCCTTGCCCTGCCCGCCTTTCCTCTTCTCCCCTGCTTTCTTCCTACACCCCTAGGACCAATGAGACCTAGAGGGACCCCTGGAGGATCGAAGACCAGGCCTGGGGGCACAACAGGCTTCCCTGTGCCAAGTAGGTAGGGAGATTTCCCACATCTCCCCTGATCCTCCAGTCCAGCAAGGTCCCCACCACCACTGTCTGCCTCTCTTCCTCTTCCCCTCTCCTCCCTCCTTCTCATGCCTGTATGACCCACTCAGCTGGAGAGGGCCCCAGAGACCAAGGGCCCCTGAGACTGGGAGCCCAGTAGGCCTGCTGGGCCCAAGTGGGCAGGGGAAATCTCCCCCACAACTCCCCTGGTCCTCTGATCCTGGAATATCCCACCACTGGTCTTCCTCTCTTCCTCTTCCCCTGCCATGCTCCAATGTCCCCAGGACCAACGCTTCTGGGAGGGGACACTGGAGAGTTGGAGACCAGGCCTAGGATCCCAGCAGGCTTCCTGGGCCAGTGGGCAGCGGAAATGCCTTCCACTTGCCCCCTGATCCACTGATCCCAGAGGGTCCCTCCCCCCTTCCACCTCACTTCTTCTCCCCCCACTGCTTCCCTCCTGTACTCCTAGGACCAACAGCTCAGAGGGGCCTTAGAAGGTGGAGGACCTGCCTGGAAGAAATACCCAGCAGTACTTCCCCTATTCTTCGGACCTGGAGAAATCCCTTCCCACCCCCACTGTCTGCCTCTCTCCCTCCCCCATCTCCTTCCTCCTAAGCCCCCAGCATCCACACGTTGGAGGGGGGCCTGGAGAGTGAAGGACCAGGCCCCAGAGCCCAGCCAGCCTCCCTGGCCAAGAAGGCAGGTGAAACTCCCTCTCACCTCCTTGTCCCCTGATCTCAAAGCCCCCACCCCCACCAGTCCACCTCTCCACCTCCTCACCCCTCCTCCCTCCCTCCCACACCCCCAGGACCCAGGCAGCCTGGAGGGAGCCTTGAAGGGTGGAGGACCCCACTGGGAAGGCCAGCAGGCTCCCAGCCCCAGGAGCTCAGCAGGCCTCCTGGCTTCCTGGGTGGGAGCAACCCAGATGTGGTTTCACGATCTCCCCAGACCCCAAGTGTCTCTCTAGGCAGGAACCTCCCCCCTCACCCAGCCACCCCCCAGGGGCACCAGTTCCATCCAGCTTCCCCTTCCCTGCCCCACTGACTTCCCCCCAGGTCCTACCCAGTTGCTCCAGGTTTCCTCTGGTCTCCTTGGGCCTCAGGTCTCCCACTGGCCTCTAGCAACTGATCTATTTGTGGGGAGATGAAATCTCCACATCTTCTCACACCACCATATTGACTCCACCACTTTTTGTGATATTTTTGTCTTGTTTTGGTATCAGGGTGGTTGTGGTCTCATAGAATGAGTTTGTGTATATTCCATCCTATGCAATTTTTGGAATAGTTTCAGAATGATAGGTGTTACCTCTCCTCTAAGTGTTTGATAGAATTTGCCTGTGAAGCCATCAGGTCTTGTGTTTGTTGGGGAGTTTTTTAATCACGGTTTCAATTTCAGTGCTTGTGATTGTTCTGTTCATATTTTCTACTTATTCCTGATTCAGTTTTGGGAGATTGTACCTTTCTAAGAATTTGTCCATTTCTTGTAGGTTGTCCATTTTATTGGCATATGGTTGCTTGTAGTAGTCTATTCTGGTCCTTTGTACATCTGTGGTGTCCATTGTAACTTGTCCTTTTTTATTACTAATTTTACTGATTTGAGCCCTCTCCCTTTTTTTGTTGATGAGTCTAAGAATTTATCAATTTTGATTATTTTTTCAAAGAAACATCTTTTAGTTTCATTGATCATTTGTATTGTATTATTCTTCTCTAGTTCATTTGTTTCTGCTCTGCTCTTTATGATTTCATCCCTTCTGCTAACTTTGGGTTTTGTTTGTGCTTCTTTCTCTAGTTGCTTTAGTTGTAAGATTAGATTGTTTATTTGGGATCTTCCTTGTTTCCTGAGGTAAGATTGTATTTCTGTAACTTCCCTCTTAGAACTGCTTTTGTTGTGTCCCATAGGTTTTGGATTGTTGTCTTTTCATTGTCATTTGTCTCTGTGTATTTTTTATTTCCCCTTTGATTTCCTCAGTGATCCATTGGTTGTTCAGTAGCATATTGTTTAGCCTCCACATGTTTGTGTTGTTTACACTTTTTTTCTTGTAGTTGACATCTAATCTCATAACATTGTGATCTGAAAAGATGCTTGATATGATTTCAGTTTTCTTAAATTTACCAAGGCTTGTGTTATGGCTCAGTATGTGATCTATCCTGGAGAATGTACCATGTGCACTTGAAAAGAATGTGTGTTCTGCTGCTTTTGGATGGAATGCTCTATAAATATCAATTAAGTCTATCTGGTCTAATGTGTTTCCTTATTGATTTTCTGTCTGGATGATATGTCCTTTGATGTAACTGGGGTGTTACATTTAACCACTATTATTGTGTTACTATCAATGTCTCCTTTTATGTCTGTTAGCATTTGCCTTATATATTGGGGTGCTCCAATGTTGGGTATATATATATTTACAATTGTTATATCTTCTTAGATTGATGCCTTGATCATTATGTGGTGTCCTTCTTTGTCTCTTTTAACAGTCTTTATTTTAAATTCTATTTTGTCTGATATGAGTATTGGTACTCCAGCTTTCTTTTGATTTCCATTTGCATGGAATATCTTTTTCCATCCCCTCACTTTCAGTCTGTATGTGTGCCTAGATCTAAAGTGGATCTCTTATAGACAGCATGTTTATGGGTCTTGTTTTTGTATCCAATTAGCCAGTCTATGTCTTTTGGTTGGAGTATTTAATCCATTTACATTTATGGTAACTACAGATATGTATGTTCTCATTACCATTTTGTTAATTGTTTTGGATTTGTTTTTGTAGGCCTTTTTTCTTCCCTTTCTCTTTTGTTCTCTTCTCTTGTGATTTGATTCCTATCTTTAGTGTTGTGTTTGGACTCCTTTTTCTTTTTTGTGTGTTTATCTAATGTAGATTTTTGATTTGTGGTTACCTTGAGATTTTGATATAGCAGTCTAAATATACACAAGGTTGTTTTAAGTTGCTGGTCTCTTAATTTCAAATGCATTGCCAATATCTTGTATATTTGTCCTCACAATTGCTGGTTTTGATATCATATTTGTTTGTGGATGATTTACTGTATGTTTGCCTTAACGAGGGAGATTTCCCATTTGTAATTTTCTTGTTTCTAGTTGTGACCTTTTCTTTTACATCTAGAGAAGTTCCTTAAGCATTTATTGTAATGCTGGCTTGGTGGTGCTGGTTTAGTTTTTGCTTGTCTGTAAAGCTCTTGATTTCTCTGTTGAATCTGAATGAGATCCTTGCTGGGTAGAGTATTCTTGGTTGTAGGTTTTTCCCTTTCATCACTTTAAATACGTTGTGCCACTCCCTTATGGCTTGTAGAGTCTATACTAAATAATCGGCTGACAACCTTATCTGGATTTCCTTGTACATTATCTATTGCTTTTCCTTTTTGCTTCTAATATTTTCTCTTTGTCTTTAATTTTTGTCAGTTAATTGATATGTGTCTCAGCCTGTTGCTCCTTGGGTTTCTCTTATATGGGACTCTGCACTCCCTGGACTTGGGTGAATTTTTTCTTTCCCACATTAGGGAAGTTTTCCACTATTATCTCTTCACATATTTCCTTAGGCTCTTTCTCTCTCTCTTCTCATTCTGGGACCCCTATAATGTGAATATTGATGCATTTAATGTTGTCTCAGAGGTCTCTTTTTCCTCATTTCTTTTTATTCTTTTTTCTTCATTCTGTTCTATAGCAGTAATTTCCACCATTCTGTCTTCCAGCTCATTATCCATTCTTATGCCTCATTTATTCTGGTACTGATTCCTACTAGTGTATTTTTCATTTCAGTTATTGTATTGTTCAGCTCTGTTCTTTAACTCTTCTAGCTTTTTGTTAAACATTTCTTGTATCTGCTTTGTCTGTGCCTCCATTCCTTTTCTGAGATCTTAGATGATCTTTACTATCATTAGTCTGAATTCTTTTTCAGGTAAACTGCCTATCTCCACTTCATTTATTTGTTCATCTGGGGTTTTTCTTGTTACTTTGTCTGGAACATATTCCTCTGCCATCTCATTTTGTCAAACTTTCCATGTTTGCAGTCCCATGGGCTGCAGGATTGTAGTTCTTCTTGCTTCTTGTGTCTGCCTCTGGTGAGTGAGGCTGGTCTAAGAGGCTTGTGCAGGCTTCCTGGTGGGAGAGACTGATGCCTGCCCACTGGTGGGTGGAGCTGGGTATTGTCCCTCTGGTGCACAAGGCCTTGTCAAGGAGTGTGTTAAAAGGCAGCTGTGGGTCCAGGAAAACATTAAGCAACCTGTCTGTTTATGGGTGGAGCTGTGTTCCCACCCTATTACTTGTTTGGTCCAAGGCATCCCAGCACTGGAGGCTATGGGCTATTGGGTGGGGCCAGGTCTTGGCATCAAAATGGCAGCTTCCAGGACAGTTCATGCCAGTGAACACTCCACAGCACCTCCACCACAGTGTCCTTTTCCCCACAGTGAGCCACAGCCACCCCTTGCCTCCCCCGGATACCCTCCAAGAGCAGCAGTTAGGTCTGGCTCCAGGCCCCTATGGAGTTACTGCTTTTTCCCCTGGGTCCCCATGTGCATGAGACCTTCTGTATGCCCTCCATAAATGGTTCTTCTGTTTCCCTCAGCTTGTGGAGTTCCTGTGATCAAGCCCCACTGGCCTTCAAAGCCAAATGCTCTCCGCTCTCTTCCTCCCTGTGATAGACCCTCAGACTGGGGAGCCTGACATGGGGCTCAGAACTCTCATTCCTGTGGGAGAATCTCTGTAATATAATTATTTTCCAGTTTGTCAGCCACACACCTGGAAGGTGTGGGATTTGACTGTATTACTAATGACCGCTTCCTACCCTCTCATTGTGGTCTCTTCTTTGTCTTTGCAAGTAGAATACCTTTTTTTTTTTGGTAGATTCTAACCCTTTTTTGAAGATAACTGTTCAGCAGTTAGTTGTGATTTTAGTGTTTTCATGAGAAGCGGTGAGCTCAGGTCCTTCTACTCCACCATCTTGTCCTTGTCCTTCTCCAGTATTATTTTTTAACTTTAATTTTTATTTTCTACACTTTTTTTTCTTTTTCCTCGTGCTGAGTCTAGTTTCACTGCTCACTTGGCACCACATGCAGAGACCTAACCCTCCAGACCCCAGTTCCTGCCCCATGAGGGATATCCATATGCCCCAGTACCACTTGTTACCACCACCATGCTGCCAACCCTGGTCAGGCTCCTTATCTTCAGTATTTTCACCTTTCAAAGTCATTTTTCTATCCCTGACATAGAACTCCTCAGTATATTTTTGCATTTTCTTGTAGAAAAGAACCTGTACTAGTAAGTTCATATCTGCTTAGTTATAAGTTCCAAGTTAGGAACAAATGCCCAGAATATTTGGTAGACCACGATAAAGATTTAAAATGTCTTAGTGTACCTCCCATCAACTGCTTACCCTCCAACCTTCCCTCCCATTCTTCCTTCTTTCCTGTCTTTTTTCCTCCCTCCTTCTCTCCCTTCCTACCTCTCTCCTTCCTTCTTTTCCTCCATTCTTCTCTCCTTCTCTCTTTGCCTACCTCCCTTTCTTGCATTTTTTTGGGTCATGTACTTATTAATAAAATTCTTAATGAATGCTTGCTTTGTGCCATGTCTGTCCTGGCACAGAATAATAAGTAAAACCACATTAAGTTTTTATAATCATGAAATTTAGGATGGGGTGGGGTTGGTGAAAGAGGACATATGACAATTAAGTAAACATATTAAAAAAAAGAAAAAAAGGAGAGAGAGAAACTAGTAGCACAGGGCCAGACCACATGGTTTGTAGCTTCTGCTACTATCCTGAAATATAACTGAAAAGTAATGGGAAAGCATTGAGTGGTTTTAAGCAGTTGTGAGTGTATCTGTATTGGATAGTGTGTATATGTGCCATAATAAGATGCACAGTAAAATAACCATTCTTTATACCACATGAAGAAAGGATTGTAAAGGATCTGGGTGATGAAGGCAGACTAATTCTGAAGCTTTGTAACAGTCTAGCTGAGAAAGGATGGCAGCTTGGATAAGAGTGGAAGCAGTGACAAGGGAGAGAAAGGGAAAGACTTAAAAGAGATTTAGAAAGTCAACAGCCCTGTAGAACATGGGAGGTAGGGTAGAGGGAAGGATCAAGAATGGCTCCTAGGGTTTCAAAAAGATGGATGCTATTGCTATCGTTGCCCCAGGGGATCCTACTCAAGTTTGAGGGGGAAGATCGTTAGTTCAGCTTGAGAGATGTTGAGTTTAAGGTATTTAAGTTCCTTATGAAGATGAATTTAGGCTATGAGCAGAACTGGCTACATAATTTGCAGGGCCAAGTGCAAAATGAAATGTGGAGTCTTTTATTCAAAAATTATTAATAATTTCAACATGATACTGCAGAGCATTAAACCAAATTATGGTCCTTCTAAGCATGTGGCCCTTCTAAGCACAGGGCCCTGTGTGACTGTTCATATTGCATGCTCTTGAATGTCTTATGAATCTGATTATGAACCTGGAGCTCAGAGAAAATGTCTGGACTTGGAAATAGACATTTGGGAGACATCGATGGTAACTAAAGTCGTGGGGTCAGGTAAGATTGCCTAAAAATATTTTAATGAGTGACAAAAAAATGTCTAAAGAGATTTTAATGAGTGAGATTTTAACGAGTGAGAGATTTTAATGAGTGAGAACTCCAACAATGCCATAGCTGCAAAGGAGGCTTCCAAAAAAAATCTAACTTCTCAAGAAATTGGAGATATCCTGAGTTACAAACCAATTTCTAGGAAATTACTTAGGTAGAATTTTTATATTTAATTGTATTTATTTATTGAAGTACAGTTGATTTACAATTTTATTTTGTTTTCAGGTATACAACAGAGTGATTCAATATTATATATTCCATTGGCTTATACTCCATTTAGAGTTGTTAAAAATAATGGCTATATTTCCCTGTACTGCACAATATATCCTTGTTGCTTATTTTAGGTAGAATTTTTAAAACTTCCTCAATCTAGTGAACTAATGTGGTACGAGCCTGATTTTTTCTGCCTGATGGCATCCAGTTTAAATTATGCAATCTGCCAAAATGTTAAATCCATGTCAGTGTGGATTTAACATTGTGCCACAACACAGTGCCATTATAGGAACCACCATTGCTGGAATCTTTTTTTTTTAATTTATTTTGTTGAAGTATAGTTGATTTACAGTGCTGTGTTGATTTCTTTTTATTTATTTATTTATTTTTTATTTGTTGGCTGTGTTGGGTCTTCATCGCTGCACATGGGCTTTCTGTAGTTGCAGAGATCGTGGGCTACTCTTCATTGTGGTGCTTGGGCTTCTTTATTGCGGTGGCTTCTCTGGTTGCAGAAAAGAGCTCTCCTGTTGCAGAGCACAGGCTCTAGGCATATAGGCTTCAGTAGTTGTGGCACGTGGGCTCAGTAGCTGTGTCTTGTGGGATCTAGAGCACTGGCTCAGTAGTTGTGGCACACAAGATTAGTTGCTCTGCGGCATGTGGCATCTTCCTGGACCAGGGTTCGAACCCATATCCCTTGCATTGGCAGGCAGATTCTTAACCACTGTGCCACCAGGGAAGTCCCTCATTGCTGGAATCTTGACCATACTTGCTTCTTTCACCCAGGTCCTGCTGTAGTACACAGCTGGAGAAAGGGGCATGGCTGGCAGCTTCTCTCTTTTTCCTCTTATCACATCAGTAATCAGTGAATCACTGATTACTATTTGCAACCTCTAAGGGGCTGAAGCCACTTCTAAAGAAGGAGACAGAAGTGTGCCTGAAAGCTCCTACATAATGTTCTGTGTTGTGACTTGGTTTGGTATCTGTTATCTGTTGTCTTAGAATCTTGACTGAAACTTCCATTTTAATTTCTGCTATAAAAGAATATAACATCCATGTCTCTAGCCTGAGGCATGATTCCAGAAATGCTTTGTCCTTAAGTTTCTAATAAGGAACTGCTGATTGAAACCTTAGACTGTGAACTGTTTAGATACTTGTTTAGCTTACTCAAGTAAAAGATGCTATGGCATCAGGGAAGTCAAATCTAGTCTCAGGTCAGGGAAATCCTTCTGAAGCCTGGGTAAGCATTATCAAGAGAGAATGGGGAGCTGAGATGATAAGGTTTGAGAGCTCAGCACATTTGAAAATGTGGGTAGAGAAATGGAGAACTCAGGGAAGTGGGAGGCGTTCAGTAGAGCTGATCAGGATTGCTGGAGAACGACTGCCTGTGAAAGATGAGACTGAGAATTAAGGAGGAGCTGGACTATAAGGCCCTGATGACTGTATTAAAGCAATGGAGAGTCATTGAAAGTTTATGGCAGAGATGTGATATGATCAAATTTTCATTTTCAAGGATAATCCAAGCTCCAATGTGGGGAATAGATCGGAGGAAGCAGGGAGAATAGTTAGAAGGCTTTCTTCTAGTAATTACTCTCACGGCAGTCTACTTCCAGTTATTAAATTATTAAACTGGTCTATTTGTCAATCAAAGTGGCATTAAAAGATAATTCTTTCTGTGTACTATGTTGTTTAACTATATTCCTCCAAGAAGCACAGGGAGAATTTGACGCATGAACATAGAGTTAAAATATTGAGGACTATTTAATTGCTTACTTGACATCCAGAGCCCTTTAAGGCTAGACAATCAATGCCATTGTTAAGCTTCAGTTTGCACAGCGTGGTCTCTTCTTGTATCAGAAGCCGTAAACAAAATCCAATGAGTTCGTTCCCACAATTTCATAAGGATGAAGGGAAGTTGGACCTTAGACTTCAAAGCAGAAACCAACAAGTGAAAGCATTAATTTCAATTTTCCTCACTTCGAAACATACTTATAACCAAATTTTCTCTTCAGTTTCCTTTACTCAGCCCTGATTAATTGACTAATTTTCACTTGACTAATTGTCCCCGTAAGAGACTTTCTCCATTTTCCCAAATTAATGACAGTCTCAATAATTGAAAATCTCTTTAATATAATTTTCTGTTTTTACCCTTTATCTGTAATAATACCCTTCAATAGATTCCCTTTAATAGTACCCTTTATCAGATCCTCTCTTGGCTAATTCCCCACCCTTCATATTGACTTTTACTATTACCTTTTAATGACTTAGAATGTTATAATTTTATGGTATATGATTAATTTTTATTGGATTCTTCTATTTTTGGGGTAGAATAAGAAAGGAAGCCCATAAATTGTCCCATTGGTTTGTTAGACTGTGCCTTAATCCAGATGAATTGAATATTTCCAGTTCAGTTAGAAAGCCAATTGAACATTTTTAGGAGGCCAGCAACTGGAATTTCATAACCTCAAGCTCCAAAAAACAAATGGTTGCATTTTATTTCTGATACTGAGGATATGTCAGTACCTAGCCCAATGGCTAAACCTAGTCTTCCATACCTGTCCACCCTCAGGCTCTTGTCCCTCTAAATCATTTACTGTGCTCAGTATGTGTCCAGGAAGCCAATACTTTCTAGACTGTTTCTCTCCTCCTTTCAGTTTCAGCTCAACAGGATCCCATCACTTTTGACAGAAGATGTTTGCATAGAGATAGCATAAAGAAGCTTTCAAAATAGTCAAATAAATTACTTGGGGTTAACAACATTCTATGTGTCTCCAGAATACAACTGCTGCATACAAAAGGAGTAAAAACACCAACCTTGCATTAAAAAAAAATGGGCAGAAGACCTAAAGAGACATTTCTCCAATGAAGACATGCAGATGGCCAAAAGGCACATGAAAATATGCTCAACATCACTAATTATTAGAGAAATGGAAATCAAAACTACAGTGAGGATCACTTCACATCAGTCAGAATGGCCATCATCAAAGGCTACAAATAATAAACACTAGAGAAGGTGTGGCGAAAAGAAAATTCTCTTGCACTGTTGGTGGGAATGTAACTTGGTGCAGCTACTATGGAAAACAATATGGAGGTTCCTTAAAAAACTAAAAATAGAGATATCATATGACCCAGCACTCCCACTCCTGGGCATATATTTGGAAAAGATGAAACCTCTAATTCAAAAACATACATGCACCCCAACATTCATAGCAGCACTATTCACAGTAGCCAAGACATGGAAGCAACCGGGTCCACCAACAGATGAACGGGTAAAGAAGAGCTGGTACACACACACACACACACATACACAAATACTCAGACATAAAAAAAGAATGAAATACTGCCATCTGTAGCAACATGGATGGACCTAGAGGATATCATACTAAGTGAATCAAGTCAGATAGAGAAAGACAAATATTATATGATATCACTTATATGTGGAATCTAAAAAAATGATACAAATGAATTTGTTGACACAACAGAAACAGACTCACAAGCATAGAAAACAAACTTATGGCTACCATAAGTGAAAGCCAGGGGTGGGGGCAGGAATTAGGAGTATGGGATTAACAGATACACACAACTGTATATAAAGTAGATAAACAACAAGGATTTACTATACAATACAGGGAACTATATTCAATATCTTGTAATAGCCTATAATGGAAAAGATTCTGAAAAAGAAATATGTAACAGAATCACTTTGCTGTATACCTGAAATTAACATAAAATTGTAAATCAACTATATTTCAATTTCAAAAAATCGACATTGTATCATAATCATGGCAACAGCTGACATTTATACAAAGCACTAAATACATTGGGAGCTTTGAAATTTATCTTTATAGGGTCTCTGCTCTGTTCACCCATGGGAAATCTCAACTGGAAGAGTTGATTCTCCAGAATAGCTGCCTTTCAGAGAAGAAATGAATGGGTACTTACTTGCTATAATATATTTTAAAAAAGATTAATATGACAAACTAAGCTAAACAAAATCTACTAATTCCCAATTAATAACACTTCAAGAGGATTATTCTTAAGTTAGAAAAAAAACTGGTTAAACCTGCCCATTAGAAGAGGCTGCCATTTATATCAAAATGATTTTTCATATTTCATAATCCTAAAAATGGAAAAATTATTATTAAATTTTTAAATGAGGTAAAGGAATGAGAGTTTCACCTTAAAATAAAAATAAACAACTGAACTATTTCATAACTAATAATACTTGCTTTTACTTTGATTTGGTGTCTATTCAGATCCTTTCTCTGTGGAAGATTTATATCTACAGCTATTTCCTCTGGACAATCGTATAGAATTTCATTAGGATTTATTCTGAATAAATTGGAAAACCAGTGGAAACAAACTGAGGAGAATTAATAAAGATCAGGGTATAAGTCTAGTATAGTGTATAGGAAATTAGAGAATGGGATTCTCATCTTAGCTTTGCTGACAGCCGGCAGCAGTATGATCTTAGTCAAGTCACAGACTATTGTGATTTGCCTTAAACATGAAAAGTTGTAGTTAAAACATCCCTTCCACATCTAACACATCTCTTACTCTATGTCTAACTGTTTAATCTTTCTAACTACAGAATTTAGCACTCTAGCAATGGGAAAATATTTATAGAAACACATTGAATTGTTTTGGTGTTAATTACACTTGAAAAAAGTTAGTAAGTATGATAGTTAATACCATGAAAGGGAGATGAGTAAAGGGTCACAGGGTCACAATTAAAAGCACTGAGGAGAAGTGTATTAGGGTGAGATAATGCCAGAAGAGGTAGGGGGAGAACCAAAAACTAAAGATATGTGATAAGATAAGAGAGTTCTAAAGAGTGGAACAGGCATTGAGCAGGGTGAGAGCTCAGTAAGAATGGTTGAAGTTTATGAGAGGGTCTTTCATGTGGTTAGACAGCAATCTAAATGCCATGTTGATATGGGGAGATATATATATATATATATATATATATATAGCTGATTCACTTTGTCCTACAACAGAAACTAACAATTATACTCAAATAAAGATGTAAAAAAATAAATAAATAAAATAAAATGTTAAAAAAAATAAAAATAAAATAAATGCCATGTTGATTGAGGAGTCAGACTGGGAAAGTGTGTAGATATAACACACATTTAAATGTGAAACTTTAAAAGACTGGGATAAAAAGAGAATGGTGGTTTTAAGGGGAAATGGAGCCAACCAAAATTTTTTCAATAATCTGGAGATTGGAACTGGTTCCATAGTTGAAGGTATCAGAAAAGGAGGGGATGAGGCTTGGAGTAAGGGTTCTCAGAAATCTGTAGGGGACAGACTCCAGAGCACAAGTACAGAAAATATATAACACAATTAATTGCCAACTATTTGTAGCAGAAAATAATTAGGTTGGTTACATAATTTGTTCTGGAGAATGGAATGTAAACAAATGATTTATGTCACGGGACAAAGCAGTTTGCTATTTGGTATTTCTGTCCCATACTCTCATGTGGTTGAGAAGAAAAGACTCTAAGATAATGAAACCCTGTGACTGAAGGAACCCTGATTCCTAGTCTGTAGTGGAGGAGAGCCACTAGACCACAGGACTTTGCACGAATGAGAATGAAATTTTTGTTGTAGGCCTCTGAGATTTGGAAGTTATTTTTATAGCAGCTAAAGAATTGACCAAAACAGAAATTAGTAGTAGGCGTGGGAGCTTCGTAAGCATGCAGTATTGACTGCATATTCAGGTACTGGTTGTTCCACACTTGCATTAACACTTGATGTGGTCAGTCTTCAATTTTAGCCTTTCTAATAGGGTTGCAGGGGTTGTACTTTCATTGTCCATTTCCCCAATAATTCATGAGCCTGCACATCACTGTGTGTGCTTATTTGACATCTTTATTTTCTCTGAAGGAGAGGCTGTTCGAATCTTTTGCCCATTTCTATTTCAACTGAGTTTTTTCCCTTGGTATGAGAATTCTTTATATATTTGGGATACAAGTCCTTCCTTTATAAAATACATGATTTACAAAAAATTTTCTCTCAGTCTGTGGTTTCTCTTTCTAATTTTTTAAAAGTATGTTTTGAAGCTTTTAATTTTGATGAAGTTTATTATATTTATTATGGTGGTACTTTAATGGGTGTAATTTTACACATGTAAAATCTTGTCATATTGTATACTTTACATATGTGCAATTTATTGTTGATCAAAAAACTCTTTAAAAAGGGGAGTGGGGTTGGGGGGGGTTGGCAAAATGGGTGAAGGGAGTCAAAAGTTATAAATTTCCAATTGTAAAATAAATAAGCCCTGGGAATTTAATGTACATTATGGTGACTATAGTTAATAATGCTGTATTGTCTATTTGAAAGTTGCAAAGAGAGTGTATCTTAAAAGTTCTCATGACAAAAAAATGTTGTAACTAGGTTAACTAGACTTATTATGATCATTTCACAATATATACAAATATCAAATCATTATATTGTACACCTGAAACAAATATAACATTATATTTCAATCTTACCTCAGTTTTTCAAAAAGGGAGAGAAAATAGATTTAGGTAATTCAGGGCCTTTCAAGGATTGAAAGCTAATTGTTTCTAGAACCTGCTAATAAGAGAAACAAAGGCCTCGTAAACTTTTCAGTCAAATTAAGTCATTCAGTGCAAAGAGGATTCAGAGGATGTGGCCTTCCCATCCACTTTGATAGATAGTCTCAAGTAGTCACAGTGAAATTGTTAGGGGAGATATGGACGGAACCAGGGGGAGAGGAATAGACAAAGTAAATTAGGCTGAGAATTATATCCAAGATAAGATTTGAGTATGTCTACTGGCACAAGGAACTACTAATTGCAATCAGAGCTATGAAGGCTACTAGCTTTTTGGAGGAATTATATTGCCAAAGAAACTCAGAAAATGGAATAAAGAGCCTTTTTCTGTTCACAACCTAAAATAATTCTTGTGTCCCCAGGCTTCTATAAAGAGAAGGTAGCTTTGACAACAGTGCGGCTCACAAGAAGACCATCAGAATAAGGGACCCTCCCAGAGGGCAGAGCCCTAGGATGGCAGAGAACCATAGACACGGTAGTTCTTTGCAGAAGGCAACAATGCTAGAGTTTGAATGTTTCTTTCCTGCCAGGGCAGAGAGACTTCACAGTGTCTTCCCCTCAGAATTCAAAATTACTATAGATGAGTGACTACTTTCCATTTTCCATTCTTCTCTTTTCTGAAGGAGCAGCCATTGCCAACGTCCTGTCTATGTAGCACCACTGTCTACTGAGTGTTTGCCAAGGGATATAACCTAAATTTTAGTTCACAGAAAACATCTGGAAGTATCATATCTGGATCTAAAGGACAGGACTTGGAAACCGGATCCTCATAAAAACTCTTTAAGGTATGAACAAAGAATTTTCCAACTTTGCAGAGCAGAGAGTGGGTAAGTAACATTCCCAAAGCTAGAGGAGGAACACTGGGACTAAGCTCACTGGGTCTCTGAGTTGCCTCACTGGGAAGGAGTGTTTTCTGTTTAGTGGGAAGGAGGGTTCAAATGGATATTTGGTTACTAAAGGGCAGACTGTGACAGTCTGCCCTTTAGTAACAATGCTGAACAATGTCACATCTCCATTTTCTAGACTTTTTTGGAATTAAGTTGGCCATCTGAGTAGTTTCAGACTGTGCAATATGATCTGCAGTGACATATTGCACTTCTGGGCTAAGGGGTCACATATTCAGCTCACCTTCCCCAAGTATTCTCTCTCACTTTCATTTGTGTGTCTGGAAGCAAAGCGCTCTAGGATGGCTTGATCACATGGTAGAAGAAACACAGATCCTTGAATTTCAGCTGGAAGAGTGCTGCTCAGCTTTCTTCAAACTTCATGCGGGTAAAAGAGGAATCTGTATTGTGTTAAGCCGCTGAGATTTGGGGCCATCTAATTGCCATGACTGGAGTTAGCCACTGTGGCCAATGTCGTATTAGAAACCATTGTTGGGTAAAGATGCTCACTACATCCTCTGTACTCAGTCACTTGGAAGATAATGGCTGTGAAGCTATCAAGTCTTCACATTTTTCAAAGATTTATGACTCAGTTATTTTGTGGTTTTAAAGGGAAGAAGATGACAAACAGTATTGATTTAAGATGCTTTATTTTTTTTTGAAACATGGAAGACTGGAATGTCGTTATCTCTAGGTTAGAAAGTATGACATAGTAGGTCAGAGAAGAGCTATCTATAATTTAAGGCATGGAGTTTCTTGATCAGATTTCTAAACAATGGCCGAACAACTGGAGAGAAAGTCTGTGTCATTAAAAAACACAAGTCTGAAGTCAGATCCTCTGTTCATTTGCTGTGTGAACTTTGGGCAAGTTACTCAACCCTCTGCCCTGAAAAATGGTGGAAAATTATTGTTCATACCTCAAAGGGCTGCTGTGAGAATTAAATGAGTTAATGTTGTATAATAAATACTTTAGCTTGCCTTTGATCCTGGTTCCTTGGAATTTCCCTAGTGATAAGAGTGTCTTTGTTATTCACGGAGGGACCCTTGGGCCACACCTGAGTTTATAGTAACGATACTAACAAGGTGACTCATGCTGGACCTGTGGATAGTTTCAGGATGGTGGCTGGTCATGCCAAAGACCAACCACATGATTAGAGTGTTGGGGCTTTGAGCCACATGACACTGGTCCAACCTCCTAACCTCTGGGGACAGAAGGAATTGAGCTCAATCATACGGTCAATGATTGAATCAATCATGCTTATGTAATGAAACCAAATAAACACTCTGGACCCCTGAAGCATGAACGAACTTCCCTAGTTGGTATCATGTCTTGCTGTGGCAGAAGAGTGATGTTTCCTGAGGACGCAGAAGGTTTATTCTTAAGACCCTCTTAGACTGTGCCCTATGCATCTCTTTTTTGGCTGCCCCTGATTTGTATCCTTTATAAATAAAACTGCAATTTTGTATCCATTCATTTGTTGATGGGCATTTAGGTTGCTTCCATGTCCTGGCTATTGTAAAGAGTGCTGCAATAAACATTATGGTACAAGTTTCTTTTGGGATTATGGTTTTCTTTGGGTATATGCCCAGGAGTGGGATGACTGGATCATATGGTAGTTCTATTTGTAGTTTTTTAAGGAACCTCCAGATTGTTTTCCATAGTGGCTGTACCAACTTACAGTCCCACCAACAGTGCAGGAGAGTTCCCTTTTTTCCACACCCTCTCCAACATTTGTTGTTTCCAGACTTTGTGATGATGGCCATTCTGATTGGTGTGAGGTGATACCTCATTGTGGCTTTGACTTGCATTTCTCTGATGATGAGTGATGCTGAGCATCTTTTCATGTGTTTGTTGGCCATCTGTATGTCTTCTTTGGAGAAATATCTATTTAGGTCTTCTGCCCATTTGTGGATTGGGTTATTTGCTTTTTTGGTATGAAGCTGCATGAGCTGCTTGTATATTTTGGAGGTTAATCCTTTGTCCGTTGTTTCATAGGCAATTATTTTTTCCCATTCTGAGGGTTGCCTTTTAGTCTTGTTTATGGTTTCTTTTGCTGTGCAAAAGCTTTTAAGTTTCATGAGGTCCCATTCGTTTATTCTTGATTTTATTTCCATGATTCTAGGAGGTGGGTCAAAAAGGATGTTGCTTTGATGTATGTCAAAGAGTGTTCTGCCTATGTTTTCCTCTAGGAGTTTTATCGTGTCTGGACTTACATGTAGGTCTTTAATCCATTTGGAGTTTATTTTTGTGTATGGTGTTAGGAAGTGTTCTAATTTCATTCTTTTACATGTTGCTGTCCAATTTTCCCAGCACCACTTATTGAAGAGGCTATCTTTTTTCCATTGTATACTCGTGCCTCCTTTGTCAAAGATAAGGTGTCCATATGTGTTTGGGCTTACTTCTGAGTTCTCTATTCTGTTCCATTGATCTTCCTTTCTATTTTTGTGCCAGTACCATACTGTCTTGATCACTATGGCCTTGTAGTATAGTTTGAAGTCAGGAAGCCTGATTCCACCAACTCCATTTTTCCTTCTCAAGATTGCTTTGGCTATTCGGGGTCTTTTGCGTTTCCATACAAATCGTAAGATTTCTTGCTCTAGTTCTGTGAAAAATGCCATTGGTAATCTGATCGGGATTGCATTAAATCTGTAAATTGCTTTGGGTAGTACAGTCATTTTCACGATGTTGATTCTTCCAATCCAGGAACATGGTATATCCCTCCATCTGTTTATGTCATCTTTGATTTCTTTCAGCAATGTCTTAAAGTTTTCTGCATACAGATCTTTTGCCTCCTTAGGCAGGTTTATTCCTAGGTATTTTATTCTTTTGGTTGCAATGGTGAATGGGAGAGTTTCCTTAATTTCTCTTTCTGCTCTTCCGTTGTTAGTGTATAGGAATGCAAGAGATTTCTGTGCATTAATTTTGTATCCTGCTACTTTACTAAACTCATCAATGAGTGCTAGCAGTTTTCTGGTAGAGTCTTTAGGGTTTTCTATATATAGTATCATGTCATCTGCAAAGAGTGATAATTTTACTTCTTCTTTTCCAATTTGGATTCCTTTAATTTCTTTTTCTTCTCTGATTGCTGTGGCTAACACTTCCAAAACTATGTTGAATAACAGTGGTGAGAGTGGACACCCTTGTCTTGTTCCTGTTCTTAGAGGGAATTCTTCCAGTTTTTCTCCATTGAGAACAATGTTGGCTTTTGGTTTGTCATATATGGCTTTTATGATGTTGAGGTAATTTCCTTCTATGCCCATTTTCTGGAGAGCTTTTATCATAAATGGATGTTGAACTTTGTCAAAAGCTTTTTCTGCATCTATTGAAATGATCATATGGTTTTTATCCTTCAATTTGTTGATATGATGTATCATGTTGATTGATTTGCGTATATTGAAGAATCCTTGCATCCCAGGGATAAACCCCACTTGATCGTGGTGTATGATTTTTTTAATGTGCTGTTGCAGTCTGTTAGCTAGTATTTTGTTGAGGATTTTTGCATCTATATTCATCAGTGATATTGGTCTGTAGTTTTCTTTTTCTGTGACATCTTTGCCTGGTTTTGCTATCAGGGTGATGGTAGCCTCATAGAATGAGTTTGGGAGTGCTCCGCCTTCTGCAATATTTTGGAAGAGTTTGAGAAGGATAGGTGTTAACTCTTCTCGAAATGTTTGATAGAATTCGCCTGTGAATCCATCTGGTCCTGGGCTTTTGTGTGTTGGGAGATTTTTAATCACTGCCTCAATTTCTGTACTTGTGATTGGTCTGTTCATGGTTTCTATTTCTTCCTGGTTCAGTCTTGGAAGATTGTATTTTTCTAAGAATGTATCCATTTCTTCCAGGTTATCCAATTGATTGGCATATAGTTGCTTGTAGTAGTCTCTCATGATGTTTTGTATTTCTGAGGTGTCCGTTGTGACTTCTCCTTTTTCATTTCTAATTCTGTTGATTTGCAACTTCTCCCTTTTTTTCTTGATGAGTCTGGCTAATGGTTTATCAATTTTGTTAATCTTCTCAAAGAACCAGCTTTTAGTTTTATTTATTTTTCTTATGGTTTCTTTCCTTTCTTTTTCATTTATTTCTGCTCTGATCTTTACAATTTCTTTCCTTCTGCTCACTTTGGGGTTTCTTTGTTCTTCTTTCTCTAGTTGTTTCAGGTGTAAGGTTAGGTTGTTTATTCGATCATTTTCTTGTTTCTTAAGGTAGGACTGTATTGCTATAAACTTCCCTCTTAGAACTGCTTTTGCTGCGTCCCATAGGTTTTGGGTTGTTGTGTTTTCATTGTCATTTGTTTCTAGATACTTTTTGATTTCCTCTTTGATGTCTGTAGTGATTCCTTGGTTGTTTAAGAGTGAATTGTTTAGCCTCCATGTGTTTGTATTTTTTGCAGTTTTTTTCCTGTAATTGATATCTAGTCTCATGGCGTTGTGGTCTGAGAAGATGCTTGATATGATTTCAATTTTCTTGAATTTGCTGAGGTTTGATTTGTGACCCCAGATGTGATCTATCCTGGAAAATGTTCCGTGTGCACTTGAGAAGAAAGTGTAGTCTGTCTTTTTTGGATGGAATGTCCTATAAATATCAATTAAGTCAAGATGGTCGAATGTGTCATTTAAAGCTTGTGTGTCTTTATTGATTTTCTGTTTGGATGATCTGTCCATTGATGTAAGTGGGGTGTTCAAGTCTCCCACTATTATTGTGTTACTGTCGATGTCCCCTTTTATAGCTGTTAGCATTTGCCTTATGTATTGAGGTGCTCCTATATTGGGGGCATAGATATTTACCATTGTGATATGTTCTTCTTGGATGGATCCCTTGATCATTATGTAGTGCCCTTCCTTGTCTCTTTTAATAGTCTTTACTTTCAAGTCTAATTTGTCTGATATGAGTATTGCTACTCCAGCTTTCTTTTGACTTCCATTTGCATGGAATATCTTTTTCCATCCCTTGACTTTCAGTCTATATGTATCCCTTGGTCTGAAGTGGGTTTCTTGTAGGCAGCATATAGAAGGGTCTTGTTTTTGTATCCATTCAGCCAGTCTGTGTCTTTTGGTTGGAGCATTTAATCCATTGACATTTAAAGTGATTATTGACATGTGTGTTCCAATTACCATTTTCTGAATTGTTTTGGGTTTGTATTTGTAGGTGTTTTCCTTTTCTTGTGTTTCCTACTTAGAGAAGTTCCTTTAGCACTTGTTGTAAGGCTGGTTTGGTGGTGCTGAATTCTCTTAACTTTTGCTTGTCTGGAAAGCTTTTGATTTCTCCCTCAAATCTGAATGAGATTCTTGCTGGGTAGAGTATTCTTGGCTGTAGGTTTCTCTCTTTCAGGACTTTCAGTATATCCTGCCATTCCCTTCTGGCCTGCAGAGTTTCTGTAGAAAGGTCAGCAGTTATCCTGATGGGTTTTCCCTTATATGTTGTTTGTTGCTTTTCTCTTGCTGCTTTTAATATTTTTTCTTTGTGTTTAATTGTCATTAGTTTGATTAATATGTGTCTTGGTGTATTTCTCCTTGGGTTTATTCTGTATGGGACTCTCTGTGCTTCTTGGACTTGGTGAATTATTTCCTTTCCCATGTTGGGGAAGTTTTCCACTAGAACCTCTTCAAATATTTTCACAGACCCTTTCTTGTTTTCTTCTTCTTCTGGGATGCCTATAATTCGAATGTTGGTACGTTTAAGGTTATCACTAAGGTCTCTGAGGCTGTCTTCTAGTCTTTTTATTTTTTTATCTTTTTCCTGCTCTGTGGCGTTTATTTCTTCCATTCTATCTTCCAACTCACTTATTCGTTCTTCTGCCTCAGTCATTCTGCTGGTTAGAGCATCTAGAGTATTTTTAATTTCAGTTATTTTGTTATCCATTGCTGTTTGTTTTTCTGAGTTCTTATGAACTGTTTCTTGTACTTTCTCTAATTTGTTATCGAGATTTTGTATCATTTTTACTATCATTACTCTAAATTCTTTTTCAGGCATTTTTCCTATTTCCTCCTCATTTATTTGGTCTTGTGGGGTTTTTTCCTGCTCCTTTGCCTGCATGGTGTTTCTTTGTTTCCTCATGGTTGTCCAAGCTTTTGGGGTTGCTTGTCCTGGTGATAGAGGTGTTTATAGAAGACTGTCCAAGCCTCAGACTAATGTCCAAGTATTGGATTAGACGAATATTCAGTCTAGGAAACACGTACATGTATAAGACACACAATTATTGAATCCGTTAGGACATAAGGCTCTAGAAAGACCTGACAGAACCCCAGTGTGCTATCAGATATTCAGAGAGAAACCCAGCAGAAATTGACAACTGAAACAGAACAAATCAGAGACAAAAGCAAAAGCAAACAAACAACAAATAACACCCTACACATACAAACATCAATCCAGGGAGATTTTGTAAGCTAGGATCAAATATAGAAATGAGCTGGAGTACCACCAGAGAGAATGGAGATTCTCAGAATGTAATTAGACAACTGTACTAAGAACTAAGATAAAGACAAAAGCCTAATATTAATACCAAGGCAGTGCATCATCTGGAGAATAGAGCAAGGAGTCTGAGCAGACCGATAGTGTTGCTTATAAGTATGTTAAGATAAAATACATTTAAAATGGCTGGAAGAAAGGGGAACAGAAGAGCGTAATGTGGTTGGAAATATGCAAAGAAAAAGAAAGGAATAGAAGTGTATAAAAGAAAGGGATGAAAGGAAAGTATGAAAGATATTTTGTCCGTACTACCAAAAACTTAGCTAGATATAGAAGTATTTTAAAAGGCAAAAAAAAAAAAAAAAAGAGTAAAAAATATCCTTATAAAATTATGTTGTAAAACTTGTAGATCCCTTAGGGCTAAGATCGTATTTAATAAATCAAAAAAAAAAAAAAAAAAAAAAAGAGAGAAAGGAAAAAAAAAAAAAAAAAAATCCAGAACTGATCCCCGAATGGACCAGTTCAATAGGTATTGATACTACTATTTCTGTTTCCTTAGCGTCTCAGCTGTAAGTGTCCTTTTCCTTGCCTTGGGTTTTTTTTTTTTTTTTTGCGTTATTCTGTGACCAGCAGAGGTTCCTTTATTGTTCGTCTGTAAGCCTCGATGTGTGGGGAGGGAGAGGGTGCAATAGTGGCTCCTTCTCCTGGGAGGGAGTGAGCAGTGGCGCACTGTTGCTTCAGTCAGGCTTGGAGGTGCCTGTTGCAGAGGGCGCTGGTGGCTCAGGCGTACACAGAAAGTCTTAGAGTTGGGCCTCTCTCGGGGTTTTTTCTTTTTGATGCTGGTTTTTTTTTTTTTTTTTTTTTTTTCTCTCGGCAGCCTCCCTGCTGCTGGCGTTGCAAGGAGTTTTAATCTAGTCCCGCCCGAGCACCTGAGGGTGCTTGTTATCCCTGAGCGCCTTATGTGGCCCCGCAGGGCGTCTCTCCACTGCCTGTTGCAGAGGCGCAGAAAGAGAGAGAGAGGCTATGCGCGCGGCTCCTCCCCCCCGCCCGGGAGCCTGCAGCCTCCAGCCGCCATCATGGCCGGGCAGCTCTCAGGGATCGGCACTCCTCTCCGCGGACCTCCTCCCTCCTGTCCTCTCGGTCCGTCACCCTACCGGCAACAATGTTTCTCACCCTGAACCAGCTCTCCGGTTCCCACGCTCCCGCTCCTGGACCCTCCGTTCAGCCGCGGATCGATGTCTCGGTCCGGGAACGCTGAGCTGCGCTGTGGACCCTCCGTATGTTTCTCACTCCCTCCCGTCTGCCACAGCTCCGCCGCTTCACCCTCTTTGAGCCCTCGTAGATGCCTCCCTACCGGCTATGTCAGGTTCTCCGCAGCCCTTTCCGGTGTCCGAGGCCGTCTGCTGGTGTTCAGCTGGTTCTCTGTGGGAATTACTGTGTCCTTCCATGCATTCCCAATGCATCTGTGGAGAGGGATGCACTCCACGTCTCTCTACTTCGCCGCCATCTTTTTTTCCCTCTCTTTCAGTCTTTATTGGAGTATAATAGCTTTACACTATTGTGCCAGTTTCTGCTTAAAACTGCAATTTTAAGTATAGTGCTTTCCTGAGTTCTGTGTGTTGTTTTAGAGAATTATTAAAACCGAGGAGTTGTGGAAACCCTGAATTTATATCTAGTTGGTCAGAAGTGCAGGGTAGCTTGGGAACCTGCATGCTTGCAGCTGACATCTGAAGAGCAGTAATATGGGGTACTGTGCCCTTCATCTGTGAAATTTGTGCAGAATTGTATTGTTAATATATGTAAGGCTTTTAGGACAGTACCTGGCCCAGAGTAACATATTCAGGGAAAGTCACACTATTAAGCTATAAAATATTATCTATACAGGAGCATTGACTATTGAAATGACCAACCTCCTGAGAACATAGACTTACTGTATTTTAATACTGGAAGGAAAGTTGCAAATTACATAATCCGAAGTGATTTTGGTTTAGTTCAAAAATCTTGTTAGTGACAGCTAAGGCCCAAACCCATCTTTTAGGACGAGACTGCTTTAGTTTTCACATCTTAAAATGGTGCTAATTCAAAAGAACATGTGTCCTGGTAGTAAGAACATTTGGGAGGAACTCTCTAGCACTTATCCCTTTTCTTTGATAACCCTAAGCCCCAGGATGGGACCATGAGAGCCACATGTGAATTACATGAGTCTGAATCCTTGGTTATAATCAATAGGATAGACAACTATCAGTTTCTCAAATCTCAGAATTTGGAATTTGATTTCAAAAGCACTAATTGGGCTTATGAACTGGAGACAAACAAGGCTGCTGAGGCCCTGTGCAGGCTGACTCTGTGAAGTCAGGTATGAAAGGAGTAGATGCACAGATGAAGGCAAAGCAAGAGAGAGGGGTGACCAGCGTTATTGGTTTCCTTGCCCAGCCCCTATCTTTTATGAAGCCAGGTCTCATCTCCTGCCCCTCATCTCTACCACCTTTCCAATAAATTCCCCCTATTTGTTTATGCTTGTTGGAACCAGATTTTGTTACTTGCAACTAACAGTCTTGATTAAGTAACTCCTTGAGAAGACTCTTAAAAGGATGAAATGAAACAAAAGGTTACAATTACTGTCAACATGATTGTTACTGTGAATATGGGGAAGGGGGTTGATGGAGGAAATAAAACCTGAAGAGTAAGGTGAGCCAAGGCCTTAGATTTATTAGGGCTATTGTAAGGTCGCTCTCTTAGAAAGGATGTCAATATTTTCACTTGAAATAGTTACATTAGGCTTCTTTGAATGTGGATGAAACAATGGTAGAGATGTGGAAGAATAAGGTTAAGCAAGCAATTGACATTCTGTCTTTTTTCAAAACTGGGTTAAGCAATACCTGGTGTGCCAAGTCCGTTATAAAATATAACCAAACTGTTGGTGACAAATGGAAAACACGGCAGGACCGTATCTTGGGTGCCTGTACTGAATCAAAAACAGCATTTTTACAAACAATTTTGTTATTTTGAAGGAAAACACACAAAGCTCATGTTCCACTGCATACCTGAAAGAAAAAGAGATTTATCTCCTCAAGTGGTGGACCCTATCAAACTAAAACAACCACTGTAAACAATGGATCTGAGAATCAAAACTGAGAATCAAATCTCCTCACTGCTGGAAAAGGGTCAGATCTTATTTTGTTTGGTGAAAAAGAGGTTCTGATAAAGCACAAATAAAATAACATTCATGAACAAAAGAACTGTTTCTCTAGGTACTGTACTTGGAATAGTAAGAGAAGGCAAAAACTCCTATCTTTTCTTCATAGAATGAAAGGATCACCTTGGATAAGGGCAGCTGAACAAGAGACTTACACAATTGGAGGTTACCTTCCTTTCCCTTTCCTTCTTTATTATTTTCTCTACCTTTCTTTCATTTTCCCCTTCCTCTGCTTTTTCTCTATAACATAAGTGAAAATTATGAGGTCCCATTAGTATGAAGCTATCTTAAATAGTGGCAAATTTTAAGGTGGGTGTTTCTTTTTCAAATGGAAATCAAATAAGGGACTAGAAATTTGGGGCATCTTAAGCTATGTAAATCACATAACTAGGCAGGTCTTTTAAAGAATAGTTTGTTCATTCTGCCTCATACAGTCAGCTCTTAGGATGAAATAAATAGGAAGTATGGTTCCTATTTTCTTAGGGAATTCTTAAAGGATTCTAGGGAAATAATATCTCTAGAATTTTCTTAAAGAAAGAGGATTCTTAAATTCTTTAAGAAAATTCTAGAGATATTATTTTCATAATGAATCATTTTCTTAAAGAATTCCAAGGGGAAATTTAAAAGTATTTTTAGGACTTCCTAGGTGCCACAGTGGTTAAGAATCCACCTGCCAATGCAGGACACCAATGTTTGAGCCCTGTTCCAGGAAGATTCCACATGCTGTGGAGCAACTAAGCCTGTGTGCCACAACTATTGAGCCTGCGCTCTAGAGCCCATGAGCCACAACTATTGACCCCATGTGCCACAACTACTGAAGCCTGCATGCCTAGAGCCTGTGCTCAGCAACAAGAGAAGCCACGGCAATGAGGAGCCCACACACCACAATGAAGAGTAGCCCCCGCTCATGGCAACTAGAGAAAGCCTGTGTGCAGCAACAAAGACCCAACACAGCCAACAAATAAATAAATAAATAAATTTATTTTAAAAAAGAAAGTATTTTTATCATTTCATTTTCTTAAAGAAAATAATTCTCTTGAATTCCAGGGAAATCATTTTCTTCAAAAATTCTAGGGAAAGATTTTAAAATCTGCTTAGAAGGGCATTCTAGTCAGAAATATCCTCTTTATAATTAACTCCCATATTTCTTACTATCATCAAAGTGCATGTTTTTAAAACTAGGACCATATCTTCAGTGTAGTAACTCAGTCTTTATAATACTTTAAATATTATGGTAAGCTCAGAAATTGGTTCTAAACATTTTGCAATTGCAGATATGAAGGAAGGAATCATTTTGGAACTGAGGTCAGTAGCTGCTGCAAATATTTTCTATAGTAGTTGTTTTTTAATTTCAGGATTCTTAAGGAAATTCTCCAATAATTAAATGTCCTTTGAAGCACCAACACTTATTTACTTTGGCAGTTTAATGAAAATCTCTTTAAAATGTAATTCTCAGACTTCTGTCTCTTTAATACATGTGGAAGCCTTAGCTCAATTTTTTGGTCACTCAGGTTTGTCATTATAAAAGTCAGTTATTGCAAAGGAATGAAATTGAGTTATTTGTAGTGAGGTGGATGGACCTAGAGTCTGTTATACAGAGTGAAGTAAGCCAGAAAGAGAAAAACAAATACCTTATGCTAACGCATACATATGGAATCTTAAAAAATGATACTGATGAACCCAGGGACAGGGCAAGAATAAAGATGCAGATGCAGAGAACAGACTTGAGGACACAGGGTGGGGGGAGCGGGGCAAAGGGGAAGCTGGGACAAAGTGAGAGAGTAGTATTGACATACATTCACTACCAAATGTAAGATAGATAGCTAGTGGGAAGCTGCTGCATAACACAGGGAGATCAACTCCATGATTGGTGATAACCTAGTGGGGTAAGATAGGGAGGGTGGGAAGGAGTCATAGGAGGGAGGGGATTTGGGGATATATGTATAAATACAGCCGACTCACTTTGTTGTACAGCAGAAACTGGGACAACAGTGTAAAGCAATTACACTCCAATAAAGAGCTTAAAAAAATCAGTTATTGCATCACATAGGTATACAGTAATACAATCACATACTCCTAAGGTCCGTTGCCAGATTTCTATGCTTTGAGCACATTTATTATTTTGAGCATATTCAGATTTTTCCATAACCTTTCTCACCCACAAAGTATTATGATATTTTTCCTAGACCCTCCTTCCAAAATCCCATCTTTATTTCTCAAAAGAATATTCATATATTTGAGGTAACACATTTTTCAAACTCAAATGTACGTGTAATATTTTCATATATATGTCATGTTGGATAAAATGTTATATTTTACACTAAGGGAAAATTTAAGCAAACATTTATTAAGAAGTTTTACAGAAAATAATTATAAGAAAGGGCTCTTTTTCTAATTTGAATAAAATTCATTGAAAGCTTTTATCTTCTTTGGAATGCCAACTGGATTGAAGTCATTTTTTATTGTGGATTTTAATGCCATGTTTCTTTCTGTAAAACAATGATTTTGTCATTTGTTGCTTTTTGTGCTATTGTTTACTAAATGTGGGCAGAGAGAGAGACATGAGACAGTGGGCGATCTATAAGAGACAATGAAATAAATGATTTTAAGAAATGAGATTTGCAGGCCTTTAAAAAAGAAAAGCCTAGATTAAAAGTATAGAAAACTAATTCTGTCAGCTCCTACTAATTTCTAAAAGGCCAGTTACCCATGTCAATACTGGCCATGCTCCCTTCCAATTCTCTACATTGACTACAAGTAAAGGGAGGAAACTGAAACAATAATCAAAACCCCTTTTCAAAGAAAAACCCAACTTGAAAAACTTGGGCAAGAGTTTTCACTCCACCCAGAAGTAAAAAAAAAAAAAAAAAAGAGGGAGAGAGAGAGAGTGAGGATGAGAGTGAGCAAGCACTCTCTGTCACTACCGAGAGTCTAATTTCCTGACAGGACCTTAAGAATCCGCGTACCCATTCACCTGTGCTGCTGCTGATTAGAACCCGTCTCTGGGGATCCATTCACAGCTCACTGCATCATGACAGCAATTTTCTCCTCACATGAAAACCAACCCCAAATATTGTAAAAGGACATTGCAGATTAAATCATAAGGTCATGAAGCACAGTGTAATGAACATTGACTTTCGAATTAAGCAGACCTGGGCTGGAATCCTAGTTCCAATCCTTATTAGTTATGCAAACAAGGACAGTTCCTCCACTTCTGAGTCTGTGTGTGTGTGTGTGTGTGTGTGTGTAAGACCTATAGTAATACTTACTAAAAACTATAATACTGTTTACTACAGTAACATTTACTAGAAATATAATAATATTTACATGTCACCTATGTGATTACAATGAGCTGCTTTCTCCCTCAGTAATTCAGAATAATCTATCCATCTCAAGCACAGGCAACAAAAGCAAAAATAAACAAGTGGGATTATAACAAACTAAAAGGCTTCTTGCACAGCATAGGAAACCATGAAGAAAATGAAAAGGCAACCTACAAAATGGAAGAAAATACTTGCAAATCACATGTCTGATAAGGGGTTAATACTCAAAATACACATAGAGCTCATATAACTCTATAGCAAAAAAAGAAAGGCAAAAGATGGGCAAAGGAACTGAATAAACATTTTTCTAAAGACATACAAATAGCCATAGATATGTGGAAAGCTGCTCAACATCATTAATCATCACAAAAATACAAATCAAAACCACAATGAGACATCATCTCATATCTTTGATGATAGTTATTTTTAAAATGACAAGAGATATCAAATCTTGGTTAAGGTATGGAGAAAAGAGAACCCTTGTACACTGTAGTTGAGAATATAAACTGTACAGCCATTACAGAAAATATTAGGAAGATTCTTCAGAAAAATGAAAATAGGACTACCATATAATTTAGCAATACCACTTCTGTGTACATAGCTAAAGAAACTAAAATGAGTATCCCAAAGCACTACCATGTTCATTGCAACATTATTCACAATAGCCAAGATATGGAAACAGCCTAAGTGTCCATTGATGAATAACATGGATAAACTCAGAGAACATGATGTTAAATGAAATAAGCTAAACAAAGACAAATACTGTATGATCTCACTTATACGTGGAATCTAAAAAGTCAAACTCATAGAAGCAGAGATTAGAATGGTGGTATCCAGGGGCTGGGGGTTAGGAGAAATGAGGAGATGTTGCTCAAAATGTACAAAGTTTGTTATAAGATGAATAAGTTCTGAGGATCTAGTGATTATGGTTAATAAATAATACTGCATTGTATAACTGAAATTTGCTGAGAGTAAATCTTGTGTTCTTAACTCTGTGAGGTGATGGATGTGTTAATTAGCTTGATTGTGGTAATCTTTTCACAATGTACCATTGACATTTGAACAACTCGGGGATTAGGAGTGCCAAACCACATGCAGTCGAAAATGCATGTACAGCTTTATGGCTGGCCCTTTTATCTGTGGTTCCACATTTGCAGATTCAATATATTGCAGATTGTGCAATTCAGTAGTGCACATTTATTGAAAAACATCTGCATATAAGTGGACATGCATAGTTCAAACCTGTGTTTTTCAAGGGTCAACTAGATACACATATCAAAATCATCACATTGTATGTTTTAAATATGTAAAATTTTTATTTGCTGATTTTACCTCAATAAAGCTGGGAAGGGGAAAGGTCTTTAACTTAATCACGTCTGCAAAATCCTTTACGCCATGTAAGATAACATATTCACAGGTTCAGAGGATTAGGACATGGACATCTTTGGAGGGGTCATTATTTTGCCTACCACATTCTGCCACATAATCACCCAAATTTATGTCCCTCTCACAAAATGCATTTAACCCATCACAGGCTTCTCCCCAAATCTCAATTATAGCATCAACTTAAAGCCTAAAATATCATCAGCTCAAAAGACCAAATCTCATTATCTAAAATTTCTAACTCCAGTATAAGTGAGGCTATTGGTATAGTCCATCCTGGGACATAATTCCTCACCATCTGTGTACCTGTGAAACTGCTCCCAAATACAATGGTGAGATACGCACAGGATAACAGATATACGCAACCCATTTCAAAAGAGAAGGGCAGAATATCCTTTTATTCTTCCATTTGCTCCTCAAAAGTTTTCCAGCCTCTATCTATTGCCTAACTCCAAGCCATTTACACATTTTCAGGTATTTGTTAAAGCAATACCTCACCATCTCTTAACCAGTCCATCCCTTCTCCCTACCCCATCCTACACAACCTATATTTTTTAAAATCATATATTAGTTTTGCCATTTTAGAACACTATGTAAATGAAGTCATACAGTATTTACTCTCTGGCTTTTTTGGGGGGTCCACATAATCTTCTGAATTTGCCTTGTTTTTGGTGTCAGCAGTTAATTTCTTTTCATTCTGAGTAGTGCTCTGTTATATAAATGTGCCACGATATGTTTAGCTAACCTCCTGTCTATGGATATTTGAGACGTTTTCAGGTTTTGGTTAGAATAAGTTGCTATGAACATTCTTTTAAGTCAATCTGTGGGTGTGTATTGTTGAGTAAATACATAATAATGGAATTGTTGTGTCATAGTGTAGATGCATGTTTAACTTTTAAGAAATTGCTTGTATTGACGTATAACACTACCACATGTAAAATAGATGGCTAGTGGGAAGCTGCTGCGTAGCACAGGGAGATCACCTTGATGTTGGGTGACAACCTAGAAGGATGGGATAGGGAGGGTGGGAAGGAGGGAAGGAGGCTGAAGAGGGATGGGATATGGGGATATATGTATAAATACAGCTGATTCACTTTGTTGTATAGTGGAAACTGGTAACAACATTGTAAAGCAATTAGACTCCAATAAAGATGTATTAAAAAAAGAAATTGCTTGTATCATTTTACACTTGTGAAATAGTATGATATAAACAGTTTGGTTGCTCTCTACTTTCACCAGCACTTGGGCTGGTCAGTCTGCTTGGCTTTACATTTTCTCGTAGGTGTACCTCATTGTGGTTTAAATTTACTCTACACTGATGACTAATGATGTTGAACATCTTTTTATTTCCTTTCTCCTCCCAAACTACTTTTAAGACTTCCTCATTAGCATAGGTTTTTATAAATTTGATTATAGTTGTTATTTTTTTGTATATGTGCTTATCTTGCTTGGAGTACCTTATGTTTCCTGGTTCGATGGATTAATAATATTTTAATATCATTAATAAACCATCTTTTCTTTTGGGGATTCCATTTACACATGTTAGACCATATGATATTGTCCTACAAATCTTGAGACTTTTTTTTTTGCTTTTCTCCTCTTTTCAGTTGCATATTTTCTATTGCATTGTCTCTAGTTCATTGATCTTTTCTTCTGCAGTACTTACTGTACCATTAATTCCATCTAATAAATTTTTTGGAGTCAGATATATTGAAATATAATTTATACTCAGTAAAGTCAATTTCTTTTGGTGCATTTTTTTATTTCAGTGAATTTTTTATTTCAGATACTGCATTTTCCATCTCAAAAAGCTCTAATTGATCTTGTTTTTTTATTTTTTCCTCATTGTGTTTCTTTTCTCTTTACATTTTAAACATATTTTAATAGCCATTTTAAAAGTCCTTTTCTGTTTGTCTATCATCTTTGTTTCAACTGTCTGGTTGTGAGTGTTTAGATTTTGTATCCATCCTTTAAAAGATCTTTGTTACACAGTAGTTTCTAAAAAAACCACTTCATTCTCCTGAGATTTTTTTTTCTTTTTGAGATTTATTAGAATGCATCCAGAATTATCTTCACACTGGGGCTAGTTTAGCCCTACTCCTAAGGTGTGGGCTTTCTAGAGCCCCTCCTGAATGCCTCTGGTGTTCAGTGAGGTTTCTCCCTCTGGCTGAATAAAATTTGGGTATCTCTCAACCTTGTGTAAGCTCTGATGCTTGTTTTTTCCTTAGTAGTTGTTCTTCCTCATATGTTTCACTCCCAACTTATGTGCACCTTTGTAATCAGTTAAAGATTCAAGAGTATCTTATGCAGATTTTTGTTGTTCTCTTTTGCATGTCTTTTTCCTCTCAGGTCCTCTGTTCTCTAAATTTTAGCTAACATTAGCCTTTGTTTCTCAGAACTTTGCTGTCTGTCTCTTCCATCCAGTGACACATCCACAGTCTGTTTGTGCCCTCCCTTTATATGCTGCAGTCCAGAACATGTCTCCAGGCAAAAGTACAGGCAACTGCATGGCTTACCTTATTTGTTTCCTTTCTCTCAGAATTATGATCCCACGCTATCTGTTGTCCAATATAGGGAATATATATGAAATATGAAAGCAATTGTTTCATATATTTACTCTACTATTCTTGTTTCTTACAATGAGAGGTCTAATCAAGTACCAGAGACCATGATTAGATTTTTTTTTAATTTTATTTATTTATTTATTATTTTTTGGGGGTACACCAAGTTCAATCATCTGTTTTTATACACATATCCCCATATTCCCTCCCTCCCTCGATGGTTAGATTTTGAATGCATACATCAAGCTATCAGTAAATCAGTCAAAAGCCATAGCGCCTATCATGAAATTTGTTTGCTTGTTTTGAGAATCAGATTTAGAGTCTAAGTAATTTTCTTCATAAACCTCTCCTAAAAGAAATATATTAAAATTACAATCATCATTAAAGTAATTACTGCATTATTTATAGATGATGCAAGATAAACTATAAACTCATCATCTTGATGACATCTGGGTTCCCCATCTAAATGGAGATATAAAATACTTGGCAGGATTCAAAGACAAGCCACTCAAATGCATGAGACTAAAGGACCTACTTGGCATATATGAAGATAGGTCAGGAGAGTTGAGTTTATTTAACACTTGGATGAGCAACTTAGGAAAGACAATAGTAGTCACCAAAATCAGAAAGGATCACAATATAGAGGCTAGAATCACTTGTTCTTGCACTCCACTAAGGATATAAATATATTTAAAGACTAGAGGGAAGGTGTATGTAACATACAAAGCTCAATGTCCTCCAAAAGTTTCCTAAATAGTTTTAAATTGTTTGGGATGCTGTGAAATCTTTTTTCTGCTACAGAGATGAACAAACAGCAGGGCATCTTCTTTGCAAGATGATTTAGATGTGAGATTAGCAATAACTTAAAAACTCCCCAGGTTCTTTTTAGGCCTCTGGTTCTAATAGTATTAAGGAGACCTTTCTTCAGCTTCCTGACTGCTGCTTTCCTAGATTTTACGGAATTGCTCCTCTTCTTATTTTTTTCAGTAGAAAGATGCTTTTTTGAAATTCTCTTTTCAGTTGCTGGGGTCTTTGTTAAGATAGCAAAACAAGAGTTCTTGGTCTCACTGACTCTTTTTTTTTTAAACAGGAAGTATTTTTTACAAAAATAAATACCAATACCTATATTTACACACAAAATCATTTTTATGTGTTATTTGTTGGTGGTCGTTTTTTGGGGGTTTGTTGTTTTTGGTTTTGTTTCTGTTTTTGGCTGCACTGTGCAGCATGCAGGATCTACATTCCCCAACCAGAGATCAAACCCATGCCCCCTGCATTGGGAGTGCAGAGTCTTAACCACTGGACAGCCAAGGAAGTCCCCAAAATCATTACTTATGGGGCTCACTGCAGCAGAATCCAGAACAAACTGCCCATGTATTTTAATTTAATTCTCAGGCAAAATTTTTGCTTAAAAGAAAAACGATGAATTGATGTGAATTTTTTAAAAATATTGAAATAAGGAAAAATTCCCAACTACTGCAGACTAGTAATTTAACTCATTTACATCTGCCTGTGGAAATCAATCACATTAGCAGAGAAGCTGTCTTTCAGTGCCCCTTTTGAAAATTATTTATCTCTTTCTATTTTCTTTCTTAGATGTAACTTGAAAATTACATTGGCACATAATGTATTTTTTTCTACAGGAATAGAACTCAGTAGTTGTTTTTCAGCCAGAGGAAATGGTTATGTTCTTCACAATTGTTCTAAGGGAAGGATCAAGTTCAAATCCTTAGAGGATATATAAAGCAGAATTGGATTTACCAAGAAAAGGCTTTTAGCCAGGACAAAAAGATAGAGCCCTTGACTTATTACTGTATTTTCTCTGGTTAGTATTTGTTCTATATGGTTATATGGTTTATGTACATGCTTATTGGGTGCTCTCATGTAATATTATACAAATAGATTGTGAAATTCCATGTCCCCTCAAATACCTCCCTAATTATTATAGCAACATAACCCTCTATTTAATTCAAATAGTCCAATGATTTAAAAAAAAAATTGAAAGTGGGTTAGATAACAGGTGGAATGGATTAGTTAATTGTTACTTAGCAAGTCATCTGTAAAAATTGAACCTGAGAGGCTAACATATATTTTTAAGGCAGGCTTATGTTGGGAGAAGTCCTGACATAAAAAGTCCCCCTATCATGCTTCTTTTGTGCCCTCAGAGGTTAGGAAGAAGTATGACAGAACCTGGGCAGGACTAGTAGAAGGAGATGAGAGGGCCATAAAGTCACACTGATTGCTTGCACTAATTTGATGAATCTAACATCTGGCTGACAGTGTTAGTACCTTTCAATTTTACTCCTCTGTGCCTCTCTCTCTTGCATGGCCGGTCTCTCTTTGTGCTTATTTATCTTGTATTCTATGCACTTGTAAAGAAGAACATTCCCAGACAGAAGGCAGAGTGCTTATTATTATTATTATTATTATTATTATTATTATTATTATTTCGAGAACACAGGGTATACCTAGCAGAGTCTCTTCTGCTAGTACTGCTGAAAAAACCCCAAATGACCACTGGCCATGGCACTTAGCAGGCATGTGAGAGGAGGGTATGGAAATGTATGTCAGCATTTGGTGAATTTTGTGAATCTCTAAAGGACTAGGGTATGGGAAGCAAACTCAACTAGTTTTGGTAGAAGCAGTCTTTCCATATGGTTATGGTTAGCTGACCATCATAAGTGAAGTCCTCAGGATCAGGACCCAGACAAGATGGATTTAAGATAACTACTCTGATGGCAGCTCAAATATAACACTTTATTTGAATGTCTGATGTAGAATTTATGGTGTGCTGTCTGTATTAGAGTTATTTAAGAGCTAGATGGTGAGCTGCTGGAAGGCAGGCATGGTTTTTATTAATTACTGTGTTCATGTAACACTCACTCCAGTGCTTTATTACTACAGGGACTGTTTTGCTGAAAGCCTTACTTTTGGTTTCAAGGTTTGTAGGATTCACTGGCACAATAACCATTCTATACTCAAACAAGAATTTAGAGAGAATTTATTAAATTAACAAAGGTCACAGTATACTAATTAAGAGAATAATTAGCTAAGAAATAATAGTAAAGACAGAGGCTCATACATCACTGAATTGGGGAAGCACCTACACCCAGATCCGAGCAGTGCTGGGAAGTCCCTGGAACAGCATTCTGAAATCCCAGTTGGGAAGGGTCCCGGGCAGTGCATCCACTCCATAGGTGAGACTCCAGATTGGAGTTCTGGGGGCTCCTGCTTATAATTCCAGGCCACAAGCTGATAGCATCAGTTTGCATGTAAAAATGCAGCTCTGGATTTACTTTAACAATGTTGTTGGTTTCGTCATGATTCTCTAGACCCCAGGGGACTGGCCGGGTCCCCAGGGCCCAAGAAATTCCAAGACCCACTCCCTTTCTTATCGCAAGTGCCGTGTGACCTGCTAGCAGCAATCATTAGGTGTGGAAGCAGGCACGCAGTCCAGGCAGGGTCACAGGTCGGTCAGAGGCCTGTTTCTGTCTCTGAGGCCTGAACAAGACTCCTCTAGTAGCTTTCCCAACAGGGAGCTCAATCAATGTTTTCCAAATTGAATTGAATATATTATGATGTCTTCTGACTCTCAGCTCCAAATAACTTACATAAAATAAATAATAATGGTGTGTTTGGTGCATCCTATTCCAGCAGAATCCAAACTTAACAACAAAGGGTCACCCATGGAATGTATAGAAGGAAGAGGCTGATTGATCCTAAAGACACAGCAGATGAGACTGAGAGAAGCTTCTCTCCAAAAGCAAAACAAAACAAAACAAAAACTCTCTTCTGTGTCCCTTGTGAGGGTAAAAAATGTATGTAATTCTCTGCTGAATAGAGAAAAAATGTGGTGTCATTATTCCCCATTCTTCCTTTTAATACAAGCTAAGTCAATGAACAAACTTTATATATTATATTCTGAAACTTTAAAAAGATTTTTTAAAACTTTAACTGTTGAAAAAGTCACTCTTCCCCCAGCATCCTCCCCAACTTATTAACTTTTCATGAAGGAGACAGAGAGTCAGACAATCACCTCAAAACCAAAACATATTCTGGCTTTATAATAGTATTTTGGAGAGCGAAGAAAGGAAATGAAATAATTAAAATAATTGGGAATGTTATTTAAGTTTTGAGTGAAAATAACTGTTACATATTTCATGAAGAACACAGTATATCCGACATAATCACATTTCAAGTCTTTAAGCAATTCTCTAATATACAGAGATGAAAGCATATATTACAGATAGAATTATGTTCAAATGTAAATTATGTTCAAAATTTCTTTTATACTGAGTAGCTGGAAATATATAACATAGAAAATTTGTTCACTTCGGATAGAGGAGAATTAACGTTAATTTACTTGTTTGTTTCAATCTAGTTATCTCTGCACTCTTTGTTTAGGGACTTCAGTAATAATTATTCTGTACTTTTAGGTTCTCCTCAATCGAGAGAGAGCTCTTATTATTTTCTTCCCTTATTTTCCTAATAAAATTAGATCACACCATAAGGGATACAGAAGTAGAAATGTAAATGTTGTACACATGAATTTATATGTTATAAATCGATGTTATCTCAATAAAAATAAATTAAAACAAAACAAAAAATAGATAAAATAAATATATTTTATTATAAATAAATGCACAAATAAGTTGCACAGATATCTGCATTAATTAGCTCTGTGATCTTGGGCAAATCATTTGACTTCTTTGAGCTTCAGTTTCATTAACTGTAACATGAAGCTAATATTTTCTTTGAAGTGTAGTTATATCTAAAATAAATATTTATCTTAGAGACTAGGAACATAATGATGCTTAGTAAATGTTATAGCCCTTCAATTTTATGTTTTACGTATTTCAACATTTTTGTTATTTTTCTATCATAATTTGGCTTAACCAGTTGAAAAATATAATAGCAAATTGCGTGTGGTCTACTTTTCTCTCTTAGAAGCATATCTTCAGAATTGAGAGGAATAATTTGGAGCAGCCGTCCAATGACACTTCAAGGCACAGCACAGTCTTTCAAGAGATACAGAGCTCAGGTAAGAGTCCATCTGAGCAGAAAAGAGAAAATGGAAGTTGGTCTGCAAAATTTGCTCTCTGTTACCTCTCACTTATTACTGGCCCCTGCTTCCTTTTCCCCATATCTCTTTTTTCTTTTCTTGAATTCTCATATTAAGAAGAGGCATGCTTTTTCAATATGGGGATTTTCATGAAAATGAACAGAAAGGAATTGAAGTTATTATAACATAAGGAGAAAGTGGAACTTATTTTTCTGAGAATGATGGTCAAGTTAAACATCAAACCAACTATTCAATATTAGGGCTAATATTAGAAAAGAGGTGGCATGGATAAAGAAATCCTCAAATATTCTATATTTTTATTTAAGCATTTTTACCACTTTCTTTACCAAATTTCCCCCAGAATTTGTGGCAAAATCTCTCCTTCTCTTTTTAAACATCTCAATGGAATGGCTGTGGTGGCAATTAGAAGGAATGGGTGGGTCTGTTACTTTACTCTCCTTTCTCATCTATGACATCTTATTATACAAAAAAGAAATAACAATGATAGCAAATATATATATATATAACTTACTATGCACACAATACTGTTCAAAGTGCTTGCTTTATACTATTTAATCTTCAAAATAGTCTTATACTGTAGGTAGAATTGTTATCATTTCCATTTTACAGATGAACAAACTATGTCACAGCAAAGTTAAGTTACTCACTCAAGCTCAGAGTAAGGAACAAATCCTAGATTTAAGTGGAGGCCTTTTGGCTCCAGAATCTTGCCTCTTGCCTCTTAATTTCTACCTTATTTTGCCTCAGATTGCTTGGCAGATTAGAGCAGAGGAGAAAAGCATATGCAATATACATCAACTATAGGAAGCACATTGGCCTCTTTTAGGTTTCGGGTATTGTGTCTCTAAGGTAAACTAAATGACAATCTAAACAATTGGAAGAGTGAAAGATATTTTCTCTGTTAGGGTAGAAGTGTTTTGGATAAAGTGCAGGTTTTGTAATCATGTGATCTTGAATATATCACTTAATCTTTTTCTGTCTTATTCTTTTATTTTTCTGATTTAGATGCCTATTGGGATCTTTTTAATATCAAATATGAAAATACTTTAAAAGGTAGAACCTACATGCAAATTGGGAAATTGATTTAATATAAAAAAGTCCAATGATAATGGCTTTACTTTTGTAGCTCAAGTCCAGTTTATCATTTTCCTTATTCGTAAAGACAGAAAATAAAGATATCTAACTCATAGAGTCAATAAGAGTATAGATAGTTAGATAGGTAGATAGATAGATAGAGGATAGATAGATAGATGATAGATATAGATAGATGGTAGATATATATTTCTAGGCTTTTTACCCATTACTTTTCCTAATTAAAACATTTTATTTCACTATTAATATTATAATTTATATCAAGTGTACACTTTAAAAAAAACAGTCTCCACTTTCTCATCATTAAATCATAGCTTAACCATTTAGTGTCTGGGTTCCTTTTGCAGTAAATACTATTGCTGTTCTCATCAAGATCACCAGTGTTCTCCTAATTGTCAGATTCTACAGGCATATTTCAGAAATGAGTCACTTTACCCCCTGGGAGCCGAGTTAAAACTCTCAAACTCTCTCTCACTGCTTTGGTACTTGGTATATCTCTGATACAGGTTTCCTTCTTTGTTGGGCCATTGTTTATTTATACATCTCATTCCTTTCACTAAATTATGAGCTCCTTGAGTAAAAGAGTTATTACTTTTTACCCATCTTTGTAATCCTAGCTTAATTACTGGAACATAGTAGGTACTTGCCAATCAACGGTAAGAGGTAAGTCATGTGTCTGCTTCTTATTCATAATCCATTCATTAGGCATAGCTAAATGGCCTCTGGAAAGCATAGATGGACTGCTATAAGCAGAATTTTTTTAGGATGAAGCTTGAAATAGAACTAAAGTCAAGGAGGAACAGGGAGAGTTCAGTCCATAATCAGTTTGAATCAACTGAATCTGTCACATTAAAATTATGCTCAACCACATCTTCTCTACACATTCCTCTGTTGATGGACATTTAGGTTGCTCCCATGTCCTGGCTATTGTAAATAGTGCTGCAATGAACATTGGGGTGCATGTGTTTTCTCCAGGTATATGCCCAGGAGTGGGTTTGCTGGATCATATGGTACCTCTGTTTTCAGTTTTCTAAGGAAGCTTCATACTGTTCTCCATAGTGGCTGTACCAATTTACATTCCCACAAACAGTGTAAGAGGGCTCCCTTTCCTCCACACCCTCTCCAGCAATTATTGTTTGTAGATTTTTTGATGATGGCTATTCTGACCAGTGTGAGGTGATACCTCATTGTGGTTTTGATTTGCATTTCTCTAATAATTAGTGATGTTGAGCAGTGTGTGTTGGCCATCTGTATGTCTTCTTTGGAGAAATGTCTATTTAGGTCATCTGCCCAATTTTTGATTGGGTTTTGTTGTTGTTTTTGTTGTTGTTTGTCATGTTGTTATTGAGTTGCATGAGCTGTTTGCTACTCAGTCATAAAGAAGAAAGAAATAATGCCATTTGCAGCGACATGGATGAACCTAGAGACTGTCATACTGTATGAAGTAAGTCAGACAGAGAAGGACAAATATTGTATGGTATCGTGTATATGTGGACTCTTAAAAATGGTATGATTGAGCTTATTTACAAAACAGAAATAGAGTTACAGATGTAGAAAACAATTTTATTGGGGGGAAGGGGTAGGGATAAATTGGGAGGTTGGGATTGACGTATACACACTATTATATATAAAGTAGATAACTAATAAGGACTTACTGTATAGCACAGGGAACTCTCGTTAATGCTCTGTAATGACATATATGGGAAAAAACCTAAAAAAAGAGTGGATACATGTACATATATAACTGATTCACCTAGCTATACAGCAGAAAGTAACACATTTTAAATCAACTATATTCCAATAAAAAATTTTTGTAAAAATTATGCTCAACCAAGAAATCACAAATACCTCCCCCCATGTCTCTCACTTCTTCTCTTTGTATTGATTCATGAGTGTAGCTTACAGAGAGCTGTTGCTAGGGGACAGATTTTCTCAGGTTTCCATTGAAGATATATTCAAAGAAGCCATGCAATTTGCAAGAAATTGCATAGAGCCAACAAAAAAACATCGCATAGAGCCCTGTTCCATTATCAAAAACATAGAATATCATCAAAAATAGGAAGGTTTGGTTTAATCATGCATTCAATTCATTCAAGGGATGAGTGGACCGAAATTGGCCTGAATTTAGGGCATAGGACAGTGTGAAGAGCACCCGTGAAATTTCTGTGATTGTTTCAAAATTATCCATTCATTCTGATAAACAAATAGTTATGGGAGCCCATTTTGAACAGGGAGGGAGCAGATAGTGATTAATCAGGAAGACCCACACTATTGGGGTTTACAGCCTGGGTACAGAGAATGACACCATTTTTCTAGTTCAACATGAAGCAAATAATGGCAATTTCATTACGTTCAGTCTAATATTACTCATACAATGTGGTTTGCATAGTGATAGAGCTATCTGAGGGTATCAAGTAGAAAATAGTTTGGAAGAGGTGAGTGATTAAGGAAGGTAACCTGGAGATGTCTGAATTGAGGCTTGGACAATGTGTATAAATAATAATATTGGAGGGAAACACCAATATTCCAGACAGAGGAGGAAGAATGAGCAGAGACACAGAAATGAGAGACAGCAAAATATGTGCAGGATGCAGCACACTGTTTCATGCTGCTGAAGCAGGGTATGAGGCAGGGAGTGACAAAAGAGGAAGCTGGGAAGTTAAGGAGGAGTCAAACCATAGAACAGCTTGTGTTCCATAGCACATGTTGTCACCACTCCTGGACCCCCAAGTGGGCAACA
Organism: Hippopotamus amphibius kiboko; assembly: GCF_030028045.1. NCBI lineage: Eukaryota > Metazoa > Chordata > Mammalia > Artiodactyla > Hippopotamidae > Hippopotamus > Hippopotamus amphibius. Next base: position 52,579,098 of record NC_080197.1, read on the forward strand.
TTCTGATATGCTTGCACTTTAACCCACATTTCCCTTTTTTTTTTTTGTTCTTTAGCATCCTAAACGCATTTCCTTATTCTTAAAACAATGGTTAGATGAAAATACACTGAAATAAGAGCAGAGGAAACTTGCATTTTGGTCCTAAGCTTTTAATTAATGATTTTAAATACAACAATCTCAATTCCTCAACTTGAGACTGAAATTTTAATGATATTTTGAGGATATGTGTTCCATGTAAATAAGATAAGTAATAGTACTTTCATTGATTTCTTAAACTAAAAATCCAAATTAGGAATTACCTATGCACATAGGTTTCATAATTATCAATATCCTCAATCTCAATTATTTCTATGATATATTCAAGGGTTCCTCCAGAGAAAAGCCTGAAAAAGATGAAGTTGTTGAGTACTTGTACTAATAACTTAAACACAATATGTATGTATGTGGCATATATACACACATGAACTTATGTTTACAAATGTAATATGCATGTGTACACATACACACACAGTAATGGAAATACAAGATTCAACACTTAGGACTTTCACCAAATACTTGAGAATCTTTAAATGTCTTAAAAAATCTGGAAGTAGTCTCATAAATATAATACAAATTAAATAAAGAGTCACTATTCTGCAATAAAACCCCATGATCCTAATCTTGTCATTTACTAAGTAATATTCATCTTTGTACCTTCAGCACACATTACAGTGCTTCTCTTATGTGAGGAGCTAAAAACTATTTGTAGTATCAATGGATAAGAAATATTCCAATTTTCTCTCATTTCCCCTTCTCCTTGGTAGTGTTAGTCTTGTTTTAAAGCATCTCTTCCCTTTTCTGATTACACATTTTGCATTTTTACTCTCATATTCTTTAGATGATTGTGTGTCTCATTAACTGAGCTAATGTGGAAATATCTTAAGAGAGGTTTATTCTCATGAATTCATTCTGAGGCCAATCTAGTTATAATTGGAGAATTTTTTAAAATCTTTTGAAATAATAAGGATGAGCCTCACAGATATATCATGTGCCATTAACCTAACAGCCTACAAATTTTCCAGTCCTAAGACTTTTCCATCTTTACCAAAGTTCTTCTCGCCATTGTGGTGGCCAGTAGCATCTACCACAGTTTGATGTCTATTTATTTAGGGAGATGACACACGGGATGTACAATCAGTGTGATACCTGCTATTGAGATTTTCAGAATAGGTTGCAACTTATAAAAAGGATGTTTGATATAAAAATATTCAGAATACATCATAGAAACCAAGACTTTCTTTCCACATAAAACTAATTATGCAATTTCTTTCATCTAAGTAATTAGGAATTACTATTCTTGTAAAGTTAACTCTGAAGCTGTGGGTTATGTCTTGTTCACTGCTGTAACTCCCCAGGCTTAGAGAATTTCCTGGGACAGAGAAGCACTCAATAACTATTTGGTGAATGAGTCAACAAGTGACAAAAAAATATAGATTATAGTATCCCCCAGGTCCAGTGAAAGGCAGAGAAAAAGCTGAGCATTGTACAAATGGAGAGAAACTGTTTCTTGGTGGTAGATATATAAAGGTAGACATTCTGTAGATTTTGCTAGAGTCAGAGGAATCCTGCCCCCATCCTCTACCTGTTTAAATTCTTTGCAGTTTCAAACACTGATAGCTAGAGATGTAGAAACACTGTCTGGAACCTTGTTCTTTTTAAACATTGAAGTATAGTTAATTTACAATATAAGTTTCAGGTGTACAACATAGTGATTCAATATTTTTATAGATTATACTACATTTAAAGTTATAAAATAGTGGCTATATTTTCCTTCTGCTGTATAATATATCCTTGTTGTTTATTTATCTTATATATAGTAGTTTGTATATCTCCAGCCCCTTAAAAGCCTGAACTCTGGGTAGTTGTAGTTTGAAATACCATGAATTGTCTGCAGTGAACATTAGAAATTCTTCAGACAAGCAAGTGCCTATTCCAGTCTGGTATGGGACCTAAATGGGAAGGAACGTAAGGGATTAGCCAACAATTCAGAATCCACGTCAAGAAAAGAGAGAGAGTGTAAGATCAGGCACATTTTCCTTCTTTACATCTGATGAAGGGTGTCTGATTCCTTAGTGAGGAAGATTTAAAAACTAATAGCAGGATCCTATTATGTACAACTAAGGGTTATTGTATATTTGCACACAGATTCTCAGTTTACTAAACTGTGTATAGTTCATAGTGTAGTTTCCAATATTGTTAATTATACTTTCATTGTCTTTATAATATAAAGAAATATAAGAAATTGAATTTAGCCATTATTTTAGAAAGAAAGTCTCCACATAACTGTTTCAATCTTGTATTCAAAATAGAGAGATGGAATATGTGGTGCATCTTGCTGTGTGCTGCCAGAACAGTGCTTATTTCTGTCCGGGTGTGAGTTGTTCCACACAGAGAGCTTGTGAGCTTGCATAGGACCTGTTAATATTCGTTTTGCTTAGTCTGTATACCAGAATTTTGCAGATGACAGGCTAGGTATGAGATAGTGAGAATCCTACTGTTTACAGTTACCATTTCTATTAACCCTTATGCTGAGCCCTTTACATGTATTATATAAGGTATCTCATTTAACTATTTTAAAACCTTTCAACACTACTATTAATAATAGAAATATATCACAGTGTGTATTATATGTCAAAATACAAGGATGTGTTGGGCTTCCTAGGTGGCGCAGTGGTTGGGAACCTGCCTGCCAATGCAGGGGACACTGGTTCGATCCCTGCTCCAGGAGGATCCCACATGCCGCGGAGCAACTAAGCCCATGTGCCACAACTATTGAGCCTGTACTTTAGAGCCCGTGTGCTGCAACTACTGAAGCCCACATGCCTGGAGCCCCTGCTCCACAACAAGAGAGGCCACAGTGGTGAGGAGCCCGCGCACCACAGCGAAGAGTGGCCCCCGCTCACCACAGCTAAAAGAAAGCCCACGCATAGCAAAAAAGACCCAACACAGCCAATAAAATAAATAAATAAATAAATTTATTTAAAAGAAGATAAAAAAAGAAGATAAAAAAATACAAGGGTGTGTCAAAAATTATCTGCACTTCGGTTATATTAAAACTTCTGTGGGCTGCGTTGTCTTATCAGCACTTTACGTTCAAGAATACTGTCTCCCCAGTCATTGCTGTGCAGGTGTGAACATGTTACATCAGTGCATTTGTAACTGTGGTGTGAGCAAAAATGGATGCCCCACTTGTGATTTGCATGAAAGAAGAGCAGCTTGCAGTGATTTGTTTTTGTGGTCTGAGGGTGTACCTGCTGCTGTTATTTATCGAAGACTGTGCACAGTATGGAGAAGGTGTTTTGGCAAGAAGAAGTGTGTATGAATGGATAGAGAAGGTCAAGGAAGGTCACACAAGTGCTAGCCATCAAGAAGGAGCCGGATTCACTTCTGAGAAATGAGTGAAGACAGCGGTGCATTTGTGGCTCGCAGCTCAGCCTAAAACCTTTTTAATTAAGGGAACACGAAAGCTTGTTGACAGATGGACAAAGTGTACTGAAAGCAAGGAGATTATGTTTAAAAAAAATGTATTTGTCTTTTCTAAAAGTTAATTAAAATATAGTCTACAGCCAGAGTGCGGATAATTTTTGACTCACTCTCGTGTTTCAAAAATAGGTTTTGGAGTACCTGTTTTTATACATGCTACCTCATTCATTTCTTAGAGTAAATTTATTATTATTCCCATTTTATAGATGGGAAAGCTGAAGCAGGAATGTTAACCACTCATGGAAGGATGCATAGATAGCAAATGCCACAGCGAGGATTTGAATCCAGGCCATCCAGTTTTATAGTCCAAACTGCGAATGTGCCTATCATATTCTGCAAGGTGATTTTACCTTAAGAATTTCCTTGTTTTGTTGTTTCCTAAATCCTTTCCAACTGATATTTTCAGATATCAAGATGAGCTTATCTATTTAAATTTCAGGTACAACAGGAAGTCAGTTTTCTCACAAGTTTGCCTCACAGAGTTAGGCAAATGAATATAAAATTTTTAGTTGAAATATAAAATGTGAGCTATTTTAAGGCTTATAAACATAACTCTATTGTGCATTGAAATTATGCACACATTCTCTTGAGCTGGAGTATTATTAAAACTTTAAATTCTTGATTTCTGAAAAAAAAGGGAATGGATTGACCCGTACGACGTAGCATCAGTATATCCACTCTCAAAACAATTCAATTCATGCTGGCCAACTTTCCTTCCTGTATCAGTTTAGTCACATGTTCAAAATGGAAAGGGTAGTTATAAACCTTTGAAATAAAATTTTAATGCTATTAGATCTCTAAAATTTTAATTCTGCTGGCAAAATTGGATTTCACCCATGCCTTTTTGCAATCTTTTCTCTTCTCCTTCAACTTCATTCTGCTTTTTGAATGTATTGCTTAAGAAGAAAACAAATATCCATGCAATATGGTGACACACAGTGACCCCCCATGAAAAGACAGATTCCAGTGAAAATCTGCCCTGAGATTTTTACTTCTGTGGATCACATATATGTGTCGTTAGTACAGGGACATCTTCTCTCATTGATGAATATTTATTTATTTAGTGTGCTTTTTTTTGAGCCTCCAGTTTTATTGAGACATAATTGACATACAGTACTGTATAAGTTTAAGGTGTGCAGCATAAAGATTTGACTTATTATACGTCATGATTACCACAATAAGCTTAGTGAACAGCCATCATCTCATATAGATACGAAATTAAAGAAAAAGAAAAAAATACTTTTTCCTTGTGATGAGAACTCTTAGAACTTACTCTCTTAACAAAACTTGTCTATAACATACAGCAGTGTTAATTATATTAATCATGTTGTACATTATATCCCTAGTACTTATAACTGAAAGTTACTTTTGACTTCCTTCCTCAAGTTAACCCCACCCCCACCCCCTGCATCTGGTAACCACAGATCTGATCTCTTTTTCTATGTTTGTTTGTTTGTTTGTTTGTTTGAAGTGTAATTGACCCACAACACTATGTTAGTTTCTGTTACACAACAGTGTTTCAAAATTTCTACACATTTCCAAATGATCACCACAACAATAAGTCTAGTTACCATCTGTCACATACAAAGATATTACATAATTAGTAACTATATGCCCCACACTCTACATTTTATACTCCTGACTCATTTATTTTGCAACTGGAAGTTTGTACCTCTTAATTTCCCTCACCTATTTCATTCATCCACCTATCCCACTCCCCTCTGGCAAACACCTATTTGTTCTCAGTACCTATGACTCTGTTTCTGTTGTTATGTTTATTCATTTGTTTTGTTTTTAAGATTTCATGTGCAAGTGAATTTTTATGGTATTTGTCTTTCTCTTTCACTTAGCACAGTACCCTCTAGGTTCATCCATGTTATCGTAAATGGCAAGATTTCATTATTTTTATGGCTGAATAATATTCCATTGTGTGTGTGTGTGTGTGTGTGTGTGTGTGTGTGTGTGTGTGTGTATAGACACCAGATTTTCTTTATCCATTCATCTATTGATCGGCTTCCATATCTTGGTTATTGTGAATAATGCTGCCATGAACATCAAGATGCATATATCTTTTTGAATTAGTGTTTTTGTTTTCTTAATCCAATTTATTTCCTACACTCAATCCATACCAAAACTAAAAAGGAAAAAACTCAGTAAAAATTCTGGTACATATGCAACTGGGGTTTTTTGGTGGAAAAACTGCCTGGATATAGAAATTATCTAAGAAAATTATATCTCAAAAAATCAATACCTGTATATACTTTTCCTGAGAAGCATATATCCTGAGATTTCAAACACACATCAGTATTAGTAGTAGACAATAATAAAATACCAAGAAGTGAAATTTCCGGGTCATATGGCACTTTTATTTTTAATTTTTTGAGGAATGTCTGTACTGTCACCCATAGTGGCTGTACTAATTTACATTCTCACCAAAAGCACATAAGGGTTCCCTTTTCTCCACATCCTCAGCAATGCTTGTTATTTGCTGTCTTTTTTATGATAGCCATTCTGACAGGTGTGAGGTGGTATCTAATTGTGATTTGCATTTCCCCAATTAGTTATGTTGAGCATCTTTCATGTGTCTGTTAGCCATCTTCTATGTCTCCTTTGGGAAAATGAGTATTTAGGTCTTCTGCTCAATTTTTAACTGAGTTGTTTCTTTTTTGATGTTGAGTTGTATGAGTATATTTTACATTAATCCCTTATCAGATATATAACTTGCAAACATCTTCTCCCATTCAGTAGTCTATCTTTGTTTTGTTGATAATTTCCTTCACTGTGTAAAAGCATTTTAGTTTGGTGTATTTCCATTTGTTCATTTTTGCTTTTTTTCACTTGCCTGAGAAGGCAGATCCAAAAAAAAAATATTGCTAAGGTCAATATCAAAGAGCATATTGCATATATTTTCTTCTACAAATGGCTTCAGGTCTTAAATTTAAGTTGTTAAACCATTTTTAAGGGACTTCCTCGGTGGTCCAGTGGGTGAGATTCTGCCCTCCCAATGCAGGGGGCCCAGGTTCATTCCCTGGTTAGGGAACTAGATCCCACATGCATGCTGCAACAAAGATTCCACATGCTGCAACTAAGACCCAGAGCAGCCTAAATAACCTAAAAAAAACCATTTTAAGTTTATTTTTGTGTATAGTGTGAGAAGGTAGTCCAGTTTGATTCTTTTGCATGCAGCTGTCCAGTTTTTCAAACACCATTGATTGAAGAGGCTGTCTTCTCCCCATTGTATATTCTTGCCTCCTTTGTCATAGAGAAATTGCCCACATAAGCATGGGTTTATTTCTGGGCTCTCTATTCTATTCCATTGATCTACATGTCTGGTTTTGTGCCAGTACCATACTGTTTTGATTATTGTAGGTTTGTAGTATAGTTTGAACCCAAGGAGCGTGATACCTCCAGCTTTGTTCTTCTTCAAGATTTTTTTGGCTATTCGGAGTATTTTGTGTTTCCACACAAATTTTAGAATTATTTGATTTAGTTCTGTGAAAAATGTCATTGGTATTCTGGTAGAGATTGCATTGAATCTGTAGATTGCCTTGAGTAGAAGTATGGTCATTTTAACAATATTAATTCTTCCAGTCTTTGAAGAAAAGAATATCTTTCCATTTGTTTGTGTTGTGTCCAATTTCTTTCATCAGTGTGTTGTAGTTTTCCAAGTAACCTTCCTGGTTAGGTTTCTTCCTAGGTATTTTATTCACTTTGATGCAATTTTAAAAGGGATTGTTTTCATAATTTTTCTTTCTGAGAGTTCATTGTTAGTGTACAGAATTGCAACAGATTTCTGTATTTTTATTTTATTTTATTTTTATAAATGAAACTTATTGAAAACTTATATATATACCACACAGCATGTGGTATCTTGGTTCCCCAACCAGGGATCAAACCCATGCCCCCTGCAGTGGAATTGTCCCTGTATAACAATTTTATGTCTTGCAACTTTTCTATATTCATTTCTTAGTTCTAACAGTGTTTTGTGCATGTGATTTCTTTAGGATTTCCTATGTATAGTGTCCTGTCATCTGCAAGCAATGACAGCTTTACTTCCTCCTTTCCAATTCAGATTTCTTTTTATTATCTGAGCTGTCACTAGGACTACCAATACTACTTTGAACAAAAGTGGCAAGCATGGGAATCTTCGTCTTGTTCCTGATCATAGAGGAAATGATTTCACCTTTTTGCTGTTGAGGAAGTTAGCTGTGGCTTTGTCATACATGACCTTTATTATGTTGAAGTATGTTTCCTCTATTCCCACTTTGTTGAGAGTTTTTATCATAAATGGATGTTGAATTTTTCAAAAGCTTTTTCTATATCTATTGGGATGATCATATAATTTTTATTATTCAGTTTGTTGGTATGTCACATTGTTTGATTTGTGAATATATTGAACCATCTTTGCATCCTTGGAATAAATCCCATTTGATCATAGTATATCATTCTTCTAGTGTATTGTTGAACTTGGTTGGATAATATTTTGTTGAGGATTTTTGCATCTATGATCATTAGAGATATTGGCCTGTAATTTTCTTTTTCTGTGGTGTCTTTGTCTGGTTTTGGTATCAGGGTAATACTGGCCTTGTGGAATGAGTTGGAAAGGCTTCCTTGCTCTTCAATTTTTTGGAATAGTTTGAGAAGGGTAGATGTTAACTCTTCTTTAAATATTTGAAAACATCAGGTCCTGGACTTTTGTTTGTTGGTAGTTTTTCCTACTGATTAAATTGCATTAACAGTAATCATATTTTCTGTTTGTTCCTAATTCAGTTTTTGGAAATTGTACATTTCTAGGAATTTATCCAATTATTCTAGGTTATTCATTTTATTGGTCTATAATTTTTGTAGTAATTTCTTAAGATCCTTTATCTTTTTGTGGTATTGGTTGTAATTTCTCCTCTCTCATTCCTGATTTTATTTATTTGGGCCCTTTCTTATTTTTTCTTGATGAGTATTGTTAAAATTTTATCATATTTTTTTCTCTTCAAAGAATCAACTCTTTTTCATTGATTTTTTTCTACTTTTTAAGCCTCTGTTTCATTTATTTCCACTCTGATCTTTATGACTTCTTTCCTTGTAATTACTTTGGGCTGTGTTTGCTCCTCTTTATCTAATTCCTTTAGGACTAAAGTTAATTTGAGATTTTCTGAGATAGGCTTGTATTGCAATAAATTTCTCTCTTTTGAGATTTTGCTGCACCCTATAGATTTTGGATCATCATGTTTACAGTTTCATTTGTCCTCTGATATTTTTAAATATGCTCCTTGATTTTTTCAGTGACCCATTGGCTGTTGAATAGCATGTTATTTAGACACCATATGTTTGTGTTCTTTACAGTTTTTTCTCTTGTAGTTTTTTCTCTTGTAGTCTCTTATTGTTGTCATTGAAAAAAGAGGCTTGTTAGGATTTCAATCTTCTTAAATTTATTGATACTTCTTTTTTGGCCTAGCATATTATATATCCTGGAAAATGTTCCATGTGCATTTCAAAAAAAAATGTGTATTCTTCTGCTTTTGGATGGAATGTTCTGTATATATCTATTAAGAGTATCTGATTTAATGTGTCATTTAAGTTCAGTGTTTCCTTACTGATTTTTTTGTCTGGATGATCTGTCCATTGATGTAAATGGTGTATTAAATTCCCCTATTATTATGTAACTGTCAATTTCTCCCTTTATGTTTGTTAACATTTGCTGTGTGTATTCAGGCACATATATATTTATAATTGTTATATCATCTTGTTAAATTGATCCTTTATCATTATGTAAGGTCTTTTTTTTGTCTCTTGCTACAATCTTTGTTTTAAAATGCATTTTGTCTGATATAAATGTTGCTATCCCTGCCATTTTTCTATTTTCCTTTTCACAGAATACCTTTTTCCATCCTCTCACTTTCAGTCTGTATGTGCCTTAAATGCAAAATGAGTGCTTTGTAGGCAGCATATATGTTGCTCTTGTTTTTTGTCCATTTAGTCACTCTATGTCTTTTTATTGGAGCCTTTAGTCTCTTTATATTTGAAGCAATTATTGATAGGTGTGTGATCATGCCTAGTTTGTTCATTGTTTTCAGGTTGTTTTTGTATTTTTTTGCTCCTTTCTTCTTTTCTCTCTTCCCTTGTGATTTGATGACCTCCCTTAGAATTATGTTTGGATTCCTTTCTCTCTTTCTTGTATATCTATTATTTGTTTTGGGTTGTGATTACCATGATGTTCATACATAACATTATATATGTGATTAATTTAAGTGATGATTAAGTGATGATCTCTTAATTCTGAATGCATTTGAACAAGCCTGCAGTTTTACTCCTCTTTTATTTAATATTTTTGATATCATAATTTACATATTTTTGGTGTATCCCTTAACTACTGTGAATATAGATGATTTTTTACTACCTTTGTCATTTAACCTTTCCATGAGTTTTATAAATGACTGATCTACTACCTTTACTGTATGTTTGCCTTAACAATGAGAATTTTCCATTCATAATTTTCATATTTCTAATTGTAGTCTTTTCTTTCTGCTTAGAGAATTCCCTTTAATATTTCCTGTAAAGCCACTCTACAGGTGAACTCTTTTAGTTTTTGCTTCTCTGTGAAACTCTTCATCCCTCTTTCAAATCTAAATAATAGCCTTGCCAGGTAGAGTGTTCTTGGTTTTAGGCTTTTTTCCTTTTATTATTTTGCATGTTTATGCCACTCCCATATGGCCTGCAAAATTTCTGCTATAAACACATAGTCTTATGGAAGTTCACTTGTATATAAACAATTTATTTTCTCTTGTTGCTTTTAAGATTTTCTCTTTATCTTAAATTTTTGCCATTTTAATTGTACTGCATCTTGGTTTGGACCTCTTTGTGTTTATCTTCTTTGGGACTCTCTGTGCTTCGTGGACCTGGATGTCTGTTTCCTTTTCCAGAATAAGGACGTTTTCAGGCAATATTTCTTCAAATAAGTTCTCTGTCACTCTCTCTCTCTTTTCCTCTGGGACCCCTATAATGTGAATGTTAGTACACTTGATGTTGTCCCAGAGGACTCTTAAACTATTCTCATTTTTTAACATTCTTTTTTCCTCTTCACCTTGGGTGATTTCCACCACTCTGTCTTTCAGTTTGCTGATTCATTCCTCTGTATCATCTAACCTGTTGATCCCTTCTAGTGTATTTTTAGTTTATTGTTTTCCTCAGGTCTGTTTGGTTGTTCTTTATATTTTCTAACTCTCTGTTAAACTCTCATTGTGTTCATCCATTCTTTTCTCAAGTTTGTTGAGTATGTTTATGATCATTATCTTGAGCTCTTTATTGGGTAGATAGCTTATCTCCACTTTTTAAAGTACTTTCTCTGAGGTTTTGTTTTGTCCTTTGTTTGGAACATATTCCTCTATCTCTTTATTTTGCCTAGTCCTCTGCCTTTATTTTATGCATTAGGTAGGTTGCTTATGACTCCTGATCTTGGTGAGGTGGCCTTATGTAGGAGACATTTTATGGGGCCCAGCTGCACACTCATCTCTGGTTACCAGAACTATAAGCTCTAAAGATGTCCTCTATGTGGGCTGCATTGGCCCTGATTTGGTGGGGCTGACTACTCTGAGAATGCTGTTTGGCAGGGCTGGCCCCCAGCCTAGTTGGCTGTCAGGCTCTGCTTCATGTGGTCGTTACTGGTTCCTGATGGCCATAGGGCTGATGCTGATCTGCTGGCGGGAGGGGTCAGGTCCTGAGGCAGTTGGCTGAGGGGCCCAGGGTTCCCAGTGCTGGTGCTGGCCTGCTGACAGGATGTGCCAGGTCTCAGTGTGGTTGGCTTGGGGCCTTGGTGGAACTTGGGCTAGTGTTAGCCTGCTGGTGGGTGCATAAGCCATTTTCACTTAATAAGATAGAGGGAGGATTCCAAAATAGAGCTTGCCAGAAGATTGGTTCAAGAGGGCAGGCAGAGTAGAAGGACACATGTTCAACTTCTATTCCAAGAACTGCTGAACAACCTTCAACAGGAAGATGTTGGAAACCACCAAAAAAGATACCCAACATCCAAAGACAAAGGAGAAGCCACAGTAAGACAGTAGGAGGGGCGCAATCACAATAAAATCAAATCCCATACCTGTTGGGCAGATGATCCACAAACTGGAGAATAATTACACTATAGAAATTCTCCCACCAGTGTGAAGGTCTGAACCCCACATCAGGCTTCCCAGTCTGCGGGTCCAGCAGCAAAACTAGTAATCCCCAGGGAACCTGACTTTGAAGGCCAGCAGGACTTGATTACAGGACTTCCACAGGACTGGAGGAAACAGAGACTCCATTCTTCAAGGGCACGCATAAAGTCTTGTGTGTACCAGGAGCCAGGGCAAAAAGAATAGTGACCCCACAGGAGACTGAACCAAATCTACCTGCTAGTGTTGGAGGATCTCCTGCAGAGGTGGGGAGCAGCTGTAGCTCACTGTGGGGATGGAGATGCTGGCAGCAGCAGTTCTGGGAAGTACTCATTGGTGTGAGCCCTCCCAGAGGCCACCATTAGCCCCATCATACAGTCTATATGCTCCAGTGCTGGGTGGCCTCAGCTCAAACAACTAACAGAGAGGGAACACAGCCCCACCCATCAGCAGACAAGTGGATTAAAATCTTACTGAACATAGCGCTGCCCACCAGAACAAGGCCCAACTCTACCCACCACCAGTCACCCCCATCAGGAAGCTTTTTAGATAGCCTCATCCACCAGAGGACAGACAGCAGAAGGTAAAAGAACTACAATCCTGCAGCCTGCAGATCAAAAACAACAATCACAGAAAGTTGGCCAAAATGAAAATGCAGAGGATTATGTCCCAGAAAAAGGAATAAGATAAAACCCCAGAAAAACAACTAAGTGAAGTGAAGACAGGCAACTTTCCAGAAAAAGAATTCAGAATAATGAAAATGAAGGTGATCCAGGATCTCATAAAAAGACTGGAGACAAATATTGAAACAATGCAAGAAGTGTTCAACAAAGACCAAGAAGAACTAAAGAACAAACAGAGGTGATCAATACAATAACTGAAATGAAAACTACGCTAGAAGGAATCAATAACAATATAAATGAGACAGAAGAACATATAAGTGAATGGAAGACAGAATGGTGTAAATCACTGCTGACAAACAGAATAAAGAAAAAAGAATAAAAAGAAATGAAGACAGCCTGAGAGACCTCTGGGACAACATTAAACACACCAACATTTGCATTATAGGGGTCCCAGAAGGAGAAGAGAGAGAGAAAGGACCCAAGAAAATATTTGAAGAGATAATAGCTGAAAATTTCCCTAAAGTGGGAAAGGGAACAGTCAGCCAAGTCTAGGAAGCACAGAGTCCCAGGCAGGATAAGCCTAAGGAGGAACACACAAGACACAGTAATCAAATTGAAAAAATTAAAGACAAAGAAAATGTATTAAAAGCAACAAGGGAAAATGACAAATAACATACAAGGGGACTCCCATAAGGTTATCAGCTGGATTCTCAGCAGACAATCTGCAAGCCAGAAGGGAGTGGCATGATATATTTGAAGTGATGAAAGGGAACCTACCACAAAGAATACTCTACCTAGCAAATCTCTCATTCAGATTTGTCAGAGAAATCAAAAGCTTTACAAGCAAAAGCTAAGAGAATTGAGCACCACCAGACCAACTTTGCAATGAATGCTGAAGGAAATCCTCCAGGCAGAAAAGAGACTAGCAACTTGGAAAAAAAACGTTGTACATATATAGACTGTTATATCAAAACCCCATGGGAACAGCAAACCCCAAAACTATGATAGATACACAAATCCAACAAAATGGCAACCCAAATACAACACTAAATATGGTCATCAAACCACAAGAGAATGAGGAGGGGGAAAAAAGACCTACAAAAACAAACCTAAAACAGAGACCCAGCTCAGACCAAGGGACACATAGAGACTGAAAGTGAACAGATGGAAGAAGGTATTCCATGCAAATGGAAATCAAAAGAAAGCTGGAGTAGCAATATTCATATCAGATAAAATAGACTTTAAAATAAAGATTTTTATAAGAGACAAAGAAGGACACTACATAATGATCAACGGATCAATCCAAGAAGAAGATATAACAATTGTAAATATATATGCACCCAACATAGGAGCACCTCAAAATTTAAGGCAAATACTAACAGTCATAAAGGGGTTAATTGACAGTAACACAATAATAGTGGGGGACTCACTTCATCAATGGATGGATCATCCAGACAGAAAATCAATAAGGAAGCACAGGCTTTAAATGACACATTAGATCAGATGTATTTAATTGATATTTATAGAGCATTCCATCCAAAAGCAACAGAATACACATTTTTCTCAAGTGCACATGGGTCATTCTCCAGGATTGAACACATTCTGGGGTGCAAGGTGAGTTTTGGTAAATTTAAGAAAATTGAAATCATATCAAGCATCTTTTCTGGTCACAATGCTATGAGATTAGAAATAAACCACAAGGAAAAAAAACTCTAAAAAAAAAAACACGTGGGAGAAAAAGATGGTGGCGAAGTAGAGAGACGTGATGCATTGGGAATGCATGGAAGGACGCAGTCATTCCCACAGAGAACCAGCTGAACACCAGCAGACGGCCTCGGACACCAGAAAGGGCTGCGGGGAGCCTGACATAGCCGGTAGGGAGGCATCTACGAGGGCTCAAAGAGGGTGAAGCGGCGGAGCTGTGGCAGATGGGAGGGAGTGAGAAACATACGGAGGGTCCGCAGCACAGCTCAGTGTTCCCGGACCGAGACATCGATCCACAGTTGAACGGAGGGTCCGGGAGCGGGAGCGTGGGAACCGGAGAGCTGGTTCAGGGGGAGAAACATTGTTGCCGGTAGGGTGACGGACCGAGAGGACAGGAGGGAGGAGGTCCGCGGAGAGGAGTGCCCATCCCTGAGAGCTGCCCGGCCATGATGGCGGCTGGAGGCTGCAGGCTCCCGGGCGGGGGGGAGGAGCCATGCGCATAGCCTCTCCCTCTCTTTCGGTACCTCTGCAACAGGCAGTGGAGAGACGCCCCTGGGCCACCTAAGGCTCTCAGGGATAACAAGCACCCTCAGGCACTCGGGCGGGGCTAGATTAAAACTCCTTGCAATGCCAGCAGCAGGGAGGCTGCCGAGAGAAAAAAAAAAAAAACCAGCATCAAAAAGAAAAAAACCCCGAGAGAGGCCCAACTCTAAGACTTTCTGTTTACGCCTGAGCCACCAGCGCCCTCTGCAACAGGCACCTCCAAGCCTGACTGAAACAACAGTGCGCCACTGCTCACTCACTCCCAGGAGAAGGAGCCACTATTGTACCCTCTCCCTCTCCACACACCGATGCTTACAGACGAACAATAAAGGAACCTCTACTGGTCACAGAATACCGCAAAAAAAAAAACAAAAACCGAAGGCAAGGAGAAGGACACTTACAGCTGAGACGCTAAGGAAACAGAAATAGTAGTATCAATACCTATTGAACTGGTCCATTCTGGGATCAGTTCTGGATTTTTTTCTTTTTTTCTTTCTCTCTCTCTCTCTTTTTTTTTTTTTTTTTTTTTTTTTTTTTTTTTTTTTGATTTATTAAATACGATCTTAGCCCTAAGGGATCTACAAGTTTTACAACATAATTTTTTAAGGATATTTTTTATTCTTTTTTTTTTTGATTTATTAAATACGATCTTAGCCCTGAGGGATCTACAAGTTTTACAACATAATTTTTTAAGGACATTTTCTATTCTTTTTTTTTTTTTTGCCTTTTTATATACTTCTATATCTAGCTAAGTTTTTGGTAGTACAGACAAAATATCTCTCATACTTTCCTTTCATCCCTATCTTTTATACACTTCTATTTCTTTCTTTTTCTTTGCATATTTCCAACCACATTATGCTCTTCTGTTCCCCTTTCTCCCAGCCATTTTAAGTGTATTTTATCTTAATATACTTATAAGCAACACTATCGGTCTGCTCAGACTCCTTGCTCTATTCTCCAGAAGATGCACTGCCTTGGTATTAATATTAGGCTTTTGTCTTTATCTTAGTTCTTAGTACAGTTGTCTAATTACATTCTGAGAATCTCCATTCTCTCTGGTGGTACTCCAGCTCATTTCTATATTTGATCCTAGCTTACAAAATCTCCCTGGATTGATGTTTGTATGTGTAGGGTGTTATTTGTTGTTTGTTTGCTTTTGCTTTTGTCTCTGATTTGTTCTGTTTCAGTTGTCAATTTCTGCTGGGTTTCTCTTTGAATATCTGATAGCACACTGGGGTTCTGTCAGGTCTTTCTAGAGCCTTATGTCCTAACGGATTCAATAATTGTGTGTCTTATACATGTATGTGTTTCCTACACTGAATATTCGTTTAATCCAATACTTGGACATTAGTCTGAGGCTTGGACAGTCTTCTATAAACACCTCTATCGCCAGGACAAGCAACCCCAAAAGCTTGGACAACCATGAGGAAACAAAGAAACACCATGCAGGCAAAGGAGCAGGAAAAAAACCCACAAGACCAAATAAATGAGGAGGAAATAGGAAAAATGCCTGAAAAAGAATTTAGAGTAATGATAGTAAAAATGATACAAAATCTCGATAACAAAATAGAGAAAGTACAAGAAACAGTTCATAAGAACTCAGAAAAACAAACAGCAATGGATAACAAAATAACTGAAATTAAAAATACTCTACATGCTATAACCAGCAGAATGACTGAGGCAGAAGAACGAATAAGTGAGTTGGAAGATAGAATGGGAGAAATAAACGCCACAGAGCAGGAAAAAGAAAAAAAAATAAAAAGACTAGAAGACAGCCTCAGAGACCTCAGTGATAACCTTAAACGTACCAACATTCGAATTATAGGCATCCCAGAAGAAGAAGAAAACAAGAAAGGGTCTGAGAAAATATTTGAAGAGGTTCTAGTGGAAAACTTCCCCAACATGGGAAAGGAAATAATTCACCAAGTCCAAGAAGCACAGAGAGTCCCATACAGAATAAACCCAAGGAGAAATACACCAAGACACATATTAATCAAACTAACGACAATTCAACACAAAGAAAAAATATTAAAAGCAGCAAGAGAAAAGCAACAAACAACATATAAGGGAAAACCCATCAGGATAACAGCTGACCTTTCTACAGAAACTCTGCAGGCCAGAAGGGAATGGCAGGATATACTGAAAGTCCTGAAAGAGAGAAACCTACAGCCAAGAATACTCTACCCAGCAAGAATCTCATTCAGATTTGAGGGAGAAATCAAAAGCTTTCCAGACAAGCAAAAGTTAAGAGAATTCAGCACCACCAAACCAGCCTTACAACAAGTGCTAAAGGAACTTCTCTAAGTAGGAAACACAAGAAAAGGAAAACACCTACAAATACAAACCCAAAACAATTAAGAAAATGGTAATTGGAACACACATGTCAATAATCACTTTAAATGTCAATGGATTAAATGCTCCAACCAAAAGACACAGACTGGCTGAATGGATCCAAAAACAAGACCCTTCTATATGCTGCCTACAAGAAACCTACCTCAGACCAAGGGATACATATAGACTGAAAGTGAAGGGATGGAAAAAGATATTCCATGCAAATGGAAGTCAAAAGAAAGCTGGAGTAGCAATACTCATATCAGACAAATTAGACTTGAAAGTAAAGACTATTAAAAGAGAAAAGGAAGGGCACTACATAATGATCAAGGGATCCATCCAAGAAGAACATATCACAATGGTAAATATCTATGCCCCCTATATAGGAGCACCTCAATACATAAGGCAAATGCTAACAGCTATAAAAGGGGACATCGACAGTAACACAATAATAGTGGGAGACTTGAACACCCCACTTACATCAATGGACAGATCATCCAAACAGAAAATCAATAAAGACACACAAGCTTTAAATGACACATTAGACCATCCCGACTTAATTGATATTTATAGGACATTCCATCCAAAAAAGACAGACTACACTTTCTTCTCAAGTGCACACGGAACATTTTCCAGGATAGATCACATCTTGGGTCACAAATCAAACCTCAGCAAATTCAAGAAAATTGAAATCATATCAAGCATCTTCTCAGACCACAACGCCATGAGACTAGATATCAATTACAGGAAAAAAACTGCAAAAAATACAAACACATGGATGCTAAACAATTCACTCTTAAACAACCAAGGAATCACTACAGAAATCAAAGAGGAAATCAAAAAATATCTAGAAACAAATGACAATGAAAACACAACAACCCAAAACCTATGGGATGCAGCAGAACACAAAGAAACCCCAAAGTGAGCAGAAGGAAAGAAATCATAAAGATCAGAGCAGAAATAAATGAAAAAGAAAGGAAAGAAACCATAAGAAAAATAAATAAAACTAAAAGCTGGTTCTTTGAGAAGATTAACAAAATTGATAAACCATTAGCCAGACTCATCAAGAAAAAAAGGGAGAAGTTGCAAATCAACAGAATTAGAAATGAAAAAGGAGAAGTCACAACGGACACCTCAGAAATACAAAACATCATGAGAGACTACTACAAGCAACTATATGCCAATCAATTGGATAACCTGGAAGAAATGGATACATTCTTAGAAAAATACAATCTTCCAAGACTGAACCAGGAAGAAATAGAAACCATGAACAGACCAATCACAAGTACAGAAATTGAGGCAGTGATTAAAAATCTCCCAACACACAAAAGCCCAGGACCAGATGGGTTCACGGGCGAATTCTATCAAACATTTCGAGAAGAGTTAACACCTATCCTTCTCAAACTCTTCCAAAATATTGCAGAAGGCGGAGCATTCCCAAACTCATTCTACGAGGCTACCATCACCCTGATACCAAAACCAGGCAAAGATGTCACAAAAAAAGAAAACTACAGACCAATATCACTGATGAATATAGATGCAAAAATCCTCAACAAAATACTAGCTAACAGAATCCAACAGCACATTAAAAAAATCATACACCATGATCAAGTGGGGTTTATCCCTGGGATGCAAGGATTCTTCAATATACGCAAATCAATCAATGTGATACATCATATCAACAAACTGAAGGATAAAAACCATATGATCATTTCAATAGATGCAGAAAAAGCTTTTGACAAAGTTCAACATCCATTTATGATAAAAGCTCTCCAGAAAATGGGCATAGAAGGAAATTACCTCAACATAATAAATGCCATATATGACAAACCAAAAGCCAACATCGTTCTCAATGGGGAAAAACTGGAAGAATTCCCCCTAAAAACAGGAACAAGACAAGGGTGTCCACTCTCACCACTATTATTCAACATAGTTTTGGAAGTTTTAGCCACAGCAATCAGAGAAGAAAAAGAAATAAAAGGAATCCAAATTGGAAAAGAAGAAGTCAAATTGTCACTCTTTGCAGATGACATGATATTATATATAGAAAACCCTAAAGACTCTACCAGAAAACTGCTAGCACTAATTGATGAGTTTAGTAAAGTAGCAGGATACAAAATTAATGCACAGAAATCTCTTGCATTCCTATACACGAACAACGGAAGAGCAGAAAGAGAAATTAAGGAAACTCTCCCATTCACCATTGCAATAAAAAGAATAAAATACCTAGGAATAAACCTGCCTAAAGAGGCAAAAGATCTGTATGCAGAAAACTTTAAGACATTGATGAAAGAAATCAAAGATGACACAAACACATGGAGGGACATACCATGTTCCTGGATTGGAAGAATCAACATCGTGAAAATGACTGTACTACCCAAAGCAATGTACAGATTCAATGCAATCCCGATCAAATTACCAATGGCATTTTTCACAGAACTAGAGCAAGAAATCTTACGATTTGTATGGAAACGCAAAAGACCCCGAATAGCCAAAGCAATCTTGAGAAGGAAAAATGGAGTTGGTGGAATCAGGCTCCCTGACTTCAAACTATACTACAAGGCCATAGTGATCAAGACAGTATGGTACTGGCACAAAAATAGAAAGGAAGATCAATGGAATAGAATAGAGAACTCAGAAGTAAGCCCAAACACATATGGGCACCTTATCTTTGACAAAGGAGGCACGAGTATACAATGGAAAAAAGACAGCCTCTTCAGTAAGTGGTGCTGGGAAAACTGGACAGCAACATGTAAAAGAATGAAATTAGAACACTTCCTAACACCATACACAAAAATAAACTCCAAATGGATTAAGGACCTACATGTAAGGCCAGACACTATAAAACTCCTCGAGGAAAACATAGGCAGAACACTCTTTGACATACATCAAAGCAACATCCTTTTGGACCCACCTCCTAGAATCATGGAAATAAAATCAAGAATAAAGGACCTCATGAAACTTAAAAGCTTTTGCACAGCAAAAGAAACCATAAACAAGACTAAAAGGCAACCCTCAGAATGGGAAAAAATAATTGCCTATGAAACAACGGACAAAGGATTAACCTCCAAAATATACAAGCAGCTCATGAAGATTAATACCAAAAAAGCAAATAACCCAATCCACAAATGGGCGGAAGACCTAAATAGACATTTCTCCAAAGAAGACATACAGATGGCCAACAAACACATGAAACGATGCTCAACATCACTCATCATCAGAGAAATGCAAGTCAAAGCCACAATGAGGTATCACCTCACACCAATCAGAATGGCCATCATCACAAAGTCTGGAAACAACAAATGTTGGAGAGGGTGTGGAGAAAAGGGAACTCTCCTGCACTGTTGGTGGGACTGTAAGTTGGTACAGCCACTATGGAAAACAATTCGGAGGTTCCTTAAAAAACTACAAATAGAACTACCATATGATCCAGTCATCCCACTCCTGGGCATATACCCAAAGAAAACCATAATCCCAAAAGAAACTTGTACCATAATGTTTATTGCAGCACTCTTTACAATAGCCAGGACATGGAAGCAACCGAAATGCCCATCAACAAATGAATGGATACAGAAGATGTGGCATATATATACAATGGAATATTACTCAGCTATAAAAAGGGATGAGATGGAGCTATATGTAATGAGGTGGATAGAACTACAATCTGTCATACAGAGTGAAGTAAGTCAGAAAGAGAAGGACAAATATTGTATGCTAACTCACATATACGGAATCTAAAAATGGTACTGATGAACTCAGTGACAAGAACAAGGATGCAGATACAGAGAATGGACTGGAGAACTCGAGGTATGGGAGGGGGCGGGGGGTGAAGGGGAAACTGAGAAGAAGCGAGAGAGTAGCACAGACATATATATGCTACCAACTGTAAAATAGTCAGTGGGAAGTTGTTGTATAACAAAGGGAGTCCAACTCGAGGATGGAAGATGCCTTAGAGGACTGGGGCAGGGAGGGTGGGGGGGACTCGAGGGGGGGGGCGTCAAGGAAGGGAGGGAATATGGGTATATGTGTATAAAAACAGTTGATTGAACCTGGTGTACCCCCAAAAAAATAATAATAATAAAAAAAAAAAAAAAACATGTGGAGGCTAAACAATATGCTACTAAACAACCAATGGATTACTGAAGAAATCAAAGAGGAAATCAGAAAATACTTACAGACAAATGAAAAATGAAAGCACAACCATCCAAAACCTATGGGAATCAGCAAAAGAAATTCTAAGGGGGAAGTTTAAAGCAATACAATCTTAATTCAGAAAACAAGAAATATCTCAAAGAAACAACAACCTAACTTAACACCTAAAGCAACTAGAGAAAGAAGAACAAACAAAACCCAAAGTTAGTAGAAGGAAAGAAATCATAAAGATCAGAGCAGAAATAAATGAAATAGAGACAAAGAAACAATAGCAAAGATCAATGAAACTAAAAGCTGGTTCTTTGAGAAGATAAACAAAATTGATAAATCTTTATCCAGACTCATCAAGAAAAAGAGGGAGAGGACTCAAATCAATAAAATTAGAAATGAAAAAGGAGAAGTTACAATTGACACCACAGAAATACAAAGGAACATAAGAGACTACTACAAGCAACTGTATGCCAATAAAAATGGACAACCTGGAAGAAATGGACAAATTCTTAGAAAGGTACAGTCTCCCAAGATCAAACCAGGAAGAAATAGAAAATATGAACAGACCAATCACAAGCACTGAAATTGAAACTGTGATTTAAAAACTCCCAACAAACAAAAGTCCAGGACCTGATGGCTTCACAGGCAAATTCTACCACACATTTAGAGAAGAGCTAACACCTATCCTTCTGAAACTGTTCTAAAAAATTACAAAGAAAGGAAAACTCCCAAACTCATTCTATGAGGCTACCATCACCCTGATACCAAAACCAGGAAAGATATCACCAGAAAAGAAAATTACAGTCAACATCACTGATGAACATAGATACAAAAATCCTCAGCAAAATACTAACAAATTAAATTCAAAAATACATTAAAAGGATCATACACCATGATCAAGTGGGATTTATCCCAGGGATGAAAGCGATTTTTCAATATCTGAAAACCAATGTGTGATATACCACATCAACAAATTGAAGAATAAAAACCATATGACCATCTCAAAGATGCAGAAAGAGCTTTTGAAAAAATTCAGCATGTTTATGATAAAAACTCTCCAGAAAGTTGGCATAGAGGGAACATACCTCAACATAATACAGGCCATATATGACAAACCTACAGCTAACATCATACTCAGTGGTGAAAAGCTGAAAGAATTTCTTCTAAGATTAAGAACAAGACAGGGATGTTCACTCTCACCACTTTTATTCAACATAGTTTTAGAAGTCCTAGCTATGGCAATCAGAGAAGTAAAAGAAATAAAAGGACTCCAAATTGGAAAAGAAGTTAAACTGTCACTGTTTGCAGGTGACATGATTCTATACATAGAAGGTCCTGAAGATGCTCAAAGAAAACTACTATAGCTCCTCAATGAATTTGGTAAAGTTTCAGGATACAAAATTAATACACAGCAATCTCCTGCATTTCTATACACTAGCAGTGAAGTATCAGAAAGAGAAATTAAAGAAACAATCCCATTTACCATCATATGAAAAAGAATAAAACATGTAGGCATAAACCTACCTAAGGAGGTAAAAGACCTGTCCTCTGAAAACTGTAAGTTGCTGATGAAAGAAATCAAAGAAGACACAAACAGATGGAAAGATATACCATGTACTTGGTTTGGAAGGATCAATATTGTGAAAATGACTATACTACCCAAAGCAACCTACAGATTCAATGCAATCCCGATCAAATTACCAATGGCATTTTTCACAGAACTAGAACAAAAAAACTTAAAATTTGTATGGAAACACAAAAGACCCCGAATAGCCAAAGCAATCTTGATTAAAAAAAAAAAAATGGAGCTGGAGGAAGCAGTCTCCCTGACTTCAGATTACACTACAAAGCTATAGTCATCAAAACAGAATGGTACTGGCACAAAAACAGAAATATAGGTCAGTGGAACAGGATAGAAAGCCCAGAAATAAACCCACAAACCTATGGTCAATTAATCTGTGGTAAGGGAGGCAAGACTACACAATGGTGGAAAGACAGTCTCTTCAACAAATTGTGCTGGGAAAACTGGACAGCTACATGTAAAAAAATAAATTAGATCATTCTTTAACACCAGGCACAGAAATAAGCTCAAAATGGATTAAAGACCTAAATGTGAGACAGGATACTATAAAACTCCTAGAGGAAAACATAGGCAGAACACTCTGACATGAATCACAGCAATATCTTTCTGATCTGTCTCCCAGAAAAATGGAAATAAAAACAAAAATAAACAAATGGGACCTAATTAAACTCACAAGCTTTTGCACAGCAAATAAAACCATAAACAAAATGAAAAGACAACACACAGATTGGGAGAAAATATTTGCAAATGATATGACCAAAAAGGGATTAGTCTCCAAAACTTACAAACAGCCTATGCAGCTTAATATCATCAAAACAAACAACCCAATCAAAAAATGGGCAGAAGACCTAAATAGACATTTCTCCAAAGAAGACATACAGAAGGCCAAGAGGCACATGAAAAGATGTTCAATATTGCTAATTATTAGAGAAATGCATATTAAAGCTACAATGAGATAGCACCTCACACCAGTCAAAATGGCCATCATCAAAAAATCCATAAACAATAAATGCTGGAGAGGGTGTGGAGAGAAGCGAACCCTCCTACACTGTTGGTGCGAATGTAAATTGGTACAGCCACTATGGAGAACGGTATGGGTGTTCCTTAAAAAACTAAAAATAGAGCTACCATATGACCCTGAAATTCCACTCCTGGGTGTATATCCAGAGAAAAACATGGTCCGAAAGGATACATGCACCCCAATGTTCATCGCAGCACTGTTTACAATAGCCAAGACATGGAAGCAACCTAAATGTTCATCAACAGAGGAATGGATAAAGAAGATGTGGTATGTATATACAATGGAATATTACTCAGCCATTAAAAAGAACAAAATAATGCCATTTGCAGCAGCATGGATGGACCTAGAGATTGTCATACTGAGTGGAGTCAGTCAGACAGAGAAAGAGAAATATAGTATAATATTCCTTACATGCAGAATCTAAAAAGAAATGATACAAATGAACTTATTTACAAAACAGAAAGAGACTCACAGACTTAGAGAGTGAACTTGTGGTTACCAGGGAGGAAGAATGGGAGGAAGGGATACTTAGGGAGTTTGGGATCTACATGTACACACTGCTATATTTAAAATGGATAACCAACAAGGACCTACTGTATAGCACAGGGAACTCTTCTCAATGTTATGTGGCAGCCTGGATGGGAGGGGAGTTTGGGGGAGAATGGATATATGTCTATGTATTGCTAAGTCCCTTTGCTGTGCACCTGAAACTATCACAACACTGTTAATCAGCTATGCTCCAATATAAAATAAGTTAAAAAAATCATAGCCCTTGCCAAGGACCAGTTTTCTTGTGGTAAAAGAGCTCCCCAAAATGGGTGCTACCAGTGTCTGTGTCCCCAAGAGGAGTCCCAGTTGCCTCATGCCTCCCTGAGAGGTTCTTTAAGATGAGCAAGTCTGACTCAGGGTCCTTTCAAATTACTGCCTCTGCACAGGGACACAGACTGTGTGAGATTTTACACACCTTTGAAGAGTGGAGTCTGTTTTCTATAGCTCTCTGGCTCTCCTGTCCACAAGCCTGGTAGGGCTTCAAAGCCAGATGCTGTAGGGGCTTGGCTTCCCAGTACAGGACCCTCAGCCTGCCCCCATGGGGCTTGGACTCTTTGTTCCTTGGGGAGAACCTTTGCAATTGTGATTATTCACCCATTTATGGGCTGCTTATCTGGGGGTGTGGGTCTTGACTATACTGACTCTCTTCCCCTCCTACTTGTCCCATTGTGGTTCTTTATGTCTTTAGCTGTGGAAAATCTTTTCTGCTAGACTTCAGGTCATTCTCTTCAGATCATTCTATTTAAAGATAGTTGCTCTTTAAATAGTTGTAATTTTGATGTGTCCATGGGAAGAGGTGGGCTCAGGGTCTTCCTACTCCACCATCTTGTCCACATTGTTAAATTTACTTTTGATGACATTTCCAAGTCACATGAAATGGATACACATTTTTGATTCTGAATGTTTTCTCCTATGCAGGAGGAATTCTGTGATCATTCAGCTAATCAATAGCTCTATCATATAAAATAGAAAGGTGCCATATGTTTAGGCCTGATTTTGTGAAGATAATGCTCTAATGGCTTACCTGGTTTGTGTACCATTGTAGTAACTACTCCTGATAGGTGAGTCCATGTAATTCAGAGAACTTCAACAAATAATTGAAACACAATTTTAACTTTGGACAATTGTCCTGGGCGGGCAATTATACAACAAATGTAGAACTCTTATTATTCTCAGTATTTCATATACATATATCACCTACTCTAATGAAGACTAATTCTTCCTCTTTAAAATATTAAACTCATAAGCAGAACTGTCAAAGGAAATGTCCATTTTATATACAAACAGAGATGTTTATCATTTTCATGGCCTTCATTCTGGTGACCTACTTTTTTCCACCTTGAACTCTTTTTATTTGCACAATAACTATCATTGTTTAAGTGCTCTGCAATTAGCCTATGTTCACAATTGTTCAAAATTCTATCCCAAAGAGAGACTTCCTCAGCTGTCATTCTATTTCTGGTCCTTTTGGTACAATAAATACCAGTGTGCTGATGAAATGATGGGGATAATTATCTTTTACCACCCTTTATTTTTTATTGAAGTATTGTTGAATTATATCAGTTTCAGGTGTACAGCATAGTGATTTGGTATTTTTGCAGATTATACTCCATTATAGTTATTGTAAAATAACGGGTATGATTCCCTTTGCTATACAATATATCATTGTGGCTTATTTATTTTATACACAGTAGATTGTACCTCTTAACTGTCCTATTTTGTCACTCTCCCCTTCCACCTCCCCTCTGGTAACAACTAGTTTTCTATATTTGTGAGTCTGTTTCTGTTTTGAATATACATTCATTTGTATTATTTTTTATATTCCACAAATAACTAATATCATACAGTATTTGTCTTTGTTTGTCTGACTTATTTCAGTGAGCATAATATTCTCTAGGTCCATCCATGTTGCTGCAAATGGCAGAATTTCTTTCTTTTTTTAAGGCTGAGTAGTATTCTTCTTAATCCAGTTGTCTGTTGATGGGCATTTGGGTTGCTTTCATGCCTTGCCTATTGTAAATAGTGCTGCTATGAACATTGGGATGCATGTATCTTTTCAAATTAGTATTTTTGTTTTTTCAGAATATATACCCAGTAGTGGAACTGCTGGAGCATATGGTAGTTCTATTTTTAGTTTTTTTGAGGATTCTCCATACTGTTTTCCCTAGTGGCTGCACCAATTTATGTTTCCACCAACAGTGTAAAAGAGCTTCCTTTTCTCCATATTTTCCCCAACATTTGTTATTTATAGACTTATTAATGATAACCATTCTGATAGCTGTGAGGTCATATCTTGACATACAGATAGCTAATAGGCACATGAAAAGATGCTCAACAGTGCTAATTATTACCACCCTTTATAAAATGACTTCTCTTTTTGGTGGGGGTTTATTATATAACTTATGTTTTAAAATATTAAATCTACTTTTACTGCAATGGGGATACAATTTTATCAACTCAGATATAAGAAAAATACATAACTGTGTTTTTAAAAGTACAATGCATTTAATTTATTTCATGACCCATTTTAACATGGGAAAAGGAACTTAGCCTCCATAAATGCATGATTCTTGTCCTTTTACCAAGTGACAGATAAGATGCAGTGGGAAGGTGGTGCTTATGATGTCCAGCTTTTGATGGCTGTTAGAAGGAGTGTGGAGAAGGAGAGTTGTATCTTACTTTCCATATCAGGTGCTCACAAGGATATCTCCTGAGGTGTGTGTCATCCCTTCTGATCCTCTGTCATCAATCCATGCACACTCTCTTTGAGATGTCCCTTGCTTCTATTGCCTAGCCTCTTCAGATTCCATCAGTGTCACACTTGAGGTCATGGGAGTCTCTGCAAGGCTGTTTTAGTTCTTGTTTCTTTAGATGTGATCCTCTTTGCCCTCAGGGATTTTCCCAGCAAAAGGGTACATGTTCTCTCTCTATCTCTCTCTTTCACTCTCTCTTTCGCTCACTCTCTCTCTTCTGTAAATAGTTACAGGTATTCTCCTAGGTCTGTCCTCTTCCTCCTGGCTCATGGGAAACATTTCTTCATCTAAGGGGCTTTCTTCTGTTCTATGGACGCTCACTACAAACTTAAAAAGTACAGATATTTTCTCTCTCACAATGGTGTGTGCTTTTTGATAAAAACAAAATGGCAAGAAGATCCTTGTTAGCTACTTCACCTACTCTACTTCACTAGAATAAAGCACACTCGGCTGGTTGGTGTAGGCAAAGCCCAAGAGAAGAAAAAACAGAGGGACAATCAGTTAAGTAAACAGCAGCAGCAGCAGCAGCATTGTCCTGCCACAATTTAATTTGTTTTATGGCTATTTCATATCTTTCCCCTTCTGCCAATTACCTAAAAGCTCCTTGCACTGACGATTTCCTCCATCTCTCTGTCATTCCTTCCTCATCTGTGCTGCTCTCACTAGTTCTTGCCAGTGGAATAAACACATAAACCTTGATGGATGGCTTGTTGCCTGTCAAATTTTACTTCAAGTTTATGTCATATAAAATCGTGAAGCTAGTTATTTTTGTGATTAAAATATTTTTATAAGGCCTGGCTTTTAACTTTGTCTTTTCTGGTTGGCCTGAGGATCAATGAATTGAAATAACAAATTTCTGATAGCTGTGAAATTGTCATCAATAGAGTGATGGCCACATTTATCTTCCTAGATAGATCTGTCAAAATACATCAACTCTTCTAGAGCTTAGCAAAAGTAGCAATAACCTAACTAGCCCTTTAACAAGCTTATTCTCAGATGGACTGTTGATAGCTATTCAGAAATAACAACTGTGCTAAATATTTTTCTAAGAGGCAGAACATAAAGATTTTAAAGTTCCAATTTCTGCTTGACAAATAAAATGACCAATAATCCTGCTAAAAGGATTTTGAAATCCATGGGATTACTTTCCTTTAAAGCAAAACAAAACAAAAATGAGAAGAATGATGCAGATTTCCTTTGCAGCCATTTCAAATAAGTGGAGGAAAAGTGCTATGATAAATATTGTTTTCTTTTTAAACACCTCTTTATACATATTCATTGAGCAGTCATTTTTTCTGTTTATGTATTCCAGACCAGTTGTCAAAAATGTTTTTAGCCTTGTGAAAAAATTATTTTTATAGGTTAAGAAATATTTTTATGTTCTGTTTCAGTGCTCTTTAAAATAGTAGGTTCTGTAAAAATACACAATATATTATGGGTGCCATGAGGCAAATGATGAAACTGCAGAGATGTTGATCACTTTTTTCTAGAGTGAAAAAGCAGGGTAAATAGTAGGGAGAAGTGAGAGAGCATAAAGCTTCTGGAAAGTCTTAATAGGATGCTACTGATGCTAAAGCTACTGATGCTAAAGGATGTTACTGATGCTACTGATGGGGGGGGACTTTTGGAAGGGTAAGTATATTACATTTCTCTAGAATTTTCTCTTGATGTTAAGCTACTAGTGAGAAAGGATGTAGGAAAACTGAGTGGAAGACTTACATTTCCACTTATATGCACATCAGACCCCGAAATTGATCTTTTGCTGAAAAACTCTCAAATTATGAATAAAATAATTCCAATAATCATAAATGAATTGGTGATCTTGCAAGGAAGTGAGTACATTTTCTGTACCAAAACACCTAGTGAAAGTAAGATATCAGAAAGGACAGTGGAGCATGGAAACTTATTTTTTATCGTGAACACATTTGCTAAACTTTGTACAATTGAGTTTTACTTTTCATGGCCTCACTAGCTACTTGATAAGTGAGATAAAATACAGACCTCAACCAAGTCGGTGAGTTTAATAGAATATAATTCTTCACTATGCCTGAGATTCCACAGATTACAACCTCAGCATAAGGGTGAACTAGAAATAAATCAAGCACTTGTTTCTCTTACTATGTCAGGGAAAAATTATTGCCTTAAAGTTGGTGCTGAGTAGAAACCAGGAAAAGAAAAGCATTAAGAATTTGGTACTATAAGCTTCATGTTGTATTCAGCCTGAATTTAAATTTCCTGTGTAGTCTAAACAAAAATTTTATTCTGAGAACTCGAGTTATCCTAGACAACACTAGGTAGATCTGATAATGAAAATCTGATAACATAAAGATTTCCCACAAATAAAATTCCAAGGAAAATGAATAGCTTACAGTTTGAAATAACTAAACCCACAAGGCAACAGAAAATGTAGCATTGGGAAACAAGGCTATGAAAGTTCTAAAGAAAACATAAGAGACATGGAAAAGGGATAAAAAGGTTAACATATATATATTTGGATTCCAGAAGGAGATGAGAATACAAATAGGAAAAAGCAATATCTAAAAATATAATAGCAGGATTTATGAAAGAAATGATTGATGAGCTGAACTTCATTAAATTAAAAACTTATGCTCTGCAAAATATACTGTCAAGAGAATGAGAAGACAAGCCACAGAATGGGAGAAAATATTGCAAAAGACCCACCTGATAAAGGATTGTTATCCAAAAAATACAAAGAAACATTTAAAATTCAACAAGAGAATAAACAACTCAATTTAAAATGGGCAAAACCTCCTAGAGGAAAACTCTTGGACATAAATCACAGAAAGAACTTTTTTGATCCACCTCCTAGAATAATGGAAATAAAAACAAAAATAAATAAGTGGAACCTAATGAAACTTCAAAGCTTCTGCACAGCAAAGGAAACTATCAGCAAGATGAAAAGACAACCCTCAGAATGGGAGAAAATATTTGCAAGTGAATCAACAGACAAAGGATTAATCTCCAAAATATATAAACAGTTCATGCAGCTCAATATCAAAAAAAAACAAACAACTCAATCAAAAAATGGGCAGAAGACCTAAATAGGCATTTCTCCAAAGAAGACATATAGATGGCCAAGAGGCACATGAAAAGCTGCTCAACATCACTAATTATTAGAGAAATGCAAATCAAAATGACAATGAGGTATCACCTCACACCAGTCAGAATGGGCATCAGAAAATCTACAAACAGGAAATGCTGAAGAGGGTGTGGAGAAAAGGGAACGCTCTTGCACTGTTGGTGGGAATGTAAATTGATACAGCCACTATGGAGAACAGTATGGAGGTTCCTTGCAAAACTAAAAATAGAACTACCATGTGACCCAGCAATCCCACTGCGGGGCATATACCCAGAGAACACCATAATTCAAAAAGACACATGCACTCCAATGTTCATTGCAGCACTATTTACAGTAGGCAGGTCATGGAAGCAACTTAAATGTCCATCAGCTGGTGAATGGATAAAGAAGTTGTGGTACATATATACAATGGAATATTACTCAGTTGTAAAAAGGAACAAAATTGGGACATTTGTAGAGACATGGATGGACCTAGAGACAGTCATACAGAGTGAAGTGAGTCAGAAAGAGAAAAAAAAATATCATATATTAACACATATATGCAGAATACAGAAAAATTGTACAAATCAAGTGGTTTGCAAGGCCGAAATAGAGACACAGATGTAGAGAACAAACATATGGACACCAAGTGGGGAAACCAGGGATGGGGGTTGGGGGGGAAAGAATTGGGAGATTGGGGTTGCCATACATACATACCAATAAGAAAAAAAATCAAATTGTACACTTTAAATATATGCAGTTTATTGCATGTCAATTGTATCTCAATAAATGTTCTTAAAGAAAAAAAATAAAAGAGCTTAATGTCTTCAAGAAAAAAGGGCAAAACATCTCAACAGATACCTCACCAAAGAAGATATACTGATGACAAACATACAAAAAGTTGTTAATACCATGCCATTAGGGAATTATAAATTCAAACAATGAAATGCCACTACAAACCTATTAGAATGGTGAAAACTCCCAAAATTGATAATACCAATTGCCAGCAAAGATGTGGAGGAACAGAAGCCCTCATTCATTGCTAGCAGGAATGCAAAATGGTACAACCACTTTGTTTTGTTTTGTTTTATACATTTTTTAATTCATTTTTTTCATTGAAGTATAGTTCACTTACAATGTTGTGTTAGTTTCAGATGTATAGCAAAGTGATTCAGTTATATGCTATATATATATATATATATATATATTCTTTTTCAGATTCTTTTCCCATATAGGTTATTACAAAATATTGAGTATAGTTCCCTGTGCTATACAGTAGGTCCTTGTTGTTTATCTATTTTATATAGAATACAACCACTTTGGAAGGCAGTTTAGCAGTTTCTTACAAAAGTAAAAATACTCACCATATGACCCAGCAATTGTGCTCCCTGTTATTTACCCAAATGACTTGAAAAGCTATGTCCACACAAAAACCTGCACACAGAAATTTAGAGTAGCTTTATTCACAATTACCAAAACTTGAAAACAGCAAATATGTCCTTCAGTAGGTGAATGGACAAACTGTTGTACATCTAGAAAATGGATTATTCAGGGCTAAAGAGAAACAAACTATCAAGCCATGAAAATACATGGAGGAAACTTACATGCATATTGCAAAGTAAAATAAGCCAGTCTGAAAGGTTATATACTGTATGATTCCAACTATATGACATTCTAGAAAAGGCAAAACCATGGAGACAGTAAAACACAGTAAAAAAGACAGGGGCTTGGGGAAGGGAGAGATGATAAGCAGAGAACAGAGGATTTTTAAGACAGTGAAACTATCCTGTATGATACTATAAAAGTAGGTATGCATAATTATACATTTTCCCAAACTCATAGAATGTACACCACCCAGAGTGAACCCTAATGTAAACCACACACTTTAGGTGTTAATGAGGTATCAGCGTAATTCATTGATTGTGAGAAATGCACCACTCTTGTAGGGGATGTTGATAATGGGAGAGGCTGTGCATGAGTGGGGGTAGGCAGTATGTGGGAAACCTCTGTACTCTCTGTTCAGGTTGCTGTGAATATACAACTGCTCTAAATATTAAGCATATTAATAAGATATAATGACTGTTACACACATATATATTCCCTTGATCTGTTAGTAGATAGAGCAAAAAACGATGACATCACTGTAGCAATGAGTACTTCTAACACCCAGATCTTGGTTTCTCAGAACGTTTTTCAATGAAGGAATGCAGGCTTATTAGAGAAATGACTGCTACTAGGGCTGGGGGGGAGGAATATACAAGATGAGTCTGGATAATCTTGTATGGAAATAAGAAAATAAGAAATCACTCAATAAAACAAAACAAGATAAAACACATAAACAAACCATGATAATTTGGAATGTCAAAGGGACACAAGAGCCAAAAGAAAGAGCTCCCAATGCCCAAAGCTAAAGCAATTTGAGCAGCACAATAAAGTAATAATGGATTATAATGCAAAGAGTAAAATTAATATCTTCAAGTCTAAGATGATATAAACGAATGAATAAATAATAAATGAGGGAAAATATAAAGAATTTCTATTTGTGAAAATATTCCAGACAATTTATATAGTTACTCTGCTCTCAAGGACATAGAGTATAACTTCTCAGTTATTAACTGTGGGGTACACAGTGTGACCTCCTTCCAAAGAGTACAGTCAGGAAAGGAGGAAGAAGCATAACCTCGTAATGGAGAAAGCTAACAAACCACTTCAGCCAGGTGATCAAGATTAACAACAATAAATCATGTTGATAATGTGTATGCTTGTTATTCTGTGATGAAAATAGAGCTTTACTTCTGTGGCCTTCCTTCTAAAACACCCACAATTCCAGTCTAATATTAAGAAAAATATCAGATAAATCCCACCTGAAGGAAATTCTATTAAATACCTGATAAGTAACTTCAAAAATGTCAAAGTCATCATAAGAAGGCATACCTGAGAAACTGTCACAGACAAGAGGAGCCACAGGACTAAAGTCATAGGACTAAAAGTAATATGGTATTCTGGATGTGATCCTGCAATAGAAAAAGCATGTTAGGTGAAAACTAAGAAAATCTGAACTTAAACTGTGAACTTAATTTCATATATTAGTATTGATTTGCTATTTGTGACAAATGTACTATAATAATAAAAGGTGTCAGTAATAGAGAGAACTGGATGTGAAGAATATGAGAACTCTCTGCACTATCTTCTAACATTTCCTTAATAATTAAATCTATTAAAGAAATTAAATCTATTATAGAAGTTTTATTTTTTTAAAAAGTATCACAATTTCCCCCAATAATGAAAGACATTAATCCATAGATTTTAAAAGATCAACAATTTCCAAAAAGGGAAAGCAAACCCATGCCTATATATATAAAAGTAAAGTTGATGAAACCCAAAGATAAATAGAATATCCCAAAACTCAAACTGAAAAGACCCATGATGTACAAAACAGCTGCTGTGAGACTGTGACTTCATCAACAGCAATGGAAGGCAGAAGACAAGTATGATAAATGTAGTAATAAAGTCATAAAGATAAGAACAGTAATTGTTGATTAAAACAAAATTTCAGAATATCAACTAAATAACAGTTTAAAAAATACTTATAAAATAGACTGCCTCTTGCAAGACTAACGGAAGAACAGAAGTAAGAAGACATATAATTGACTCAACTCTACTTTTAAATTTAATTTTATTAAAAAAATCTTGCTTCAGCTGTGTGACATATAATTGACAAAAACTGTATATACTTAAGGTTTACAATGTGATGATTTCAAATAAATATACATTGTGAAATTATCATCACAATCAAGCTAATTAGTATTCACTACTTCACAGTGATATCCAATTTTTTTCCTTTTCATCCCTCTATTGCCCTTCTCTCTGGCAACCGCCTATTTGTTCTCTGTATCTATCTTTTTGTTATGTTTGTTTGTTCATTTGTTTTGTTTATAGACACACAAATAAGTGAAATCATGCAGTATTTGTCTATCTTGTTTTACTTAGCATAATACCCTGCAGGTCTTTCCATGATGTTATGTTGCAAATGGCAAAATTTTTTTCTTTTTATGGGTAAGTAATGTTCCATTGTATGTATATATGTACATATATCACATCTTTCCTATCCAGTCATCTGTTGATGGACATTTAGGCTGCATCCATATCTTGGCTGTTGTAAATCATGCTGCAATGAAAGTAGGTGTTTGTATATTTTTTCCAATTAGTGCTTTATTTTCTTTTGGATAAATATCCAAGGGTGGAAATTCTGGACCATATGGTAGTTCTATTTTTTATTTTTTTGAGAAATCTCCATACTGTTTTCTATAGTGGCTGCACTGATTTACATTCCCACCAGGACTGCATGAGGGTTCCCTTTTGTCCACAACCTCACCAACACTTGTTTTTTGTCTTTTTGATAATAGCCATTCTGACTGTCTCACTGTGGTTTTGACTTGCCTTCCCCTGATGATTGGTAATGTTGAGTATCTTTTCATGTGTCTGGTGGCTGCTTATATCTTTTCATTGTGAAAAAGCTTATTCAGATCCTCTGCCAATTTTTTAATCAGGTTGTTTGGTTTTTTTCACATTGAGTTGTATGAGTATGAGTTCTTTGCATATTTTTGGATATTAACCACATGTTGGATATACAGTTTGCAAATATCTTCTTTCATGAAGTAGGTTTCTTTCCATTTTTAATGATAGTTTCCTTGGCTGTGCCAAAGCTCTTTAGTTCAATGTAGTCCCATTTGCTTATTTTTGTTTTAGTTTCTCTTGCCTGAAGAGACCTATCCAAAAAATATTGGTAATGCCAGTGTCAAAGTGTATACTGCTTATGCTTTCTTCTAGTAGTTTTATGGCTTTAGTTTTAACATTTGTCTTTAACCCATTTTGAATTTATTTTTTGCATGTGGTATAAGTAGCTCAGTTTGATTCTTTCACATTTTGCTCTCCTGTTTTCCCAGTACCATTTATTGAAGAGATTATTTTCTCCTCATTGTATATTTTTTGCCTCTTCTGTCCTAGATTAATTGCCCATGTAAGTATGGGTTTATTTCTGGGCTTTCTCTTCCATTCATCTATGTGTCTATTTTTATGACAGTGCCATACTGTTTTGATTACTGTGTCTTTGTAGTATAGTTTGAAATTAGGGAGTGTTATACCTCTAGCTTTCTTTCTTAAGACTGTTTTGGCTATTGGGGGTCTTTTGTGTTTCCATACAAATTTCAGAATTATTTGTTCTAGTTCTGTGAAAAATTCCATGGGTATTTTGATACGGATTGTATTGAATCTGTATTGCCTTGGTTAGTATATTCATTTTATAATATTACTTCTTCAATACATGAGCATGGCATATCTTTCCACTTCTTTGAGTCATCTTCAATTTCTTTCATCAGTGTCTTACAGATTTTCCAGTACAGGCCTTTTACCTTGTTGGTTATATTTATTCTTAAGTATTTTATTCTTTTTGATGCAACTGCAAATGAGATTCTTTTCTTAAGTTCCTCTTTCTGATAGTTCAATATTAGTGTATGAAATGCAACAGATTTCTGTACATTAATTTTGTATCCTACAACTTTGATAAATTTTAATAGATTTTTGATGTGGTCTTTAGCATTTTCTGTATGCAGTATCTCATCATCTTCAAAGAGTGATGGTTTTATTTCTCCCTTTCCAACTTGGATTTTGTTTTTTTTGTGTGTGTCTGATTGCTGTGAATTGGGCTTCTAATACTATGTTAAATAAAAGTGGCAAGGGTGGGTATTCTTATCTTATTCTTGATGTTAGAGGAATACTTTCAGCTTTTCACCATTGAGTATGATGTTAGTTGTGCTATTATCATATATGGCTTTTATTGTCTGACATACGTCCTCACTATACCCACTTTGTTGAGAGTTTTTATCATATATGAATGTCGATTTTTTTCAAGAGCATTTTTCTGCATCTCTTGAGATGATCATATGATTTTTATTCTTCAATTTGTTAATGTGGCGTATCACATTGATTGATTTGCAGATACTGAACCATCCTTTCATCCCTGGGATAAATGCCATTTGATCATGGTACAGCATCCTTTTAATGTATTGTTGGAGCATACCTAACCTGGCTTCCTATTCATGTCCATTTGCATGAAATACCTTTTCCATCCTCTCATGTTCAGTCTGTGTGTGTCTTTAGATCTGAAGTGAGCATCTTGTAGGCAGCATGTATATGGGTCTGGTTTTTTTTTAATCCATTCAGCAACTTTCTATCTTTTGATTGGAATATTTAGTCTGTTTACATTTGAAATAATTATTAAGAGACTTCCCTGGTGGTCCAGTGGTTAAGACTTTGCCTTTCAATGCAGGGGGTGTGGGTTTGATCCCTGGTCAGGGAGCTAAGATTCTACATGACTCACAGTCAAAAAACCAAACATAAAACAGAAGCAATATTGTAACAAATTCAATAAAGACTTAAAAAAATAAAAATTAAAAAAAATATTAAGCAGTATGTATTTATTGCTATTTTGTTAATTGTTTGGGGGTTGTTTTGTAGCTCTTTTTTCTTCCTCTCTTTTTCTTTTCTACTTCCTCCTGTGATTTGATGATTATCCTTAGTGTTTGTTTGGATTCCTTTCTCACTTTTTTGTGTGTATTTATTATTGATTTTGGTTTGTGATTACCAAGAAGTTCATATATAACAGCCTATATTTATATATATGATTAATTTAAGTGATGATTTCTTAAGTTTGAGCACATTCTTAACATTTCTTAAGTTGAACCACATTGTATGATTTTTATTCTTCAATTTGTTAATGTGGTGTATCACATTGATTGATTTGTAGATATGGAAAAATCCTTACATCCCTGGAATAAATTTCACTTGATCATGGTTATGATCCTTTTAATGTGTTGTTGGAGTTGGTTTGCTGGTATTTTGCTGAGGATTTTTGCATATATGTTCATCAGTGATATTGTCCTATAATTTTCTTTTTTTGTGACATCTTTCTCTTGTTTTGGTATCAGGATGATGGTGACCTCATAGGATGAGTTCAGAAGTGTACCTTCCTCTGCAATTTTTTGGACTAACCTCAGAAAGATAGATGTTAACTCTTCTCTAAATATTTGATAGAATTCACCTGTGAAGCCATCTGGTCCTGAACTTTTGTTTGTTGGGAGTTTTTAAATTAGTGATTCAATTTCATTAGTGGTAATTGGTCTGTTCATATTTTCTATTTCTTCCTTTCTAAGAATTTGTCTGTTTATTTTTCTAAGTTGCCCATTTTATTGGCATATTTGTTCACAGTATGATCCTTTGTATTTCTGTGATGTCCATGGTAAGTTCTTTTTCATTTCTGATTTTATTGACTTGGTCACTGTCTTTTTTTTTCTTTTTATGAGTCTGGCTAAAGTTTTATCAATTTTGTTTATCTTTTCAAAGCACCAGCTTTTAGTTTCATTGATCTTTTCTATTGCTATTTTCTTAATTGTTTTGGGGTTGTTTTTTCTCCTCCTGGGACCCCTATAATGTGAATCAGAGTGCTTGATATTGTCCCAGTGATCTCTTAAATAGTCTTCATTTCTTTTCATTCTTTTTTCTTTTTTCTGTTTGGTGGCAGTGATTTCCACAACTCTGTCTTCCAGCTCACTGATCCATTCTTCTCCCTCATGTAGTCTACTACTGATTCCTTCTAATGTATCTTTCATTTCAGTTATTTTATTCTTCAATTCCATTTTGTTGTTCTTTATATTTTCTAACTCTTTGTTAAAAACTTTTTGTAACTTCTCACTCTGAGCATCCATTCTTTTCCTGAGTTCTTTGATCATCTTTACAATCATTACTCTGAACTCTTTCTCAGGTAGTTTGCCTATCTCCATATCACTTATCTCTTCTTCTGAGGTTTTGTCTTGTTCCTTCTTCTAAAACATATTCCTCCATCACCTCATTTTGTCTAAATTGTTAATTGTATTTTTATGTATGTGGTATGTTAGTTACATTTCTTGACTTTGGAGAAGTGTCCCTCTGTAGGAGACATCCTATGCATACCAGCAATGTACTCCCTCCTCATCACCCAAGGACCAGGCGCCAGGTGGTCCCAGGGTAGTGTTTGGCCTGTGTTTGCAGATTTGATCTGCAAGCTATAAGACTGTAGTTTTCTTGCTGCTAGTGTCTGCCCTCTGGTGGTTGAGACTGATCTAGAGGCTTGTGCAGTTTTGCTGGTGGGAGGGGCCAGTGCCTGCCCACTGGTGGGTAGAGCTGTGTCTTGGGCCTCTGCTGGACAGGCCTGTGTCTTGGGGCATGTCTAGAGGCAGCTGTGGACTCAGGAAGTCTTTAGGCAGTCCATCTGCTGATGGGTGGAACTGTATCCCTGCCTAGTTTGTTGTTTGGCCTGAGGCATCCCAGCACTGGAGACAACAGGCTATTAGGTGGGCCAATTTTTTGGTGCCAAAATGTCATTGGCATCTTTGTTATATCTTTAGTTGTGGAAAATCTTTTCTGCTAGCCTTCAGTTCATTCCATTGATAGTTGCTCTGTAAATAGTTGCAACTTTGGTGTACCTATGGGAGGAGGTGATTTCAGGGTATTTATTTCTACTCTGCCATCTCAGACCGCAGGTCTATTATTTTAAAGTTTAATACAGTAAATGAATTTCTTTTAAAATTTCTTTAAATGAATATTTATGAAATATAAACTGAAAATTTTTAAATGTAAATAAATTGGAATGACTATATAATTATTATATTTATATGAAGGCATATTTTATAACATGATTTTTTTAAGTTGGTAATAACATTGAAAATTTCTTACTGTATATTAGGTTAAATAAAATATAACTAAATGGCCAAACATCATTATATAATATGATCAGAAATATGTAAAGTACATTGAAAATACTGGGAGAAATTTACCAAATTTGTGTTGTATTTTCCCCTACATTGCCCTAGTTTTAAAATTCTACTCATTCATACCTAATTTATGCTAGGTGTTATATTAAAATGATAATAATAGAGTGAATTCTTTCTGTCTATATGATCTTAACACTCTATACCTTTTATCTTAGTTAGTTTGGGCTGCTATAGCAAATTACCATAGACTGTGTGACTTAAACAACAAGCATTTATTTCTCACAGTTCTAGAGGCTAAAAGTCCAAGATGAGAGTGACAGCCTAGTCAGGTTCTTGGGAGATTTTTTTCTGTCTTTCTTGAGGGCCATCTTCTCTCTGTGCTTTCACACAGCAGAATGGCTTTTAAGGGCACTTTCGTGAGGGCTCCACTTCATGATTTCCCAAAGGCCCATCTTCAAATATCATGACATTGGGATTAGAGTTTCAACCCATGAATTTTGGGGAGAAACAAATGTTTATTCTATTGTACTTTTATTGTCCCTTTTACCCAGAAGTTCCCAGAAATCAGCTCAGAGTATGAAATGACAGTAAATTTGAGAAAATCACAGATTGTCTTCAGCTTTTGCTAATTTTTTCTTTACTTAGAAATTTTCATTTATGTCAGAATTTAAGAATATGATGGATCTTTTTTACTATTAAAAGCATTTCTAGTACCTTTTAAGATGAGTGACATAGTGTTTTTTGAACTTTGGAGACTAATAAAAATGTGTTTAATATATTTTCATTTGGGGCACCTATTGTACACCAGTACCACATTAGCCATCAAGGATTTCTAAATATGAGTAAGGCACAGTACTTGGTCTTAAGGTAATTATATCTAACGGAAGTGAGATACAGATATATAAGCCATAGTAATTTTGCCAAGGAGAATAAAATAAATGCTATCATAAATATTAAAATGACCCATTATAACAGTTTAGGGGAGGAAAGTGATGAATATTTATTCTGTATCTGACACTGTGCTTGAAGTTTTCGCAAATGTAAGTGTCAAATTTTATTTTGAGGGTAAGAGATGCTAAGTAAAATGTTTAAGTTATTACAGATAGTATTTTTTGAAATTAGGATTTAAACTCAAGGGGAACTGAGTAACTCTACCATAAGACTATGGGAGTGATAATGGGCTTCCCAGACAAGGTGATATTTTAGCTGGGATTTAATGGTACAGTAGAATTTGATACATAGGAAAAGGCTCAAGGGAATTTCTAACTTAAGATAACATATATCCTTTGTGCCTCTCTCAATTCTTTAATTTTCTATACCCTACTCTAGTACTCATACATTGATGACTATATTTTAAGATGGCAAAAGTATACACGTGTGACACCCCACAAATATTATCTAGAGTGAGTCCAGCCATCTCAAGTTGTTTTTCCCAACCTGATTATTCTGATCTTTATAAAACTTTATGGGGCTTCCTAGGTGGTGCAGTGGTTAAGAATCCACCTGCCAATGCAGGGGACACAGGTTCGATCTCTGCTCCAGGAAGATCCCACATGCCTCCGAGAAACTAAGCCCGTGTGCCAAAACTATTGAGCCTATGCTTTAGAGCCCATTAGCTACAACTATTGAGCCCATGTGCTGCCAACTACTGAAGCCCACACGCCTAGAGCCCATGCTCCGCAACAAGAGAAGCCACGGCAATGAGGAGATCGCGCACCACAACGAAGAGTAGCCCCCACTCACTGCAACTAAAAGAAAGCCTGCGCACAGCAAAAAGACCCAACACAGCCAATACAATAAATAAATAAATGAATAAATAAATAAATTTATAAAAAAAGAAAAAACCTTATGAATGAAAATAAACATGTGGAAATGCAAAATTCATAAAGATAGTATTTTCAAAAATTTGGGGGTGGAGTTATGCTCCAAATTTACACACTCTAGTCTTACACTCTTATCACTAACCAGGTTCCGTATACACAATATAAATGTTAGATTAGGGTCACAATGAGTTAAGAACTTTGAGAAATCATAGAAATGTAAATCTTTCCAAGCTAACAGCTAGCACAGACTAAGGATTTTCATTACATGGGCACCATCTCGCCAGTCTTTGTAGATTATCCTATCAATAAAAAATTATACACCAAGCCATGAAAAGTGGTTCTTTGGAGATACGTCTTTTGCCAGAAATCAGTTTTGCCCAACAGAATGTCTCTGATTGCCATAATGAAAGATAAAATCTTAGGTAGGAAGGGAACTTAGGAGTTCATCTATTCTACTAATCTGTCTCTTGATAGGACCACACCTAAGCCTGTTTTGAAATATGATATTGTTTTGTTTTTCAGACCTCCAGAAAAATAAGCAATAAAACTTCTTCAGGTGCCCAATTAATGTCAAGTTGTCTGCTAGGTAGAAAAACCTTTCATTCTAGTTTCAATTGTCTCTTAGAAGAAATTCAGTGCCTTGCTTTCCTCCTCCTTCCCTCAATCTTACCCATTAAATGCCCTTTATATCTTTGAAGTAGATTGTTAAATTAAGCCCCAAACTCTAATTTCCATCCTAAATAATCCTAGTTTTTCTAATATTTTTCTAATATTGTCTCACAAACATTATTTTTCTGCTTTTTAAACATCTTCTTTAATTAGAAATAAATCATTTCCAAATTCCACATATCATTCATTGGTCACGATGCCCAGAAAACTATACTCCAGGGTTACATGTAAAGAGTTGGGGGATTTGGGACCTTTGCAGAGGAAGATAAAAAGGAAAATTATAATTTTGCTGTCATTCACTACAGTTTTATGCACTGAAGTCATATTAAAAAGAATGATAAAGGACAGTGATGAGAGGTAAAAACAAGGTGAAATGTCACAAATAAACAGGAGTTTCATGCAGAAGAGTGTGCAAGAAATTGGGTTAGGAAAAGGAAAACTAGGATTTTTCACAGACCTTGTCTGGTCTGAGCATGATCTTCAGGTACTAAATGTGCTTCACTGAATTGGGTGTGTTTAGTAGAGAAAATGAAGAAAATTCCTCCTCCATGAAGTCTGCCTGACACCTATCAGCATGCTTGTAACCTAATTGATTCTTGTGTGATGAGAAACATATGTAAAGACCCCTACCCTCCACTTCACATTATGTGCTAAGGTGTGCTTGTTTACAGACCTTGCTATCTTTCTGCTTAAGGGTTATTCTTTCATTTATAGTCATGCTTGCAGACCCCCCGGCCTTCTCCACACAGGGCTTGTGGTTGTGGTTTCTCCTGTATGTATGTGCCACCACAGCTCACACTGGTGAGGGCAACACTTAAATTGCACTGATGAATTCAGACATAACCAATAAATGTGGGCACAGAGTCAATAAGCTCTGAATGAACAAGTGAATCAGAATGGGACAATGTTGAGGAGTTATTGCTGCCAGAGTGAGAACAAGTTGACAGAGAAATGTTGGAAATAATCATAGAGCAAGTAACATGTAATTAATGAGAGAAAATGAAGGGAAAGGAACTAAATATAGAATAAAGAATTCCAAAGTAATGAGTAAAAGAAGAAGTATTATCCTAGTGAGTTGTGACAGGACAGTATTTGAAAAATATATTAACAGATTTTCATTCTCCATTTACCCTTATTTTGTTTGTCTTCTTTGGACTTCCTGAGTTTAAAGGTGTTCTTCACTCTGCTGAAGGAAGATAGTGCAGTAAACTTGGGATAGTGAAGTGCCATGGTTCTGCACCTGGAAGCAGCATCAGCACCTGGAAATGTACCCAGATGCTGCATCCTCCAACCAGATGTAGTACATCAGACTCTGGGGCTGTACCTTGCAGTCTGTGATTTAATAGTCACCTCAAGGTGATTCTGATGCAGCTGAAGTTTGAGAATCCCTCATACAGTGGATGAAACAGATCCCCCACTTTAGGACTGAGATCCTTATCACTTCAGCTGTTGGGTGTACAGCTTACCTATGGCTCCAGGAGTTGCCATGACTAAAA
Organism: Hippopotamus amphibius kiboko; assembly: GCF_030028045.1. Lineage (NCBI taxonomy): Eukaryota > Metazoa > Chordata > Mammalia > Artiodactyla > Hippopotamidae > Hippopotamus > Hippopotamus amphibius. The sequence goes on from NC_080197.1 coordinate 52,621,881, forward strand.
CTAGCAGCTTCATCCAAGGTCCTTTCCCTCTCTGGGATTTGTCCAGTGATTTGTTGGTGAGGGGGCATGAAGTTCAGCCTTTACTTCAATGTGAGCCATCTTTGAAGAGTTGAACCTGCTTCTCCAAGCTCTCTGCCAGATCTATGTGGCCTCTGTCACACCTACATCCTGTTGAACTTCCCCGTTTACTCACTCCTGCTTCCCTCTGTCCCTCCGAGGCATTGTTCTCAAGAGCATCCCCCACATCTCCATCTTTGCGTCTGTTTCCTGAGGAACTGAAGCCTCCTGATTTTCATGTAACTGGAGGAGGTCATTGAGAGGACATGCCCGCCAGCTGACCTATGCATGGATCGATCAGAGACCCCTTATACCCTCCCCTGTATTTGGAATGTACATTCTGCCTACTATCCCCATGCCAGCAGCCACTTCAAGGATGCAGCCTTGAGAGACTGAGGTGCTGTTGAAAGTATTTGGACTACATATGTGACTGAACCCCATTAAGTCCTATTTATAAACTTTTAAGATTCTGGCATGTAGGTATAGAGATCTGTTCCTCTTGTGGCCACCTGAGAGAAGCCTCATATGTAAGTTCCCTTGCTTATTAAACCTGCCACCTATCAATCTGAAGTAGTATACCTCTTTCTTTGGTCTCTCATTGCCCTCCATGTATAGTGGCCAGTTTCAAATTCTCACCTGGGGAACTCCTGAGGTCACAAACCAACATATGTTCCAAAAGTTCACACACCTGTGTGGGAGTAGGAAGGAGTTCAACAATTAAAAAAAAAATAGCACAAAGATTTGTGAAGAGCAACTTAGGATAGAGGAGTTTCTGCTAAGCTGGCAGAAAGAAGAATGACCAAGAAGTGATAAGTGTATGGGTATTTGTAGACCTGACTGAGAAGGACCCCACACTCACCTTGCTGGGAATAGCCCTGGGGTCAGAAGTAGCAGAGTCATATCTGGGGAAATTGTTAGCCTTACAGAGATTCCAGGGTCTAAAGTACGTCACTAATGAAATAGAGCCAAATTCCTGAAGGGACCAAATGGACAGAATCAAGAGAGGTGGCAGGTTAATATAAATAGATTGAATACCAAGGATGAGATGGTATGACATATGTCTGTGTAGATATTCTTGGGGTCATGTGACATTTAAAATCAGATACTGACCTCTTTTCCCACCAATGTAAGGCATCAAAGGATGGGTGCTATAAACACCCTCTTCTCATTGGACATTACATCTGTCACTTGACAAGAGGAGAAAAATCCTAATTTATGGAGACTATGTTTCTCTTCCAATGTCAGGATGTGACACAAAAGATTAAATAAATTGTAAAAAAAAAAAGTTATAATTTTTTATACCTGATTATGAATTAAGATTTCTATCCCACAGCACAAAATGGAGGGGTTTCTTGCTGTTGCATAAAGCATATTTTTAAAAATAAGCAACCAAACAAAAAAAAATTCCAATTCCAAAGACTCAGAGAAAAGGGGTTTGTAATGGGCAGCAATAGAGGAATCCATTTCATTTGATCATTGCTGAGAAGTACAGTAGTTAAAAGATTCAGAAATAGAATGACAGTTGAGGAAGACTGTTCTTTACAGAACTTTGAGCAATTGTGAACACAGACTACTTTCAGAGTACTTAGACAATGACGTTTTTTCACAGAGACCAGTTTGAGGTGGACTGAAGTGGATTACAAGAATAAAGGCTGTGAAAGTGGTAAATGTCCCTGATCTGATCTAGAAAACACATTGTCTTTTCATGGGCATAATAAATATTTTGGTGAAGTGAGATCAGTTATTATCACTGGAGCCTGTTCTCTTGATAAAGGTATATAATTATATTGTGAATAGTAAGAGCTACATTTACTGAGTAACTGTCATGTGCTGGGTATGGATCTCAAGTTTAAAGTGTGTACCAAATGTTGTTTTTTTTATTATCTCAATAAATTTAGTGAACATCTATCATCTCATATAGATAAAAAATTAAAGAAATAGAAAAACTTTTCTCCTTATGATGAGAACTCTTGGGATTTTTCTCTCTTAACAACTTTCATTTATAACACACAACAGCGTTAATTATATTTATCATGTTATATGCTACATCCCTGTATTATTTATAACTGGAAGTCTGTACCTTTAAAATATATATTTATTTATTATTTTTTCTTCCAGTCTTATTGAGACATGATTGACATCCAGCACTGTGTAAGTTTGAGATGTACAGCCTATGAAGTAACTTAAACATGTCATGAAATGATGGCCACAGTGACTTTAGTGAACATCCATCAGCCCATATAGATACAAAATTAAAGAAATAGAAAAAACATTTTTCCTTGTGATGAGAAACTTCAGGACTTACTCTCAACAACTCTCATATGTAACATACAGCAGTGTTATTATATTTACATCTTGTACAATACACCCCTAGCGCTTATTTATTGTATAACTGGACATTTGTACCTTTTGACTGTCTTCATTCGATTCCCTCTCCCCCAACCCCTCACCCCTGGTAACCACAAATCTGATCTCTTTTTCTATGAGATTGTTTGTTTGTTTTCAAATTATAATTGACCTATAACACTGTGTTAGTTCCTGATACACAGCATAGTCACCTGATATTTCTACACATTTCAAAAAGATCACTACATAAGTCTAGTTACCATCTCTCAACCTATAAATATATTAATTATTGAATATATTCCCCAAACTGTACATTTTATATTCATTTATTTTGCACCTGAAGTTTGTACCTCTTAATCTCCCTCACTTATTTCTCTCATCCTCTCTCTTCCCTCCCCTCTGACAATTACCTGTTTGTTCTCTGTATCAATGACTCTGTTTCTGTTTTGCTGTGTTCTGTTTTTTAGATTCCACAGCATAAGTGAAATCATATGGTATTTGTCTTCCTCTGTCAGGCAAATTTCTCTTCTCGATGAGTCTGGCTAAAAACTTATAAATGTTGTTTATCTTCTCAAAAAACCAGCTCTTGGAATTCCCTGGTGGTGCAGTGGTTAAGAATCCACCTGCCAATGCAAGGAACATGGGTTCATTCCCTGGTCCGGGAAGATCCCACATGCCATGGAGCAACTAAGGCCATGAGCCACAGCTACTGAGTCTGTGTTCTAGAGCCTGAGAGCTACAACTACTGAGCCCACATGCCACAACTACTGAAATCTGTGTGCTCTAGGGCCTGTATGCCACAACTACTTCAGTAGTTGAGCCTGCATGCTGCAACTACTGAAGCCTGTGCAGCTAGAGCCCATGCTCTGCAACAAGAGAAGCTACCACAATGAGAAGCCCACACACCACAACAAAGAGTAGCCCCAGCTTGCCACAACTAGGGAAAGTTCACACACAGCAATGAAAACCCAACACAGCCAATAAATAAATAAATAATAAAAGCATAGAAGAGCATTCTTCTAAAAAACAAACAAAAAAGCAGCTTAGTTTCATTGATCTTTTCTTTTTTTTTTTTTTTTTTTTTGTCTATTTCATATGTTTATGCTTTGATCTTTATGGTTTCTTTCCTTGTACTAACTTTGGGTTTTGCTTGCTCTTCCTTTTCTAGTTTTTTAGGTGTAAGTTTAGGTTGTCTAACCTAAGGCTGTCTATTTTAGATTTTCCTTGTTTCTTTTGGTAGGCTTGTATTGCTATAAACTTTCCACTGAGAATGGATTTCTTTGTGTTCCCTAGTTTTTGGATTGCTGTGTTTTCATTTTCATTTTAGGTATGTTTTGATTTCCTCTTTAATTTCTTCAGTGACCCATCATTTGCATAGTAGGATATTGTGTAGCCCCCATGTGTTTTTGCTTCTTGCAGTTTTTTTTTTCTTGTAGTTGATTTCGAGTCTCTATTGCTGTGATTGAAAAAGAAGGTTGATATGATTTCAATCGACTTAAATTTACTGAGACTTGTTTTGTGGCATAGCATGTGATCTATTCTGGAGAAATTTCCATGTGCATTTCAAAGAGTATGTATTTTTCTGCTTGTGGATGGAATGTTCTCTATAGAGCTATTAAGTCCATGTCATCTAATATGTTTTTTTAAGGCTAGTGTTTCCTTTTAGATTTTCTGTCTGGATAATCTGTCCATTGATGTAAGTGGGGTGTCAAAGTTCCCTACTATTGTTCTTACTGTGTTTTTCCCTTTATGTCTGTTGACGTTTGCTTTACATATTTAGGTGTTCCTATATTGGGTGCATGTATTTTTACAATTGTATCTTTTTTTAATGTTTTATTTTATATTGGAATATAGTTGATTAACAAAGTTGTGTTAGTTTCAGATGTACAACAAAGTGATTTGGTTATACATATACATGTATCTATCCTTTTTCAAATTCTTTTTCATATCTTTTGTTGGAATGATCTCTCACCATTATATAATGTCCTTCTTTGTCTCTTGGGACAGTATTTGTTTTAAAGTCTTTTTTGTCTGATAGAAGTATTGCTACACCAGCTTTATTTTCATTTCCTTTTGCATGAGACATCCTTTTCTATTCCCTCACTTTCAGTCTGTCTGTTTTTAGATCTGAAGTGAGTCTCTTATAGGCAGAATATATATGAGTTTTATTTTTGTATCCATTCAGCCCCTCTATAGCTTTTGATTGGAGCACTTAGTCCTCAGTCATTGTTCATAAAGTTTCTCTAAAAAATGAGGAGCCACCTGTCTGATGTAGATACTATAATGCTGCCCAAAATAAGTACACTTTTTTAAGAATCTACTTTAGAGAATAGAGCCTGAATATGTGTAGCAAATTCCTAATTCCTTAAAAAATTCTATTGATCACAAAAATTTATAAACTATATAACCATAAAAATTCTATTGCAATGAAGAAAGAATTTAGAACCCAAAACTTGCAATTATTTGCTATGTTTATAAATGTTACTAAATGAAATTTAACTCATAAGCATGTTAAAAACTAAAAGCTTATTGCATATCTGTGAATCAACCAGTTTGCAAGGCAGAAATAGAGACACAGATGTAGAGAACAAACATATGGACACCAAGTGGGGAAAGCGGGGAGTGTTGGGGGAGAATGAACTGGGAGATTGGGATACCAAATTGTACACTCTAAATATATGCAGTTTATTGTATGTTAACTGTATCTCAAATAACAGTTCTTTTAAAAAAAAGCTTATTGTATATCTATGATCCATTGTTTTTCTTATAACATTCTATGGAATCTATTTTCCAAATTTCAAATACCTAAGTTATTTCTACTTTTAAATTTTAATAAGGTAATCTTTAAAGAAATATATAATTGATTATTTGGCCATTGCTTAAGTACTGACCATCTGTTTTGAGCGTTATCCCATTCTTCTGCTTTAATAAGAGTGTTGAACATCTTATTAATCTCATTCAGAGAGTAGAATGAAAGGGAACCATGATCCCTAAAGTGAAAAATTTGTACTTTACTTTTTTGATGGTTAATAAGAGTTGATGATAATGCTATATTACTTGAAATACTCCTTAGTTCCTTGTTATTTTTATTGATTTATTATTAATATTTTGTTTTTCCCTTTATTTTGTTGTTCATTTTCAGAAACTAACTTCCAGTTAGGAATCTTAACTAAAATGGATTCTAAAGGAAGATAATTTCCATTAATGTTTCTCTTCCTCAATTTTTACTAGGTTTTATATAAGGTTAAGTAAAACAATACCCTTCATTATAACATTTTATTCAATTTAACTAAAGAGACTCCTGTAGCTTCTTTTTTTCACCTATGAAATAAATGCCCACTGACTATTGACTATATGCTATATAATTTGGGCAAATTATAGTTTGTGGATATAAATAAATAGTGCACAGGGACATTGACTTCTCTGTCCTTCTGTTCTGCAAAGATGTTATTTTGGCTAGATTTTTTTTTTGTAAGTTAACCTATGTTTAATTATTTGGGACAAAAAATTATTTGTTATTGTAATTATATTTGCTAGTTACCTACCAAAATCTTTTCTCCCTTGCTTTTCAGTTTCCCTGGCATTGAGGTGTGGCCCACATAACTTAAGTTTCTGCCAATTAGCAAAAATGATGAGGCCATTGCTGGGCCTACCCCCTTTTTCAAAGATATGCTGTTTTTCAGCCTCTATCAATCATATGAGGACATTGTCCTAGGGGACCCCCAAGAACCAAGATTGGAGGGATTGGACCCCTGAATAACAGTATGAAGCAGAGCCACCAGTCTGATCTTTCTGAAATGTAACAAAGAAATGAATTTCTTCATTTTTTCCTTGCTATTTTATTGTTGGATCTTCATGACCCTGTTTTAACCTAATATTTTTCCATTGTTCTGTATCTGGAAATAATATTGCTGGAACATTATTGTGACTTTTTGAACTTGATTTTCTTATTGTTTCTGTAAGACATATTAGGTATTTTCAAAGTTATGTTCTTGCCATAGGAGTTGCAGGTGGCCAGTTAAATATATTGGCATAAAGTGAATCAATCACTCCACAAATATTCACTACTCTCCTGTTAAGTGCTTACCACTTTGTTAAATTTGGGGGCTATAAAAAGTCCATATGATATCATTTCTGCTTACTTTAATAGAAAATAAACATTTTCAATTGTGTTGTAAGCTTGTTTTACATATGTTTTAGGTGATAATTTTACTGAAAACATTAATTGAACTCATTAGACTCTAGGAGATGGTATGGATAAAAATAAAGACACATTTCTCAAAGAACTTACAGAAGAAAAATAATCATATTTAAATATACTTTGCAATTTGATAAATGCTGACTTCTTTGAACTGCACTACAATTTAGGAAAATAGATATATCATGCCTTTTTGTACATGAAATGGAGACATGAAATTTATAGTTATGATCATGACAATACTTATTTTGTTTATATCATAATCATTTTTTTACAATAGATTTCATAGAATGTTATAAGAAAAACAATGGATCATAGATATACAATAAGCTTTTTTTTTTTTTAAGAACTGTTATTGAGATACAGTTAACATACAATAAACTGCATATATTTAGAGTGTACAATTTGGTATCCCAATCTCCCAATTCATTCCCCCCCCAACCCTCCCCGCTTTCCCCACTTGGTGTCCATATGTTTGTTCTCTACATCTGTGTCTCTATTTCGGCCTTGCAAACCACTTGATTTGTACAATTTTCCTGTATTCTGCATATATGTGTTAATATATGATATTTATTTTTCTCTTTCTGACTCACTTCACTCTGTATGACTGTCTCTAGGTCCATCCATGTCTCTACAAATGTCCCAATTTTGTTCCTTTTTACAACCGAGTAATATTCCATTGTATATATGTACCACAACTTCTTTATCCATTCATCTGCTGATGGACATTTAGGTTGCTTCCACGACCTGCCTACTGTATATAGTGCTGCAATGAACATTGGAGTGCATGTGTCTTTTTGAATTATGGTGTTCTCTGGGTATATGCCCAGCAGTGGGATTGCTGGGTCATATGGTAGTTCCACTTTTAGTTTTGCAAGGAACATCCATACTGTTCTCCATAGTGGCTGTATCAATTTACATTCCCACCAACAGTGCAAGAGCATTCCCTTTTCTCCACACCATCTCCAGCATTTCCTGTTTGTAGATTTTCTGATGCCCATTCTAACTGGTATGAGGTGATACCTCATTGTCATTTTGATTTGCATTTCTCTAATAATTAGTGATGTTGAGCAGCTTTTCATGTGCCTCTTGGCCATCTGCATGTCTTCTTTGGAGAAATGCCTATTTAGGTCTTCTGCCTGTTTTTTGATTGGGTTGTTTGTTTTTTTAATATTGAGCTGCATGAACTGCTTATATATTTTGGAGATTAATCCTTTGTCTGTTGATTTGTTTGCAAATATTTTCTCCCATAATCATGACAATACTTATTGATTACCTGCTACAAGCTCATGTGTTCTGCCTTTGTGAATCAAACTGTGCTGAGAGTGAGTGTAAAAAATACAAAATCCTGGCTGTTCTTCTGGGATCTGATTGAGGCAGGGCATCTCATGCCCATTTCATGATGGAGCCTGAGGAAACTGCAAGACCTGGCTGGAGGGGGGTTGTTTTATAGAACTTCCTGTGTCCCAGTGAGGAGGAAGAACAGTAGAACAATTCCCAAGCAAAGAAGCTGGGTCCATAAGCACTCCCAGGTGACACAAGAGCAAGAGACTCATTTCTATGTGCCACAGAGGAGTGTAAAAGTGACATAGGACATTAGCTCCCTAATTTCACTTCTGCCAGTGTCATATGGGTAGCTTCTATGCATATGGGTAGCCTCCATGGTTACTCCCCTGCACCTGAAGTAACAGACAAAGCTCAACCCTAGGGAACCTTCTGGACAGGATTGAGGCTTAAGAAGTTGCAGTCTGTATGGTCTAACATCTGAGATCAGTAAGAATAGGGATCCACACAGGTACCAGAGTAGGTGGCTGCCTTCCTGGATCTGATACCTTCCTCTCTGAATGCTCTGGTGCCACATGAGATGAAATCTTCCTCCCACTACAATTTAGCCACCACACCAGGATAAAAGGGATTACCTCTGCATTGACTGGGATTAAGTTTCTGCCACCCATTAGAATAGACTGCAATGTGTAAAAGAGATGGTCTTTTCCATCTCTCCATATGAAAGTATGGGGTTGAGCAATATTCCATTGTATATATGTGCCACATCTTCTTTATCCATTCATCTGTCAGTAGACATTTAGGTTGCTTCCTTGTCTTGGCTATTGTAAACAATGCTGCAACATACATTGTGGTACATGTATTTTTTTGGATTATGGTTTTCTCTGGATATACGCCCAGTAGTGGGATTGCTGGGTCATATGGTAGCTCTATTTTTAGCTTTTTGAGGAACCACCATACTGTTTTCCATAGTGGCTGTATCAATTTACATTCCCACCAACACTGCAGGAGGGTTCCCTTTTCTCCACACCCTCTCCAGCATTTATTGTTTGTAGATTTTTGGATGATGGCCATTCTGACCAGTGTGAACTGATACTTCATTGTGGTTTTGATTTGCAGTTCTCTAATGGTTAGTGATGTTGAGCATCTTTTCATGTGTTTGTTGGCAATCTATGTGTCTTCCTTAGAGAAATTCTGTTTAGGTCTTCCACCCATTTTTGGATTGGGTTGTTTGTTTTTTTATATATATATATTGAGCTGCATGAGCTGCTTGTGTATTTTGGAGATTAATCCTTTGTCAGTTGCTTCATTTACAAATATTTTCTCCCATTCTGAGGGTTGTCTTTTTGTCTTGTTTATACTTTCCTTTGCTGTGCTAAATCTTTTAAGTTTCATTAGGTCCCATTTGTTTATTTTTGTCTTTATTTCCATTATTCTGGGAGGTGGGTCAAAAGGGATCTAGCTATGGTTTATGTCATAGAGTGTTCTGCCTATCTTTTCCTCTAAGAGTTTTATAGTGTCTGGTCTTACATTTAGGTCTTTAATCCATTTTGAGTTTATTTTTGTGTATGGTATTAGGAATATTACTCAGCCATAAAAAGGAATGAAATTGAGCTATTTGTAGTGAGATGGATGGACCTAGATTCTCTCATACAGCGTGAAGTAAATCAGAAAGAGAAAAACAAATACTGTATGTTAGCGTGTGTGTGTGTGTGTGTGTGTGTGTGTGTGTGTGTGTGTGTGTATATATATATATATATATGGAATCTAGAAAAATGGTACTGATGAACCCAGTGGCAGCGCAGGAATAGAGATGCAGACATAGAGAATGGACTTGAGGACACCAGGGGGAGGGAGGTGAGGGGAGGCTGGGACGTAGTGAGAGAGTAGCATTCACATATAAACACTACCAAATGTAAAATAGATATCTAGTGGGAAGCTGCTACAGAGCACAGGGAGATCAGCTTGATGCTTTGTGACAACCTAGAGGGGTGGGATAGGGAGGTTGGGAGGGAGGCTCAAGAGGGAGTGGATATGCAGATATGTGTACACATATAGCTGATTCACTTTGTTGTACAGCAGAAACTAGCACAATACTGTAAAGCAATTATACTCCAATAAAGATTAAAAAGAAAAAAGAAAGAAGGAAAGAAAGTATGGGGTTGAGGCTTCTACACTCCCTTGTAATGTTTGCTAACTCCTCCACATGCAAAGAGGAATGATTTCTCTCTTGGTGAAATGGCAAGTCTCATGTGTTCACTTTCCTCTCTGAGTGGGAATGTAGAGTTAAACAGCTTCCTAACAATGTGTCCTGCCCCACTTCTCAGTCTGAAATTTTCTTTGCTCTCAGTTTTCAGTTGATTTCCATTTATTCTCTGGTTGTGGATATTAGTGGAGAATATTTCCTCTCTCATTCCTGAAATTTTCTCCCAGTTTAAGAAACTCGGTGTTAATGTGGCAGTGCTGGCCCCTCTCTATCCCTTTTACTCTGCTCTGGAACAAACTCATATACACTTGAGAAGGATCAACTGAGCATGTTCAGTTCACCTTTCTTTTCTTTTCCCTTGCAGTAAGGCTGTCTTCATGGAGTGGTTCTCTTCAGCTCTTCTGTGGCTTAAGTCTTCCCTGTTCCTGTTCAGCAATGCCTGGGAATGGATAGGTAAATCTGCCTAACACTGGAATAAGCTAGCAAGCCAGTTTAGCTCTCATTATTTTTTTTAAGATTTATTTGTTATTTATTTATTTATTTATTGGGTGCATTTGTTGGGTTTTCATTGCTGTGCATGGGCTTTCTCTAGTTGTGGTGAGCAGAGGCTACTCTTCACTGCTGGACGCGGGCTTCTCAGTGCAGTGGCTTCTCTGGTTGTGGAGTATGGGCTCTAGGCATGCGGGCTTCAGTAGTTGTGACACACAGGCTTAGTTGCTCTGAGGCATGTGGGATGTTCCCTGGGCAGGGGTCAAACCAAATATATAGATCTGGATTAGGACTTTGGATCAATAGTATCAATTGTGCTAAGAAACTGTATTGCCACATTGCTGTCTAGGGGAAGGGCTTTGTTTTCTTTTTGTTTAGTTTAAATCTTTTATATTAAACATAATAATATCCAAAATATTTATTACATAACATGAGAGCACAGTGCTGTAAATATTTTAGTGTGGTCACCTAAGGCAATCACAGTTGGGTATGGCAAACATTGATTTTAAGAATCTGAGCTGTCAAAGCAAATTCTTGAAAGTAAGTATAGTCACATTTTAGCAGTCATGATATGAAAAAAAGATAAAACAGCATTTATTGTCAACACAATTACATTTTGTTCCTGAGATGGAACTCTGCAAGCATATTTGCTTGCATGGACCTAAAAAAAAATCATTTCACCCTTGAGGCATTTTTACTTTTTCTTAACCAACTAATTGTTGTTTTCTTTGTTGTCTTAAGGAGGTTGATCTTGAAGTTTTATGTGGAATGATATTTCCTACTTTTTTTGTACTCTGTACTTAGAGTAACAGAATAAACCTGATGTTCTGGAGAGTGTTGGAGAGGTTGGAGAGTGGTTTGAATGAATCTGCAGAGAGAAGTCAGACAAGGATAACTGGCACAATTATACCCAGCAGTTGGGCCCCAGTTGTATTTTATTTTATTAATTAATTAGTTAATTAATTAATGGGGTTATTTTTTCCCTGAAACACAGCTCTATCCCAGAGGCATTAGCTGTTGTTTCTTATAGTACAAAACAGAGCCTGAAAGAAAGGATGTAACACACTTGCTCCCATTTTTTACTTCATCAAGAGACATTGGATTCTAATACTGAGCACAGATATGGCAGATGGGGTGCTCAAAATATTTTAAATAAAGGATATAATACTTTTTTAATCTTATTAAGTATGTATAGGATCCCAAGCATATGCTAGACTTTTTACAATTTAATTGTGTTTAAAATATGCATACCTTTCAGCCAAAATTTCTTGTGTGTGGTGCTAAGGCAAATGTTTATCTTCCTTTTTAAAATAAATGTTTCTAAAATTTTAAAAATGTATTAAGTGCATAGTCCAGAACCTCGGTCTTCCCCCAAGCCTTGGCAAGTAGATGATGTCGCTCTTATCCTGTTATTAAGGAAGTGGAGACTCAGATAAACTGAATAACTCCCCTAAGATCACAGGCTGGTAAAGATTCACCTGGATCTGTGTGACAACAAAGAATTTCCTGCTACACTCACTGTATATAATGGTAGTTTTAATACAACCAGCTATCTTTTAATTTTTAATTTTTAAAATTATTTATTTTTTAATTTATTTTTATTGAGGTATAGTTGAGGTACAATATTATACAAGTTACAGGTGTATAATATAGTGATTCACAATTTTTAAAGGTTATACTCCATTTATAGATACTGTAAAATATTGGCTATATTCCCAATGTTGTACAGTATATCATTGGAACTTATTTTACACTTATAAGTTTGCACCTCTTAATCCCCTACTTTTATATTGCCCCTCCCCTTTCCCTCTCCCCACTAGTAACCACCAACTTGTTCTCTATGCCTGTGAGTCTGCTTCTTTTTTGTTATATTCACTAGTTTGTTGTATTTTTTAGATTCCACATGTAAGTGATATCATACAGTATTTGTCTTTCTTTGTCTGACTTATTTCACTTAGCATAATACCCTCCAATTCCATCCACATTGCCGCAGATGCATACAGCCATCTTTTAAATGAGTGGGAGAATTCCAACATAAGGATTTTTTGCAGTAAAATATTTCTTTTAGGGAACACATTTAAAAATAGTGCACATTATGCTTCCGTTTATCACTTTTGTGCATTTGATTTTTTGTATATTAATTTTAAAAAGTATATCTATAACAATACTATTAGTATGTATTATTCATATTATTTTAAAAATACCATAAAATCTTTTTAATATGTTTGGTGACCTATGCACACTATTTCATTTAATTCTTATAACAATCATATGAAAAATAGGTGTATCATCCTTATTTACAGTTGGGGAAAATAAAGGACAGTGAGCTTAAATTACTTGTCCAAGTATATATAACTCAGAAATTGGAATGCTGTATGATTTTTTCACTGTCATTTGTTGCCTTTATTATTTTTTTAAAAAGCTGAATTGTAATATTCATTTTTTTAATGTAAGTTATATCTCAAGTTAGTATATATATATCTGTGTTTGTACAAACAAAACCAAATTGGGCTAATTGTCAGTTTTTGTTTTTTTTTCATGACCTGGCTATTGTAAATAGTGCTGCAATGAACATTAATTGTCAGTCTTGAAGAATTTAGTACAAAAGAGCTGATATTTTTATGATTAGATAAAAATCACTAATGTAAATATTGTATAGTACAGAATAGCATGTACCTAGGATTCCTTCTTGTTTTAATCTTAATATTTTCTCAAATCTTCTTATCAGTTCCTAGGCAAATTATGGAAATTTCTAGAATGATATAAATATTGCTTAGCTAAAATTTGTCATAATAATTGCCATGTATTATTTTAACATTGGGGGAAATATCACATTGTTTTTATTATCTCCTTTTGTTCTTAAATGTAACATTGTAATGATTTTGATTTTTTCAATAAAGAAACATTTTACATGAAACTTGCCCCTTTTTAGAAGACAGTGTGGATAATTCTCCAGGTTTCTTCAGCCATTACAATTTAAGAGCCAAATAGAACAGATAATTTTCTCAGGTGACAGAAATATAGGCACATATATGACATTATCATTGTGACTTGTTGCTGACTTGAGGAAAAATATTTCTGCTAAGTTTTTACATAATATTTACTTCTTTCACCAAACTGTTTACAATAAGCCTTGAGAGGCAGATGACTACTATTCTGATTTTTTTCAGCATATCATAGTATTGTTCTAAGGATTGCTTAATACAAGAATTAAAATTATTGTTATCCTTCAGGTATATATCAGGTACAAAGGTAACTTACCTCCTGTTATCTTGTCTGCTTGGTCATTTGATGTGTCTCTGTAAGGTCTTGAAAGAAATAAAAGCTCACATGTAAAGACTGTTTACTTGAGTGCTTATACTGGAATTATCTGGGCATTTCCTTAGTTCTTAACTTTAATTTCTTGGCAAAAAAAGGTATTTAGTATCATGTTTAGTTAATTATAAAATTTACAGAAAGTCAACTTGTGGAGTCAACAGTCAGGATTCCAGAATTACTTCATTTTTCTTTAAAATTTCTCTTCGTATTCCAAAATATTATTAAAATAGTATTTTTGTTTAAAAAAATAAAACAATGGAGTATATAAAATCAAAGCTAAACTTTCCCAAATCCTTCTACCCCAAAACCTATCACACTTTCCAGAGAAGATGACTTTATAAAATAAATAGACCTTTCAAGAAATTTTCCTACAACATTGTTGTTATTATTTTTATTGTATATTTTTCCTATAAAATGGGACCATAATATCATTCCATAGGATTGTATCACTTCAAAGCAATTACTGTTTTGGGAAAAAAAAAAACCTGTAAATTTGGACTACTCTTGGCTCAGAATTCTTGGATATTAAGTTTATTAGTTAGTACATTTTGGCTGTGAAGACAGAAAATTCAATTTACATTGCATAAAGGGGGATTTTTATTGACTTGCAAAATTGAGAAGTCCATGAGTAGATGTGGCTTGAGGTTCACCTAACCTTAGGGCGCAAATGAAAGGATTGCATTTCTCTCTTTTATGTGATCCTTCAGCACCACTTCCTCTTTGTTGATTACATTCTCTGACATGTCTGGCCTTGTGGTAAAAAGAGAGCTGCAGCAGCCCACTTTGAATTCACGCATTTTCAAATGCAATAGTGAAAAATATTCATCTCCAGAATTGTATCTTATTGGCTCTGATTGAAATGACTTGAGTCACATACCCATTTGTATTAGTTTCCTATAGCTGCAATAACAGGATGGGTGGCTTAAATAATGGGTTTATTCTCTAACATTTTTGGAGACTAGAAGTTCAAGATGAAGGTGTCAGCAGGCTCCATTTCTTCTGAGGCCTATTTACTTTGCTTGCAGATGACCACTTGTTCTCTCTGTCTTCACATGCTTGTCCCTCTGTCTTTGTGTTTGTGTCCAAATCTCTTCTTTTATTTTTTTAAGCTCTTTATTGGAATATATTTGCTTTACACTCTTGTACCAGTTTTTGAGGTACACCGGAGTGAATCAGCAGTATTTATACATATATCCCCATATCCCCTCCCTCCTGTGAATCCCACCTCCCCTACCTGTCCGGGCCCTCTAAGGCATCACCCATCACCAAGTTGATCTCCTTTGGTTATACAGCAAATTCCCACTAGCTATCTGTTTTACAGTTGGTACTGTAAATATGTCTATGCTACTCTCTCACTTTGTCCCAGCTTCCCCTTCAACCCCCACTGCAGCCCCATGTCCTCAAGTCCATTCTCTACATCTGTATCTCTGCTCTTGCCCTGTCACTGGGTTCATCATACCATTTCTTCAGATTCCATATATATGAGTTAGCATACAGTATTTGTTTCTCTCTTTCTGGCTTACTTCACTCTGTATGACAGTATCTAGGTCTATCCACCTCATTACATATAGCTCCATTTCAATCCTTTTTATGGCTGAGTAATATTCCATTGTATATATGTGCCACATCTTCTTTACCTATTCATCTCTTGATGGGCATTTACGTTGCTTCCATGTGCTGGCTAATGTAAATAGTGCTGCATTGAACATTGTGGTACATGTTTATTTTTGGATTATGGTTTTCTGTGGGTATGTACCCAGTAGTGGGAATACTGGGTCATATGGTAGTTCCATTTTTAGTTTTTTAAGGAACCTCCACACTGTTTTCCATAGTGGCTGTACCAACTTACATTCCCACCAACAGTGCAGGAGAATTCTTTTTCTCCACACCCTCTCCACCATTTACTGTTTCTAGATTTTTTGATAATGGCCATTCTGACTGGTGTGAGGTGATAGCTAATTGTGGCTTTGACTTGCATTTTTCTAATGATTACTGATGTTGAGCATATTTTCATGTGTTTGTTGGCCACGTGTATGTCTTCTTTAGAGAAATGTCTATTTAGGTCTTCTGCCCATTTGTGGATAGGGTTATTTCCTTTTTTGGTATTAAGCTGTGTGAGATGCTTATATATTTTGGAGATTAATCATTTGTCTATTGCTTCATTGGCAAGTATTTTCTCCCATTCTGAGGGTTGTCTTCTTGTCTTGTTTATGGTTTCTTTTGCTGTACAAAAGCTTTTAAGTTTCATTAGGTTCCATTTGTATACTCTTGATTTTATTTCCATTATTCTAGGAGGTGGGTAAAAAAGGATCTTGCTTTGATGTATGTCAGAGAGTGTTCTGCCTATGTTTTCCTCTAGGAGTTTTATAGTGTCTGGTCTTACATTTAGGTCTTTCATCCATTTTGAGTTTGTTTTTGTGTATGGTGTTAGGAAGTGCTCTAATGTCATTCTCTTACATGTTGCTGCCCAATTTTCCCAGCACCACTTATTGAAGAGGCTGTCTTTTTTCCATTGTATATTCGTGCCTCCTTTGTCAAAGATAAGCTGCCCATATGTGCTTTGGTTTATCTCTGAGTTCTCTATTCTGTTCCATTGATCTACCTTTCTATTTTTGTGCCAGTACCATACTGTCCTGATTTCTGTGGCCTTACAGTAGAGTTTGAAGTCAGGAAGCCTAATTCCATCAACTGCATCTTTCCTTCTCAAGATTCCTTTGGCTATTCGGGGTCTTTTGTATCTCCATACAAATCATAAGATTTCTTGTTCTAGTTCTGTAAAAAATGCCATTGGTAATTTGATAGGGAGTGCTTTGAATCTGTAAATTGCTTTGGGTAAGATAGTCATTTTCACAATATTGATTCTTCCAATCCAAGAACATGGTTTGTTTCTCCATCTGTTTGTGTCGTCTTTGATTTCTTTCATCAGTGTCTTATACTTTTTTGAGTACAGGTCTTTTGCCTCCTTAGGGAGGTTTATTCCTAGGTATTTGATTCTTTGTGTTGCAATGGTAAATGGGAGAGTTTCCTTAATTTCTCTTTCTGCTCTTCCGTTGTTAGTGTATACGAATGCAAGATTTCTGTGTATTAATTTTGTATCCTGCTACTTCACTAAATTCATCTACTAGTGCTAGAAGTTTTGCGGTAGAGTCTTTAGGGTTTTCTATGTATAATATAATGTCATCTGCAAAGAGTGACAATTTTTCCTCTTCTTTTCCAATTTGGAGTCCTTTTATTTCTTTTTCTTCTCTGATTGCTATGGCTAACATTTCTAAAACTTTGTTGAACAACAATGGTGAGAGTGGAAACCCCTGTCTTGTTCCTGTCCTTAGAGGGAATGCTTTCAGTTTTTCACCATTTAGACAATGTTGGCTGTTGCTTTCTCATATATGGCTTTTATTATGTTGAGGTAATATCCTTCTGTGCCCATTTTCTGGAGAGTTTTTATCATCAATGGGTGTTGAAATTTGTCAAAACCTTTTTCTGCATCTATTGAGATGGTCATGTGGTTTTTATCCTTCAGTTTGTTAATATGGTGTATCACATTGACTGATTTGTGTATATTGAATAATCCTTGCATTACAGGGATAAACCCCACTTGATCATAGTGTATGATCTTTTTAATGTGCTGCTGGATTCTATTTGCTAGTATTTTGTTGAGGATTTTTGCATCTATATTCATCAGTGATATTGGCCTGTAATATTCTTTTTTTGTGACATCTTTGCCTGGTTTTGATATCAGGGTGATGATGGCCTTGTAGAATGAGTTTGGGAGTGTTCTTCCTTCTGCTACAATTTGGAAGAGTTTGAGAAGGATAGCTGTTAACTCTTCTCTAAATGTTTGATAGAATTCACCTGTGAATCCACCTGTCCCTGGGCTTTTGTTTGTTGGGAGATTTTTAATCACAGTCTCAATTTCCATACTTGTGATTGGTCTGTTCATATGTTCTATTTCTTCCTGGTTCAGTCTTGGAGGATTGTACTTTTCTAAGAATTTATGCATTTCATCCAGGTTATCCAATTTATTGGCATATAGTTGTTTGCACTTGTCTCTCATTATCTTTTGTATTTCTGAGGTGTCAGTTGTTACTTCTCCTTTTTCATTTCTAATTCTATTGATTTGCATCTTCTCCCTTTTTTTCCTGATAAGTTTGGCTAATGATTTATCAATTTTGTTTATCTTTTTAAAGAATCAGCTTTTAGTTTTATTGATCTTTGCTATTGTTTCCTTCATTTCTTTTTCATTTATTTCTGATCTGATCTTTATGATTTCCTTCCTTCGGCTCACTTTGGGGTTTTTTTGTTCTCCTTTCTCTAATTGTTTTAGGTGTAAGGTTGTTTATTTGATATTTTTCTTGTTTCTTGAGGTAGGACTGTATTGCTATAAACTTTCCTCTTAGAACTGCTTTTGCTGTGTCCCATAGGTTTTGGGTTGTTGTGTTTTCATTGCCATTTGTTTTTAGGTATTTTTTTATTTGCTCTTTGATTTCTTTAGTGATTCCTTGGTTGTTTAATAGCATATTGTTTAATCTCCATGTGGTTGTATTTTTTAGTTTTTTTCCTATAATTGATATCTAGTCTCATGACATTGTGATCAGAGAAAATGCTTGATACCATTTCAATTTTCTTGAATTTACCGAGGCATGATTTATGACCCAAGATGTGATCTATCCTGGAGAATGTTCTGTGTGCACTTAAGAAGAAAGTGTATTCTGTAGCCTTTGGATGGAATGTCCTATAAATATCAATTAAGTAAAGATGGTCTAATGTGTCATTTAAAGCTTCTGTGTCCTTATTTATTTTCTGTTTGGATGATCTGTCCATTGATGTAAGTGGGGTGTTCAAGTCTCCCACTATTATTGTGTTCCTGTCTATGTCCCCTTTTATGGCTGTTAGCATCTGCCTTATGTATTGAGGTGCTCCTATGTTGGGGGCATAGATATTTACAATTGTTATATCTTCTTCTTGGATTGATCCCTTGATCATTGTGTAGTGTCCTTCCTTGTCTCTTGTAATAGTCTTTACAACACCTAATTTGTCTGATATGAGCATTGCTACTCGAGCTTTCTTTTGACTTCCATTTACATGGAATATCTTTTTCCATCCCCATACTTTCAGTCTATTTGTGTCCCTTTGTCTGAAGTGGGTTTCTTGTAGACAGCATATGTAAGGGTCTTGTTTTTGTATCCATTCAACAAGTCTGTGTCTTTTGGTTGGAGCATTTAATCCACTTACATTTAAGGTGATTATTGACATGTATGTTCCTATTACCATTTTCTTAATTGTTTTGGGTTGTTTTTGTAGGTCTTTTCCTTCTCTTGTGTTTCCTCCTTAGAAAAGTTCCTTTAGCAATTGTTGTAAGGCTGGTTTCATGGTGCTGAATTCTCTTAACATTTGCTTGTCTGTGAAGATTTTGATTTCTCTGTTGAATCTGAATGAGATTCTTGCTGGGTAGAATATTCTTGGCTGTAGGTTTTTCTCTCTCAGGACTTTCAGTATATCCTGCCGCTCCCTTCTGGCCTTCAGAATTTCTGCAGAAAGTTCAGCTGTTATCCTTATGAGTTTCCCCTTCTATGTTATTTGGTGCTTTTCTCTTGCTGCTTTTAATATTTTTCTTTGTGTTTAATTTCTGTTAGTTTTTTTGATATGTGCCTCATTGTATTTCTCCTTGGGTTTATTCTGTATGGGACTTTCTGTGCTTCTTGGACTTGATTAATTATTTCCTTTTCCATGTTGGGGAAGTTTTCCACTATAACCTCTTCAAATATTTTCTCAGACCGTTTCTTTTTTCTTCTTCTTCTAGAATGCCTATGATTCGAACATTGGTGTGCTTAATGTTGTCACCAAGGTCTCTGAGACTGTCTTCCATTCTTTTTATTCTTTTTTCTCTTTCCTGCCCTGTGGCAGTTATTTCCCCCATTCTACCTTCCAACTCACTTATTCATTTTTCTGCCTCAGTTATTCTGCTGTTTATAGCATCTAGAGTATTTTTAATTTCAGTTATTTTGTTATCTATTACTGTTTGCTCTTCAGTTCTTATGAGTCCTTATTAACTGTTTCTTGTATTTTCTCTATTTTATTATCGAGATTTTGGATCATCTTTACTATCACTACTCTGAATTGTTTTTCAGGCAATTTTCCTATTTCCTCTTCACTTATTTGATCTTGTGTATTTGTACATTGGTCCTTCATCTGTGACATATTTTTTTGTCATCTCAATCCCCCCCCCCCCACCTTGGATGGGCTGGATTGTGTTCCTGTCCCACTGGGTGTTTGGCCTGAGGTTTCAAGCACTGGAGTTTGTAGGCTATTGAGTATAGCTGGTTCTTGGTGTTGAGGTGAGAACCTCTGGGAGACCTCACTGTAAAGAATATTCCCTGGGAACTGGGTTTCCCTGTTAGTCCAATGTTTTGGACTCAGAGCTCCCACCTCAGGAGCTCAGGTCTGACCCCAGGCTTGTGAATCAAGATCCCACAAGCTGTATGGAGTAGGGAATATGAAAAAAAAAATTTTTTTTAAAGTAGGAGAACAGCAGAACAATAGCAAGATAAAAAATATGATAGTAGGAAACAAATGTGTTAGAAAACATTTTTTTAAAAATTAAAAAAAAAATGATGGAGCATCAACTGGAAGGTAAAACAACTGCAATAGCCTAAGTGAGGAGGTGGAAGGGAAAAAAAAGAAAAAGAAAAAAGAAGAAAGAAAAAAGCCAGAAAAGGCCTTGACTGTGAGGATGGGACTTAGACAAGGGTGGGGGTGGGGTGGATGTTAGGCAATAGGCAGGACCTATGCTTAGAAAAGGCCCTGGGGGTGGTGGGGAATGGGGCTTAGTCCCAATGAGGCAGGGGGGCCCAGGAATGCCTCTGGTCCTCGGAGAAAAGGACCAGGTCAAGGTACCCAGCGGGCTCCCAGGCCCAAGTTGGTGGGAGAATTGCTAGGCACCTCCCCTAGTCCTCCAGTCTCAGAGGGTCCCTCCCCCTTGGGTTCTCTTCTTTCTCACCCCCTCTCTCCTATTCCCCTAGAAGCCTCACAGCTTCAGGGGGCACTGAAAGGCAGGAGACCAAACTCTGATGCTCAATAGGCTTCCCAGGGCCAAACGGGCTAGGGTAACGCCTGTGGTGCTTCCCCAGATCTCCCAGTCTCATAGTGTCCCTGTCTGCCTCTCTTCCTCTCCCCCACCCCCCACTCTCCTAGGTTCCAAGCAGCTGTAGGGGGCCCAGAGAGTGAAGGATCAGGCCCAGGAGCCCAGTTGGCTTCCCTAGCCAAGAGGGAAGGCTAAATGCCCTCTTGCCTCCCTGTGCCCCAGTCTCAAAGCCCCCACCCCCTCCTGTCTGCCTCTCCACCTCCTCACCCCTCCTCCCTCCTTCCCACACCCCCAGGACCCAGGCAGCCCAGAGGAGACCCTGGAGGGTGGAAGACCACACTGGGGAGCCCAGAAGGCCCCCAAGCCGGGGAGCTCAGCAGGCCTCCTGGGAGGGAGAAACCCAGTTGTGGTTTCCCCAATCTCCCCAGCCCCCAATGGTCCCTCCAGGCAGGAACCACCCCCCTCACCTAGCCACCCCCCAGGGGCACCAGTCCCATCTGGCTTCCCCATCCCCACCCCCTGTCTTCCCCCAGGTCCTACCCAGTTGCTGTGCAGTTCCTGAAGACTGCTTGTGCCTCTGGCAACTGTTCTCTTTTTGGGGTGACACAATCTCTGCATCTTCCCATGCCACCATCTTGACTCTGCCCCCCCCAATCTCTTCTTATAAGGACACCAGTCATATTGGGTTGGGGACCACCCCAGTGACATCATTTAACCTTAATTCCTTAAAGGCCCTAGCTCCAAATACAAGTCACATTCTGAGTTACTAGAAGTTAGGACTTCAACATCTGAATGGGTGGTGGAAGGGGTACAGTTCAGCTTGTAACACCATTCCTACCTAGCCACTGTCACATTCCTACATAGCTGTATGTCCATCCTAGGTGATATACCACCTGTGGATCCAGCGGAAGTCAAAAGACTGAAAATAGGCAGGAGTAGACCCCCAAGTGAAAACTGACCATTTTCATCAACATGAAGGTGAATGGGTTCTTACCAGCCAACAACCAACAAGTGTCAGACTGAGTACTGCCCCCAGAGTCTTTCCACCTTCTCCTTCTGCAGTAGCAGCAGCAGCGGCATGTGGCAACAGCAACTTGAGGCTGCACACTGGGCAAGCCCCAAAGGTGATGCTCAACTAAGAAGGGGGCTCAGTGCCCCCAAAGGGGTGTGTGTAGGGTAGAGAGGGCCAACTGGGGCCAGCTGGTGGCCCTGGAAAACCTCCCACACACCCACATCCACATACCCATTTTGTGTTGCAGGCTGCCCCTCCAAGAGCAGAGGCAGCAAGAGGACATGTGTGCACTGGTCCCCACAGGGAAGCAGTAGGGATGGAGCCCAGCATCACTGCCTGGTCCTCCCTCCAGGGAAAATGGGAAAATGAGAGCTAGCAAGGGCTTGACAAATGCCCAGATTCCAACTGGAAGACCATTCACATATCTTTCTTCATTTCTGGAAATTGCAGTGCAGCTGTCTAATTAAGAAAAAAAATCTTAAAGAAAGAAAACAAAGATCAAAATACTGCAGAATTCCTAAAGAACAGGCATAGAAGGTTCCCCACTGAGCATGAAGCTGGAACACCCCCAAGCCTAGGGGGATTGAAGGAGACATTTTAAAAGCTGGTTGAAAATAATGTCACATGAATGAGGAGATGGGTGAGAACAACATGGTGGAGTAGGACCTGAGCTCACTTCTTCTCACAAAAACACCAAAATCACAACTAACTGCTGAACAACCATCAACAAAAAAGGACTGAAACCTACCAAAAAAAGATGTTCTACTTTCAAAGTCAAAGAAGGAACCACAAGACCACAAGTGTAGGCAGGGTACACTTGTGATAAAATCAAATCCCATAGCCACCAGGTGGGCAACACACAAAAAATCATTATATCACAGAGGTTCTTCCACAAGAGGGAGAGTTCTGAGTCACATGGCAGGCTCCCCAGTCCGGGATTCTGGCATCAGGAGGAGTATCCAGAGCATTTGGCTTTCAAGGCCAGTGGGGTTTGATCATAGGAACCCCACAAGACTGGGGGAAACAGAAATGCTAGTCATGGAGGGCACACACAATGCCTCATGCACAGCAGAACATAGGAGAGAAAGAGGTGACTTCACAGGACCCTGGACCAGACCTACTTGCTGGTCTTGGAGGGCCCCCTGGGGAAGAGACAGGTGGTAGTGGCTTTCTGCAGGGACAGGGACACTGGTGGTGGGAGTACTGGGGAGTACTCATTGGCATGAGCTAATTTGGAGGCCACCATTTTGACACGAAGACCTGGCCCCACCCAAAAGCCCATAGGCTCCAGTGCTGGAAACCACCAACAGGGCAGCAATGCATCAACAGACAGGCAGCTTCAAGTATTCCTGAGCCCACAGCCACCAGTAAACACAGTCCTTGGCACAGCCCTGGCCACCAGAGGGACAAAAACCCAGCTCCACACACCAGAGGGCAGGCATCAGTCCCTCCCACCAGGAAGCCTACACAAACCTCTTAGACCAGCCTCATACACCAGGGGGCAGACACCAAAAGTGAGAGGAACTATAAGCCTGCAGCAGCCCATGCGACTGCAAACACAGAAAGGTAGACAAAATGAGATGGCAGAGGAATATATTCCAGATGAAGAAATAATATAAAACCCCAGAATAACAACTAAATGAAGTGGAGGTAGGCAATGTACCTGAAAAAGAATTCAGAGTAATGATAGAAAAGAAGATGCAAGATCTCCAAAAAAGAATGGGGGTACAGACCATGAAGATACATGAAATATTTAACAAAGAGTTAGAAGATTTAAAGAACAAACAAACAGAGATGAACAATACAATAACTAAAATGAAAAATACACTAGGAGGAATCAGTACCAGAATAAATGAGGCTGAAGAATGAAAGAGTGAGCTGGAAGACAGAATGGAGGAAATCATTGCCACAGAACAGAATAAAGAAAAAAGAAAGAAAAGAAATGAGAACAGTCTAAGGGACCTCTGGAACAACATTAAATATAACAACATTCAAATTATATGGGTCCCAGAAGAAGAGAGAGAGAAAGGGCCTGAGAAAATATGTGAAGAGATAATAGCAGAAAACCTCCCTAAGTGTAGAGAGTTCCACACAGAATATACCCAAGGAGAAACATGACAAGACATATATTAACCATACTGACAAAAATTAAAGACTAAAAGAAAATATTAAATGCAATAAGGGAAAAGCAACAAATAACATACAAGGGAATCCACATAATGTTAGCAGTTTATTCTTCAGCAGAAACTCTGCAGGCCATAAAGGAGTGGCACAATATATTTAAAGTGCTGAAAGGGAAAAACCTACAACCAAGAATACTCTACCCAGCAAGGCTTTCATTCAGATTTGACAAAGAAATCAAAATCTTTACAGACAAGCAAAAACTAAACCAGCACCACCAAACCAGCATTACAACAAATGCTAAAGGAACATCTCTAGGAGGGAAAGAAAAGGTCATAACTAGAAACAAGAAAATTGTGAATGGGAAAGCTCACTGGTAAAAGCAAACATATAATAAAGGTAGGAAATTATCCACACACAAATGTAATATCAAAACCAGCAATCATATGAAGAGGAAAGAACAAATGCAAACTATTAGAAATGCATTTGAAATTAAGACACCAGCAACTTAAAACAATCTTGTATGTATTTAGACTGTTATATCAAAACCATAAGTTAACCACAAACCAAAAATCTACATGAGAGACACACAAAAAATGAAAAAAGAATCCAAGCACAACACTAAAGATAATCACCAAATCACAAGAGAAGAAAACAAAAGAGGAAGGGAAGAAAAAAACCTACAAAAAACAAACCCAAAACAATTAACAAAATGGTAAGAAGAGCATACATATCGGTAATTACCTTAAACATAAATGGATTAAAGGCTCCAACCAAAAGACATAGACTGTCTGAATGGATACAAAAACAAGACCCATATATATGCTGTCTATAAAAGATCCACTTTAGATCTAGGGACACATACAGACTGAAAGTGAGGGGATGGAGGAAGGTATTCCATGCAAATAGAAATCAAAAGAAAGTTGGAGTAGCAGTACTCATATCAGACAAATTAGACTTTAAAATAAAGACTGTTAAAAGAGACAAAGAAAGACACTACATAATAATTAAGGGATCAATGCAAGAAGAAGATAAAACAATTGTGAATGTATATGCACCCAACATAGGAACACCCCAAAATATAAGGCAAATGCTAACAGCCATAAAAGAAGAACTAGAAAGTAACACAGAATAGTGGGGAAATTTAACACCCCATTTACATCAAAGGACATATCATCCAATCAGAAAGTCAATAAGAAATACAGGCCTTAAATGACACATTGGACTAGATGGACTTATTTATAGAGCATTTCATCTGAAAGCAGTATTTTGCACATGGAACATTCTCAAGGATTGATCACATACTGGGCCGTAAAACAAGCCTCGATAAATTTAGGAAAATTGAAATCATATCAAGCATCTTTTCCAACCACAATGCTATGAGATTAGAAATCAACTATAAGAAAAAATACTGTAAACAACACAAAAATGTGGAGGCTAAACAATATGCTACTAAACAACCAATGGATCACTGAAAAAATGAAAGAGGAAATCAAAAAATACCTAGAGAAAAATGAAAACAAAATCTTGATGATCCAAAACCTATGGGATGTGGCAAAAGCAGTTCTAAAAGGGAAGATTATAACAATAAAATCTTACCTCAGGAAACAAGAAAAATCCCAAATAAACAACCTAACGTTACACTTAAAGCAACTATAGAAAAAAGAACAAACAAAACCCAAAGTTAGCAGAAGGAAAGAAATCAAAAACATCCCAGCATAAATAAATGAAATATAGAGATGAAGAAAACAATAGAAAAGATCAGTGAAACTAAAAGCTGGTTCTTTGAAATGATACACAAAATTGATAAACCTTTAGACAGACTCATCAAAAAAAGGGAGAGAGGTCTCAATAAAATTAGAAATGAAAAGGGAGAAGTTATAGTGAACACCACAGAAATACAATGAATCATAAGAGACTATTATAAGCAACTATATGCCAATAAAATGGACAACCTGGAAGAAATGAACAAATTCTTAGAAAGGTGCAACCCCCCAAAACTGAACCAGAAAGAAATAGAAATTATGAACAGACCAGTCACAGCACTAAAATTGAAACTGTGATCAAAAATCTCCCAAAAAACAAAAGTCCAGGACCAGATCTCTTCACAGGTGAATTCTATCAAACATTTAAGGATGAGTTAACACCTATCCTTCTGAAACTATTTCAAAAAAAGTTGTAGAGGAAGGAACACTTCCAAACTCATTATATGAGGCCACCATCACCCTGATACCAAAACCAGACAAAGATAACCAAAGAAAAGGAAATTACAGAACAATATCCTTGATGAACATAGACGCACAAATCCTCAACAAAGTACTAGCAAACCACATCCAACAACACATTAAAATGATCCTACACCATGATCCAGTGGAATGCATCCCAGGTATGCAAGAATTTTTCAACATCCACAAATTAATCTGTGTGCTACATGACACATATATTAATAACAAATTAAAAAATAAAAAGCATATAATCATCTCAATAGACACAGAAAAAACCTTTGACAAAATCCAATGCCCATTTATGATAAAATTCTCCAGAAAGTGGACATAGAGGGAACATACCTCAGCATAATAAAGGCCATATATGGGAAGCCCACAGCTAACATCACACTCAATGGTAAAAAGCTGAAAGCATTTCCTCTGAGAGCAGGAACAAGACAAGAATGTCCACTGTCATCAATTTTATTCAACATAGTTTTGGAAGTCATACCCACAGCAATCAGAGAAGAAATAGAAATAAAGGGAATCCAAACTGGAAAAGAAATAGTAAAACTGTCACTGCAGGTGACATGATACTATGCATAGAAAATCCTAAAGATACGAACAGAAAACTATGAGAGCTCATCAATAAGTTTGGTAAATTTGCAAGATACAAAATAAATACAAAGAAATCTGTTGCATTTCTATACACTAACAATGAAGTATCAGCAAGAGAAATTAAGGAAACAATCCCATTTACCCATCACATCAAAAAGAATAAAATACCTAGGAATAAACCTACCTAAGGAGGCAAAGTCCTGTACTCCAAAAACTATCAGACGCTGATGAAAGAAACTGAAGATGACACAAACAGGTGGAAAGATATATCATGTTCTTGGATTGGAAAAATCAATATTGTAAAAATGACTATACTACCCAAGGCAATCTACAGCTTCAGTGCAATCTCTATCAAATTACCAGTGGCATTTTCACAGATCTAGAACAAAAAATCTTAAAATTTGTATCAAAACACAAAAGATCCCAAATAGCCAAAGCAAACTTGAGAAAGAAAAATGGAGGTGGAGGAATCCAGCTCCCTGGCTTCAGACTGTACTACAAAGCTATAGTCATTAAAACAGTATGGTACTGGCACAAAAACAGAAATATAGATCAATGAAACAGGGTAGAGAGCCCAGAAATAAACCCATGCACCTATGCTTAATTAATCTACAACAAAAGGAGGGAAGAATATATAATGGGGGAAAGACATTCTTTTCAATAAATGGTGCTGGGAAAACTGGAGAGCTACATGTAAAAAAAATGAAATTAGAACATTCTTTAACACCGTGCACAAAAATAAACTCAAAATGGATTAAAGACTGAAATGTAATACTGGATACTATAAAACACTTAGAGGAAAACGTAAGCAGAACACTCCATGACATAAATCACAGCAGGATCCTTTTTGACCCACCTTCTAGAGTAAAGGAAATAAAAACAAAAATAAACAAACGTGACCTCATGAAACAAAAGATTTTGCACAGCAAAAGAAACCATAAACAAATGAAAAGACAACCCACAGAATGGGAGAAAATATTTGCAAACAATGTAACCAACAAGGGATTAATCTCCAAAATACACAAAGAGCTCATACAGCTCAATATCAAAAAAACAAACAACCCAATCATAAAATGGGCAGCAGATCTAAATAGGCATTTCTGCAAGAAGACATACAGATGGCCCACATGCACATGAAAATATGTCCAACATAGCTAGTTATTAGAGAAATGCAAATCAAAACTGCAATGAGATATCACCACACAATGGCCAAAATGGCCATCATTAAAAAGTTTACCAACAAGAAATGCTGGAGAGGGTGTGGAGAAAAGGGAACCCTCCTACACTGTTGATGGGAATGTAAATTGGTACAGTGACTATGGAAAACAGTATAGAGGTTCCTTAAAAAAACAAAAAATCAAGCTACCATACAATCCAGCAATTCCACTTCTGAGCATATATCTGGAGAGAAAACCATACTTCAAAAATACACATGCAGCCCAATGTCCATTGCAGCACTGTTTACACTAGCCAAGACATTAAAGCAACCTAAATGTCCATCAACAGATGAATGGATAAAGAAGATATGGCACATGTATACAATGGAATATTACTAAGCCATAAAAAAGAATGACATAGTGCCATTTGCAGTAACATGGGTGGACTTAGAGATTATCTTACTAAGTGAATTAAGTCAGACAGAGAAAGACCAATATCATATGATATCACTTATACATAGAATCTTCAAAAAAATGATACAAATGAACTTATTTACAAAACACAAACACACTCACAGACTTAGAAAAGAGACTTGTGGTTACCAAAGGGGAGAGGTGTAGAGGGAGATAAATTAGGAGGTTGGGATCAACATGTACACACTACTATATACAAAATAGATAATCAACAAGGACCTACTGTATAGCACAGGGAACTCTATTCAATACTCTGTAATGGCCTATATGGGAAAAGAATCTTAAAAGAACAGATATATGTATATGTATAACTGAATCACTTTGCTGTACACCTGAAACTAACACAACATTGTAAATTAACTATACTCCAATATGAAGATAATACTAAAAATTTTTAAAAATAAGCTAATAAAACTTGCATTATATGAAAAAAAAGGAAAATGCTGCAGACTATGTAAGAGTCTATACCATATATGGTAAGTGCTAACATCTCCATGGGCTAACATAAAAAAATGAGAGAAGCCAGATGTCAAAGAATAAGTCATGGTAAGGATTGTTACTAACAGGAAAGCACGTGCTCCACGTGAAGGAAGCCACCATTACTCTACATTGACCAACTGCTGCTTGGTGAGAAGATCTGGTGAGAAGAACTGTGAGAAGACAGATCCAGGACAGCTGTTGTTACCATATACTTTGTCAAGCAAAGCTAGAACTCTGGATGAGAATAAAATATTTTAATCCAAACAAAACACTATTTGCAGTGTAAAGCCCTCTGATTTATAGGGTTTAGTAATATTGGTTATGAGTGGATTCAAAAATCATCAGAACCTCCTTGCTGGTAGTAGATGGCCTCCCTTCCTTGGGGAGATTAAGTTATATGGAGAGGAGTAGTTTGGATTTGTACATCAAACCTGTAATCAGGAATCAAAAAGAAAGAAATGTTCTTTCATGATATGTTCAAATGAGAGCGAGCTAGCTGGTATTATGAAGTACAGCTTGGAAATCATTCATATTTGGACCAAGTTTGTGAGACTTATTTTAGAGACTAAAGTATACTGAGCCTTAAATGGCTCCCTAAATTCTCACTATGGGTTAAGCTAATGAAAAGTAAAAATGACAGTGATACTAAGCAAAAGAGTGCCACAGATATGCCTCATCATCTTGAAGTTCAAGCCATGAGAGGAAATATATCAGCAGAAAGGGAAGAGCCAATTCATTGATTTCAGCTAACATGGTTGGCATCTTCTCTGTGCCCTGAATTGATGGACACTCAGCTTGGAAACTGGACTCCCTGATCTGCTTTCAGCATGGTGGTAAGCCATGGCCTTTAGTATCCAGATATTCATCTATACCAATTTTACAGTCCCCTGCAGGGAAGAAGATAGCTGTACACTGGCCCTGGTTGTGACAGAAAGACATCTCATGGCAAACTGCATTTGGAGGATTTTAACCCTAATTATAGGAGTAGAACCACTAAAGGAAGGAAAAATTAAACCCAGTATGAATGTGTTGATTCCCAGACATGCCAGGAAAAACTGACTGGTACAACCAGGTTGAGCCTAGTAACAACTTCAGATGAAATGGAGAAAAATCTCACTCACCTCAGAGAACATAAAGAAAGGGACATTCAGCTGTGAAAGGGAAGGGATCCTAGGAGGCAAAAGTACATACTGTGTGCCTCTCTGTGGAACACTACAGAGATCTTTGCTAAGGGGAAAATGTAATGAGGTAGAGAACTGCACGCATGCAACAGAATTCCAGAGAGTCTGGGGGCTCAATTTGAATAACAAAAACAAGTAGTAAACCATGATTACAAGGGATCTACAGGATAGAAAAGCACAATTGTCAGGAGTGTGGGGCATAAGCATTGCAGAGAATAAGGTAAAGAAAAGGCAGAAGCAGCAAAATGGTAAGGATATTACAGAAAAAAAGGCAGAGGGAGAGATTTTTAGCAGCTGCCCTGAGTGGGAAATTTGGGACAGAGCAAATAATAGCTAAAGATTTTTTAGGAAGATTGTTAAATGCTAAGCTGTATAAAATTCCTACCTTGCTGTTTCAAACAGAGCAGCCATAGACATCTTTGCTGTTCTTCAGCTTTTTAAGAGTGAAATTCATAATGAGGGTGTTGAGGTATGTGGGCGATTGGGAGATTGGGTGAAGTGGGATATCTAACAGGCCAAGCAGTCTGCTTACAATCAGGGTACATTTAGGAGGCCCATCTAGGATCAACATGTACTTAAATAACAGACTTCAAAATGAAATCTGTGGCAGTACTGGAATTTAAGATACACAGTTTGGAAAGTGTATGAGGAAGAAAACCAAAATCTTTAAAAGCTGGAGCTCTTACCACCTGCACCAAATCAGGCACTCAGAAGTACAGGGGAAATTGCCCACAAGCACTGGAAATACTTGTGGAGGAAGGACTTTGATGTCTACTTATTTAGAATGGCACCTACTTTGCAAGAAGTCCCAGTTCACAAACTAACAAAATTGGACATGTTTGTTCAATGCTGTTGGGTGTAATTGGTTTTAGATTATCCTGATTAAAGTGAGTTTAATTTTCAGACTGTTGTCATATCTCAAGTCCCTGCTGACAATAATCCTTGTGAGGAGCTTCTGACAGTTTGGGCTTAATTACTTTCCATAAAATCTCCCTGAAGTAGAAGAAATAACAAACAGAGGCTCTTCAAGCTTATGAATGCTTTAATTCTTCAACCCATGTGACAACTGGGAAAGCTTGATACAGCAAATAATAATATACAAAACATAGTTTCCTCTTCTCCTATTAGGAAATAAAATACAAATTATTACTGTTACTCAGGGAAAGAAACTGAACCCTTTGATCTGATTATAGACAACTATCTGGGGGACAAAAATGATATGGGTGATGTTTTAGAAAGAAAATTACTTTTGAAAAAAATACTTCGTGGTAATTATTATTGTTAGGCTAGTGGTATCATCCAGCTTGGCTACTGTATTCTTCTCAAGGAGACACACTGCTCTTTCCAGCCTTCTTTACTGACAGAGTGATTCACTTCTTTGTTTTTGAAATTTAATTTATCAATTATTCATCCCTCTATGACACGCTAGATGGAATCGTGAAGACTTGAAAGGGTTAACGCAGCTCTTCAAAGGCCTAAAATGCTACCAGAAAATAGCTTAGAAACTATAACAGTGCTTAACCTTAGCAGCACCTTAGAATCAGTTGAAGAGCTTTAATACAAAAAATACCAATGCCAAAGCCCTATCCCCAGAGTCTATGGTCTGGGATGGGGGTTCACCATTATTATTTTATATAAGCTCCCCAAGTGGTTCTAATTTGCAGCCACAAATAGAAAACATTGAATCAAAAAATCTGTACAACCAGCATTTTAAAAATTAATGAGTGGCACTTATTATGAATGTCAATATATTGAATGTGATTCAAAAGATTAACTCAAGACCAAACAAAGCAGGTTCATCTATTTACGATGTCTTTCCAAAGGAATAATAGTACAATATATAAGTCCTACTGGTAACATAGTCTAGAATTATGCATAAAACTGCCCAGTTGTTCCAAAATTGGGGATTGCTATTTTGTGTAATGCATGAATAAAAAAGAATATACAGCGGGCGGCGCGGCGGCCAGACCCGAGAGCGGCGCACCGTGGTCCGGGTCGCCGGGGTTGGGGGGGCCTCCCGGAAGCGGCCGTCGGCGACCGAGGGGCATGGCGGCCGTGGCGCTGGGGCCGGCCTGGCGCGCTGTGCGCCCCGCGAGCCGGCTGCTGGGAGCGCTGCCCCCGGGCACGAGCGACGCGCCCCGGCGGGCCTCGCTGCTCGCCTTCTGGGCGCTCGCGCCATGAGAGCAGAACCTCTGCGAAAGAAGAAGGAGGTGGACCCTAAGAAAGACCAAGCAGCAAAGGAGCGCTTGAAAAAGAGGATCCGACGACTGGAAAAGGCAAGCCAGGAGCTAATTCCCATTGAGGAGTTCATCACGCCTGTCAGGTTCCTGAATAAAGCGAGGGAGCGGCCACCGGTGGAGCTCCCCTTCGAGGAGAGCGAGCGGAGAGCCCTGCTTCTGAAGAAGTGGTCGCTGTACAAGCAGCGCGAGCACGAGATGGAGAGGGGCACCACTGGGGCCCTGCTCGCGGCCCAGCGGGAAGCTCTGCAAGAGCTGAAGCTCATGGCCCCGGAACTCCATGCCGAGGCCACCAAGCGGGACCCCAGTCTGTTTCCCTTTGAGAGACGAGGGCCAGACTACACGCCGCCGATCGCCAACTACCAGCCCCCGGAAGGCAGGTACCACGACATCACCAAGGTGTACACACAGGTGGAATTCAAGAGATAGAGCTGCAGACAGCTGCCCTCAGGTGCTGCCCTCGGGCGCGCACACCACTGGGCTCTGGCCCACTCATCACGGGATCAGGCCTGCTGTGAATAAACGCATTTAACCAAGAAAAAAAAAGAATAGGGTAAATTTGAGGACCTTAAAGAAAATCATAGACTATAGGAATAGAAGAACTGTGGTGGCGGGAAGGAGAGGAAAAGGATGTATTCTACTTGGGACACGTTGAGCAGACTTCCAAGAGGAGACTCTGGGTGGCAAGTTACTATGTGGGTCTGACTCCAAGAAAGAAGTTGTAGGAAATAGAAACCGGGGAGTCG
Source organism: Hippopotamus amphibius kiboko (assembly GCF_030028045.1). Taxonomy (NCBI): domain Eukaryota; kingdom Metazoa; phylum Chordata; class Mammalia; order Artiodactyla; family Hippopotamidae; genus Hippopotamus; species Hippopotamus amphibius. The sequence goes on from NC_080197.1 coordinate 52,655,090, forward strand.
GAAGAGTCAGGAGCTAGCCTGTTGTCCCCTATTGAGAAAATAGCTTAGGGCCACATTGGGGAGGGTTTGCAAGGGTAGCCCAGGCATTTGGACCTGATTCTACAGGCAGTGTGTTTGAACAAGAGGTTTTGAAGAGGGACTTCCCTGGTGGTGCAGTGGTTAAGAATTCGCCTGCCAATTCAGGGGACACGGGTTCAATCCCTGCTCCAGGAATATCCCACATGCTGCGGAGCAACTAAGCCCTTGCGCTACAACTACTGAGCCTGTGCTCTAGAGCCTGCGAGCCACAACTACTGAGCCTGTGTGCTGCAACTACTGAAGCCTGCGTGCCTAGAGTCCATGCTCCACAACAAGAGAAGCCACTGCACTGAGAAGCCCAGGCACCACAACGAAGAGAAGCCCCTGCTCATCGCAACTAGAGAAAGCCCGTGCACAGCAACAAAGACCCAACACAGCCATAAATAAATAAATAAATTTTTTTTTAAAAAAAGAGAGATTTAGAAGAGGAAGTGACACAATTCAAACTGGGCTCTAGTATGTGGAGGAAAGACTCAGGTTGGAGCAGAGGAAGTTGCCTGTGGCAGAGGTGGCAAAAGGGATGGAGAAGGAGGGCACGTGTGAGAGGTGCTGAGGAGGCACACACAACAGGACCAGGGCAGCCGGTTGGATCTCATAGCATGACAGGGCTGTGCTGGAGTTGTCTCATACCAGCTCACCACAGCCAACTGTTAAATTTTCAGGAATTTTCTGAGCCACTTGTTAAAAACAGCCATTATAGGGACTTCCCTGGTGGTCCAGCAGATAAAACTCTGTGCTCCCAATGCAGGATTTGATCCCTGGTCAGGGAACTAGATCCTACACACTGCAATGAAGATCCTGCACACAGCAACGAAGATCCTGCATGCTGTAACTAAGACCTCGCACAGTCAAATAAATAAATAAATAATTTTTAAAATAGCCATTATAAAAAATGTAAAATGGGGGATGGGCAAGATAGGGGTGTGGGATTAAGAGATACAAATGACTATGTATAAAATAAATTAGCAACAAGGATATATTGTACAGCATAGGGAAATATAGCCACTATTTTATAATAACTTTAAATGGAGTATAATCTATAAAAATATTGAATCAAAAAAATAAAAAAAAAAGAATATACATTATTTCAACTTACTAGATATTCATATGGAGCTATGAGAAGTACCTCAATCACCACTATAAAATAATATGCTTACATGTAAAATGGTGCAAGTTCCTAAATGATGGCTTGTTCATCAGAATTGGTCAAATTCTAATTTCTTTTAAAAGTTTGGCCAGTCTTATTGCAAAACCACTTTTAGGGGGAGAATTTTGAAACATGGGTTACTACATACACCAACCTTTTTTCACTCTCTCATACCCTACCCATCTGCAGGTCAAAAACAACAGAAATGTTCCTGAGACACAGAGCATGAATATAAGACCTGTTCCCAGCACAGAGGATTATCACCTAGAATCACAATAGAGTAATGGGAGAAGTGGGCTTCCACAGTTACAGTTGTCAGCTGTACAGGGTACCTCACACCTGCTACCTTAATTTTATAGGCTCATTTCTGGATAGATATTTATAGATAGGAAGAAAATATTGCCTTGAATTTAATGTTTGTAAATTCAATTAGATTGAAGTTTGGATTAAAAAGGTATATGCTAACTATTCTTCTATCTTTTATCTCTGGCCTACATCAACCATGAACTAGAGCAGTGCTTTTCAAAGTCCTGCCCCAGGATACCTCTGGGAGGTGAGGAGGGGGAAAGGTTTCCTTTCAGGGCATAGACAAGGTCAGCATTTATTTTTATAATAATAGTAAGGGTTTGTTTTTTTTTTTGGGGGGTGCCCTTTTCAAAGAGTTAAAATTTATACTGATAGGGTGAAAACAAGGGTGAGGGAAAGTGCAGGTGTCCCAGCTTGAAACAAGCACAAAATTGTGCTAGAAGCCATGCTATTCTTTTTTTTAATTTTTATTTTATATTGGAGTATAGTTGATTAACAATGTTATGTTAGTTTCAGGTGCACAGCAAAGTGATTCAATTATACATATATATGTATCTATTCTTTTTCAAATTATTTTCCCATTTAGGTTATTACAGAATATTGAGCAGCATTCCCTGTGCTATACAGTAAGTCCTTGATGGTTATCTATTTTAAATATGGCAGTGTGTACATGTCAATCCCAAATTCCCAGTCTATCCCTCCCCAACCCACTCTTCTCCCTTGGTAATTATGTTTGGTCTCTAAGTCTGTGAGTGTGTTTGTGTTCTGTAAATAAGTTCATTTGTATCATTTTTTTAGATTTTCCATATAAGTGATATCATATGATATTTGTCTTTCTTTGCCTGATTTAATTCACTTAGTGTGATAGTCTCCAGCTCCATCCACATTGCTACAAAATGGCATTATTTCATTCTTTTTAATGGCTGAGTAGTATTCCATTGTATATATGTACCACATCTTCTTTAGCCATTCATCTGTTGATGGACATTTAGGTTGCTTTCATGTCTTGGCTATTGTAAATAGTGCTGCAATGAACATTGGGGCGGTATCCTTTCAAATCATGTTTTTCCCCAGATATATGCCCAGGAGTGAGGTTACTGGACATATGGTAGCTCGATTTTTAGTTTTTTTTCAAGGAACCTCTATACTCTTCTCCATAGTGGCTGTACCAATTTACATTGCCACCAGCAGTGTAAGAGGGTTATCTTTTTCCACACTCTCTCCATCATTTCTTGTTTGTAGACTTTTTTATGATGGCCATTCTGACTGGTGTGAGGTGATACCTCATTGTAGTTTTGATTTCCATTTCTATAATAATTAGTGACGTTGAACATCTTTTCATGTGTATGTTGGCCATGTGTATGTCTTCTTTGAAGAAACATCTATTCAGATCTGCTGCCCATTTTCTGATTGGGTTTTTTTGGTTTTTTGATATTGAGCTGCATGAGTTGTTTTTATATTTTGGAGATTAACTCCTTATTGGTCACATAATTTGCAAATATTTTCTGCAATTCTGTGGGTTGTCATTTTGTTTGTTTATGGTTTCCTTTGCTGTGCAAAATCTTTTGTTTCATGAGGTCCCATTTGTTTATTTTGTTTTTAGTTTCATTATTCTAGGAGACAGCTTGGAAAAGATATTGCTGCAATTTATGTCAAAGAGTGTTCTGCCTACGTTTTCCTGTAAGTGTTTCATAGTATATGGTCTTACATTCAGGTCTTTAATCCATTTTGAGTTTAGTTTTGTGCATGGTGTTAAAGAATGTCCTAATTTCATTTTTTTTTACATGTAGCTCTCCAGTTTTCCCAGCACCATTTATTGAAGAGAATGTCTTTCCTCCATTGTATAATCTTCCCTCCTTTGTCATAGATTAATTGAGCATAGGTGTGTGGGTTTATTTCTGGGCTTTCTATCCTGTTCCTTTGATCTATATTTCTATTTTTGTGCCACCACCATACTGTTTTAATGACTGTGGCTTTGCAGTATAGTCTGAAGCCAGGGAGCTGGATTACTCCAGCTCTATCTTTCTCTCTCAAGATGGCTTTGGCTGTTTGGGGGTTTTTATGTCCCCTTACAAATTTTAATATTTTTGTTCTAGATTTGTGAAAATGGCCCTGGTAATTTGATAGGGATTGCATTGAAACTGTAGATTGCCTTGGGTAGTATAGTCTTTTTGAAAATATTGATTCTTTCAACCCAAGGACATGGTATATCTTTCCATATGTTTCTTATTCTTAATTGCCATATACACACAGGAAAAAAAGAAAGTCACCTGCCCGACTTAAAAGTGATTCAAAAGTTTGATGAAGTAGTAAAAATTATTAATTTTACTAAATCTCAATCTTTGAGTGAAAAACTATACATAAAGCACCTTTGCTGCATGATGATCTTCTCAACATTTGTGCAATTAGTTAACTTACAAGCTCAACTAGCCACTTTTTCATAAAACACTATTTTTACTTAAAAAAGTGACTGATGAACTCTGATCATTCAGTTTGGATATTGGGGAGAAAATATTTTTTAAGTGAAGAATGCATGCTCATCAATTCAAGAAAAACCACTGCAAGTGTTGATGATAGAACTGAAGGTTTCAAGCAAAAATTAATTTTGAAAACTTTTATCTGCCACCATCAGGTTGACAGCTTCCCCGTACTTAAAGACTCTTCTGATGATATCAGTGGAAATATTAACAAATGTGATTTGTTTGGGGGATGGGTTATATAATTAAATGTGTCAACATACCCTGTCAATTAATATTTTGCAAATGACTAATGCAATATATTACAAAATCACATATGTGAGACAGACCCACCCATTCAAAGTAAAAGATAGATCAATAGGTTTTTAATTCAACGAAGTATAGAAAATTCATTGATATACTCTCAAATTCCACATTGCAAATAATCTTAAGAAACAAGAACTTGTCAAAAATGATTCAAGATGGCGCTCACTCTCTCTTGCAAAAGCACCACAATTACAACTAACTGCTGAATAAGCATCAACAGAAAGAAACTGGAACTCACCAAAAAAGACACCCCACATACAAAGACAAAGGAGAAGCTGCAATGAGATGGTAGGGTGGCACAATCACATTAAAATCAAATTCCATAAATGCTGGGTGGGTGACTCACAAGCTGGAGAACAGTTATACTGCAGAAGTCCACCGACTAAAGTGAGGGTTCTGAGCCCCATGTCAGGCTTCCCAACTTGGGGTTCCAGCAACAGGAGGAGGAATCTGCAGAGAATCAGAATCTGAAAGCCAGTGGGATTTGATTGCAGGACCTCCACAGGACTGGGGGAAACAGAGACTCCACTCTTGGAGGGCACACAAAAAAATGTGCTCACCAGGACCTGGGGGAAGGAGCAGCAATGCCATAGGACACTGAACCAGACCTACCTGCTGGTGTTGGAGGGTTGGCTGCAGAGGTGGGGGGCAGCCGTGGCTCACTGAGGAGATGGGGAACTGGCAGCAGGGGTTCTGGGAATTGCTCAATGGCATGAGCCCACCCAAAGTCCACCATTAGCCCCACCAAAGGGCCTGTAAACTCCAGTGCTAGGTAGCCTCAAGCCAAACAAAAAAACAAGGTAGGAACACAGCCCCACCCATTGGCAGACAAGCAGATTAAAGTGTCACTGAGCTCCGCCCAGCAAATCGGATTAAGGTTTTACTGAGCTCTCATCACCCAGCCCAACCCACCATCAGTCCCTCCCATCAGGAAGCACCCACAAGCCTCCTAGATAGCTTCCTCCACAAGAGGACAGACAGCAGAATCAAGCAGTATCAGCCATACTTCATCTTGTGGAACTGAAAACCACAGCCACAGAAAGACAGAGAAAATTAAAAGGCAAAAGACTTTGTACCAGATGAAGGGACAAGATAAAATGCCAGAAAAACAACTAAATGAAGAGGAGATAGGTACCCTTACAGAAAAGAATTCAGAATAATGATGGTGAAGATGATCCAGGACTTTGAAAAAAGACTGCATGAAAGATTGAAAAGTTGCAAAAAAAAAGGTTACCAAAGACCTAGAAGAATCAAAGAACAAACAAACAGATATGCAACACAATAACTGAAATGAAAAATACACTAGAAGGAACCAATAGCAGATTAACTGAGGCAGAAGGGAGAATAAGTGAATTGGAAGACAGAATGGTGATAATCACTGATGCAGAAGAGAATAAAGAAAAAATAATGAAAAGAACTAAAGACAGCCTAAGAGACCTCTGGGACAACATTAAATGCATCAACATTCACATTATAGGGTCCCAGAAGAAGAAGAGAGAGAGAAAGGACCCAACAAAATATTGGAAGAGATTAGAGCTGAAAACTTCCCTAACATGGGAAAGGCAATAGCTACCCAAGTGCAGGAAGCACAGAGAGTCCCAGGCAGGATAAATCCAAGGAGAAAAACACCAAGACATATAGTAGTCAAGCTGACAAAAATTAAAGACAGAGAAAAGTTATTAAAAGCAACAAGGGAGAGAAAAAGATGGCGGCGAAGTAGAGAGACGTGGAGTGCATCCCTCTCCACAGATGCATTGGGAATGCACGGAAGGACGCAGTAATTCCCACAGAGAACCAGCTGAACACCAGCAGACGGCCTTGGACACCAGAAAGGGCTGCGGGGAGCCCGACATAGCCGGTAGGGAGGCATCTACGAGGGCTCAAAGAGGGTGAAGCTGCGGAGCTGTGGCAGATGGGAGGGAGTGAGAAACATATGGAGGGTCCGCAGCGCAGCTCAGCATTCCGGACTGAGACATTGATCCACGGCTGAACGGAGGGTCCAGGAGCGGGAGCGTGGGAACCTGAGAGCTGGTTCAGGGTGAGAAACATTGTTGCCGGTAGGGTGACCGACCGAGAGCACAGGAGGGAGGAGGTCCGCGGAGAGGAGTGCCCGTCCCTGAGAGCTGCCCGGCCATGATGGCGACTGGAGGCTGCAGGCTCATGGGCAGGGGGGAGGAGCCGCGCGCATAGCCTCTCCCTCTCTTTCGGCGCCTCTGCAACAGGCAGTGGAGAGACACCCTGCGGACCACCTAAGGTGCTCAGGGATAACAAGCACCCTCAGGTGCTCGGGTGGGGCTAGATTAAAACTCCTTGCAATGCCAGCAGCAGGGAGGCTGCTGAGAGAAAAAAAAAAAAAAAACAGCATCAAAAAGAAAAAAACCCCAAGAGAGGCCCAACTCTAAGACTTTCTGTTTACGCCTGAGCCACCAGCGCCCTCTGCAACAGGCACCTCCAAGCCTGACTGAAACAACAGTGCGCCACTGCTCACTCACTCCGAGGAGAAGGAGCCACTATTGTACCCTCTCCCTCCCCACACACCGATGCTTACAGACGAACAGTGAAGGAACCTCTGCTGGTCACACAATAACGCAAAAAAAAAAAAAAAAAAACCCAAGGCAAGGAGAAGGACACTTACAGCTGAGACGCTAAGGAAACAGAAATAGTAGTATCAATACCTATTGAACTGGTCCATTCTGGGATCAGTTCTGGATTTTTTTTTTTTTCCTTTCCCTCTCTCTTTCTCTCTTTTTTTTTTTTTTTTTTTTTTTTTTTGGATTTATTAAATACGATCTTAGCCCTAAGGGATCTACAAGTTTTATAACATAATTTTTTAATGATATTTTTTATTTTTTTTTTTTTTGCCTTTTTATATACTTCTATATCTAGCTAAGTTTTTGGTAGTACAGACAAAATATCTCTCATACTTTCCTTTCATCCCTATTTTTTATACATTTCTATTCCTTTCTTTTTCTTTGCATATTTCCAACCACATTACGCTCTTCTGTTCCCCTTTCCTCCAGCCTTTTTAAGTTTATTTTATCTTAACATACTTATAAGCAACACTAGTGGTATGCTCAGACTCCTTGCTCTATTCTCCAGATGACGCACTGCCTTGGTATTTAATATTAGGCTTTTGTCTTTATCTTAGTTCTTAGTACAGTTGTCTAATTACATTCTGAGAATCTCCATTCTCTCTGGTGGTACTCCAGCTCTTTTCTATATGTGATCCTAGCTTACAAAATCTCCTGGATTGATGTTTGTAGGTGTAGGGTGTTATTTGTTGTTTGTTTGCTTTTGCTTTTGTCTCTGATTTGTTCTGTTTCAGTTGTCAATTTCTCTTGGGTTTCTCTTTGAATATCTGATAGCACACTGGCGTTCTATCAGGTCTTTCTAGAGCCTTATGTCCTAACAGATTCAGTAATTGTGTGTCTTATATATGTATGTGTTTCCTAGACTTAATATTCGTTTAATCCAATACTTGGACATTAGTCTGAGGCTTCAACAGTCTTCTATAAACACCTCTATCGCCAGGACAAGTAACCCCAAAACTTTGGACAACCATGAGGAAACAAAGAAACACCATGCAGGCAAAGGAGCAGGAAAAAAACCCACAAGACCAAATAAATGAAGAGGAAATAGGAAAAATGCCTGAAAAAGAATTTAGAGTAATTATAGTAAAAATGATACAAAATCTCGATAACAAAATAGAGAAAGTACAAGAAACAGTTCATAAGAACTCAGAAAAACAAACAGCAATGGATAACAAAATAACTGAAATTAAAAATACTCTAGATGCTATAACCAGCAGAATGACTGAGGCAGAAGAACAAATAAGTGAGTTGGAAGATAGAATGGGGTAAATAACTGCCACAGAGCAGGAAAAAGAAAAAAGAATAAAAAGATTAGAAGACAGTCTCAGAGACCTCAGTGATAACCTTAAACATACCAACATTCGAATTATAGGCATCCCAGAAGAAGAAGAAAACAAGAAAGGGTCTGAGAGAATATTTGAAGAGGTTCTAGTGGAAAATTTCCCCAACATGGGAAAGGAAATAATTCACCAAGTCCAAGAAGCACAGAGAGTCCCATACAGAATAAACCCAAGGAGAAATACACCAAGACACATATTAATCAAACTAATGACAATTAAACACAAAGAAAAAATATTAAAAGCAGCAAGAGAAAAGCAACAAACAACATATAAGGGAAAATCCATCAGGATAACAGCTGACCATTCTACAGAAACTCTGCAGGCCAGAAGGGAATGGCAGGATATACTGAAAGTCCTGAAAGAGAGAAACCTACAGCCAAGAATACTCTACCCAGCAAGAATCTCATTCAGATTTGAGGGAGAAATCAAAAGCTTTCCAGACAAGCAAAAGTTAAGAAAATTCAGCACCACCAAGCCAGCCTTAAAACAAGTGCTAAAGGAACTTCTCTAAGTAGGAAACACAAGAAAAGGAAAACACCTACAAATACAAACCCAAAACAATTCAGAAAATGGTAATTGGAACACACATGTCAATAATCACCTTAAATGTAAATGGATTAAATGCTCCAACCAAAAGACACAGACTGGCTGAATGGATCCAAAAACAAGACCCTTCTATATGCTGCCTACAAGAAACCCACTTCAGACCAAGGGATACATATAGACTGAAAGTCAAGGGATGGAAAGAGATATTCCATGCCAATGGAAGTCAAAAGAAAGCTGGAGTAGCAATACTCATATCAGACAAATTAGACTTCAAAGTAAAGACTATTACAAGAGACAAGGAAGGACACTACATAATGATCAAGGGATCCATTCAAAAAGAACATATCACAATGGTAAATATCTATGCCCCCAATATAGGAGCACCTCAATACATAAGGCAATTGCTAACAGCGATAAAAGCGGACATCGACAGGAACACAATAATAGTGGGAGACTTGAACACCCCACTTACATCAATGGACAGATCATCCAAACAAAAAATAAAAAAAGACACACAAGCTTTAAATGACACATTAGACCATCTCGACTTAATTGATATTTATACGACATTCCATCCAAAAACGACAGACTACACTTTCTTCTCAAGTGCACACGGAACATTTTCAAGGATAGATCACATCTTGGGTCACAAATCAAACCTCAGCAAATTCAAGAAAATTGAAATCATATCAAGCATCTTCTCAGACCACAACGCCATGAGACTAGATATCAATTACAGGAAAAAAACTGCAAAAAATACAAACACATGGAGGGTAAACAATTCACTCTTAAACAACCAAGGAATCACTAAAGAAATCAAAGAGGAAATCAAAAAATATCTAGAAACAAATGACAATGAAAACACAACAACCCAAAACCTATGGGATGCAGCAAAAGCAGTTCTAAGACGGAAGTTTATAGCAATACAGTCCTACCTTAAGAAACAAGAAAATGATCAAATAAACAACCTAACCTTACACCTAAAACAACTAGAGAAAGAAGAACAAAGAAACCCCAAAGTGAGCAGAAGGAAAGAAATCATAAAGATCAGAGCAGAAATAAATGAAAAAGAAAGGAAAGAAACCATAAGAAAAATAAATAAAACTAAAAGTTGGTTCTTTGAGAAGATTAACAAAATTGATAAACCATTAGCCAGACTCATCAAGAAAAAAAGGGAGAAGATGCAAATCAACAGAATTAGAAATGAAAAAGGAGAAGTAACAACAGACACCTCAAAAATACAAAACATCATGAGAGACTACTACAAGCAACTATATGCCTATAAATTGGATAACCTGGAAGAAATGGATACATTCTTAGAAAAATACAATCTTCCAAGACTGAACCAGGAAGAAATAGAAACCATGAACAGACCAATCACAAGTACGGAAATTGAGGCAGTGATTAAAAATCTCCCAACACACAAAAGCCCAGGACCAGATGGGTTCATGGGCGAATTCTATCAAACATTTCGAGAAGAGTTAATACCTATCCTTCTCAAACTCTTCCAAAATATTGCAGAAGGCGGAACACTCCCAAACTCATTCTACGAGGCCACTATCACCCTGATACCAAAACCAGGCAAAGATGTCACAAAAAAAGAAAACTACAAACCAATATCACTGATGAATATAGATGCAAAAATCCTCAACAAAGTGCTAGCTAACAGACTCCAACAGCACATTAAAAAAATCATACACCATGATCAAGTGGGGTTTATCCCTGGGATGCAAGGATTCTTCAATATACGCAAATCAATCAATGTGATACATCATATCAACAACTTGAAGGATAAAAACCATATGATCATTTCAATAGATGCAGAAAAAGCTTTTGACAAAGTTCAACATCCATTTATGATAAAAGCTCTCCAGAAAATGGGCATAGAAGGAAATTACCTCAACATAATAAAAGTCATATATGACAAACCAAAAGCCAACATCGTTCTCAATGGGCAAAAACTGGAAGAATTCCCTCTAAGAACAGGAACAAAACAAGGGTGTCCACTCTCACCATTATTATTCAACATAGTTTTGGAAGTTTTAGCCACAGCAATCAGAGAAGAAAAAGAAATAAAAGGAATCCAAATTGGAAAAGAAGAAGTCAAATTGTCACTCTCTGCAGATGACATGATATTATATATAGAAAACCCTAAAGACTCTACCAGAAAACTGCTAGCACTCATTGATGAGTTTAGTAAAGTAGCAGGATACAAAATTAATGCACAGAAATCTCTTGCATTCCTATACACGAACAACGGAAGAGCAGAAAGAGAAATTAACGAAACTCTCCCATTCACCATTGCAACCAAAAGAATAAAATACCTAGGAATAAACCTGCCTAAGGACGCAAAAGATCTGTATGCAGAAAACTTTAAGACATTGATGAAAGAAATCAAAGATGACACAAACAGATGGAGGGACATACCATGTTCCTGGATTGGAAGAATCAACATCGTGAAAATGACTGTACTACCCAAAGCAATTTACAGATTCAATGCAATCCCAATCAAATTACCAATGGCATTTTTCACAGAACTAGAGCAAGAAATCTTACAATTTGTATGGAAACGCAAAAGACCCCGAATAGCCAAAGCAATCTTGAGAAGGAAAAATGGAGTTGGTGGAATCAGGCTTCCTGACTTCAAACTATACTACAAGGCCATAGTGATCAAGACAGTATGGTACTGGCACAAAAATAGAAAGGACGATCAATGGAATAGAATAGAGAACTCAGAAGTAAGCCCAAACACATATGGGCACCTTATCTTTGACAAACAAGGCACGAGTATACAATGGAAAAAAAACAGCCTCTTCAATAAATGGTGCTGGGAAAATTGGACAGCAACATGTAAAAGAATGAAATTAGAACACTTCCTAACACCATACACAAAAATAAACTCCAAATGGATTAAAGACCTACATGTAAGGCCAGACACTATAAAACTCCTCGAGGAAAACATAGGCAGAACACTCTATGACATCCATCAAAGCAACATCCTTTTGGACCCACCTCCTAGAATCAGGGAAATAAAATCAAGAAGAAACGAATGGTACTTCATGAAACTTAAAAGCTTTTGCACAGCGAAAGAAACCATAAACAAGACTAAAAGGCAACCCTCAGAATGGGAAAAAATAATTGCCTATGAAACAACGGACAAAGGATTAACCTCCAAAATATACAAGCAGCTCATGAAGCTTAATACCAAAAAGGCAAGTAACCCAATCCACAAATGGGCAGAAGACCTAAATAGACATTTCTCCAAAGAAGACATACAGATGGCCAACACACACATGAAAAGATGCTCAACATCACTAATCATCAGAGAAATGCAAGTCAAAGCCACAATGAGGTATCACCTCACACCAATCAGAATGGCCCTCATCACAAAGTCTGGAAACAACAAATGTTGGAGAGGGTGTGGAGAAAAGAGAACTCTCCTGCACTGTTGGTGGGACTGTAAGTTGGTACAGCCACTATGGAAAACAATTTGGAGGTTCCTTCAAAAACTACAAATAGAACTACCATATGATCCAGTAATCCCACTCCTGGGCATATACCCAAAGAAAACCATAATCCCAAAAGAAACTTGTACCATAACGTTTATTGCAGCACTATTTACAATAGCCAGGACATGGAAGCAACCGAAATGCCCATCAACAAATGAATGATACAGAAGATGTGGCATATATATACAATGGAATATTATTCAGCTATAAAAAGGGATGAGATGGAGCTATATGTAATGAGGTGGATAGAACTACAATCTGTCATACAGAGTGAAGCAAGTCAGAAAGAGAAGGACAAATATTATATGCTAACTCACATATACGGAATCTAAAAATGGTACTGATGAACTCAGTGACAAGAATAAGGATGCAGATACAGAGAATGGACTGGAGAACTCGAGGTATGGGAGGGGGCGGGGGGTGAAGGGGAAGCTGAGACGAAGCGAGAGAGTAGCACAGACATATATATACTACTAACTGTAAAATAGTCAGTGGGAAGTTGTTGTATAACAAAGGGAGTCCAACTCGAGGATGGAAGATGCCTTAGAGGACTGGGGCAGGGAGGGTGGGGGGGACTCGATGGGGGGGAGTCATGGAAGTGAGGGAATACGGGGATATGTGTATAAAAACAGATGATTGAACCTGATGTACCCCCAAAAAAAAATAAATTAAAATTAAAAGCAACAAGGGAAAAAAGACAAATAACATACAAGGAAATTCCCATAGCAGAAATTCTGCAAGCCAGAAGGGAGTGGCATGATATATTTAAAGTGATGAAAGGGAAGAACCTACAACCAAGAATACTCTACCCAGCAAGGATCTCATTCAGATTTGACAGAGAAATCAAAAGCTTTACAGACAAGCAACAGCTAAGAGAATTCAACACCACCAAACCAGCCCTGCAACAAATGCTAAAGGAACTTCTCTAAGCGGTAAACATAAGAGAAGAAAAGGACCTACAAAAACATAAACAAAATAATTAAGAAAATGGTAATAGGAACATACATATTGATAATTACCTTGAATGTAAATGGACTAAATGCACCAACCAGAAGACACAGACTGGCTGAATGGATACAAAAACAAGACCCATATATATGCTGTCTACAAGAGAGCCACTTCAGACCTAGCGACACATACAGACTGAAAGTGAGTGGATTGGAAAAGATATTCCATGCAATTGGCAATCAAAAGAAAGCTGGAGTCATCATACTCATATCAGATAAAATAGACTTTAAAACAAAAATGTTACAAAGAAGAAGAGATAACAATTATAAATATATATGCACCCAATATAGGAACACCTCAATATATAAGGCAAATGCTAACAACTATGAAAGAGGAAATTGACAGGAACACAATCATAGTGGGGGACTTTAACACCCCACTTACACCAATGGACAGGTCATCCACACAGAACATTAATAAGGAAACACAAGCTTTAAATGACACAATAAATCAGCTTGATTTAATAGATATCTATAGGACATTGCATCTAAAAACAGCAGATTACATGTTCTTCTCAGTGTACATGGAATATTCTCCAGGATAGATCACATTTTGGGTCATAAATCAAGCCTTGGTAAATTCAAGAAATTTGAAATCGTATCAAGCATCTTTTCTGACCACAACACTATGAGATTAGAAATCAATTACAGGAAAAAAGTGTAAAAAACACAAGCACATGGAGGATAAACAATACGCTACTAAATAATCAACAGATCACTGAAGAAATCAAAGAGGAAATCAAAAAATACCTAGAGACAAATGACAATGAAAACACAATGATCCAAAACATATGGGATGCAACAAAGGCAGGTCTAAGAGGGACATTTATAGCAATACAATCCTACCTCAAGAAACAAGAAAAATCCCAAATAAACAATCTAACCTTACACCTAAAGAAACTAGAGAAAGAGAAGCAAACATAACCCAAAGTTAGTAGATGGAGAGAAATCATAAAGATCAGAGCAGAAATAAATGAAACAGAGACAAAGAACACAATAGCAAAAATCAATAAAACTAAAAGCTGGTTCTTTGAGAAGATAAATAAAAATGATAAACCTCTAGCAAGACGCATCCAGAAAAAGAGGGAGAGGACTCAAATCAATAAAATTAGAAATGAAACAGGAGAGATTACAACGGACACTGCAGAAATAAAAAGCACCATAAGAGACTACCACAAGCAACCATATGCCAATAAAATGGACAACCTGGATGAAATGGACAGATTCTTAGAAAGGTATAACCCTCCAAGACTGAATCAGGAAGAAATAGAAAATATGAACAGACCAATCACAAGTAATGAAATTGAAACTCTGATTAAAAATCTCCCAACAAACAAAAGTCCAGGACCAGATGGATTCACAGGTGAATTTTATCAAACATTTAGAGAAGAGCTAACACCTATTCTTCTCAACTTCTTCCAAAAAATTGCAGAGCAAGGAACACTCCCAAAATCATTCTATGAGGCCACCATCACCCTGATACCAAAACCAGAAAAAGATACTACAGAAAAAGAAAACTACAGACCAATATCACTGATGAATTTAGATGCAAAAATCCTCAACAAAATGCTAACCAACAGAATCCAACAACATATTAAAAGGATCATACAGCATGATCAAATGGGGTTTATCCCTGCAATGCAAGGATTCTTCAATATATGCAAATCAATCAATGTGATACACCATATTAACAAATTGAAGGACAAAAATCACATGATTATCTCAATAGATGCAGAAAAAGCTTTTGACAAAATTCAACACCCATTGATGACAAAAACTCTCCAGAAGGTGGGCATAGAGGGAACCTACCTCAACATAATAAAGGCCATATATGACAAACCCACAGCAAACATCATTCTCAATGGTGAAAAACTGGAAGCATTCCCTCTAAGATCAGGAACAAGACAAGGATGTCCCCTGTCGCCACTACTATTCAACATAGTTTTGGAAGTCCTTGACACAGCAATCAGAGAATAAAAGGAAATAAAATGAATCCAAATTGCAAAAGAAGAAGTAAAACTGTCACTGTTCACAGATGACATGATACTGTATATAGAAAATCCTAAAGATGCCACCAGAAAACTGCTTGAGCTAATCAATGAATTGGTAAAGTTGCAGGATACAAAATTAACACACAGAAATCTCTTGCATTCCTATACACTAACAATGAAAGATCAGAAAGAGACATGAAGGAAACAATCCCATTCACCACTGCAACAAAAAGAATAAAATACTGAGGGATAAACCTAACCAAGGAGGTAAAAGACCTGTACTCAGAAAACTATAAGACATTCATGAAAGAAATCAAAGACGACACAAACACATGGAGGGACATACCATGTTCTTGGATTAGAAGAACCAACATTGTGAAAATGACTATCCTACCCAGAGCAATTTACAGATTCAATGCAATCCCAACGAAATTACCAATGGCATTTTTCACAGAACTAGAACAAGAAATTTTATGATTTGCATGGAAACGCAAAAGACCCTGAATAGCCAAAGCAATCTTGAGAAGGAAAGATGGAGTTGGTGAAATCAGGCTTCTTGACTTCAGGCTATGCTACAAGGCTACAGTGATCAGTAGGGTACTGGCACACAAACAGAAATATAGGTCAATGGAGCAGGATAGAAAACCCAGAGATAAACTATGGTCAACTAATCTATGACAAAGGAGGCAAGGATATACAATGGAGAAAAGGCAGCCTCTTCAATAAGTGGTTCTGGGAAAACTGGACAGCTACATGTAAAAGAATGAAATTAGAACACTCTTTAACACCATACACAAAAATAAACTCCAAATGGATGAAAGACCTAAATGTAAGGGCAGACACTATAAAACTCCTAGAGGAAAACATAGGAAGAACACTCTTTGACATAAATCACAGCAAGATCTTTTTTTCACCCACCTCCTAGAGTAATGGAAATAAAAACAAAAATAAACAAGTGGGACTTAATGAAACTTAAGAGCTTTTGCACAGCAAAGGAAACTATAAACAAGATGAAAAGACAACCCTCGGAATGGGAGAAAAGATTTGCAAATGAATCAGCAGACAAATGATTAATCTCCAAAACATATAAACAGTTCATCCAGCTCAATATCAAAAAAAAACAAACAACCCAATCAAAAAATGGGCAGAAGACCTAAATAGGCATTTCTCCAAAGAAGACATACAGATGGCCAAGAGGCACATGAGAAGCTGCTCAACCTCACTAATTATTAGAATATTGCAAATCAAAATGACAGTGGGGTATCACCTCATGCCAGTTAGAATGGGCATCATCAGAAAATCTACAAACAGGAAATGCTGGAGATGGTGTGGAGAAAAGGGAATGCTCTTGCACTGTTGGTGGGAAAGTAAATTGATACAGCCACTATGGAGAACAGTATGGAAGTTCCTTTCAAAACTAAAAATAGAATTACCATATGACCCAGCAATCCCACTGCTGGGCATACACCCAGAGAACAGCATAATTCAAAAAGACACATGCACTCCAATATTCATTGCAGCACTATTTACAATAGCCAGGACATGGAAGCAACCTAAATGTCCATCAGCAGATGAATGGATAAAAAATGTGGTACATATGTACAATGGAATATTACTCAGCTGTTAAAAGCAATGTAACTGGGACATTTGTAGAGACATGGATGGACCTAGAGACTGTCATACAGAGCGAAGTGAGTCAGAAAGAGGATAACAAATATCGTATATTAACACATAAATGTGGAATATAGTTAAATGGTACAAATCAACTGGTTTGCAAGGCAGAAATAGAGACACAGATATAGGGAACAAACGTATGGACACCAAGTGAGGAAAGTGGGGAGGGTTGAGGGGGAATGAATTGGGTGAATGGGATACCAAACTGTACACTCTAAATATATGCAGTTTATTGTATGTTAAAAAAATAAAATAAAAAAGTAAGTGGAATTAGAAAATAAATAAATAAAAATAAATTGGGATAAAAACTTTAAATTTCAAAAAAGAAAAAAAACTACAACTTGTCAAGATTGGTTAATAGCAAAGAAGAGAATCCACAATTATCTGAAAAGGCTATTGAAATATCCCTCTTTTTCCAACTGCATATCTGTGTGAGGCTGAATTTTCCTCATAAATTTCAACCAAAATAACATATCACAGCTTTTGAATGCAAAGAGGTTATGACAGCCCAGATATCTTACATTAAAGAGATTAGTGAAGTGTAAAACAATGCCACCCTTCTCACTTGTTTTGTTTTGGAAAATACTTTTTAGTTTAAAAAGATGTTTTTTATGTTAACATGTAATGGAGTTATTATTTTTAATGCACTAATTGATAAATATTTTCTTAATTTTTTTAGTTTTGATTGCTAGTACATTTAAATATCATAGACATAACACATACACAAACCAACTTGGGTATCCTCAATAGCTTTGAGAGTGACAGGATCCTGAGACAGAAAATTTGTAAATACCTTCCCCAGATGAACTCTTCACCTTCCACACACTTCACCAAACCATCCTTTTATTCAGTCAGTCACTTTACCACTGTAGTAGTCACTTACAGATACTTATTCAGCACTTATTGCTAGGCAACATTGTAGGGACTGGGGCTAGGGTAGTACATAAAACAGACCCAGTCTATGTTGTCATGGAGTTTATGGTCTAGTGGAGTTATACAATACACAAGTAAACAAATATATGTGAGGCAACTTCTGACAGTGATAAATGCCATGAAGTAAACAAAACAGAGTGAATTGATAGAGAGTGACTCTCAGAGCTATTTTAGACTGGATTTTGAGGAGAGACCTCTATGAATAGATGACATTGGAATTAACACTGAAAGACACTAAGGAGCCATCCATGTAAAGACCTGGGGAAAGCCTGTTTCAGGGGAGAAAGAGAAAGTGCAAAAGGCTGTAGTACAAAGACGTGGGCCTGAACCAGGTCAGGGAGTGTCTTGTAGGTCAAGGGAAGGAGCTAAAATTTTATACTTAGAGGGATATATCTAATCTATATGTTTTTCCTTCAATAAGCACACCCCCTCCCTCCTTCAACACTTGCATTCATGAAATTCTTTCAGTCACTCCAAAGCCCTCTCACTTCTCCTGCTCTAAACCCACATTCAAATCATATACCAAGTAAAAAAGAAATAAACCTTTCCTAAAACAGGAAGACTCCTATGCATACATGCAATGTGAATTTTTCTACTCAGAGAGTGATTATATAAAGGGCAGCAGACTGATAGCAGGAATATTTCTCTACCCTCCCCTCATCTACGTGAAGTCAGGGCATAAATTTCCCTTTGTGAAAGTGTCCCCTTCTTTCATACCTGGAAGAAGAAAGCAACACTTATCACTGGAAACAGAGGGTAAGCTTCAAAATGAGTGTGCATAAACAAACCTTACTAAACCCTTATCTTCCATTAGTTTCCCCATGTATTAACTAGTTACTTCCCCACAGTTCCTTGAAGCCCAAATCCCCTTTCTTTGTTAAAATAATATATAAGTTCTTGAGTCTAAGCATTTCTCTGAGTTTCACTTCTTTTCTACAAACTCCCATGCACATAAATATTAATAAAAATTGTTTGCCTTCTGTCCTGTTCATTTGTCTTTTATTCTTGTAATTCATATGCCCCGAGTCACTGAACCTAAGAGGACAGAGGACAATCTGTTCCTCTTCAACAACAGTTTCATCTATTCTTCTCCTATGAATAAGACCTCTCCTCCTTAAGTCAAATAAAACCTTCAATACAGTGAGGAGTGGTATCTTAGTGCAAAAAATGTTTTTAGTTTTACTAGTAAACATATAATTACCAAGTATTTTAGTAATTTGTGGCACATCCATACAGAGGTAAGACTTAATAAGCTAGCATTTTGTTGGCATGCTTCTTACATGGATTTTTCCACTCTGAATATAAGAATCTTTACTGCAAAATTCAGGCAGTGTCCATTCAGCCTACAGGCATACTTATTGAGTCTGGTTAAATACATATCTTAGAATGATAACTATATATTCTTATAATAATTCATGTAAATATTATCAATGCTGTAAATAATCTACAGAGAGGTTCTTAATTTGGGGGGTGGGTCATGACCCTTCCAAGAATCTGATGAGAGTTAAGGACACCCTCACTATAAACTTCTGTACATAGAAAAATGTGCATAGAAATCCAAATAATATTTTAGATCCCTGGAGCTCATCCATGAGCCAAGTTAAGAACTTATGCTAGACAGTTAAATTATAATATCTTTCAGGTTTTTAATAAGCAAGGCATATGACCTGAGATAGTGATAGATGATAGATAGATAGATAGATAGATAGATAGATAGATAGATGATAGATAGATAGATAGATAGATAGATAGATAGATAGATGATAGATAGATAGATAGATGATAGATAGATAGATAGATAGATAGATAGATAGATAGGTGATAGATATTTGTAAAAAGTAACTCTTGTAGTTATTTACAGAATGAATTTAGAAAGGCAAGAATTCTAGTTAGAATGATAGTGTAGTGTGGGGGGAAGGGTGGAATGAACTGGGAGATTGGGATTGCCATATATACATTACTAATAAGAAAAAAAATATCAAATTGTACAATTTAAATATATGCAGTTTATTGTATGTCAATTGTATCTCAATAAAAGTTCCTAAAGAAGAAAAAAAAAGAATGATAGTGTAATGGTGCTACGATGAGTAGAGATGCAAAGTGAGCAATGATGGTAGCTTGGACTACATAAATTTTAACTAGAGACCTGGTATGAAGAGATTTCTAAAAGATATACCTCAAGAAAAAGGAAAATAATAGTTACTCACAAGGTAGGTATGATTATTATCATTACCAAATATAATAATGCAAGAAAATGTAAGAAAAAAATGCACTGAACCATGATTGTTAAATAAATTGAAGCAGTGGTTTAAATTTTTCCATAAACACACACCAGGCTCAGATGGTATTACTGCAGTGTTCTATAAAACTGTCTGTATCTGTGAGGATCCAATCTAAAATTTTCAATAGGGAAAATTTAACTAAAAGAATTATTAACTTTTAAAAGTGGTGAACTAAAAAAAAGAGCACTCTAAAGAATATAGGAAGAACAAACACAGGAAACAGAACTATTTCTAGGGTTGAGAGTAAACAGGGAAGGAACTAAGACTGTAGAATCTATCCCCATGCCTGTTTTCTAAGTGCCTGTGGGTACTAATCGGCAAGATCTTATAACTCCTTTCTTATATATACTATCTCTTCCTAAGAGTAGACCTTATACTTTTCCACCCTGACTATGCTGGACATTAACCCCCATTACAGATTTCAAGGCAATGACAGGTGCAGAGAAGGTAACTATAATGTCATTGAAGATTATTAACACAAAATAGTAATTGTTTGCTCAAAGTAAGAGGGGCCTTTCCGCTAGCAAAGAAGTTTCAAGATATTATGGGGATCCAAATTTCTCACCTTGGTCTTCATCTGTCCAAATTCTCCACTCAAGGTAGGGTATCACTCCTTCCCAACAAGTTGCCTTAAGCATAAGGGACTTAGCAGGTTAATAGGCTTAGCAACTCTGCACATCTACAATCAGATCTGGGATCTGATGCTCAGCAATGTCTGCCCTGTGGCTGCAAGAGATAAGAAAACTCTTTAAGGCCATCATGGAAGCTTTCTGATACTCCATTTATGACATTATTTGGAAATCTAAAGCCTTAATTTTTATTTAATTTTATTTTTATTTATTTAATTTTGTGCTTTTATTTCCATAAACTCTTCAGCACACTTTTAAATGACCAACCTACCTCAATATCTTTGTAATCAATGCTGTCACCATAACAACTAAATCCCAGAGGCACTGTGCCAACACCTTGCCCTCTTTCAGCAATCCATTTCATGCCACCGCCAGTGATAATTTAAATAATTATAAAGCTGCTATGCTGCTCTGTGTCATGGAATACTTGTGCCAGATTTCCTCCAGTAATGAGGTTGTCTGAGTGCTCATTAAACATGCGAACAACTGAAACTCAAAGCCTCATTTTGAAACTTTCCTTCAAGACATCAGGTCAGGTCTAGAACCAACTCATTTATCAGTTAGGATCCTGATAGAAAGAGGGCACACCTTAAAAGGCTTAATTGAAGAGAATTTAACAATACACAGAGGTGTGAACCTGGTTCAGAGTACAAACAAAAGATGATGAGTTACCCTTGGATTTGCAACAGTGGGAAACCTCCACAAGCATCAGATCTAAAGGGGCAAGAAGAAGGAATCTAGTTATCTGAAGGCCATGAGAATTAGAACCGCACAAGAAGGGATTCCTAGAAGAAACTGTAGTTTAAAAGAAAGGCAGCCCGTGCTGAACCTGGAGAAAGTGGGAAAGTACCTTAATCACTCAGTCCTCCTGTCTTCTGGTTTCCAGTGCTTGCCTCCCATATGCAAACCCAAATAGAAGGCAGAGAGCAGGGTATCCTGAGTGATTCAGTCCCTCGCAGTCCACCTTTCTGAACATACAAAGGGGCAGAGAAACACAGAGAAAGGATCTGAGAGGGCAAATGGAAAAAAATCATGACAACTCCAAAATTCATTTTGCAAGGCCAGCATAACCTCAATAATAAAACTTAACAAGGGCATTTCAATAAAGAAAAAGTATAGCCACACTCATAAACATAGGTAGAAAAATGCTAAACACATTATTAGGAAACTGAATCCAGTAATATATATGGAAGGATAATAAAAAAGAAAAGTTGAAGCTAATTCAAGAATGCAAACTTAATTTAATATTTGAACATAAATCAGTATAATTCACCATATGAACAGAATAAATAAGAAGAATCATATAATCATTTCAATCAATGCAGAGAAGATTTAACAATTCAACATGCATTCAAAAAACATTTTAAAGTCTATTGCTAAACCAGGAATTAAAACTGATTTTCTTAGAAAAAGGAACCCTCCAACACTGTTGGTGGAAATGTAAATTGGTACAGCCACTATGGAGAACAGTATGGAGGTTCCTTAAGAAATTAAAAATAGGGAGGAGTTAAGACATTGGGGGAGTAGGAGGATATGGAGTTCATCTCTCTCCACAGATGCATCATAAATACATCTATAGATGCAACAATTTTCAGAGAAAACTGGCTGAACACTAGCAGAAGATCTTGGACACCAGAAAGGATTATAAAAATACCTGCATAATGGGTAGCACAAAAAAAGGGGGGGGAGGAGGAGGAGAGGAAGTGGGATGGGACCTGCACCCTGGGGTGGGGGAGCTGAAGCAGAGAAGAGATTCCCAAATTCAGGGAAAACCCCTATCCGACAGAGAAACCCACTCTCTCACAGGGAAACTTATTGGGACAGAAGGGAAGCATTCAAGGCTATCAGAAGAGGGCAAAGTGGTCAATCTGTGGCAGACAGGACAGAGTAAATATAAAGACAGTCCATACCACCATGCTATGTGCCCCAGACTGGGATGTGTGTTCACAGGTGTGCAAGGGGGCTGGGAGTTGGATAGTGGGATTTGGAGAACAGGGCTGGAGGAACAAACACTGTTGGCTGTTGGGAGACAGACTGAGAGGATGGAAGGAGGAAATCCACAGCAGGGAATGCCTACGGAGAAAGACTGGGCTGCCATGGAAGCAGGGCACTACTGCTGAGTCACACGCAAGCAGAGGAGCCACTATTATAGCCTCTTTCTCCTCACACACCAGTGTCTACCAATGAACAATAAAGGAAGCCCTCTCAGGGCTGGCTCTCATGCACCTGCTGCTGGGCATCAGAAAAAGCCCAGCCAGGGCTAACCCTCATGTGCATTACACCAGGTGCCAGAAAAGACCTTCACTAGGGCTTGCACCCAGGGCTGCCATCTTCCCCTACACATTTGGCACTACCAGGGCTCCTGCAATCCAAGCAGTCATACCACCTCTGCACCCTGTCCTCACTGGGGCAGACCCAAGAGCTCCAAGGCAGCCTCAGAACCAGACTCCTGTGGGTGAACCACACACAGAGGTGGGGATAAGCCAAAGCTGAACTCCAGGGATGGGGGTACTAAGAAAGAAGATTGAAAATCTTTCCATCAGATATGTTCATCTGTTCAGATCTGTTCATCAGATCTTTCCATCAGATCTGGACAGATCATCCAAACAGAAAATAAAAAAGGAAACACAAGCTTTAAATGACACATTAGACCAGATGGAGTTAATATTTATAGGACATTCCATCCAAAAACAACAGAATACACTTTCTTCTCAAGTGCACAGGGAACATTTTCCAGGATAGATCACACCTTTGGTCACAAATCAAGCCTCTGTAAATTTAAGAAAACTGAAATCATATCAAGCATCTTTTCTGACCACAATGCTATGAGATTAGATATCAATTATAGGGGAAAAATGTAAAAAATACAAATTCATGGAGGCTAAACAGTATGCTACTAAACAACCAAGAGATCACTGAAGAAATCAAAGAGGAAATAAAAAAAAAGACTAGAAACAAATGACAATGAAAACATGATGACACAAAACCTATGGGATGCAGCAAGAGCAGTTCTAAGAGGGAAGTTTAGAGCAATACAATCCTAACTCAAGAAACAAGAAAAATTTCAAATAAACAACCTGACCTTACATCTAAAACAATTAGAGAAAGAAGAACAAAAAGCCCCAAAGTTAGCAGAAGGAAAGAAATCATAATGATCAGATCAGAAATAAATGAAATAGAGACAAAGAAAACAATAGCAAAGATCAATAAAACTAAAAGCTGATTCTTTGAGAAGATAAACAAAATTGATAAATCATTAACCAGACTCATCAGGAAAAAAAGGGAGAAGACACAAATCAACAGAATCAGAAATAAAAAGGGAGAAGTAACAACAGACACCACAGAAATACAAAAGTTCATGAGAGACTACTACTAACAACTATATGCCAATAAAATGGACAACCTGGATGAAATGGACAGATTCTTAGAAAAGTACAACCTCACAAGACTAAACTAGTAAGAAATAGAAAATATGAACAGACTAGTCACAAGCACTGAAATTGAAACTGTGATTAAAAATCTTCCAACAAACAAAAGCCCAGGGCCAGATGGATTCACAGGCGAATTCTATCAAACATTTAGAGAAGAACTGACACCTATCCTTCTCAAACTCTTTCAAAATATAGCAGAAGGAGGAACACTCCCAAACTCATTCTATGAGGCCACCATCACCCTGATACCAAAACCAGGCAAAGATGTCACAAAAAAAGAAAATTATAAGTCAATATCACTGATGAATATAGATGCAAAAATCCTCAACAAAATACTAGCAGAGTCCAACAGCACATTCAAAGGATCATACACCATGATCAAGTGGAGTTTATCCCTGGAATGCAAGGATTCTTCAATATACACAAATCAATCCTGGTACACCATATTAACAAATTGAAGGATAAAAACCATATGATCATCCCAATAGATGCAAAAATACCTTTTGACAAAATTCAACACCCATTTATGATAAAAACTCTCCAGAAAGTGGGCATAGAGGGAACCTACCTCAACATAATAAAAGTCATTATGACAAACCCACAGCAAACATCATTCTCAATGGTGAAAAACTGAAAGCATTTCCTCTAAGATCAGGAACAAGACAAGGGTGCCCACTCTCATCACTATTATTCAACATAGTTTTGGAAGCTTTAGCTATAGGAATCAGAGAAGAAAAAGAAATAAAAGGAATACAAATTGGAAGAGAAGAATTAAAACTGTCACTATTTGCAGATGACATGATACCATACATAGAAAATCCTAAAGATTCTACCAGAAAACTACTTGAGCTAATCAAGGACACAAAATTAACACACAGAAATCTCTTGCATTTCTATACACTAACAATGAAAGATCAGAAAGAGACATTAAGGAAACAATCCCATTCACCATTGCAACAAAAAGAATAAAATACCTAGGGGTAAACCTTCCTAAGGAAGCAAAAGACCTGTATGCAGAAAACTATAACACACTGATGAAAGAAATCAAAGACAATATGAACAGATGGAGGGACATACCATGTTCTTGGATTGGAATAATAAACATTGTGAAAATGACTATACTACCCAAAGCAATTTACAGATTCAATGCAATCCCTATCAAATTACCAATGGCATTTTTTACAGAATTAGAACAAAAAATCCGAAAATTTCCTAAAATTTGTATGGAGATACAAAAGACCCCAAACAGCCAAAGCAATCTTGAGGGGAAAAAAAACAGAGCTGGAAGAATCAGACTCCCTGACCTCAGACTATAATACAAAACTACAGTAATCAAAAAAATATGGTACTGGCACAAAAACAGAAAGGTAGAACAATGGAACAGGATATAAAGCCCAGAGATAAACTATGGTCAACTAATCTATGACAAAGGAGGCAAGGATATACAATGGAGAAAAGGCAGCCTCTTCAATAAGTGGTCCTGGGAAAACTGGGCAACTACATGTAAAAGAATGAAATTAGAACTCTCCTTAACACCATACACAAAAATAAACTCCAAATGAATGAAAGACCTAAATGTAAGGGCAGACACTATAAAACTCCTAGAGGAAAACATAGGAAGAACACTCTTTGACATAAATCACAGCAAGATCTTTTTTGACCCATCTCCTAGAGTAATGGAAATAAAAACAAAAATATCCTATTGCCATACTCACCATAATGTCATAGCCCCAAAAATCCAAGTTCAACTTAAATAATAATAATAATAATAATAATCTAAGGCCAGTTAATGAGTCAGCAAAGGGGAAATTACATCACACAGCAAACACAACAATATTTAAAACTCTCTTTAGAAATTTCCTCCTTCCCCCAGTCCCATTACACATGACAACTACTCATATTTCTTCCCTCTTTCCTTTTACAAACCCCCCAAACTGCTCTCCGCCTACCTGACTTTCTTTTTATTCCTCCACTACTTGTCTTCCTCTCTGCTGCCTTCCTTGGATCTTATTTTTCTTGGTAGGATATATCCTAGCAATCTACCCCTTATCTTTGCTTTTCCCTTTTACCACCCCACTCAACAAAACCAAAGAATCCTCCATGGTTCCTACTTCCTTAGAAAGTGAATTAAGTAGAGGCTAATAGTTAATTTACATTTCAAAGTGTTTGGCTCCTGGCTAGCTGCGTGGAGAAAAGTGATTCTATGACACCGTCTTGCCTGCAACTTGTCTATACACCTATATACACAGCTATTGAACACTTACAGTGATAAAAATTGGTCTCAGCTTCCATTTCTTGGTATAAATGAGCAGAAAGATTTCAGACCTGAGGTGTGACCATGCCAGGCTTGTCCTCAGACTTTAAGTGATTTCACCTGAAGTGTAAGTTATGGGAACACACAGAGTGAAACATCCACAAAACATGATGTTTCACAGAGAAATAGCATTAATCTTGCCTTACAATGTTTGAAGCATGTCAGTACTGAACAATTCATTTCCACAGGCTCAATGACAGGGCCCTGTCTTAGTCTTCAGGGGCTGCTATCACAAAATGCCATAGACTGAATGGGTTAAACAAAACGTTTGTTTTCTCAAAATTTTGGAGATCAGGTGCCAGCATGGTTGGGTCCTGGTGAGAGCCCCTCCTAAATTGCAGATGGCAACCTCCTTGATGTGAGCTGACATGGCCTTTCCTTGGTGCATGTGCAGAGAGGGAGAAAGCTCTGGGGTGTCGCTTTCTCTTCTTATGAAAGCACTGATGCTATCATGGAGGACCCAGCCTCATAACGTCATCCAAACCTAATTACCTCCCAAAGGCCCCCACCTCCAAACACTATTACATTGGGGGTTAGGGTTTCAACATATAAAATTTGGGGGGATGCAAACATTCAGTTCACAGTGGGCCCAGATATCTTAAGATCAGGAAGAAACAGTTTTATAGGAGAGTGTGAAAACCACTGTCTTTCATATATAATATTTTCCTGGAGTTGAATTCAGTTCTTACCTTCATGATAAATACAATTTACTCTATATTGAAGCCTAAAATAAGACCTACATTTATTCCTGATTTTAAAGTATTTTAGTGCTTCTCACAAAGCCACCAGTCCCTGCCTTCATTAACTTTAAGCAAACATTCTCTGCTTTTTGAATATTTTAATTCCTATAATTAAAAATCCTTTTCTATCTCTCTCCTTTTTCATGACGTCTTCCCTTTTCAAACATCAATTTTTCTTCTCACTGAATTGCAGAGGTTAAAAAAAACAAAAAGAAGAAGAAGTTGAATAGCATTGTGAATGTAAACACATCTGTTGCCATGGAAGCAAATGGCAGCTGAGCGGCGAGAACCACTTGTGGCTGCAATATTTGCAGGAGACCAATTACCAAATCTGGCATCTCTAATTCTGTAAACAGGAACAACAGTGAGCACACTTAGAAAATTGCTTCTTTTATTAGGAGGGAGAGACATAAACCTTCAAGAAATATGGGAGGCAGAGATGATATTAATAAGCCTGTCCAGTGTCTGATGAAGTGGTCACTTTCAAAGGAGCCTGGGGAAAATGCAATTTGAAGCTACCATGACTGCAACATGCAGTCTAATATCACCTCCTGTGTTCACTGACATTTGCCCCCCAAGGCCAGGTGATGAGGCAGTGTGAATATGGTGCCACCCTGCAATTTAGCAGATGGTTGCCAAGTTGCTGCCTACTGGGTACCATAAAATTCCAAGCAATGTAAAACAAGTCCAGTAGGACTTGGCCATTCACTTAGTTTGACAAAAGAAAATCTGCTTAAACGCTCAGTGCCGTGGAAATAAAGCTACAGCTACATTTCTCATTCTTCTCAGTCTTAAGAATGAGGAGAGTAATCAAGGAGACTTTTTATTTACCAAAAGCATCATTATTTGTCCTCTGGGTCTTAGGGATTGGGGAGCATCTTTGTGCATTTTGTTTTCCAGTGGTCTTAAGAAAAATGTTAATAGGAACCATTAGGTACACCCATATTTCTGAGATTTTGCAAACAAGAACTGAAGACCCACCTCATGAGGACTTGTACCTACTAGAGGGTATGCAATAAAAATTATGTGTCATATACGACATCACCAGAACCAGGACCCCAAGAATTAGGGCCTGAAGGATCTAGTTTGTGACAAACAAAAAAATAGTCCAGTGAACTCCTTGATGACTTCTTTTGACGCCTTAGGCTTTTTGATCCTTCTCTGTTGTTCACTGAACAGAGCAGTTTCTTGCACACATCACTGGTTCTTAATAAAATTTACTTAATTGAATAAATTCAATTCTACTTAAAAGTAGACAAAATGAAAAGTTGTTAAAACAATTAATTGTACCAAATGTGAAGAGCTGAATATGATTGAAGTGTGATAAAAGATAAAAAACATTAATTTCTGCATTTTAAACTAAAATAGTGGGATTTTAAATTTCATTGTAAAACTATTAAACTTATTTTTCTGTGGGCCTCAAAAGTGTGTTGTCTTGGTTTACGGAAGTTCAGTTTGTACAGTGGAAACAACAATGCCCAGAGAATATTTTTTTAAAGTTTTGCGTACAGCTTGGACTTGAATTGGCTCCATGAATTTTGGGCAAATCTTTAATGCTCATTTTCCTATTCTGTAATATTCTCCCTGGTGAGGTCCAAATGACATTCTAAATATGAAGGCAGTTCAAAATGTGTACGCTATAAAATAAACTATATAAGCCTAACCTCCTTTACTAATCTTTTTTTTTTTTTTTTTTTTTTTTGGCACATGGGCTTAGTTGCTCCACGGCATGTGGGATCTTCCCGGAGCTGGGATCGAACCCATGACCTCTGCACCGGCAGGCGGATTCCCAACCACTGCGCCACCTAGGAAGCCCCCGCCTAACCTCCTTAGAGTCTACACAAATGCCATCTTCTTCGTGAGACCATCCTTGAGCTCCGTGTCTAAAATGCAGCTCACCACCAACCCCGTACCTGCTTTATTTGTCTCTGTAGCACTTGTCACTGTGTTGCACAATACACATCCTACTTATTTGTTTTGTGTATGGACTCCCTCCTTGCTGGAACATAAGCTCCATGAGAAGAGAATTTTTTTTTTGTCTGTTTCTTTCCCCAGCTATATCCACAGACCTAAATAGTAGATGTTTATAAATATTTTTGAATGAATGAATGTGAAAGTGAATGAATAAAAGATTTGTTGTCAGTGTTTTCTAGATGGCTTTTCAAAATGGTGGAAACATCAGCAGAGTCGTTACATCAAGGCCTCTGATCATATCTGTTAGAGTCAACAAACCTCAGTGAAAGAGGACACCCACAAAGTGGATGGTCCCAGGCACACCTCTCAGCCATTCCCACCCTGCCTCGTGGACAAGCTGACTATTTAACATCAGTTCCAGCCATCTGATAGGATTGTCATCAGCATAAAATATGATCGTGTGAGCAAAAGTGCTTTAAAAGTTAAAAGCACCAATAAAGTATTACATTCTGTATTATTATCTAACAGTGGGGTTTCTGGTGCCTTAATATTTTGTCAGGGACATTAAGCCAAGTGGGAAGAAGAGTGAGTGACAGTTGCAATGCAAACATTTTCCAAGGAGTGAAGAGAGGGAAGTTGCAGCTGGTCTCAGTCCCTCTACTCTGAATGCCTTTGGAACCTCAGTCATAAGCTATAGAATAGAACATAGACCACAGAGCTTTGGCCAGAGACCAGGGATGCCCTCAATGCTCTTCATGAAATTTGGAAGAGGCAAGCTGTGAAGCAAACTCAGACATTTTAGCAAACTAAAATGTGTAGATTAATGTGCACTGTTCAGTACCACATAAAAGGGATAATTAAAAATATTTAAAAATTAGTCATATGTCTTAAAATAATAAATCACTGCTTGTTTCAAAATGACATGAAAATGGGAAGTTTCTCCTGACAGGTTCCATTGTTCTTTGGGTACTATTTTCTTTTAGTACCTATGCATATGATTAACTTTCAAATAACACTACATTTTCAGGTATTAAAATTCAGAGTAGCTTTCCACACTGTGTTTTTCTCTTTTCTACAGAATCATTATCTGTTAAGCGTGGAGAATGATTTTTAGTGACAAGCCTTGTAAAGTAAGTTGAGTCTGAAACAAGGAAAGTTCTAGGCGTATGTGTCGGGAAATGATGTGATTATTGAAGATCGAAACCCTTTGGAGTCACACTGCCCTGTGTTTCAGTCACAGCTAAGGGACTGTTTCAGCCAGTTTCCTGGCTGATTTCAACATAGATTCTGGTCATCTGGATATGGAAATGGTAGATACAAGATACGTTTCAGACGTCTATTGTCTGAGTTGATATGCATAAGGGTTTTTAATCTTTAATCTAAAGAAAAAGGGGTAAGTGGAGAAGAGAAGAGTGTGAGAGAAGAAAGATGAAGACAATCTGTCTCCTCACATGTACCAGGGATTAGTTTAAGGTCCAGTGAAAAGAGGAGAGAAGAACACAAGTTGAAAAAGCAAGGAATGGGGCATGTGTGTGCAATAATGGTACAATGAATGTCTAGGAGAAAATGTGTTGCACAGAGATGAGGATAAAGCCATCCTTTACCCTGAATTCCTTTTACCCCCTCACCGCACCCCATCTGCCACTCAATTCAGACTTGGTGCTGAGGGATACAAGAGCAGCTGCCAACCCAGTGGCTCTGCTTGGCAGAAACGCTTGGAGAGATCATTCTCAGCAGAAGAGATGCTAACCCCATTAATGTGGAAATCAGAGTGGAGGAACAGAAGTAGCCCTGCTCTCAAACCCACATGAGACACCATAGGGAGAGACTGGAGGGTGGCTCTTACACGAGAAGAGATAAGGGCACTGCAGTTTAGGTAGTAGTATTAACAGGACCTCATCTGTACACTCAGACAGGGAAGACTTGGGGCAATTCTGGGTAGAGAGAGTGTAGTTACCTCAAAGGTCTATTGAAAGGATTGAATTAGATGACACATAGAAGGTACTAGATAAATGTGTCAGTCTTAGAGGATTTCACGGGTAGGTGAATACAAAAGAGAAGAAAGAATACCCACAGCCCTCAGGGTCCTTCTCTGTCACCCACTCCATACATAAGCATGCTTACTGAAACTGTAATGGTTCCAGGGGTTTTGGTGATTGTCCAAGATGATATCCAACAGGTTTCTTTTCCCTGCACAAATAACAGTCTGGACTTTTTGATTCCATTTCCATGTCAGGTGTCAGGAGACAGATAGACACCTTGAAGTGCGCCATATTTGTCTGTACTCTACCTCACTGGCATCCCTTACATATCTTATAATTTAACAATATCCTTTGAAAGAGAGGACATTTTTTGACGTGAAATAGTGCCATATTAAGTGAACAAATCTGAATAAAGTTAGCCATAAACATAATCATCCTGCTCAGAGGAAATTTCATAGCCAAATCACCATCCCATAATAGCTCAACATGCTATTTTTAAGACTTCTGTAACGTTGCACTTGCAAAGGGGCTGTATGAAAAGAAGTCAAAAAGAAAAACCTAATAATAAAAATCAAAATGAGGCTGCATACAAATACGACAAAATAAAACATTTATCTCTCCCAGGGGTCTGTCACAGCCAGTTCATCCAGCTCATCTACTGCTGAGAAGTTTTATGTTCTCTTGATTACATCCAAAGCAAAATTGCCCCAAATTATTTAACCATGTATATACCAGGAATGCACGACATCTGACAAATATAAAGTGAAATCAGCTGCCTGTTTCTCCCAGAATTCTATATGCAATTGTGTGGATTTTCCAAGTAACACAGATTTATGAAATGGGTGTAAATTAAAATATAAAAAATTCATGTTGTTTCAGTCAGATGAATGATTCAAAGGACAAGAATGTGAAATGTCTTAGCTGTGTTCTGTCATGGGAAATTCTCTTTAGATCTAAGTAAATGTGCACAGCAGTACGTGCTAGGTCTATAACCTCCAAGTTAGGAGCCATATTTTCTTTTTCTTGAGAGATTCTTCCACTCTCCCCAACCCTACTCCCTATCCCACTTATATTGCACTGTAGAACTATAACTATAGAGGAACTTAAATAGCAACCAGTCCAATCACTCATTTTATAGGTGAGAAATAAATAAAACTCAGTAAAATTAGTCTTTTTGGTTTAAACCTTCTGAAAAGATAGTTAAAAATCCTAATCCAGGGGACTTCCCTGGTGGTGCAGTGGTTAAGAATCCACCTGCCAATGCAAGGGACACGGGTTCAATATCTGGTCCAGGAAGATCCCACATGCCTCAGAGCAACTAAGCCGGTGCACCACAACTACTGAGCCTACGCTCTAGAGTCTGCAAGCCACAACTATTGAGCCTTCAAGTCACAACTACTGAAGCCCGCACGCCTAGAGCCCATGCTCCACAACAATAGAAGCCACTGCAATAAGAAGCCCACACACAACAATGAAGAGTAGCCCCTGCTCACAGCAGCTGGAGAAAGCCCACACGCAGCAACAAAGACCCAACGTGGCCAATAAATAAATATATAAATTTATTTTTTTTAATCTTTAAAAGAAAATCCTAATCAAGGAGAATGTTTATAAAGGCTCTCTTTGCTTGGGCCTAAACTTAGAGGCCTATAAAGGAATGCATTTCTGTCACCAAGCAACAGGAAATATGAGGCAAAAAGATTTCATGTTTGTCTCCTCCAAGAGACTATGATTTCTTCAAACAAAGGTACTATGTCCTATTATCTTTACAGTTTAATAATGCCCAAAATAGATATTAAATTAGCATTAAAACAATAAACTATTCCATATGTGAGATAAATCAAATATTCCTTCTCCTCATCCTATTTCAGGAAAGATTTTTCAGATCCTCCATAAATTTTCCCGTTATAGACTCTGCCAGTAGCAGATGCCAAATATTACATGTGAATTAAAATACTATAGAACTACTTTCAGTGGCATGGACCACAGCACATAGTCAATGGTCTCAACTAGCTAGTGATTTAATTTCTGCATCTGCACAAAGAGAATATATAAAGGACTGCATAGAGTTTAAAATATCCACATTTATAAATGTCCAACTTTTGGTATGCACGTAAAGTCATTCTTTTCAAAAAGAACATTCTCTGTGAAGAATGCGTGAAGATCTTGGATTTCGGTTGTATTTATATTGTGCTTCATCATGATAAAATCTTTGTCTCAGTCCTGCTGCACTAATTATGGAAAAGCCCCTGCATTGTAAGCATTGTCTTTCTGCCTATGAATTACACTGTATTCCTACACTTGGTTTGTTGGGTGAAATCTTGACAACTGTTGCTATTCAGATGAAATAATAGCTTCAACAACCACATTTCAAATGCCCACACTGAAATGTGAGTGTTTTCATGCTAAAAATTAAAAAGAGCTACCCAACTGTGTGCAATGTATACATATACATCATATATATACATATTTATCATATACATATATCATATGATTTGTAGAAGTTAATAATATGCTCATGTCAACAAATAGTTTTCAGCTGCCTTTTGAAACTGCCAAAGAATCATTACTGAAAAAGTATTTTTACTTAGTTCTTAATAAGTAAAGAATTCCCTGTAAGAATCTCCAAGTAGTTTTACAGAGAATAATTTCACTAAACTTTACTTTATGCTTCTCTGAAAAAGAGTTTCTAAAAGGAACAATATGCTGGCATATTGCACTGAGGGTGGTGATGAGCTCTGGGAGATAAAAGCCTGACTTTCCCCACACTGGGGAC
Organism: Hippopotamus amphibius kiboko; assembly: GCF_030028045.1. Classification (NCBI taxonomy): domain Eukaryota; kingdom Metazoa; phylum Chordata; class Mammalia; order Artiodactyla; family Hippopotamidae; genus Hippopotamus; species Hippopotamus amphibius. The sequence continues at coordinate 52,689,060 of NC_080197.1, forward strand.
CTTTTGTAGTAGCTTTACAACTGTCCCAGTATATGAAGTGTACTTCACCTACAACGTGCAGACTTTGTACCAGCAAAGAGCAACCACTGAGGGGCTTTGAAATGTCACTCAATATAATTCAAGTTCCATCAAGTAAAAATCTAAACATTTTAACACCCACACAGAAACCATTGCCCACCCTCCCTCATATCCCCTCAGGACCCACTGTGCATTCCTATACTTCTTATGGACAATTTCTGGGCACACTGACAACATCCCATCCCAAGCACCCTGCCCTACCCACTTCTCCAACTGCAGGTTCTCTCTGACCCATGAGAGGTTGCTTGCACAGATGGTCCTGCAAAACTCTTAACTTTATTCTACTCCAGGTGTGCTTTGTATTTCTACACTCTTGCTATTATGATGTAAATCTACTATAAGCAAGGCTCTTTTTATCCGTATTTGTGGGCATTCTGGAAGTGCTGGGGATTAAACACAAGCAGCAACCCTCAACAACAAGGTAAGGAGATGAATACCCCAACTTCCTTGTCCCTCAGTAAGATCATTTTAAGCTCCTGATGGCATCCCTAGCTGGACCAAACCCCATTGCCTCCACCTTATTTAATACACCCTCTAATGGCTTTTCTCCCTTCCCCCTCCCACCTTCTCACTCAGCTACTTCACTTGTGCATCCCAAGATCCACCCAGACAAACTACCTACACCCAAGTCTTTTTCTTCAGGGTCTGTTTTTAAGGGATCACAACTAAGACAAAATCTTCCTTCAAACAAAGTCAGTGGTAATGAACAAATCTCAGGTAGTGGGGGCTGGAAAAGGAGCAGGGAAGAAGTGTCACCTTTTACTAAACATTGGAAAATCATAATATTCATTGATGTACCATTATGCTAAGAAAATCTCATAAAGGGTATATCCTTCATTTTCAAACCATAGACATTTTCAGGTATAGTTTCTGGAGCTATAGCTCCACCAACATATTTTCCTAATGATACTTGGTTTTCAGAGTCATTACAGTTGTCTATGGTTGCCACCCTTTGTCTTATCTGGCAAACTTTACAGAAATACAAGCTATATTTCCATACTGCTTTACCTTTCACTCTCTCCAGCTACTATATTTAAGTGAATAAGGAGGGAAGGAAGGAGGGAAGGAAGGAAGGAAGGAAGGAAGGAAGGAAGGAAGGAAGGAAGGAAGGAAGGAAGGAAGGAAAGAAAGGAGGGAGGGAGAGAGGAGATATGGCAGGGTTTGAAAATGCATTTGGTGCTAAGCCATGAAGCCCTAAAGGGCCGATTTGATTCATTCTGTGTATACAAACTATAATATTTGCAAATTACTTGGTTATCTACAATTCGTAACAGTAAGTCCATATATTCCTTAATGTCAAGTGAAAATATGTTTCACGTACCAGAAGCCCAAGAAAAGCACTGAGATCAGAGACACATTCTTCAAAGGAAATTGAAGTCTGAACACCAAAGCAGAGTTCAGTAAAGAGAGTCAAACCAGGCATTTCAAGTTCTTAGCAGTATGGTTTAGTTCAGGAATATTTTATTCCATTCCACAAAAGAACAAAGAATGCAAAAATCAAATGTGTGTAACGGAAAACAAAGTGTATGATGTTTCTGGGTCTTGAAAACGTAATAAAGGTTTATCTACATGAAGATGAAGTGAATGGTAAAAAAAAAAAAAAACTTATGAAATTTAATTAGTAATACTCTTACCCTACAATCCAGCAATACACTCTTTGGTATTTACCCAAAGGAGTTGAAAATTTATGTCCACACAAAACCTGCATGTGGATGTTTATAGCAGTGTGCAGATGTTTATATCAGTGGTTTGCAGGGGTTGGTGGGATGAAGAGATAAATAGATGGAGCACGGAAGATTTTTAGGGGAATGAAACTACTCTGTATGACATTATAATAGTGGGTACATGTCATCATACAGTTGTCCAAACCCACAGAATGTACAACACCAAGAGTGAACCCTAATGTAAACAGTGAACTTTGGATGATAACAATAGATTCATCAGTGGTAACAAATGTACCACTTTGGTGCAGGATGTTAATAATAGGAGAACCTATGCATGTGTGGAGGCAGAGGGTATATGGGAAATCTCTGTACCTTCTATTCAATTTTGCTATGAACCTACAATTCTCTAAAAAATCAAGTTTATTTTTAAATAATATTAAAGTAGTGCATGATTTTGTTCTCACCAGCAATTATCTATCTTGAACTGACTTGTTCAAAATTGTTCTTAAGAAGTTATTTATTTCTCCACCCTCCTCAAAGTAAAGAGGAAAATAATCAATCTTAAAATGCTTGTGATTTTTTTATTTTTTTCATACCTCTCTCTCCAAATTATGTTTTTACAAAGGTGCCAGATATGTAAAATTTTTACAAAAATATTCTTTGCAAATTATTCCAAGGTGCAAACACCTTGGAATCAGTGTGATCTTTTACCTCCTACTTCAAGAATTAATCTTCTTGGTTTTCTTTCCAAGACACGTAAGCTTTAGTTCAGTTGAGGGAATACAATAAGTAATTCATCCAGGCTGTAATTTCAAACTGTTGAGTTTCTGGCAACTTGCCCCTCCTCACCATTTCTTCAGATCTTCCTCTCCTCCTCCCTTTATTCTCTTCACTCCCACACACACACAGCCCCCCACAGCCTCCTTGGAAGCATCACGGGTGCAAATTGAAATGATAAGAAGGTTTTGAAGTCACTCAGGCATAATAATTTGCTTTCTATATTTAAAAACAGATCTACTGGTAAATCAAATCAAGTGCCAAGCAAAGTGGTATAATCAAATGTTGTGTTTTGTACCTCTTGCTGAAAAACAAATAAATTTTCCCTCCATAGTAATGAGAAATTATTTAGAGGTTTGGAACTTCACCTCTGCCCCCAAAGTCTTGATCTTCAAATATTGACTGTCTTGATGAGAAATGCACTCTCCCCAACAGGCCAGACTCAGAGAGAGTGCCAGGGTGCTCAACAACAGGGAAAGCAGTGTCTCTAGGTTCCTTTTCAATGTTCAGGTCACAAACTAGATTCCTTATGGTCTGCATTATATTTACAAGTTATAATATTTTAGTCTTCCTGTGCTTCTTCTCTGCCTCTTTGGAACGGAGGGATAGAAATTAATAAATATTAAAGTAAACTTCATTTTGAAACCCAAGCAAGCAGTAGGAGAAGAAATGCTATTTTATTACATATTTATAAATGTATACCCAAAGCTTCTCATTCTGGGTTTCACAGGCACACTAATACTCTTCCAGTCATTTTCAAAAAAGGCAAATGCTGAAGTCAAGCTCTATGCAATCTGACTTACAGTAATTAAATGCCATTCCCAAAGTAATTTCAGCAAAAACCCAAGATTCCTGGTATATCGGTGATGAAGACCCTCTTCTCGACCAAACTCTAGAAGCATGGTCTCTAGCATCTTAAGGCCTGTCCCTAGAGTGACATTGGGCCCCTCTTCAAATGCTGCCTGAGAAAGCTTGCAATTATAAATCCTTTCTCTATTCCTTTAAGATGTAAATATTTCCCCCTACCCTCCGTTCCCCACCCCCTTACCCTCCACCCCCACCCCACCCCTAGCCACACCAACCCATGCCCCCTGCAGTGGAAGCATGGAGTCCTAACCACTGGACCACCAGGGAATTCCCTGAGATGTAAATATTCTATCACCGAAATCTGCCTCCTCAAGGATCTGGAAACATTCAAAATACATTCAGGTATATAACTCTCACCCTGGCTCTCAGTACCCTTGGAAGAGGAAGAGCCTAACTTCAAAGGACACCTTGCTCCAACCAGCATAACCACCCCTTTGTCATAAATATGCAAGAAGTTTGTTCCTCCTCTGGATAAGCACCAGTTAGCCAGATAGCCTAGTTACATGAACAAAATGCCCCCTTTACACTCTTTAGTGTCCTTCCTTTAGCACACCTAGGTGTTTAAAAAGTGTCCCACTTTTGTATCTCAGCAGACTTGAGCTCAAGTTATACTGGGTTCTCTCACCTATTGCAATAGTTATTGCTCAATAAAATCTGCCTTTGTTGCCATTAACTAGTGTCCTGCTTTATCTTTGACATCAGTCAAGGTTCAGTGAAAGAAACAGTAAACACTCTAGGCATTTCAAAGAGAAGAAATTTAAATACAGGTAATTAGGTATTTTCAAAGTCTTATTGCTAGAACTGGAGAATTGGGGGAAGGATTACAACTTTTACTGTTTACACTAGGAGCTTTTTTTTTTGTAAGCTCTTTATTGGAATATACTTGCTTTACATGGTTGTGCCAGTTTTTTTCTGTACACCATAGTGAAGCAGCTGTATTTATACATATGTCCCCATATGTCCTCCCTCCCGCAACTCCCTACCACCCTCCCTATCCCAGCCCTCCAAGTCATCACCCATCATCAAGTTGATCTCCCTATGTTATGCAGGAACTTCCCACTAGCTATCTATTTTACATTTGGTAGTGTATATAAGTCAATGCTACTTTCTCACTTCATCCCAGCTTCTCCTTTGCCCCCTGCCCACCCCATGTCCTCAAATCCATTCTCTACATCTCCATCTTTATTCTTACCCTGTCACTGGGTTCATGAGAATCATTTTTTTTTAGATTCCATATATTCCATATATATGAGTTTGCATACAGTGTTTGTTTTTCTCTTTCTGGCTTACTTCGCTCTGTATGACAGTCACTAGGTTCATTCTCCTCACTACAAATAACTCAATTTCATATCTTTTTATGGCTGAGTAATATTTCATTGTATATATGTACAACATCTTCTTTATCCATTCATCTGTTCATGGGCATTTAGGTTGCTTCCATGTCCTGGCTATTGTAAATAGTGCTGCAATGATAATTGGGGTGCATATGTCTTTTTGAGTTATGGTTTTCTCAGGGTATATGCTTGGTAGTGCAATTGCTGGGTCATATGGTCATTCCATTTTTAGTTTTTTAAGGAACCTCCATACTGTTTTCCATAGTGGCTGTACCAATTTACATTCCCACCAACAGTGCAGGAGAGTTTCCTGTTCTTCACACTCACTCCAGCATTTCTTGTTTCTAGATTTTTTTTATGATGGCCATTCTGACTGGTGTGAGGTGATACCTCATTGTGGCTTTGACTTGCATTTCTCTAATGATTAGTGATGTTGAGCGTCTTTCCATATGTTTGTTAGCCATCTGCATGTGCTCTTTGGGGAAATGTCTATTTAGATCTTCCATCCATTTGTGGATTGGAATATTTGCTTTTTGGGTATTAAGCTGCATGAGCCGCTTGTATATTTTGGAGATTAATCCTTTGTCCATTGCTTCATTGGCAAATATTTTCTCCCATTCTGAGGGTTGTCTTCTTGTCTTGTTTATGGTTTCTTTCACTGTGCAGAAGCTTTTAAGTTTCATTAGGTCCCATTTGTTTATTCTTGATTTTATTTCCATTATTCTAGGAAGTGGGTCAAAAAGGATCTTGCTTTGTTGTATGTCATAGAGTGTTCTGCCTATGTTTTCCTCTAAGAGTTTTAGAGTCTGGCCTTACATTTAGGTCTTTAATCCACTTTGACTTTATTTTTGTGTATGGTATTAGGAAGTGCTCTAATGTCATTCTTTTACATGTAGCTGTCCAATTTTCCCAGCACCACTTATTGAAGAGGCTGTCTTTTGTCCATTGTATATTCTTGCCTTCTTTGTCAAAGATAAGCTGCCCATACGTGCATGAGTTTACCTCTGTGTTCTCTATTCTGTTCCATTGATCTACCTTTCTATTTTTGTGCCAGTACCATACTGTCTTGATCACTGTAGCCTTGTAGTATAGTATGAAGTCCAGCAACCTGATTCCACCAACTCCATCTTTTCTTCTCAAGATTGCTTTGACTATTTGGGGTCTTTTGCGTTTCCATACAAATCGTAAGATTTCTTGTTCTAGTTCTGTGAAAAATGCCATTGGTAATTTGAGAGGGATTGTGCTGAATCTGTAAATTGTTCTGGGTAGTATAGCCATTTTCACAATGTTGATTCTTCCCATCCAAGAACGTGGTATTTCTCTCCATGTGTTTGTATCGTCTTTGATTTCTTTCATCAGTGTCTTATAGATTTTTGAGTACAGGTCTTTTGCCTCCTTAGGCAGGTTTATTCCTAGTATTTTATTCTTTTTGTTGCAATGGTGAATGGGAGAGTTTCCTTAATTTCTCTTTCTGCTCTTCCATTGTTAGTGTATAGGAATGCAAGAGATTTCTGCACATTAATTTCTTATCCTGCTACTTTAATAAACTCATCAATTAGTGCTAGCAGGTTTCTGGAAGGATCTTTAGGGTTTTCTATGTATAATATCATGTCATCTTCAAAGAGTGACAATTTTACTTCTTCTTTTCCAATTTGGATTCCTTTTATTTCATTTTCTTCTCTGATTGCTGTGGCTAAAACTTCCAAAACTATGTTGAATAATAATGGTGAGAGTGGCCACCCTTGTCTTGTTCCTGTTCTTAGAGGGAATACTTTCAGTTTTTCACCATTTAGAATGATGTTGGCTGTTGATTTGTCACATATGACTTTTATTATGCTGAGGTAATTTCCTTCTATGCCAATTTTCTGGAGAGTTTTTTTATCATAAATGGATGCTCAATTTTGTCAAAAGCTTTTTCTGCATCTATTGAGATTATCATATGGTTTTTATCCTTCAGTTTATTAATATAATGTATCACATTGATTGATTTGTGTATATTGAAGAATCCTTGCATTCCAGGGATAAACCCCACTTGATCATGGTGTATGATTTTTCTAATGTGCTATTAGATTCTGTTAGCTAGTATTTTGTTGAGTATTTTTGCATATATATTCATCAGTGATATCTGTAATGTTCTTTTTGTGTGTGTGACATCTTTGCCTGGTTTTGATATCAGGGTGATGGTGGCCTCATAAAATGAGTTTAGGACTGTTCCCCCTTATTCTATATTTTGGAAGAATTTGAGAAGGATAGATGTTAGCTCTTCTCTAAATGTTTGATACACTAGAAGCATGTTAAATGTGAGTGGGGTTCTATTGATAATTACACTGGTACAAGGAGGAGTCAAGATGCTGGAATAGGAGGATGCAGAATTTGCCTCTCCTCACAAGTACATCAAGAATACATCTACATGCAGATGTAGAGAACAGACTTGAGGACAAGGAGTGGGGGAGAGGTGTGAAGGGGAAGCCTGGACAAAGAAAGAATAGTGTATATACACTACCAAATATAAAATAGATAGCTAGTGGGGGGCTGCTGCATAACACAGGGAGATCAACTAGATGATGAGTGATGACTTAGAGGGCTGGGATAGGAAGGGTGGTAGGGAGTTGTGGGAGGGAAGACATATGCAGACATATGTATAAATATAGCTGACTCACTTTGGTGTAAAGCAAAAACTAGCACAACAGTGTAAAGCAATTATATTCCAATAAAGAGCTTTAAAAAAAAAGAGTACATCTACAAATGGAACAGTTCTCATAGAGCACCTGCTGAGCGTTAGAGGAAGACTTTGGACACCTAAAAGAACAAGAAAAATCCCCTTGCAACTGAGTAGGATGAAAGAAAGAAAAGAAGAAAAGAGGAATCAAAAAAGGGACCAGCAACCCTCCGCAGGAAGCTCAAGGTGAGGAGCGGTTCCCACACTCAGAAAAACCCCCTCACAGTGGGGAAATCAGCTGGGACAGAAAGAGACCTTCAGGAGACAGAAGGAGAACACACTGGATGGTCTGTGGAAGGCAGGACAAAGTAAAAACTGCATGCATGGTCTATGCCACAGCACTGTGCACCCAAGCCCGAGGCATGTGTCTCTTGTTGCAGAGGGGGTCTGGATGTTGGAAACTGGGGTTTGGAGTGCAGACCTAAGGAAGAGACAGCTGTTGGCTGTGAAAAGACAGCCTGAAGAGACAGGAGTAAGGAGTTCCACAACCAGGAAAATTTATGGAAAAAGCCCAGGACACCATAGAAGCAAGGTGTTATTGTTGAGTGGCATGCAAGGGGTGGGACTAAAATTACAACCCCTTTCCTCACCTGCCAGCTTCTTCAGCCTCCATGGGCACTGGGAGGGGCACCCATTTGAGCAGGCTCACACACCCCTTAAGCTAAGGCATCCCCCACCCACGTAGGACCTGAGGTCCTAAGCACCGCCTATCCAAAGCCTCCTTGGGAATTGGCCCTGGGCAGCCCTGTCCGAGACAGGAATCCACCAATGCTGACAGGGTTTGAGTGCTGAAGTGTGGGGTTAAGAGAGTGGATCTGGGGAAAGGAATGCTGTTGGCTGTGCAAAAACAACGGAGCAGATGGGAGTGAGAGGCTCTGAAGCCAGGAATGCCCTTAAAGAAAGTGTGGTCTCCCTAGGAAAGAGGTGCCATTGTTGAGTGGTGCACTAGGAGGGGGCACCACTGCTCCCACAGACCAGCCCCTGCCTCCACAGGTACAAGGAGGGACTCCCAGGAGAGTGAGAATGCGTCAGCCTATTGCAACTGCTTGCCCGTCTCTGCCACTGCAGGCAATTTTCACACACTCCAGTAGTGGCCACTGTACCCCTCCCCAGCCTAAGTAAGTGTTCCCCAATCAGCCACTGCTTTGTTCCCTCTTGCCAGGGTGGGAAACAGATACCTGAGAGTGGCACACATGCAGAGGTGGGGCCAAAACTAAAGCTGAGTGCCAGGAGTGGTGCAACTACGATGAGGAATGGAAATCTCTCCAGGCAGCTGCACAAGCCATGGATTAAATCCTCATGATTAGCTTGGTGTATCTGTGTCTGTAGAATATCTGAATAGACAGAAAGTGTCCCCACACCAGTCCAGCTTCAGCAACAGTGGACTTTGGGGGTACATGTGGGAGTTGGGCTAGGTCAGAGTCTGAGTGGGCCCAACAGTGCCCACAGCAGGTCCAGAGACCTACCTAGAAGTACTGGAGGGCTTCCTGGGGAGGAGTGAGTTGGCTGTAGCTCACTGTGGGGGCAAGGACGCTGACAGAGGAGGCCGCAGGAAAATATTCTTATTACTGTTATTCTTTTTTTGTTTCATTGTTAGTGTTGTTTTTAATATTTTTTTACTTTTATTTTTCATTATTTTTTAATATATCTTTTATTTTTCTATTTTTACTTTACTTTTTTGTTTTGTTCATTTTTCCTGTTTTTGTCTTTTTTTAATTTTTTATCATTTTTATGTGTTCATTTTATGTTTTCTTTGCTTTTTTCTGCTTTCTCTTTTTGCTTTATTTTTCATTTTTTGTTTTTGATAGTTTTATCCTTATTGACTGTTCTCATTTTTTAGTTCTTTTGTTTGTTTATTTGTTCTCTTCATTCTTGGTTGGTTTGTTCTTTTCTGTCTGCTTCTTGGTTTTGTTATCATTTGTCTTGGATTTGGTATGTCTGTTTGTTTTCTTTCTTCTTTATTTTTTTATCTTTTCTTTCTTTTTTCTCTGGCCATGCTACACAGCTTGCAGGCTCTTGGCTCCCTAGCCAGGGGTCAGGTCTGGGCCTCTGGGATGGCACCACCAAGTCCTGGATGCTAGACTGCCAGAGAATTCCCATCCCAGAGAATATTAATGGCATATGCTCTCCCAGAGGTCTCCATCTCTACACCAAGACCCAGCTCCACCCAACTGTCTTCAGGCTCCAGTGCTGGACACCTCATGCCAAACAACCAGCAAGACAAGAACACAACCCCACCCATCAGCAGACAGGCTGCCTAAAGTTGCACTAAGCTAACAGTTACCCCAAAATACCCCACTTGATGGAGCCCTGCCCATGAGAGGGAAAAGGCTCAGCTCCACCCACCACAGTACAGGCAACAGTCCCTCCCACGAGGAAGCCTGCATGGCACCCTGGACTGACCTCACCCACCAGGGGGCAGACAACGGAAGCAAGAGGAACTATGATCCTGCAGCCTACAGAAAGGAGACTGCCAACACAGTAAGTTAGACAAAACAAGATGACAGAGATGTGTTGCAGATGAAGGAGCAAGGTAAAAATCCACAAGACCAAATAAATAAAGAGGAAATAGTCAATATACCTGGAATAAAATTCAGAGTAATGATAGTAAAGATGATCCAAGACCTCGGAAACAGAATGTAGGTATGGATTGAGAAGATACAAGAAATGTTTAACAAGAACCTAGAAGAACTAAAGAACAATCAGTGATTAAAAACACAGTAACTGAAATGAAAAATACACTAGAAGGAATCCATAGCTGAATAACTGAGGCAGAAGAATGGATAAGTGAGCTGGAAGATAGAACTGTGAAAATAATTACCATGGAGCAAAATAAAGAAAAAAGAATGAAAAAAAATGAGGACAGTATCAGAGACCTCTGGGACAACATGAAATGCAGCAACATTCAAATTATAGGTGTCTCAGAAGAAGAGAAAGAGAAAGGGTCTGAGAAAATATTTGAAGAGATTATAGTCAAAATATTCCCTATCATGGGAAAGGAAATAGTCAATCAAGTCCAAGAAGTGCAGAGTCCCATACAGGATAAACCCAAGGAGAAAAAGTCCAAGACACATATTAATCAAACTAACAAAAATTTAATACAAAGAAAAAATATTAAAAGCAGCAAAGGAAAAGCAACAAATAATATGCAAGGGAATAGCCATAAAGTTATCAGCTGATTTTTCAGCAGAAATTCTGAAGGCCAGAAGGGAGTGGCAGGAAATATTTAAAGTGATGAAAGGGAAAAATCTACAACCAAGATTACCCAACAAGGATCTCATTCAGATTTGATGGAGAAATTAAAAGCTTTACAGACAAGCAATAGCTAAGAGAAATCAGCACCACCAAACCAGCTTTACAACAAATGCTAAAGGAACTTCTTTAGGCACAAAACACAAGAGAAGAAAAAGACCTACAAAAACAAACCCAAAACAATTAAGAAATGGTAATACTAATATACATATTGATAATTACTTTAAATGTAAATGGATTAAATCCTCCAACCAAAAGACACAGACTGGCTGAATGAATACAAAAAGAAGGCCCATATATATGCTGTCTACAAGAAACCCACATAAGACCTAGTCCATACACAGACTGAAAGTGAGGGGATGGAAAAAGTTATTTCATGTAAATGGAAGTCAAAAGAAAGCTGGAGTAGCAGTACTCATATCAGACAAATTAGACTTTAAAATAAAGACTATTATGAGAGACAAGGCAGGACACTACATAATAATCAAGGGATCAATCCAAGAAGAAGATATAACAATTATAAATATTTATGAACCCACATAAGAACACCTCAATACATAAGGCAAGTACTAACAACCATTAAAGAGGAAATCAACAGTAACACAATAATAGTGGGAGACTTTAACACTCCACTTATACCAATGGATAGATCATCCAGACAGAAAATTAATAAGGAAACACAAGCCTTAAATGACATATTAAACCAGATAAACTTAATTGATTCCATCTGAAAGCAGTAGAATACACTTTCTTCTTAAGTGCACAGAGAACATTCTCCAGGATAGATCATGTCTTTGGTCACAAATCAAGCCTCAGTAAATCTAAGAAAACTAAAATCATATCAAGCATCTTTTCTGACCACAACACTATGAGATTAGAAATCAATTATAGGGAAAAAACTGTAAAAAACACAAACACATGGAAGATAAACAGTATGCTACTAAATAATCAAGAGATTACTGAAGAAGTCAAAGGGGTAATCAAAAAATACCTAGAGAAAATGATAATGAAAACACGACAATCCAAAACCTATGGGATGCAGCATAAGGAGTTCTAAGAAGGAAGATGATAGCAATACAACCCTACCTGAAGAAATAAGAAAAAAATCCCAAATAAACAATTTAACCTTACACCTAAGGAAACTAGAGAAAGAAGAACAAACAAAATCCAAAGTTAGCAGAAGAAAAGAAATCATAAAGATCAGAGCAGAAATAAATGAAATAGAAACAAAGAAAACAAAAGCAAAGATCAATAAAACTAAAGCTGCCTCTTTGAGAAGATAAGCAAAATTGATAAACCTCTACCAGACTCATCAAGAAAAAAAAAGAGAGAGGACTCATCAATAAAATAAGAAATGAAAAAGAAGTTACAACTGACACTGCAGGAGTACAAAGGATCATAAGCAACTACTGCAAGGAACAATGTGCCAATAAAATGGACAACCTGGACAAAACGGACAAATTCTTAGAAAAGTACAATCTTCCAAGACTGAACCAGGAAGAAATAGAAAATATGAACAGACCAATCACAAGGACTAAAATTGAAACTGTGATTAAAAAACTTCCAACAAACAAAAGTCCAGAACTAGCTGGCTTCACAGGTAAATTCTATCAAACATTTAGAGAAGAACTAACACCTATTCTTCTCAAGCTCCTCCAAAAAATTGCAGAGGGAGGAACACTCCCAAACTCATTCTACAAGGCCACCATCACCCTGATACCAAAACCAGACAAAGATGTCACACAAAAAAAGAAAATTACAGGTCAATATCACTGATGAACATAGATGCAAAATTACATAACGTTTTGACAAAATTCAATATGCATTTCTAATAAAAACTCTCTGCAAAGTGGGTAGAGAGGGGACCTACCTCAAAATAATAAAGGCCATATGTGACAAACCCACAGCAAACATCATTCTCAATGGTGAAAAATTGAAAGCATTTCCTCTAAGATCAGGAACAAGACAAGGATATCCACTCTCTCCACTCTTATTCAACATAGTTTTGGAATCCCTAGGCAAGGCTATTAGAGAAAAAGAAATAAAAGGAATATGAATTGGAAAAGAAGAAGTAAAATTGTCACTATTTGCAGATGACATGATATTATACATAGAAAATCCTAAAGATGCCACCAGAATACTATCAGAGCTAAACAATGAATTTGGTAAAGTAGCAGGATACAAAATTAATGCACAGAAATCTCTTGCATTCTTATACACTAACAATGACAGATTAAAAAGAGAAATTAAGGAAACACCCCTATTTACCATTGCAACATAAAGAAAAAAATACCTAGGCATAAACTTACTTAAGGAGGCAAAAGACATGTATGCAGAAAACTATAAGATACTGATGAAAGAAATCAAAGATAACACAAACAGATAAAGAAATATACCATGTTCTTAGATTGGAAGAATCAATATTGTGAAAATGACTATACTACCCAAAGCAATCTACAGATTCTATGCAATCCCCATCAAATTACCAGTGGCCTTTTTCAGAGAATTACAACAAAAAATTTTATAATTTGTATGGAAACACAAGAGACCCCAAATAGCCAAAACAATCTTGAGAAAGAAAAATGGAGCTGGTGGGATCAGGCACCCTGACTTCAGACTATACTACAAAGCTACAATAATCAAGACAGTATGATACTGGCACAAAAACAGAAATATAGCTCAATGGAACAGGATAGAAAGCCCAGAGATAAACCCACACACTTATGGTCACTATATCTTTGACAAAGAAGGCAAAAATATACATGGAGAAAAGACAGTCTCTTCAATCAATAAATGGTGCTGTGAAAACAGGACAGCTACATGTAAAAGAATAAAATTAGAACACTCCCTAACACCTACAAAAAATAAATTCAAAATGGAATAAAGACCTCAATATAAGACTCAATACTATAAAACTCTTAGAAGAAAAAAAGGCAGACCACACTTTGACATAAATCTCAGCAATATCTTTTCCCAGCCATCTCCTAGAGTAATGAAAATAAAAACAAAAATAAACAAATGTGACAGATGAAACTTAAAAGCTTTTGTACAGCAAAGGAAACCATAAACAAGACAAAAAGACAACCCTCAGAATGGGAGAAAATATTTGCAAACAAAGCAACTGACAAGCAACTAATCTCCAAAATATACAAACAGTTCAATATCAACAAAAAAAAATAACTCAATCAAAAAATGGGCAGAAGATCTAAATAGACATTTCTCCAAAGAAGATATACAGATGGCCAAAACACACATGAAAAGATGCTCAACATTGCTAATTACTAGATAAATGCAAATCAAACCTACAATGAGGTATCACCTCATACTGGTCAGAATGGCCATCATCAAAAAATCTAGAAACAATAAATGCTGGAGAGGGTGTGGAGAAAAGGGAACCCTTTTGCACTATTGGTGGTAATGTAAATTGATACAGCCAGTATGGAGAACAGTATGGAGGTTCCTCAAAAAACTAAAAAATGGAACTATCATATGACCCAGCAATCCCACTACTGGGCATATACCCAAAGAAAACCATAATTCAAAAAAGATACATGCACCCCAATGTTCATTCAGCATTATTTACAATAGCCAGATCATGGAAGCAACCTAAATGTCCATCAACAGATGAATGGATAAAGAAGATTTGGTACATATACACAATGGAATATTACTCAGCCATAAGAAGGAATGAAATTGCACCATTTGCAGCTACCTGGATGGACCTAGAGACTGTCATACAGAGTGAAGGAAGTCAGAAAGACAGAAACAAATATCATATATGTGGACACATGTATGTGGACTCTTGAAAAAATGATACAGGTGAACCTATTTGCAAAGCAGAAATAGAGTCATAGACATAGAGAACAAATGTACAGATGCCAAGAGGGTAAAAGGGGGCTTCCCTGGTGGCTCAGTGGTTAAGAATCCGCCTGCCAGTGCAGGGGACACGGGTTCGACCCCTGGTCTGGGAAGATCCCACATGCCGTGGAGCAAACTAAGCCCATGTGCCACAACTACGGAAGCCTGTGTGCCTAGGGCCTGTGTTCTGTGACAAGCGAAGCCACCACACTGAGAAGCCCGTGCACTGCAACGTAGAGTAGTCCCCACTTGCCATAACCAGAGAAAGCCCATGCAGCAACAAAGACCCAGTGCCGCAAATAAATAAATAAAATTAATGAAAAAAAATTTTTGATTATAAAAGGGAGGTAAAAGGGGGTGGTTAATTGGGAGATTGGGATTGACATACACATGCTACTATGTATAAAATAGATAACTAATGAGAATCTACTGTATAGCATGGGGAACTCTAGTCAATGCTCTGTGGTGACCTAAATAGGAAGAAAATCCAAAAAGGAGGGGATATATGTTTATGTATAGCTGATTCACTTTGCTGTACAGCAGAAACTAACACAACATCATAAAGCAACTGTTCTCCAATAAAAAAATAAATAAGGCACTAATAGTGCTCACTTCGGCAGCACATATACTACTAAATGCACTAATAAAATTTTGAAAATATATCTTACAAAAATATGCTTACAGTGGCCCAAGGCAAAAAGAACCTCTTTTATTCCATTAGAGATGAAATATTTTATATATATATATATATATATATATATATATATATATATATATATATGCTTTTCCTATAGGAGTGGTTCTCAACCCGACTATTCATTAGAATCAGTTTAAAAGTCTTTAAAATGCTGATGACCAGGCCCCACTTCAGGTCAATTAAGTCAGTCTCCTAAGGGAAAAAGAGCCTGGGCAAGAGTCCTTGTTAAAAGTTCCCACTTGTGTTTAATGTGCACTGAGAATTGAGACCCACCATTATATTGTGTATTGTACTCTCTCATGCTTCTTTTCTTGCACAGGTGGAACTTCAAAAACAGAAAAAAAAAAACAGTCAGAGGTTCTCTGCATGTTACTGATGCCACATCAGTAACCGAGACACAGGTGCAGTCAGAATAAAGTGCCCAAAAAGGACAGAGTGGCAATCGCTGACTTCCAAAAGGAGTTTTTCTTCCTCAATATAGCAAAATGAAAGATAAAAAAAACTTTTTTAAAAAATAAAATATCCTGAGTCACAATTTAGGCTTCTTTTTGTTTTGTTTTCTTTTTCCTATAAAAACATAGTTGAGAAATAAGTAAATCAACATTTGGGACACACCCAGTATGTCACAATGCCCTGCCTAATTGTTGGTAGGCTATATCAAATACTGGTTAGTAACAAAAACTAGTAAATTACACCTCCGATTATTTTAATTTTGAGAACACAGTTATGGGTCAGTCTTATGGATCATTTATTTAAAAATAAGAATTTGATCATATCTATAGAAGAAATAATCTGAAAGTCCAATAATAGGAGATTGATTCAACAGATCATGGATGAAAAATAAAGATGTATTAAAGTAGACCAATACTGTTGTGTGAAAAAAAGTCAGCTTAAAAGTAGCGTAAACACTAAAATCCCATTTTTGTAAAATATGTATAATATATACATATATACAGGCCAAATATGTGATTTTTCATATATATTAGGGAAGGTGAATCAACAGTCAGCAAGTCCTGCAGGAGACTGACTGTACCCTGCTTCCCACCCTAAGGCTGATGTAGCTAAGAGATTGTGGGGCATCTCACAAAGGTCAGCAGAAGATAAAATTTCTCACCACATCAGCCTCCCAGATCTCTGCCTGCAAGGTCTGGTGGAAAGGAAAGTGGTGAGGGTCCTTTTCCTCTCTCTCTTAACTTAGATTAGCAGGAGAAAATATTTGTGGAGCTAGTTCCTTGGACTTAGTGACTCTTGGGGATCCTTTTCCTCCCAGAGATGGTCACTGTTTTTCTTTGTCTATTATGTCATTTGTCATAAGGAAGAAAACCATTGGTCTAATTAGCTTTCCCTTTCTTCTTGCTCTATGTCTTAAGAGCTTGGATTTATGTCCATTGAGAATATTCACTCTGGTCTCTGCCATACAGGAGGCCCATTTACCAAGGTGGCAAGATGAATAGGGATCTGAGACGTTAAGTCATAAGCAGCACTCTTCTTGTCTGGCTATGCCAGCTCTCAGGGGAATTTGTCTTAAGAGGTATCAATCCATAAAGGGCCTTTGCCATCTCAACCTCTATTGCCTTCAGTATACCTGTCTTACCGCCTGTAGCAACAGAGGACTTTTACTTTCTTAGGCTAACTCTGGGACTGAACTTTCTGGATCTTGTGAGGGCTACATACCCTCTTGTGAAATGTCTCTTACATCTTTGGTTAAGCCATTTTAAAAAAGACAGTTTGAGTCAATATTTGAAATTAATATAAGACCCTACTCATCAATGGACAATTGATGGATTCTTTAAATTTGTTATGTTTAAAAGGAAGGTTTTGAAGGAGGTTATCAAGATGGCAGAGTAGAAGGATGCTGAGCTCACTTCTCCAATGAACATATCAAAAATACATTTTACATGTGGAGCAATTCTCACTGAAAACAAACCAGAGACTGACAGAAAGCCTTTTCTGCAACCAAATCTGTAAAGAAATATCCACAGAGTCAGGTGGAAAGGGAGGATAAACAATCAGGTTAGGACCCATATTCCCAAGAGGAGAAACAGAAGAGGAGTAGGGTGGGGGGCAGTATCATGGGCTCAGAGTACCTCCCTGGGGAGTGAGGTGTTTGGACCACATATTGGGCACTCCAACCCTGGGGTCCAACACCAGGAAGATGAGTCCCTTTAACTGATTTGAAAACCAGTGGGACTTACAGGGGGCTATAAGAAACTGAGACTCTGCTTGTGAAGACCATGTATACACTTGCTTATTCCCAGGAACAAGGCAGAGGAAGCAGATTAAAACTGCCCAGGGCTCTGCCCAGTATCCCATGACTGCCCCAGCATGTGCCATGACCCACACTGATTGCCCACTCTGGCTCCTCTAGCTTAGGTGCAGCTCCCAACTAGGGCAACTGCTGCCATTGCCAAGGAGAGTGTGCAATTTGGTTGGACAGAGCCAACTCAGACCAAAACCTCAGGGCTTCTGCTCCAGTACCTTGGGATCCAACCCCACCCCTTATAGGGCACTGTAAACCTCTGAGCATAGGAGAAGTCCTGGCTCACACCTGACTCTGGCTCTATCCCCTCCATCTCCACCCCCACCTCCCACCATCATGATAGCTGCCAGCACATCCAGGGGAAAAGGTGACCCCTGATCACTTCAGATCCAGCTCTCTCACCAAAGCCACTGGGCACATGACAACTGTGTAGGGATGCTCCCACACAAGGACACCCCTTCAAAACCAGGATAGGTAACTGTTGTACCTAATTTCACAGGGATAGAGAAAGTTAAACAAAATGAGAAGACAGAGAAAATTGTTTTGAACAAACGAACAAGAAACAAACCTTGAAAAGACAACTACTGAAATAGAGATAATTTACCAAAGATTTCAAAGCATAATAAGATCACTGAGTGAATGTGTGAAAAGACTAGATGATCACAGAGGATTTTAACAAGGAACTAAAAAAATATAGAAAGAACCAGTCAGAGGGATTTCCCTGGTGGTCTAGTGGTTAAGACTCCACACTCCCAATGCAGGGGATGTGGGTTTGATCCTTATCCTTGGTCAGGGAACTAAGATCCCACATGCCACATGGCCTGGCCAAAAAAGAAAAAACAAAAACAGTCAGAGCTGAACAATACAATAACTGAAATGAAAAACACACTAGAAGTAATTAATAGCACACTAGGTGAAAAGACCCCAAATAGCCAAAGCAATCTTGAGAAAAAAAGAACAAACCTGGAGGTATCACACTCTCTGACTTTAGACTATACTACAAAGCTGCTGTCATCAAAACAGTATGATACTGGCACAAAAAACAGATGCATAGATCAATGGAACAGAATAAAGGACCCAGAAATAAACCCACCCACTAATGGTCAATTAATCTAAAACAAAGCAGGCAAAAATATGCAGTGGGAAAGATAATATCTTCAATAAGTGGTGCTGTGAAAACTGGAGAGCTACACATGAAATAATGAGATTAGAACATTCCCCATACTATGTGCAAAAATAAACTCAAAATGAATTAAAGGCCTACCAGAAGAAAACACAGGCAGAACACTCTGACATAAATTATAGCAATATTTTTTGGATCTGTCTCCTCAGGCAAAGAAAGCAATAGCAAAAATAAGCAAATGGGACCTATTTAAACTTAACCTTTTGCACAGCACTGGAAATCATCAACAAAATAAAAAGACAACCTACTAAATGGGAGAAAATATTTGCAAATTATATGACCAATAAGGGGTTAATATGTGAAATATATAGACAGCTCATACATCTCAATATCAAAAAAATCAAACAACTCTATTAAAAATGGGTAGAATAACTGAATGGACATTCTTCCAAAGAAGACACACAGATGGCCAGCATGTACATGAAAAGATGCTCAACATCACTAATCATCAGAGAAGGGCAAATTAAAACCACAGTGAGATATCACCTCACACCTTTCAGAATGGCTATCATCAAAAAGACTGCAAATAACCTAAATGTTCATCAACAGATGAATAGATAAAGAAGATGTGGTACATATATATAATGGAATACTACTCAGCTGTAAAAAGGAACGAAATTGGGGCATTTGTAGAGACATGGATGGACCTAGAGACTGTCATACAGAGTGAAGTGAGTCAGAAAGAGAAAAACAAATATCGTATATTAACACATATATGCGGAATATAGAAAAATGGTACAGATCAACCAGTTTGCAAGGCAGAAATAGAGACACAGATGTAGAAAACAAACATATGGACACCAAGTGTGGAAAGCAGGTGGAGGGGATAGGGTTGGGATGAATTGGGACATTGGGATGGCCATATATACATTACTAATAAGAAAATAAATATCAAATCGTACACTTTAAATATATGCAGTTTATTGTATGTCAATTGTATCTCAAAAGTTCTTAAAAAAAAAAGACTGCAAATATGTTGGCAAGGATGTGGGGAAAAGGGAACCCTGGTACACTGTAGGTGAGAATGTAAGTTGGTGCAGCCACTATGGAAAATAGTGTGGAAGTTCCTCAAAAAATTAAAATAGAACTACCACACTATCCAGCATTTCCACTCTTGGGTATATATCTGAAAAAAACAAAAATATTAATTTGAAAAGATACATGCACTCCAATGTTCATAGCAACATTATTTACAATAACCAAGATATGGAAGCAACCTGTGTTCATCAACAGATGAATGGATAAAGAAGATGTGGTGTGTATATTTATATATATATATATATAATAAATAGATACATTATAAAGATTATCAGTACCCACTTTCACATTCATAAGGCTTCTTCACAATGGCACTTGCTCAACTGAACTGAAATCATGAGAGGGCCAAGTTTCTGACAATCTCCTGGCACCTGCGGCTAAAGCAGTAAGTCCTTTCAACAATCGGTCACAGAAGAAAATGTCATAGCATGTTTGACAATGATTCCAATCCAGTGTTGTTTACAGTGACTATTTCATCTGATCATATACCCATCGCTTAATTAAGCAATAAATGCTTTACCTATGTCATCTTTACAGCAGTCAAAATATTTTTCAAAGGATGAATTTAGAGCAAATCTTCCCAAAGTTTGCTTTGGAGAACATGAGACTATTAAAATACTCTGTTTAAGAAATTTATGGTAAAATAAGAATGAAAATACTGCATATTTTACCCAACTCTTGAAAATTCACACTGTGCATTAATATACTAAGGCTCCTGTGAATTCTTGCTGTAAGCAAATTTGCTTAATTTGGTTTAACCCAGCATTTCTCAGTGAATCATTTGTTGTATAACATTCAATAACATCCTTCAGAATATTCTTTGGTAAATGCTGATTCTGAGATTCAGAATTTCATTTCCTCTTTTTTAAAGGATGTATAAAAATATCATACTTTATCATTGAGTTATCACCATAAAGATTAATGGTTAATGGGTTAATTAAGAGGAATCTTAACATCATAAGCCTTTGTTGTGTCCAAACTTCTTAAAGATTTGTCATTCGTAACATTACCTTTAAGTGTCTGGAGAACCAAATAAACAATCCACACATTTTAAATTTCTTAGAGACAAGGATGATCATTTTATTTACCAGTTAGCCACCCTAATGAACAGGAAGGCCCTCAACTTTCTGTTCACTAATATGGTTTTCCCAAAGTTTCATTCTTTTTCTCTGGTTGAACTGTTAGATCACAATAGTAATACTTCACAATATTCTATCTGGGAATGAATCTATTAATACCAAAGGAAGCTTTGGACTATGCACAGTGAGATTACTTGACAAAAAAGAATAATAGAAAAGAACATCTTTCCTGATAGAGAACAAAGCCTCCTAGCTGTGCTTAAAATATTAAAATCTGGTTTGCAGCAGCTTCTGTCCCTCTGTGAAAACAGAGAAAGATGGTGAAAGCACAGAGCTGGAATAGGGTTCTGGGTGCCATAGTAACGGCATCTTCAGTGATGACATTATGTACCACCTGGTGTTCTCCTGACTAAATTGCAATATTATGGCTCAGTATTCACCAAGATGGGACAAAGACCAAGCATAAAACAGAATAATCATGTTAAAGCAACAATTCACCTGCAGGTTAGGGTAGAATATATCAATCTTTTTTATACACCTGATAATGTCCTTTGTGCTACCAGGTATTAGCACCACAGCAAGATATATGAGTACACAGCAAGATCCAAATACTCTAAGTGTAAAACAGAGAACCATAAATTCGTAAATCACAAATCTGCACAGAAGACCCTACTGAAATCTAATTATTTCAGTAAGAAACTCTTGCCAAACTTTTCATCTATTTAATTAATAAAAGCGCCAAGGCAGAGGCTGAATAATCACTTTGGAGAAACATGGAGGCGACCTGGAGAAGACCTTGGCTTACAGGACCTTCCCCCCATTAAAATGCAATACTTCTGTGAGACAGTTACAATGGTTCACCGCATTAAAACTGAAAAAACTACCTGAGGTGAGAAAATTCCCAGGTTTCCACCTCAGTAGGGAAAACTCAGATTTCTACCTGTGTGTCTGCTTTACTCTCACACTCTCACCATGCTCACAACACTTAGGACACCAAATGTGTGGGGGCTTTTCCCCCTCCAAGTAATTCTCTGCAACATGAGCTGAGTGCCCTACAATTTAACTCAACTCTGACACTATCTACCTAGAGGTAGTGTCAGATCCCATAGGTTACAGGCTCAGTTCAATAAGACTACCTCTGATTCCTCTCACCCCATTTCACATGGCAGTTCCAAGTTCAGGTCATCACCAGTGCTTCTTATTGACTGACTGGCTATATTTGAAACTTCTCATGACCTCCCCTGCTTTGGGTTCAATTAATTTGCTAGAGTGGCTCACAGAAGTCAGGAAAACTGTTACTTACTTTTACCCGTTCATCAAAGTATATGATAAAAGAATACAGGTAGACTGACGCATAGGGCCACATCTGGGAGGGTCTCAAGCACAGCAGCTTCTGTCCCCATGGAGTCGAGCTGCATCACCCTCATGGTATAGAGATGTGTTCACCAACCTGGAAGCTCTCTGAAACCCATAGTTGGGACTTTTACATAGGCTTTATCACATAGGCATGATGGATATCATCAACTCCATATCCATCCCTTCTCCCTGCTCAAAAGAATTAGTGGGCTAAAAATTCCAAACTTCTAATCATGCCTTGGTCTTTCTGATGGCCAGCCCCCATCCAGGAGCCCACCCAGAGCTGACTCATTAGAACAAATCATACTCCTATCAGCCAGAAAATTGCAAGGATTTCAGAGCTCTGAGTCCTGAACCAAGGCCAAGGATCAAAAAAGATGATCCTAGTGCTCTTTTCTTTTTTAATTGTTTGTTATTTATTTGTTTGTTTGTTTATTATTTATTTAATTAATTTATTGGCTGCATTGGGTCTTCGTTGCTGTGCACGGACTTTCTGTAGTTGCAGAGAGCGGATGCTACTCTCCATTACAGTGTGCAGGTTTCTTATTGCAGTGGCTTTTCTTGTTGTGCAGCATGGGCTCCAGGCATGCAGGCTTCAGTAGTTGTGGCGCATGGGCTCTAGAGCACAGGCTCAGTAGTTGTGGTTCATGAGCTCTAGAGCACAGGCTCAGTAGTTGTGGCACACGGGCTTAGTTGCTCTCGGCATATGGGATCTTCCCAGACCAGGGCTCGAACCTGTGTCCCCCATATTGGCAGGTGGATTCTTAACCACTGTGCCATCAGGGAAGCCCACTCCTAGTGCTCTTATCACTTAGGAAATTACAAGAGTTTTATGAGTTGTGTGCCAGAAATCAGGAGCAGAGACCAACATGTATATTTTCTATTATCTCACATTACCAAATAAATGTAGTGATAATTTTCCATTTTCGCACGAAAAAAAATCCTTTATGGCTTTGTGAACCTATTCAAATAAAGCTTTTATTTAACTGTAAGCTCTAATTTATTCCTAGACATGTCAATATTCATTCAACAAGCATCTATTCATGGAGAATTTGTTCCACATATAGCATTACAAGTACTATGAAAGATATATCATTGTTACTGTTCACTAAATATTTCTGGCTAGAGTGCTTTCAGGATACATGGTGATTATACTTCTTGACCCTTTTTGAAGTTAAGCTTGGACATGCAACTTTTTTTGACCAATGGATGTGAATAGAAGGGAAATATATTACTCTAGGCAGAAGTTTTAAGAGCCAATGCATTTGCCATGTTCTCTCCCCACTGCTCCTGTGATACTGGAAGCAAATGTCAAAATTGAAGTCTCCACTACCCTGGGTCCTTGAGTCACTCCATTGAGCAGAGTCCCAAGGCTGACCCATGTTGGACATGAAATCCAAGAGAGATAAACTTCTCTGTTATGTGCCTGATATTTGGATTGTTTGTTACCATACCACAGAATAATCAAACTTTTCCTATGTGGTAAGAAAAAAAAAAAGATAATTGCTTTCTAGAGCACTTACTATGTACACAGCACATTATATATTATCACATTTAATCCTCACCACAATCTCATGATGAAGGTATCTCTACCTTTATGTAACAGAGAGGAAAATTGTGTAATCAGAGGGATTAAGTAGCTTGCCCAAGATCAAGCAGCTGGAAAACAGCAGAGCCACAAATCAAACCAGGTTCTGAATCCATGCTTTTTCTACCACCCAGGAAGCCTGTTCTTAAGGGAGCTAAATTCTAGCCAGACAATTTTTTAAAAGATGAACATAATAATTTTGAAACAACACAAGGGTATAATTTATACAGAGACATTGTGAATTAAATCTTTGCAGAAACATAAATAAAGATCAATTTTAGACCAAATTTATTAGTAATAGTGATATAAATGGGTCAAGCCAAATCTATAAGATTTAGCAAAATTTTGATGAATAGAAAGAATGGGGATCGCAATAGAGGCTGAAGGCACTGCACAAGCAAACATGGACAGGAAGGAAGTTATTAGAAGACAGCTGTAGCAGAGGATGTTACGGAAAGGAGTGAAAAAGAGGTAATAATTTGGCCATGGATGGTCTTTTTACATTTTTTTCCCTGTGGAACTAATTTTTAAATGTAGGGCTAAGCTGTAAAATTCTGATCAGTTCTAGAAGAACAGATTGAGAAATGCAATTAAGACAATTCTAGACAGATTTGGAAATATTACAATCTAAATTTAGATCCAGCAGAATTATATTTTACCTTAGGATTGGAATTCACCATTCTGTTACGTCTTAAACTCAATTGTTCATTTTCTCATATCAAGTTCATTTCAAGAGACTCTGCTAGAACAACAAGATAAGAAGGAGTTACTATACAGGCAGCAAGATCCAGTGAATAATGCCATCCTCAAACGAGGGCATGTGTCACCATCAGAGTGAAAGAAGCTCTTTGCCCCTTTCCTGTTTGCCCATTTCTGTTCCCCTCTAACCTTAAAAGAACCTAATTATGCAAATGAGACCACTAGGCAATTTAACCTAACTCCTGGCTTATGCTCTCCTGAATGCCCGCCATGCCTTGCCTAACCAGTTGATTCTTTTCCTAGATAAAAAGGAGTAAGAATGAAGAATTAAGCAGCTAAAAAATGATTTGCTCTCTACCCCCAAGAGCCCCCATAGCAATCCTGAAGGCAGATCGGCAAGCAAGACCACACCTGCAGAGTCAGCCAGTCTGAACGAAATCGAGAATGATGCAGATCCGACCTCCTGCCTGATGAGTCACTTCCCCCTTTTCCCCTTTGAAAACTGTCATGGTGTTGCCAAGAAAAATCTGGCCTCTGTTCACTGATGCCGAATAGAGATACAGAGACAGAGCTTTGGAGGAATAGAAAGGAATAGCTCTATTACTTTGCCAGGCAAAGGGAGAACACAGTGGCTAGCACCTCAAGAACTGTGCCCCCCTCTCTGGGGAATAGGGAGAGGTCTAAGAGTCAGGGCTCGTCATCAGGAGTAGGTGATAAGGATCAAGGCAATAACAGTCTTGCATTCTTCTCATGGGTTGGTGGTGAGCTAAGTAGGAGTCAACATCATCAACCTTCAAGTCCAACTGGTCTGGGGTCTACATGCTTGTGGGCAGCATACCACCATTAATCATTAACTTCTCCCACCTGGAGGGGGTTTCAACTTCTGCAAAATAGCTCAAGGATATTGTTGTGTGTATTGTTGCTGAGGAAACAGGACCTTGCCCCAAGGCTGCTCTTGACTTTCTCCCTCGTCTTGCACATCCCCTCCCTTCACTAGTTAACAACTGTGTGAATCTGCCCACTGGAACTCATGGAAGGTCATGGATGCTGAATGAAGGCTGTTTCCTATAATCAAAGAAGTAGGGGACACAGAAAGCCTTTGTGCCCAGGAGCCCACAGGGCCATGCTCGGTATCAATTGCTGAGCAGAATCTTCAGAGTTTGTCTCAGGACATGAGTCTACCTTCTCCCCAGATTGCCAGCTTTTCTGATTAAAGCACTTGCCTCTCGAATTATTGGCTTTTGAATGGTGAGCATACAAACCTGAGTTTGGTAACAAGAGCTACCTCTCAGTCAGCCTGAATCCCCAAGTTGAAATTGCACAATGTATATACTATCCAGAGTAAATAATAATAGGAAAATGAATTATTTGCAATGAAAGAAAAGTGAGTTAGAATATTAGAAGGAAAAAAAATTTGGTTCATAAATACGCCTTAATGGATTGTAGGTGTTGAATAAATGCACTTCAAGTTTTAAAAAATTTCATGAGCAGAGAGGCAGTGAAGTATACAGCATGCTTAAATTGCAGCAAAGATTATGAAAGGTAAGAGTAGAAGGGAAAATAGAAATGTACCTGGCAAATATGTGTTTGTGAAAAGAATCAACCAAATAACCAATCAATAAATTAATGTGTTAGAATTAGAATCAGATTGTTGATAGGTTTTAGAGCTGAAGAAGATATCCCAAAAGTATACGGAGGCAGCAAAGACTTTTGAACAGAAGACTCATATAATTATATTCATTTATTTTTATTTAGTACATTTACATAGTGGTTGCTTCCTTTTATGTTCCCTACAGTGCTAAAAATTGGTGAAAATACTGAGAACCAATTATTTTGAAGTCTTTTTTTTTAATTTCATGAATTCTTTATTTAAACAACACCAAAATGTTTTAAATGTTTAGAGGAGCAAAATTTGCCACCCAAAATGTGTCTTTGGCATGAGGATTAATTTAGGCTGACTATTTTCAAGAAATAGGAGACTCAAGAAGCCTTTCCTTTTACCTCCCCTTTAACTGCCTAAAGTATTTAGATAAAGAGTCTGTTCCCAGATTCTGAGAGCTATTACCAGAGGTATCTGCAAAAAGTAAGGGCTAGCGTATCTGGCAAAACATGGCAGGGCTTGAAGTCCTCTCTGTTTCCCATTGTCTCTGCATGTCCCAACAAACATTTTACTTACCAAGCATTTGCTTTTCCATCTCCGTGTGAATTGCCTTCCTCCCCTTGGAAGTCAGAAACCACTACCCCCAACATCCTTTTTTGTCTTTAGCTGAAGATGGTATTTAAGATGAGGGCTTCAACCATTTGGGGGAGATGCTCAGATTTCCTGAATCATTCCTGGGTATACAAATTGTTGGGGAGGAAGAAATTTTCTTCTACCCTTTTCAGTTCTTCTGGCTGGTCTAAGAATTAAATTTACATGAGACAGATTAGTGGGAAAAACTCAAACAAAGTTTTAATAACATGTACATATGAGAGAGACCCATGAAAACAGGATAACTCACTAAAATGGCAGAAGAAGCCCTCACCTTAAATCTCATCGTCAGCTAAAGACAAAGAGGATGTTGAGAGTGGGGAGAGTTAATTCTTGGAGTATGCCATGAAAAGCACAGTAAACAAGAGTAAGGTTGTTACACAGACATAAGTTAAAGCTTTCTCCATTGATAAGAGTTTCTATAGATTTGGCCATCCTCCTCTTCCTAGTACAGAGAGAATGACACCCCTGGAAATACAGATTTCCCTTATAAATGTAAATGTTTCTTACAAAAGGGTAACTCTTACTTGGTTTTCAGAGTTTCTCCCATATGTGCTGTTTCTTAGAATATAACCAGCTTAAAATAATTAATATGCCAGACATATTTTGGGGCAGCAAATTCTACTCCCCTACAATGTTATTAAACAGTTTGTTTGACTTTTGGCTGTTAGTCTTTCTCATGTCAATTTAATTCTCAGGCCAGCTAGAAGAACTTAGAAGTATAAAGGAA
Organism: Hippopotamus amphibius kiboko; assembly: GCF_030028045.1. Lineage (NCBI taxonomy): Eukaryota > Metazoa > Chordata > Mammalia > Artiodactyla > Hippopotamidae > Hippopotamus > Hippopotamus amphibius. The sequence continues at coordinate 52,716,490 of NC_080197.1, forward strand.
AATTAATTTCTCCCAACAAATGAAAATATTTTTATCATAAATGTATATACAATGGCATTTCGTATATTAAATTTAGAAAATGGAATTTTAAAAAATAGTAAATAATAGTAATAATAATAATAATATATAACACCTCTGATTAAACCTAACAAAAGATATGTAAAATTAATGCAGGCATGTGAATTTTAACCCAATAGAGCTTTTACGAAAAGAAAAAATTATGTAGATATAAAAATAATTAGTGTAACATTTTGATAAATGTCCTACCAGATACTTTTAAATAAAATGGAATTATACAATGCATGCCATTATGAAATCTACCTTTTTGGTTTGACATAATTTATACAAGTCAATGAGCCTTAAAAATCATATTAATGGCTAAATAGTATTTTTCAATGAAAAGTTAATCAGTTGATCTAAGAAAAATATAGATAATTTTATTTGAGCCAAAGTGAGGATTATAACCTGAAAACAGCCTCTTAGAAAACTCCTGGAACTGTTCCGCCCATTAGAAGTTAAAGCACAGTTACTAAGTTTTTTGAGATAGAGGGCTGTACAATAGATGACAAATTACTGGCATTTTACACAATCCAGATCTAAGTATGCTCATCGGTCATCATGGCCCCTTACAAGATTAAGAAGGGGGAATTCCCTGGTGGGCCAGTGGTTAAGACTCCGTGCTTCCATTGCAGGGGAGGCGGGTTCGATACCTAGTCAGGAACTAAGGTCCTGTGTGGTGCAACCAAAAAAAAAGGAAAAAGATTAATAAGGAATATTGCCTTTTAAAGAGCTGTCTTGGTGCTAGGAGAATGTTGCTCTTTATGGTTAAGAAGGTATTTCTGTCAATGGGGGAGGTTTGGTTGACGGGGAATGCAGGTATACAGTGCACAGTAGAGGAGAGAGGAGGTCAAAGGGCACAAAATTTTTTTATGTTTAAATTTTTCTTGTCTTGCCATAGGATATCCATGTAAATTTTATTTCACACTTTATATTGATACACAATAATTTATCGTCTATTGCTTGTCCATTATAACATTTTCATATTTTTGATGTTATAAGCAATGATGTGAGAATTTTGTCAAATTATTTCTATTGGATACAATTCTAGAAGAAAAATTGTGGATCAAAGGAAATATACATATTTTAATGTATGTGTTACTGAAAAAGTCACAACAATTTAAATTTTGGGAACTCCCCTTTTCACACACCTTTATCTAAATTGGAAATTATTTTATATCTTTGTCAAGTGAAAATTAGCATGTCATGGTTACCATCAATTGCATTTTCTTAATTACTAGTGCATTTCAACAAGTTTTCATACACACACTCACAATATGAATTTTCAATTGCCTACTCCTATCCTTTGCCCATTTTTCTATTGATATGTTTGTTTCAGTGTTTTTGAAAGATAAGTCAAGTTAGGATACACTAAATAGATTGAGGCGTGTGTGCCTCCTGACTGCAACTGAAGGAAGGTACAATTTCAGAACCATAAATCTTTATTTCATTTATATTGCTATAAAGCTGTGGCTTGTTCTCTTTAGGACCAGAGTGATATTGTGGTCACAAGAACAATATACTAAAGTAATTTCAATTTTTAACCCAATGTAGTCAATAATTGTGGTCCATGTAGTCAAAAGCCATTTCAATTTCTTTTTAAGCTCTTTATTGGAGGATAATTGCTTTACACTCTCGTGCCAGTTTCTGCTGTACAACAAAGTGAATCAGCTGTATTTACACAGATATCCCATTTCAATTTTTAAACACCTCCTTTACTCTGTCTCTTGAACACTGTGAAAGAAAATGGATAGAGTAACTAATAGTATTTGTTAAAGATTTTCTTTTTCCTCTCCCATCCATTCTCTCATTTGAGTGCCTTTTGACTCTAACTTCCCTCTTCAAAGCCATCTAAAAACTCCTCCTAGTCCAAGCAGCTTTTGTTCCTAACCCTTCCCTCTGTCTCACTACTATTTATCCTGTGTTGTGCAAATGTAATTAAAAACAAAATCTCAGGAAATCCCTGGCTATCTAGTGGTTAGGGCGCCACACTTCCACTGCATGGGGCCCAGGTTTGATCCCTGATCAGGGAACTAAGATCCCACAGCTGTGTGATGTGTGGGGGCGGGGGAGGAGGAACCTCCTGCCAACTCAGATAACCTCTCCACAAAGACAGAAGTAGAAAAAAAAAGTCTTATTATTGAATAAGCATTAAACCAGAAGGTTATGCACATCACAGGTAATCCACTAAGAGACTGCAAAGACAGAAAGAAATCTCACCTTTTTATATAGCCAGGCATAGTCATGTTTTGCTGAAAGCCTTACTTTTGGCTTCAAGGTTCTTAGGATTTTCTGGCAAAATGCCCACTCTACACTCAGTTAAGCAAGAATTTAGAGAGAATTTATTAAATTAACAAAGGTCACAGTATACTAATTAAGAGAATAATTAGCTAAGAAAGAATAGTAAAGACAGAGGCTCATACATCACCGAATTGGGGAAGCACCTACATCCAGATCCAAGCAGTGCTGGTAAGTCCCTGGAACAGCACTCTGAAGTCCCATCTGGGAAGGGTCCCAGGCAGGTGCATCCACTCCGTGGGTAAGACTCCAGATTGGAGTCCTGGGGGCTCCTGCTTATAATTCCAGGCCACAAGCTGATATCATCAGTTTGCATGTAAAATTGCAGTTCTGGATTTTCTTTAACAATGTTGCTTTCACCCTGTGAGTCACAAGATTCTCCAGAACCCAGGGGGCTGGCCAGGTTCCCCGGGACTCAATAAATTCCAAGACCCACTCTCTTCCTTATCATAAGTGCCGTTTGACCTGCCAGCAGCAATTGTTAGGTGCGGAAGCAGACGCACAGTCCAGGCAGGGTCACAGGTCAGTCAGAGGCCTGTTTCTGTCTCTGAGGCCTGAACAAGACTATATCACTAACTTCCCCAACAATTCAGCACTTTGCACCCACATTCTTAAGCTAAATGATGACTAGTCCTCAAGCAAAAACTTGAGAGCATCATTTGCCACACACAGTCCATCCTAGATTCACTTGGTAATTGGGGTGGCCATTTGGGTTACACAATTGGCTTTATCCAGAGGAGAAATAAACCTCTCAGATCTTTATGGCAGGAGGTAGTTTTGAATTGGGGCACCCACAGAAGCTAGGCTCCTCCCCTCAGAGGGGGAAAGTGCTCTACTGTCCCTGAGGAAATGTTCCTGAGGTGATCAAAACACATATAGACTAACAGTCAGTGTCCTCAAGCTCCAATCCTGCTTCTGCAATTAATTTACTGAGTGCTCTGGGGGCAAAGTAATTTAACTTTTGCAAATCTGAGTTTCTTCCTCAGAAAGCTGAGAGAAGAATTATTTATGTAGTTGCTTCCAACTACAAATTTCTGTTTCTCATGAGAAAATAAAGAGCAATGGACTCTACAAACAGATGTCCTAGTAAATGCTGAAATGGACAAATTTCTGGAAAACTGAAACATGACTTCAAATAATGAAGAGAAGCAGCTGAGAAGATAGAGAAGCAAAAGGACCAGTCTCCCTCATCCAGAACAACATGGGGCCATTCACTAGGAACCACCAACAGCCATGGAGCAACCAGCACAAACCATGCAGGGAAATGATTACCAAATCTCTGCACTGAATTCTACTACATTACATACCTGCTCCTCCAGCCATGTCCTGAAAAATCATCATTTCAGTCATCTGCCATAGGATAATGATGATATCTAAGTTATAAAACAATTTTAAACACAAAAATATAAATAAAATGTCCTTCTCTTACAGATTAAGGGTTGTTCTGTTCTTTATTCCCTAATTTGCCAGTAAATCTAAATAAATAATGTATGTGTTAAATAAATATAATTAGGGGACTTCCTAGGTGACACGGTGGCTAAGAATCTGCCTGCCAATGCGGGGGACATGGGTTCGATCCCTGCCCCAGGAAGATCCCACATGCCACAGAGCAACTAAGCCCATCTGCCACAACTATTGAGCCTGCACTCTAGAGCCCATGAGCCACAACTATTGAGCCTGTGTGTCACAACTACTGAAGCCCACACACCTAGAGCCTGTGCTCCACAACAACAGAAGCTACCACTATGAGGAGCCTGTGCACTGCAATGAAGAGTAGCTCCCGCTCACCGCAACTAGAGAAAGCTCATGTGCAGCAATGAAGACCCAGTGCAGCCAGTAAATAAATAAATAAACAAATTTATTTTAAAAAATGTAATTAGGTGCATCACTTGTCTACTACACAGTAGTGCTGCATAGCAAGCAGCCACAGTGACATTCAGCAGCAGGAGTTTATTGGTCTCAGAGCATGGATCTGAACAGATGTGGCTGAGCTCATCGTGGGTGCATGGTCCAGCAAGGGTCAGCTGACATGTGAATTCTCAGCTGGGAGAACACAACTCTGCTCCAAGTGTCTCTCACCATCCAGCAGGCTAACCTGAGCATTCTCCTCAAGATGAGGCAAGCGTGGCGAATGAAGGCTCCCTTCCAGCCTCTGCTTGGTCACTTTGCCAAGTTTTAAGGTAATCGACTCATCTTGGTTTGCCTGGTCTATCCAAAATCCAGGAAGCCCCCCCACTCCAGGCAGACCAGGGCAGTTGGTCACCTCATAACCAAAAACGGGGTCTGGCTGCTCACCGCTCAAAAGCCGATAATGAGGCAAGGTTGGTGAAAACGAAAGTTTGCTTTATTTTGGATGGGGGCAGGGGAGGAAAGGAGGATGGACTCTGCCCAAAGGCCAACTCCTCCTCTTGACAATCAGGGGGCAAGAGATAGAGGGAGGGGGCTATGTGCTGAAACAGCATAGTCAGCTCTGACAGTCACCTTTAAATTGGTCAGCCCAGCATCATCTTGATTGTTTTAAATATAGTTAATCTTCAGTTCCAGGGTCAGTTTCTTCCCTTTTCTTTGAGGCCAGTTCTCGGAATTGTGGCAGCTTATGTCATGGCTACAGTCTGGTCATCATATAGTTAACTTCCTCCATGTCGTGGAGGTTTCAGTACCTATAGGACAGCTCACAGGACATGGCTCAGAATATTATCTATAGCCCTTGAGAAGGAACTGAAGGTCTTTGATTGTGCTCAGTGACCAAACTATTATTATTTAGTCGTGTTGGACTGTTTCCCTTTGTTTCTACATTTTCTCACTTCTCTGATTAAACTTATTCTTGGCTAAAGTTTGTTTGTTTGATTGTTTTCACAGACAAAAAGCAGGTTGAAGACATGGGGGAAAGAACCATAGGGTCTTGCTCCCTTTCAACTTTGCAACTACTCATTGGACAAAACAAGTAACATGGCCTAACCCAGAGTCAGGGTGGGAGGGCTCTACAAACTTACATGGCAAAGAGTGTGGATAGAGGGTGTCATTAGTGCCATCAGTCTGCCACACAAGGCTTTTAATTTCTTGCTACGTAAGTGTTCTCTTCTTGGGTTTCCAATAAAACAATCCAGAGGGATGGTTTTGTATCCCATGCCTATTATTCCACCTGGCTAAGGTGTGGTTTTGCATTGCAAAACCAGGGAAATACAAAGCTCTTGACTTGATACTAAAACTGTCTGACCCAATAAAATGGTTTCTAACCTAGGGACTTCAGACCTGCAGAGATAAGACATTTGAAAGTTCCTCCTCAAAAACACAGATCAAATACGCCCTGGCTTAACCTGTTAGTAATTTTCTCATTAACAAGAGACCTGCTAGAACTCACCAATGTATCTCCAAATCAGAGAACTGTACTTTGACCTAAACTACAAATTAACAAATGTGTATGAGACAATCCCTCACCAAAAAAAAAATTAAAAGTTTACTCTACCCATATGGTCAAAGCACATAAGCTTTCCTGTGAAATGTGTAGCATTAGGCGCATATTTCAGAGAAAAAAGAACATTCCATAGTTTAAAAAATGTAAATCTAATATTCATTTGTGATCCATCCAGTTGTTATTTCATCAGATGTGAAGGCTTATCATCTCCACATCTGAGCAATTTTTTCTTTTCTGTTTTCTTACTAAAGTCTCTATTGCCCACAAAGATCTCATAGAACCTCTTTTAGGGAAGATAATATCATTAGTCATCTAATTTGGGCTGGATAACTTTTTGGTATCTTGTTTAATCCTCATAATAACCTCAAACATTTTACTAATACCCATCCTTCATCTTTTTTTTTTTTTTTTTTTTTTTTTTTGTCTATTTCAGAAACTTGAGAAAGAGAAAACTGTTATCTTGCTCTTTGGAATTATTATGGTCTTTCTTTCACCTGTGTCCTTAAATATTTAATGATTATTCTCCAGAAAAGGAGATAATGTGTTATTGAGAGTAATTCTCAATGACTGTGTTTCTTAAATGTAAGCAAGACCTATCTGAGATGTCCCTAAGAGTTGATGTGAAAAACAGGCAAACCCTTACCCAGCTCAGGGATTTTGTCACCATAGTCCCTTGTTATCTCCCATAATCCTCAGCTTTAACAGCAATAAAAACTAGATCCTCATGTTGGGACTATATTGACAATATTTATTAAATATGGTTACTGATTTGTTGCAAAAAAAAAAAGTAACATATTCTGTCCTTTCCACAATAAAAAATCAGGGAAATAGACAAATCTGTAAAATATAATAAAATTATAAAAATAGATTATACATATATCATATATTATATATTATATAAAATATTTTGCACATTTTAATACACATTATATGTATAAATTACCTATTTTTAGCATTGCATTATTATTGCATTTTGTCTACAACTATGGACTGTATTATTATTATACATAAGAATCATGACAAATTTGACACCTTAAATCAGCGGGGAAAGGATAGAGAAGTCAATAAGTGGTATTAGAAAATTATGTAAACTTATGCACAGACTCTAGAATGATTAAAGATTTCAATGTCAGCATAAAAAAAGTGACACTAGGTAAGAATATAGGAAAAAGTATATAAACATCAGGGTGGGGAGGAGAATCAAGATGGTGGAGTAGGAGGACGTGCACTCACTCCCTCTTGCAAGGGCACCAGAATTACAACTAACTGCTGAACAATCATCAACAGAAAGACACTGGAACTCACCGAAAAAGACACCCCACATCCAGAGACAAAGGAGAAGCTGCAATGAGATGGTAGGAGGGGCACAATTGCATTAAAAACACATCCCATAAATGCTGGGTGGGGGACTCACAAAGGAGAAGCTGCAATGAGATGGTAGGAGGGGCACAATTGCATTAAAAACACATCCCATAAATGCTGGGTGGGGGACTCACAAAGGAGAAGCTGCAATGAGATGGTAGGAGGGGCACAATTGCATTAAAAACACATCCCATAAATGCTGGGTGGAGGACTCACAAGATGGAGAACAGTTATACTGCAGAAGTCCACCCACTAAAGTGAGGGTTCTGAGCCCCACATCAGGCTTCCTAACCTGGGGGTCCAGCAACTGGGAGGAGCAATCCCCAGAGAATTAGACTTTGAAAGCCAGCCGGATTAGATTGCAGGACCTCCACAGGACTGGGGAAAAGGGAGACTCCACTCTTGGAGGGCACACAAAAAAGTGTCCTCACAAGGACCCAGGGGAAGGAGCAGTGATGCCATAGGAGACTGAAGCAGACCTACCTGCTGGTGTTGGGGGGTTGCCTGCAGAGGTGGAGGGCAGATGTGGCTCACTGAGGACACAGGGACACTGGCGACAGAGGTTCTGGGAAGTGCTCATTGGTGTGAGCCCTCCCAGAGCCTGCCATTGGCCCCACCAAAGAGCCTGTAAACTCCAGTGCTAGGTAGTCTCAGGCCAAACAACCAACAAGGTAGAAATTCAGCCCCAGCCATTGGCAGACAAGCAGATTAAAGTGTCACTGAGCTCCACCCACCAAATCAGATTAAAGATTAAAGTGTTACTGAGCTCTGATCACCCAGTCCAACCCACCATCAATCTCTCCCATCAGGAAGCACCCACGATCCTCCTAGATAGCATCCTCCACAAAAGGGCAGACAGCAGAATCAAGCAGTATCAGCAGTATTTCATCCTGTGGAACTGAAAACCACAACCACAGAAAGACAGAGAATATTGAAAGGCAAAAGACTTTGCACCAGATGAAGGGACAAGATAAAATGCCAGAAAAACAACTAAAGGAAGAGGAGATAGGCATCCTTCCAGAAAAAGAACTCAGAATAATGATGGTGAAGATGATCCAGCACTTTGAAAAAAGACTGGATGCAAAGATCAAAAAGTTGCAAGAAAAGTTTACCAAAGACCTAGAAGAATTAAAGAACAAACAAAGAGAGATGTACAACAAAAAAACTGAAATGAAAAATACACTAGAAGAAACCAATAGCAGATTAACTGAGGCAGAAGGGCGAATAAGTGACCTGGAAGACAGAATGGTGATAATCCCTGATGCAGAAGAGAATAAAGAAAAAAGAATGAAAAGAACTGAAGACAGCCTAAGAGACCTCTGGGACAATGTTAAATGCACCAACATTCGCATTGTAGGGGTCCCAGAAGAAGAAGAGAGAGAGAAAGGACCCGAGAAAATATTGCAAGAGATTATAGTTGAAAACATCCCTAACATGGGAAAGGAAATAGCTACCCAAGTGCAGGAAGTGCAGAGAGTCCCAGGTAGGATAAATCCAAGGAGAAACACACCAAGATATACAGTAGTCAAGCTGACAAAAATTAAAGACAGAGAAAAGTTATTAAAAGCAACAAGGGAAAAACAACAAATAACATACAAGGGAACTCCCATAAGGGTAACAGCTGATTTCTCAGCAGAAACTCTGCAAGCCAGAAGGGAGTGGCATCATATATTTCAAGTGATGAAAGGGAAGAACCTACAACCAAGAATACTCTACCCAGCAAGGATCTCATTCGGATTTGATGGAGAAATCCAAAGCTTTACAGACAAACTAAGAGAATTCAACACCACCAAACCAGCCCTACTACACATGCTAAAGGAACTTCTCTAAGTGGGAAACATAAGAGAAGAAAAGGACCTACAAAAACATAAACAAAATAATTAAGAAAATGGTAATAGGAACATACATACTGATAATTACCTTGAATGTAAATGGACTAAATGCACCAACCAGAAGACACAGACTGGCTGAATGGATACAAAAACAAGACCCATATATATGCTGTCTACAAGAGATCCACTGCAGACCTAGGGACACATACAGACTGAAAGTGAGGGGATGGAAAAAGATATTCCATGCAAATGGAAATCAAAAGAAAGCTGGAGTAGCAATACTCAGATAAAATAGACTTTAGAATAAAAAATATTACAAGAGACAAGAAAGGACACTACATAAAGATTGAGGGATCAATCCAAGAAGAGATAATAATTATAAACATATATGCACCCAGTATAGGAGCACCTCAATACATAAGGCAAATGCTAACAACTATGAAAGAGGAAATTGACAGGAACACAATCATAGTGGGGGACTTTAACACCCCACTTACACCAATGGACAGATCATCCACACAGAAAATTAATAAGGAAACACAAGCTTTAAATGACACAATAAATCAGCTTGATTTAATAGATATCTATAGGACATTACATCCAAAAATAGCAGATTACACACTCTTCTCAAGTGCACATGGAACATTCTCCAGGATAGATCATATTTTGGGTCATAAATCAAGCCTTGGTAAATTCAAGAAATTTGAAATCGTATCAAGCATCTTTTCTGACCACAGCACTATGAGATTAGAAATCAATTATAGGGAAAAAACTGTAAAAAACACAAACACATGGAGGATAAACAATACGCTACTAAATAACCAAGAGATCACTGAAGAAATCAAAGAGGAAATCAAAAAATACCTAGAGACAAATGACAATGAAAACACAACGATCCAAAACCTGTGGGATGCAGCAAAGGCAGTTCTAAGAGGGAAGTTTATAGCGATACAATCCTACCTCAAGAAACAAGAAAAATCCCAAATAAACAATCTAACCTTACACCTAAAGAAACTAGAGAAAGAGAAGCAAACATAACCCAAAGTTAGTAGATGGAGAGAAATCATAAAGATCAGAGCAGAAATAAATGAAACAGAGTCAAAGAACACAATAGCAAAAATCAATAAAACTAAAAGCTGGTTCTTTGAGAAGATAAATAAAAATGATAAACCTCTAGCAAGACGCATCCAGAAAAAGAGGGAGAGGACTCAAATCAATAAAATTGGAAATGAAACAGGAGAGATTACAATGGACACTGCAGAAATAAAAAGCACCATAAGAGACTACCACAAGCAACCATATGCCAATAAAATGGACAACCTGGATGAAATGGACAGATTCTTAGAAAGGTATAACCCTCCAAGACTGAATCAGGAAGAAATAGAAAATATGAACAGACCAATCACAAGTAATGAAATTGAAACTCTGATTAAAAATCTCCCAACAAACAAAAGTCCAGGACCAGATGGATTCACAGGTGAATTTTATCAAACATTTAGAGAAGAGCTAACACCTATTCTTCTCAACTTCTTCCAAAAAATTGCAGAGCAAGGAACACTCCCAAAATCATTCTATGAGGCCACCATCACCCTGATACCAAAACCAGAAAAAGATACTACAGAAAAAGAAAACTACAGACCAATATCACTGATGAATTTAGATGCAAAAATCCTCAACAAAATGCTAACCAACAGAATCCAACAACATATTAAAAGGATCATACAGCATGATCAAGTGGGGTTTATCCCTGGGATGCAAGGATTCTTCAATATATGCAAATCAGTCAATGTGATACACCATATTAACAAACTGAAGGATAAAAACCACATGACCATCTCAATAGATGCAGAAAAAGCTTTTGACAAATTTCAACACCCATTGATGATAAAAACTCTCCAGAAGGTGGGCATAGAGGGAAACTACCTCAACATAATAAAGGCCATATATGACAAACCCACAACAAACATCATTCTCAATGGTGAAAAACTGGAAGCAGTCCCTCTAAGATCAGGAACAAGACAAGGATGTCCACTCTCACCAATACTATTCAACATAGTTTTGGAAGTCCTTGACACAGCAATCAGAGAATAAAAGGAAATAAAACAAATCCAAATTGCAAAAGAAGAAGTAAAACTGTCACTGTTCACAGATGACCTGATACTATACATAGAAAACCCTAAGATGCTACCAGAAAACTGCTTGAGCTAATCAATGAATTGGTAAAGTTGCAGGATACAAAATTAACACACAGAAATCTCTTGCATTCCTATACACTAACAATGAAAGATCAGAAAGAGAAATTAAGGAAACAATCCCATTCACCATTGCAACAAAAAGAATAAAATACTGAGGGATAAACCTAACTAAGGAGGTAAAAGACCTGTACTCAGAAAACTATAAGACACTCATGAAAGAAATCAAAGACGACACAAACACATGGAGGGACATACCATGTTCCTGGATTGGAAGAACCAATATTGTGAAAATGACTACACTACCCAGAGCAATTTACAGATTCAATGCAATCCCAATCAAATTACCAATGGCATTTTTCACAGAACTAGAACAAGAAATTTTATGATTTGTATGGAAACGCAAAAGACCCTGAATAGCCAAAGCAATCTTGAGAAGGAAAGACGGAGTTGGTGAAATCAGGCTTCCTGACTTCAGGCTATATTACAAGGCTACAGTGATCAAGACAGTACGGTACTGGCACAAAAGCAGAAGTATAGATCCATGGAACAGGATAGAAAACCCAGAGATAAATTATGGTCAACTAATCTATGACAAAGGAGGCAAGGATATACAATGGAGAAAAGGCAGCCTCTTCAATAAGTGGTGCTGGGAAAAATGGTCAGCTACATGTAAAAGAATGAAATTAGAACACTCTTTAACACCATACACAAAAATAAACTCCAAATGGATTAAAGACCTAAATGTAAGGCCAGACACTGTAAAACTCCTAGAGGAAAACATAGGAAGAACACACTTCGATGTAAATCACAGCAACTTCTTTTTTGATCCACCCCCAGAGTAGTGGAAATAAAAACAAAAATAAGTAAGTGTAACCTTATGAAACTTGAAAGCTTCTGCACAGCAAAGGAAACTATAAGCAAGATGAAAAGACAACCCTCAGAATGGGAGAAAATATTTGCAAATGAATCAACAGACAAAGGATTAATCTCCAAAATATATAAACAGTTCATCCAGCTCAATATCAAAAAAACAAACAACCAATTCAAAAAATGGGCAGAAGACCTAAATAGGCATTTCTCCAAAGAAGACATGCGGATGGCCAAGAGACACATGAAAAGCTGCTCAACATCACTAATTATTAGAGAAATGCAAATCAAAATGACAATGAGGTATCACCTCATGCCAGTTAGAATGGGCATCATCAGAAAGTCTACAAACAGTAAATGCTGGAGAGGGTGTAGAGAAAAGGGAACGCTCTTGCACTGTTGGTGGGAATGTCAATTGATACAGCCACTATGGAGAACAGTATGGAGGTTCCTTTCAAAACTAAAAATAGAATTACCATATGACCCAGCAATCCCACTGCGGGGCATATACCCAGAGAACACCATAATTCAAAAAGACACATGCACTCCAATGTTCATTGTAGCACCATTTACAATAGCCAGGACATGGAAGCAACCTAAATGTCCATCAGCAGATGAATGGATAAAGAAGATGTGGTACATATGTACAATGGAATATTACTCAGCTGTAAAAAGCAATGAAATTGGGATATTTGTAGAGACATGGATGGACCTAGAGACTGTCATACAGAGCGAAGTGAGTCAGAAAGAGGAAAACAAATATCATATATTAACACATATATGTGGACTATGGAAAAATGGTACAAATCAACTCGTTTGCAAGGCAGAAATAGAGACACAGATGTAGAGAACAAACATATGGACACCAAGTAGGGAAAATGGGGAGGGTTGGGGGGGAATGAATTAGGAGATTGGGATACCAAATTGTATACTCTAAATATATGCAGTTTATTGTAAAAATAAATAAATAAATAATAGAAACACACACGCACACGCACACACACACACACAAAGATAGCCTATAGAAATACTTTCACAAATGTATAAAAATTAACATACAATGCATATGACCTTATTTATATCTTACAATAAAAGATTATGTCATTTTAAAAAAATATATCAGGATGGGTAAGGAGTTTGCCATATATTATAAAATTGTAATAATATACCATAGGCAAGAGAAGCAGCAATTCTGTGTCCAAAATATTACCGTTAAAAATAGATGTTACCAAAAAAGAAGAAGGAAGATTTTGTCAACTTATCCCCTCACCTCCAGTCCACTGGCACAGCTATTTGACTGTATGGTGATGAAGGAACAGGTCAGAATAGAGGTATTCATTATTGATGATGTGCTAGGCACAATAGCAGGTTCTGGGAAACCTGAGATTATCCCATACTATGATGGAAGAACTTGGAGTCTTGTGAATCAGATAGATTTCTGCTTATTAGACAGGGAGCTCTGGATAGGCAGGGAGAATCAGGAGGTACCAGCTCTAAAATTAGATACATATCTTCAAGTAGAAAGATATATACCAAAGGTCTTGGAAAAGATGAAAGTCAGAATAATAATCTAAAAATCTAAAGATCTGCTTAGATTTTACTCTGCTTATTAGTATGTTAGAAATATTCCTGTGATCCTGACAAATAATTTGTTTTCCCTTAATCTCAGTGACCTTAAGGTCGCTTCTTGTTGTACAGTTACACCAGTCTATCAAGCAGTTTCAAAATTGTAAGGCAGTTATCCAAGCCATAGATCACATTATGACCTGGTGTATAAGTATTCATCATATGTGCTAGAACTGCTTTAGGTCTGCTCTGTAAATTTTCCTGAGCTGAACTCTTTCTAGAATAAACTGTATCTCTCACCTTCCTGGGGTCTAGGAATTCATGAAAAATTCTCCTGAGGTTTCATGAATCTTGTGTTGTCATTTTTGCTTTCTCATAAAGAGATTTGCCTTGTATAAACTCCTCAGAAAGTTTTCTTTTACAAGTTTACAAGTATATAGCTTCTGAAAGATTTTGGTTTAAGAAAACTAGACAATTGCTTTAAGAACATAGGCTGTTGTATAATGGAAACAGCATTAGCCTGAGAGTGAGAAAACCTGGATTCTTGTTTCAGAAAAGTCACTAGCCTATATATCATTAGACAGTATCTTAGACACAGTAAATGCCTTAGACTCAGTAAATGCCTAGGGAATTGGAGTTTCTAGGCCATTGCTATGGATTGTGATGTTGTAACACTACCACCTAGTGGGAAATCTGATCAGAAAAAAAATTCAAAGTATTGCTAAAAACATCCTCTGAACCCTTTGAATCAAATATTTGAGGTCTAATTCTGAACAACAGCCAAATTGTAAGGCAGAATTTCTTGATAATTGGAGGAAAAAACAAAAATAAACAACTTTTTAAACATGAGACTTCTCAAAGCATTGTTTACCTTATAATGTTTAGCTTGTAATGTTTTTTGAATTGAGGATTTGATCTATAATTGATGAGTGTATTTCACAGCTATAGACTTTTCTCCAAAAGTTACTAAATCAATGGAAAGACTTAAAGTTACACCTACATGGGATTTCCCCGGTGGTCCAGTGGTTAGGACTCCATGCTTCCACTGCAGGGGTTAGGGTCTGGTCCCTAGTGAGGGAACTAAGATCTTGCTTGCTGCATCCTCCCCCCCCCCCTTCCAAAAAGAAAAGAAAAGGAAAGGAAAGAAAAATGACACCTACACTTTCATTGAGGATAAATATAGCAATTTGCAGATTTCACAACATTTATTTGAATATTGGTCTTTTTTTTTTTTTCTTGGAGCATCCCATAGGAATATGTCCCACATAACACATTTCTATTATAGATCAAATATAAAATGTTGATCTAGTCATACTGGAATGGTTATCATGATGAATTGGCTGAGTTTTCTGTAGTTACTGTTATACAAAAACAAAAACAAGAAAACAGGCACCATTTGAAAAATCGTTTGGAATTATTACCTTTTTTTTTTCCCCACCATGAACCAAGAAAGTTTGAGAACCTCTGGATTAATCCATTAAACCTATGGATTAATCCACAAATCACTGGATTAATCCATTAACAAATATTTGAGAACTGACCAGATACCAGGCATTGTTTTGAAAGCTGACAATAACAGCAATAAAGCAAAACAAAATCCCTGTTCTTCTGGAACTTATGTTTTAGAAAGGAAAGACAGATAATAACAAATTAACATGCATTACGGTAACAGGGAAGAGCTAAATCAGACTCCACGTTGGATCTGTCTCTTTGTGTTTAAACTTTGCTTGTGAATGTATCATCTTCCTTATTAGGATATAAACTACTTGAGGGAGGGGACAGAACCTCTCTCAATGATATATTCCTTTCAGGATCAATGTAGTTCCTTGCCTATGGAAATCACTCATTAAATAATTGTTGAATAAATGAAAGATACTAGATAATAACATTGTACAACAAGCAAGACCACTTCAACTCCCAACTTCACTAGAGATTACTGTGCATAAATTTCTTGAGGACTAATCCAATCTTCTCCACTTACTCAGTGGATATCCAAAATTGCATTCTTACAAATCCATTCCCATGGGTTAGAATTTCCAGTGCAATGAGAATATACCTCGAAAATCTTCTTAGGGCTTCCCTGGTGGCGCAGTGGTTAAGAATGTCCCTGCCAATGCAGGGGACAGGGGTTCGAGCCCTGGTCCGGGAAGATCCCACATGCTGCAAAGCAACTAAGCCCACTCACCACAACTACTGAACCCATGTGCCTCAACTACTGAAGCCCATGCGCCTAGAGCCCGAGCTCAACAACAAGAGAAGCCACCACAATAAGAAGCCCGCTCAATGCAACAAAGAGTAGACCCCGCTCTCCGCAACTACAGAAAGCCCGCACACAGCAACAAAGATGGGTACAAGAGTGTAAAGCAAATATAGTCCAACAGTTTAAAAAAAAAAAAAGACCCAACTCAGCCAATAAATAATAAATAAATAAATAAAACAATAAAACTTTTTTTAAAAAAGGAAAGAGAAAGAAAATCTTCTTAGCCTTTTTTGCCTTCCTAGAAATTCACTTTCTTAAATCTATATTGTGAACAGATTTAGGCATCCAGTAAATACTTGTGGGCTGACAAATACCATCAATTACTTTTCTTGAACTGACAGGCTCATATTGCTCATTTTCAAGAAAATTATGTTAACACTCAAGTAAAAATAGTCATAGCTTTGTGTCAGTTGTTATTCTAAGTAAATATTGGGTTTTCAAGGAAATGTTGCTTTTCAGCGCACAACTTAAGTGCTTTTCTTCCAGCTAACAATCCTACTTGAGGCATCAGCAGTAATAGGACTTTATGTCTACTGCCCATTTCATCACAGAGTATGAAAAGTTTGCTCTTGAGGATTGAAAATTAATAAAATTTTTAATTTTTACTGCTTCATTAAGTGAAAAAAAAATACTTGTGGATTAGAAGAGTAAATGAATGAATAGATGAGTAAGAGTGAGGATGATTCCACAATTAACACAAAATACAGAAACTATGCCAACCCAAAGATTACAAGACTTAGCTGTCTATCACTTTCCACTAGACATGGACAATCTTTTTAAGTCTCCTGACTGTGATTATTAAAGATAAAATAAAACACAGCAATTGAAACTTAAGTACCCTATGGTCTGTATACTATCATTTAATATAGGTTCTAACTGGTTTCCACTGCCAGGAAACAAATTAAAGAATTAAAGGCCCTAATAATTTAAAAGTCCATCTTAAGATTAAAATGAATAGAAAATGAATTATTCCCAGAAAGAGACTTTGAGTTAAAGGGAAAACAATTTGCCTAGTACCACTTTGAAAATCATCATTAAATCCAATACCCTGCTAGTGCCTGTCTAGAAAATGCCATTTCTTTTTGGTGATTTCTACACATGGATTCTGTGCATAGTTATGACAAATCATATTTACGTATTGTCTGAATAATATATATTTCACTACCAACACCACCACTAGGTTATAAGCTATAAGTCAGGGGCCTTGTCTGTCTTATTCTCCACTGTGTTATACAATAGTGTATAACCCATAATAAGTATTCAATTAAAGATGATACCAGTGTAAGCTTGGTTTACCACCAGATTTCTTTCCAATGCTGAAATCCATATTAAAAGAGCAATATCAGCCAGAGGACTTTAAACGAATATTTATAACATCTCTACTACAATGAAAGTGTCTGTCAGG
Source organism: Hippopotamus amphibius kiboko (assembly GCF_030028045.1). NCBI lineage: Eukaryota > Metazoa > Chordata > Mammalia > Artiodactyla > Hippopotamidae > Hippopotamus > Hippopotamus amphibius. Next base: position 52,733,747 of record NC_080197.1, read on the forward strand.
TCTTACCATGAATTTCTCATTTTGATAAGTCATTTTTTAAATTAGTGCTTTAAATTCCCTAAAAACAAGTTTAAAACAAGAAAAATCCAAGCATTTTCTTTTCAAAACAATTTTCAGAAGTACCTGTTTGACTTTATTCAGCAGATAAGATCTTCCCCCTCACCATTACCCCACCCTGCTCGACTGGGGATACTTTTTCAATATCTAGACATAGACACTAGCAGGAATCTGAATTTACATGTGAATGGAATCATCCTATAGCATTGCTCTATAACTTTTTTCTTTATACTTAAAACGCTATGTATCATGGACGTTCTTTGGTTTCAGAACATGTTGATCTTTTTTATCTTATTTTTGCCAATCATCTCCTGAATCAGAGAAATGACAGATCATAGACAGATCATGACATGGTTGACTAAAATTCAAGAACTCTGCTCTCAATTACCCTATCCCTCATGCCCAACTCCCCACCAAAAGGAAAGGTATACCTCTCCACAGATTGTAAATACCAATTTCTCTAGACTCTCCCATTCTTCCTCAAAACAGCCATTTGAGGTTTTGTGTTGGTTTGGTATGGCTACCACAGCAAGTACCACAAACCATGTGGCTTAAACAATAGAAATGTATTTCCTAACAGTTCTGGAGACTAGAAGTTCAAAATCAAAGTGTTGACAGGGTTGTTTCTTCTAATGCCCCTCTCCTGAGCTGCAGGTGGCTATCTTCTTGTACCTTCACATCATCTTGCATCTATGCCTATCTGTACCCTAACCTCCTCTTCCTATAAGGACATCGATTTATTGGATTAGGGCCCACCCTAATGGCCTCACTTTACCACTTTTAAAGACTGCATGTTCAAAAACAGTCACATTCTGAGGTACTGGAGTTAGGACTCCAACATATGAAATTGGAGGTGAGAAATGAAATATTTCCTGCCATGTTAATAAACAAAGGATGTCACAGTCATCTACGACTGTAGCCCTCCAATGTGCGTGGAGGTAACTCAGGGCTCATCTAGCAGCCATCAGACTGCCAGTCGCTCCTGGTGCTGAGCCCTGAGGAAGCTCAGGATGTGTCAGGATACTGGCTCAGACGGCTAAGGTGCATATCAATGGCATGATTTCAGGGAGCCAGACTTTTGCATCTTCCCATACACAGAATAGCGCTAAATTCCTTAACTTGAAATATCTGGTTTTCTTTAATTAACAATCATCTCTTGACATTCTGGACTACTTCTCCTTTGTTGCCTTTGTTGCAATAATCCTATAAATCCTGGCTTCTCCCCTCGCCTCCTCAGAGCAGTTTCTCAGTGCTATCTGAAACGCTGACTCCAGGGCTGCACTCCTCATTTTGCCCCAAATAAAACTTAACTTGCACCTGATGCACCCCCCCAAAAAAAAATAAAAAAATAATAAAATAAAAAAAAGGAAAAAAAGAAAAAAACTTAACTTGCAACCTTCAAGTTGTGGATTTTTTTTTTAATTTTATTTATTTATTTATTATTTTTGGGGGAGTACACCAAGTTCAATCATCTGTTTTTATACACATATCCCTATATTCCCTCCCTTCCTTGCCTCCCCCCCCCTCGAGTCCCCCCCACCCTCCCCGTCCCAGTCCTCTAAGGCATCTTCCATCCTCGAGTTGGACTCCCTTTGTTATACAACGACTTCCCACTGACTATTTTACAGTTGGTAGTATATATATATGTCTGTGCTACTCTCTCGAGGGGGTGGAGGGTAAAGGGGAAGCTGAGATGTGGATATATTTTTAAGTCAACAGAGGGAAACAGTTCAGTCAGATATGAGTATATTCATGTTTCCATAACATAACAAATGTTAATTTTAGCAATAGGAGCTATGAAACTAGAGTACATTATCAAAATTCTAAATTAAGTAGTACATATGAGAGAACTACCACTTTGATTAGAGATCCCAGTTACTGGCAGGGACAGAGTTAGTTTTGCTACCTTATTGATCACTCTTTCCATTTGGATTTGATGCTCATCTACCAGAATGGACGCTAGGAAACATATTTACCTTCCCTGTAAAATCAGATAGTAATGTCCCCAGTGGCAGCCAATAGCAATTGAGAAGATATGATTACCTAGCTTACTGCCCTTGATAAAAATGAAGTACTTAAAATCCTTAATGCAGTCACTTAATCAATCTGTCATCCTGACATTTCCATTTCCCAGTGACACCCAAGCCTCAATTGCACCTTAAATTTATGCAGCATCTATTACCTTTGCCATTCAATGTGGCACAACCTTTTCATAAAGTACCTGCTGTGGGGTAATTTCTTCTTGCATAATTTCCACAATAACTTTCAAGATACCAATGGCCTGAATCAAGGTGCATATTAATCTCCTGCTTATTTAAATTCCTTGATTTGGGAAGTATTTTTATGTATTAACCTTGGTGTGACAACTTTCAACACTCAACCTACAAAAGGCAACTACAGAGACAGAGTTCACAGGCAGTTTTGAGCTCACAGGAACCTCACACACTCATTGTCACAATGGGGTCAGTGACCCACTTGTCAATTCAGCCTTTTCATCTGAGCTCAAGGAAAAAGTGGAGGTATTCAACTTATTCTGGCTTAGAAATAAAGACTCTCCCCTTTGATAAAGGAGATACAACAATCTACTCTATGTTTGTTGTTTTTTAGTTTCTTTTGTGTATTGTGATAAACAAAACTTAGGCTTAGAGTATAGAGTAAAAATTATAGAGTAAAAGTCCTAAGGAAATTTCCTTTCATATCAGAAGCAGTAGGCTGCACAGAGAAAGAAACTATGTCTCCTATGTTGGTGTTTTGTACCCCAGCATCTCTTATGATAATCAGTGATCCCAAGATTGCATTAAATTGGAGCCTCAGTTAACTTGAAGGGGGACTATTATAAACTGTCACAGGTAACTGCTGTGCCCAAGCTTATTAGCAGGTGGCAAAGAGAATATTTTAAATGTCTCCATCATGCATAAATAACCAGAAAGTAATATATTTGAGCTAAAGAACTCAAACTGAACTTTACCATGATAAACAGCTATTGAGTATATAAAGTAGACAGAATACACTTCACTCTGCAGCTGTAGATATTTTCCAAACACAAAGAACACAGTGGAATTCAACATCATAAATATTGCAAAAATTGGTTTATTCATAAGCAAAACACGACTGCATCTAGGAAAATCCATTTTATCAATGTGGGTGGGGAGAGGTGGGCAGGGGTAGACGTTTGTCTATTCAAAATTATATAAACCTAAAAACTTTTATTAAAACTTGAAAAGTCACAAACTGAATTTATTAGGTCACTGAGAAATGGACTTTATTACACACATACAGGCACACTTCATGTTTACTGATCTTTGCCTTGATATTTCTGAAGCTTCTAAGGGAGAGCTGAATCTCAACTTCCATTTACCAAATGATGACAGACCTTATGACCACACCTCTATTCCACTCCTAGACAGACAACGAAGCACCTGTTAAGCACTTCTTTCTCCCTCTAACCCAGGAGGGCCAGGCTAATGCCTTTTGGATCTCATGAGATCCATGAGATCTCACACACCACAGCAGGTCCTCTCTCTCCCTCTCTCTCCCCCTCTCCCTACCCCCATTACTTTTATAAGGAAGCACCTTCAACACTTTGACAGGAAATCTCCTTAACTAGATCACCCAGTACATAAGGTATATCTTCTACTTTCTACATGACCTCAGGTAACAATGTTGCTAAACTTTCTACCATCACACAAGGATCCCTTTTTATCTAGTTTCCAAAAACATTTTCTCCAGTTTCCCTTAAGCCCTCACTGGCAGCCTCCTGAAAGGCCATCCGGCCGCTCCTAACAGTCTCTTCAGGACATCTAAGGCTTTCACTTATGCTCTCCTCAGAATTCTTCCAGCTTCTGCCCACTACCAGATGCCAAAGCCACTCCCACATTTTTACATTTTATTATGATAGCACTCCATTTCTGGATACCCAAATATGCAATAGTTATCCAATGCTGCATAACAAATGATTCCAAAACTTAGCAACTTAAAACAACAATCAACATTTATTATCTCACACAGTTTCAGGAAATTGGAAGTGGCTTAGCTAAGTTATCTTGGTGCACAGTCTCTCATGAGATTGCAGCTCAGATACCAGATGGAGCTGCAGTCATCTGAAAGCTTGACTGAGACTGGAAGATCTGCTGCCAAGAAAGCTGTTACATCACTGATGGTTTTGTGGTCATTGTTGGCAGGAAGCTTCAGTTCCTTAACTTTAAAAAGAAGGACAAAATACATGAAATGATAGTTTTCAGACATTTGACATCAAACAGTGCAAGACAGTGATCCCTGAGAGAGGGAAAGCAAATAAAGTGAATATATAATTTCCCCAGCTTCCTGCCTAAAGAGGTTCTAGGCAATAACACAGGGGGAAAGGGACCCAAGAGAAGCCTGGGGGTCACCTGGAGTTGGAGAGATAGAGCTGGGAATCCACAGAGGCCAAGGCAGCTATAGTTCACAGGCAGAGGACCAGAGAAGCACAGGCTACATAGAGAGAGAACTCTAGAGATCTACAGAGGCAGCCCCACAAGTCTTCAGCTGAGTACTGGTCAGCACATGTGTATGAGGAAACTACCTGAAATTAAGGGGGAAATAACCACAACACAGTGGAAGGAACAATTTTCAGAGCTCATAAAAGGCCAGGAAATGTTCATGTTCCCACCTAGTAAAGTGCTCAAAAGTCCTCAGTATGGGGCCAAATGAGCCCTGAGCCCCTAATGTGGCTCTGATCCAGCCCAACAGAGGCTAAGAGCAAGCCTCAAAATAATTGAACTGTGCCAAGGAATGTAACTGCATCCCAAAACAAAGCTCAGGAAATATTGATAGAAAATACAAAATATCTGGCACTGGAAAGGTAACATTGACAATGTCTGACATCCAATAAAAATTACCATACATGTAAAAAGCAGGAAAAATAGCACCAATGATAAGGAGATCAATCAGCAGGAAGACTCAGAAAGGTGCAGGTAATAGAATTAGTAGACAAGGATACTAAAACATATGTTTAATATATTATATATTCCTTCTGTTCAAGGAGGTAGAGAAAAGATTAAGCATATTAAGTAGAGAAATTAAAAATATTTTAAAAATCAAATGTTAAGAGATGAAATACAATGTCTTAAGTAAAAAATATACAAGTTAGAATTAACAGCGGATTAGACACTGACAACCAAAATGCCTGTAAACTTGAAAGGCATAATAATAGAAACCATTCAAAATGAACCACCAACTGAAAAAGAGACCCCCAAAATTGGAACAGATGTTACATGTCAATTATACCTTAATGTTAAAAAATTGGGGAGAAAAAGACGGCAGCGAAGTAGAGGGACGTGGAATGCATCCCTCTCCACAGATGCATTGGGAATGCACCGAAGGATGCAATAATTCCCACAGAGAACCAGCTGAACACCAGCAGACGACCTCGGACACCAGAAAGGACCGCAAGGAGCCCGACATAACCGGTAGGGAGGCATCTTCGACGGCTCAAAGAGGGTGAAGCGGCAGAGCTGTGGCAGACAGGAGGGAGTGAGAAACACACGGAGGGTCCGCACTGCAGCTCAGCGTTCCCGGACAGAGACATCGATCCACAGCTGAACAGGGGGTCCGGGAGTGGGAGCGTGGGAACCAGAGAGCTGGTTCAGGGTGAGAAATATTGTTGCCAGTAAGATGACAGACCAAGTGGACAACAGGGAAGAGGTCCATGGTGAGGAATGCCCGCCCCTGAGAACTGCCCGGCCATGATGGCGGCTGGAGGCTGCAGGCTCACGGGTTGGGGGGAGGAGCTGCGCGCATAGCCTCTCTCTTTGGGCGCCTCTGCAACAGACAGTGGAGAAACGCCCTGTGGGCCACCTAAGGCACTCAGGGATAACAAGGACCCTCAGGCACTCGGGCAGGACTAGATTAAAACCCCTTGGAACGCAGGCAGCAGGGAAGCTGCCGAGAGAAAGAAAAAAAAAACCCGAGAGAGGCCCAACTCTGAGACTTTCTGTTTACACCTGAGCCACCGGCCATCCCTCTGCAACAGGCACCTCCAAGCCCAACTGAAACAACAGTGCGCCACTGCTCACTCACTCCCAGGGAAAGGAGCCACTATTGTACCCTCTCCCTCCCCACACACCACACTTACAGACAAACAATAAAGGAAGCTCTGCTGGTCACAGAATAATGCAAAAAAAAACCAAGGCGAGTAGAAGGACACTTACAGCTGAGACTCTAAGGAAACAGAATATTAGTATCAATCCTATTGAACTGGTCCATTCTGGGATCAGTTCTGGATTTTTTTTTTTCCTTTATTAATTACGATCTTAGTCCTCAGGGATCTACAAGTTTTATGACATAATTTTTTTAATGCTATTTTTTATTCAATTTTTTTTTTTGCCTTTTTATATACTTCTATTTCTAGCTAACTTTTTGGTAGTACGGACAATATATCTCTCATACTTTCCTTTCATCCCTATCTTTTATACATTTCTATTCCTTTCTTTTTATTTGCATATTTCCAATCACACTACACTCTTCTGCTCCCCTTTCTTCCATCCATTTTTAGTTTATTTTATCTTAACATACTTATAAGCAACACTATCAATCTGCTCAGACTCCTTGCCCTATTCTCCAGATGACACACCAACTTGGTATTTAATATTAGGTTTTTGTCTTTATCTTAGTTCTTAGTACAATTGTCTAATTTCATTGTGAGAACCTCCATTCTGTCTAGTGGTACTCTAGCTCTTTTCTATATTTGATCCTAGCTTACAAAATCTCCCTGGATTACTGTTTGTATGTGTAAGGTGTTATTTGTTTGTTGGTCTGCTTTTGCTTTTGTCTCTGATTTGTTCTGTTTCAGTTGTCAGTTTCTGTTGGGTTTCTCTTTGAATATCTGATAGCATACTGGGGTTTTGTCAGGTCTTTCCAGAGCCTTATGTCCTAATGGATTCAGTAATTGTGTGTCTTATACATGTATGTGTTTCCTAGACTTAGTATTTCTTTAACCCAACACTTGGACATTAGTCTGAGGCTTGGACAGTCTTCTATTAAAACCTCTATTGCCAGGACAAGCAACCCCAAAAGTTTGGACAACCATGAGGAAACAAAGAAACACCATGCAGGCAAAGGAGCAGGAAAAACCCCACAAGACCAAATAAATGAGGAGGAAATAGGAAAAATGCCTGAAAAAGAATTCAGAGTAATGATAGTAAAAATGATACAAAATCTTGATAACAAAATAGAGAAAGTTCAAGAAACAGTTCATAAGAACTCAGAAAAACAAACAGCAATGGATAACAAAATAACTGAAATTAAAAATACTCTAAGATGCCTTAGAGGACTGGGATGGAGAGGGTGGGGGGGAGTCAAGGGAGGGAAGGAATATGGGGATATGTGTATAAAAACAGATGATTGAACTTGGTGTACCTCCAAAAAAATAATAAATAAATAAATTAAATTAAAAAAAAATACTCTAGATGCTATAACCAGCAGAATGACTGAGGCAGAAGAATGAATAAGTGACTTGGAAGATAGAATGGGGGAAATAAATGCCACAGAGCAGGAAAAAGAAAAAAGAATATAAAGATTAGAAGACAGTCTCAGAGACCTCAGTGATAACATTAAGCATACCAACATTCGAATTATAGGCATCCCGGAAGAAGAAGAAAACAAGAAAGGGTCTGAGAAAATATTTGAAGAGGTTCTAGTGGAAAACTTCCCCAACATGGGAAAGGAAATAATTCACCAAGTCCAGGAAGCACAGAGAGTCCCATACAGAATAAACCCAAGGAGAAATACACCAAGGCACATATTAATCAAACTAATGACAATTAAACACAAAGAAAAAATATTAAAAGCAGCAAGAGAAAAGCAACAAATAACATATAAGGGAAAACCCATCAGGATAACAGCTGACCTTTCTACAGAAACTCTGCAGGCCAGAAGGGAATGGCAGGATATACTGAAAGTCCTGAAAGAGAGAAACCTACAGCCAAGAATACTCTACCCAGCAAGAATCTCATTCAGATTTGAGGGAGAAATCAAAAGCTTTACAGACAAGCAAAAGTTAAGAGAATTCAGCACCACCAAACCAGCCTTACAAGTGCTAAAGGAACTTCTCTAAGTAGGAAACACAAGAAAAGGAAAACACCTACAAATACAAACCAAAAACAATTAAGAAAATGGTAATTGGACCACACATGTCAATAATCACCTTAAATGTAAATGGATTAAATGCTCCAACCAAAAGACACAGACTGGCTGAATGGATCCAAAAACAAGACCCTTCTATATGCTGCCTACAAGAAACCCACTTCAGACCAAGGGATACATATAGACTGAAAGTCAAGGGATGGAAAAAGATATTCCATGCCAATGGAAGTCAAAAGAAAGCTGGAGTAGCAAAACTCATATCAGACAAATTAGACTTGAAAGTAAAGACTATTACAAGAGACAAGGAAGGACACTACCTAATGATCAAGGGATCCATTCAAGAAGAACGTATCACAATGGTAAATATCTATGCCCCCAACATAGGAGCACCTCAATACATAAGGCAAATGCTAACAGCTATAAAAGGGGACATCAAAAGTAATACAATAAGAGTGGGAGACTTGAACACCCCACTTACATCAATGGACAGATCATCCAAACAGAAAATCAATAAAGACACACAAGCTTTAAATGACACATTAGGCCATCTTGACTTAATTGATATTTATAGGACATTCCATCCAAAAAACCACAGAATACTCTTTCTTCTCAAGTGCACACAGAACATTTTCCAGGATAGATCACATCTTGGGTCACAAATCAAACCTCAGCAAATTCAAGAAAATTGAAATCATATCAAGCATCTTCTCAGACCACAACGCCATGAGACTAGATATCAGTTACAAGAAAAAAACTGTAAAAAATACAGACACATGGAGGCTAAACAATTCACTATTAAAAAACCAAGAAATCACTAAAGAAATCAAAGAGGAAATCAAAAAATATCTAGAAACAAATGACAATGAAAACACAACAACCCAAAACCTATGGGATGCAGCAAAAGCAGTTCTAAGAGGGAAGTTTATAGCAATACAGTCCTACCTTAAGAAACAAGAAAATGATCGAATAAACAACCTAACCTTACACCTCAAACAACTAGAGAAAGAAGAACAAAGAAACCCCAAAGTAAGCAGAAGGAAAGAAATCATAAAGATCAGAGCAGAAATAAATGAAAAAGAAAGGAAAGAAACCATAAGAAAAATAAATAAAACTAAAAGCTGGTTCTTTGAGAAGATTAACAAAATTGATAAACCATTAGCCAGACTCATCAAGAAAAAAAGGGAGAAGATGCAAATCAACAGAATTAGAAATGAAAAAGGAAAAGTCACAACGGACACCTCAGAAATACAAAACATCATGAGAGACTACTACAAGCAACTATATGCCAGTAAATTGGATAACCTGAAAGAAATGGATACATTCTTAGAAAAATACAATCTTCCAAGACTGAACCAGGAAGAAATAGAAACCATGAACAGACCAATCACAAGTACAGAAATTGAGGCAGTGATTAAAAATCTCCCAACACACAAAAGCCCAGGACCAGATGGATTCACGGGCGAATTCTATCAAACATTTAGAGAAGAGCTAACACCTATCCTTCTCAAACTCTTCCAAAATATTGCAGAAGGCGGAACACTCCCAAATTCATTCTATGAGGCCACCATCACCCTGATACCAAAACCAGGCAAAGGTGTCACAAAAAAAGAAAATTGCAGACCAATATCACTGATGAATATAGATGCAAAAATCTTCAACAAAATACTAGCTAACAGACTCCAACAGCATATTAAAAAAATCATACACAATGATCAAGTGGGGTTTATCCCTGGGATGCAAGGATTCTTCAATATGCACAAATCAATCAACATGATACATCATATCAACAAATTGAAGGATAAAACCATATGATAATCTCAATAGATGTGGGAAAAGCTTTTGACAAAGTTCAACATCCATTTATGATAAAAGCTCTCCAGAACATTGGTATAGAAGGAAATTACCTCAGCATAATAAAATCCATATATGAGAAACCAAAAGCCAACATCGTTCTCAATGGGGAAAAACTGAAAGAATTCCCTCTAAGAACAGGAACAAGAAAAGGGTGGCCACTCTCACCATTATTATTCAACATAGTTTTGGAAGTTTTAGCCACAGCAATCAGAGAAGAAAAAGAAATAAAAGGAATCCAAATTGGAAAAGAAGAAGTCAAATTGTCACGCTTTGCAGATGACATTATATATAGAAAACCCAAAAGACTCTACCAGAAAACTGCTAGCACTAATTGATGAGTTTAGTAAAGTAGCAGGATACAAAATTAATGCACAGAAATCTCTTGCATTCATATACACTAACAACGGAAGAGCAGAAAGAGAAATTAACGAAACTCTCCCATTCACCATTGCAACAAAAAGAATAAAATATCTAGGAATAAACCTGCCTAAGGAGGGAAAAGATCTGTATGCAGAAAACTTTAAGACATTGCTGAAAGAAATCAAAGATGACACAAACACATGGAGGGTCATACCATGTTCCTGGATTGGAAGAATCAACATCGTGAAAATGACTGTACTACCCAAAGCAATTTATAGATTCAATGCAATCCCGATCAAATTACCAATGGCATTTTTCACAGAACTAGAGCAAGAAATCTTATGATTTGTATGGAAATGCAAAAGACCCCGAATAGCCAAAGCAATCCTGAGAAGGAAAAATGGAGTTGGTGGAATCAGGCTTCCTGACTTCAAACTATACTACAAGGCCATAGTGATCAAGACAGTATGGTACTGGCACAAAAATAGAAAGGAAGATCAATGGAATAGAATAGAGAACTCAGAAGTAAGCCCAAACACATATGGACACCTTATCTTTGACCAAGGAGGCACGAATATGCAATGGAAAAGACAGCCTCTTCAATAAGTGGTGCTGGGAAAACTGGACAGCAACATGTAAAAGAATGAAATTAGAACACTTCCTCACACCATACACAAAAATAAACTCCAAATGGATTAAAGACCTACATGTAAGGCCAGACACTATAAAACTCCTAGAGGAAAACATAGGCAGAACACTCTATGACATCCATCAAAGCAACATCCTTTTGGACCCACCTCCTAGAATCATGGAAATAAAATCAAGAATAAACAAGTGGGACCTCATGAAACTTAAAAGCTTTTGCACAGTGAAAGAAACCATAAACAAGACTAAAAGGCAACCCTCAGAATGGGAAAAAATAGTTGCCTATGAAACAACGGACAAAGGATTAACCTCCAAAACACACAAGCAGCTCATGCAGCTGAATAACAAAAAAGCAAATAACCCAATCCACAAATGGGCGGAAGACCTAAATAGACATTTCTCCAAAGAAGACATACAGATGGCCAACAAACACATGAAAAGATGCTCAACATCACTCATCATCAGAGAAATGCAAGTCAAAGCCACAATAAGGTATCACCTCACACTGGTCAGAATGGCCATCATCACAAAATCTGGAAACAACAAATGTTGGAGAGGGTGTGGACAAAAGGGAGCTCTCCTGCACTGTTGGTGGAAATGTAAGTTGGTAGAGCCACTATGGAAAACAGTTTGGAGGTTCCTTCAAAAACTACAAATAGAACTACCATATGATCCAGTAAACCCACTCCTGGGCATATACCCAAAGAAAACCATAATCCCAAAAGAAACTTGTACCATAACGTTTATTGCAGCACTATTTACAATAGCCAGGACATGAAAGCAACCTAAATGCCCATCAACAAATGAATGGATAAAGAAGATGTGGCATATATATGCAATGGAATATTACTCAGCTATCAAAAGGGATGAGATGGAGCTATATGTAATGAGGTGGATAGACCTAGAGTCTGTCATACAGAGTGAACTAAGTCAGGAAGAGAAAGACAAATATTGTATGCTAACTCATATATATGGAATCTAAAAATGGTACTGATGAACTCAGTGACAAGAACAAGGATGCAGATGCAGAGAATGAACTGGAGAACTCGAGGTTTAGGAGGGGTCAGGGGGTGAAGGGGAAGCAGAGATGAAGCGAGAGAGGAGCACAGACATATATATACTACCAACTGTAAAATAGATAGCCAGTGGTAAGTTGTTGTATAACAAAGGGAGTTCAACTTGAGGATGGAAGATGCCTTAGAGGACTGGGACGGGGAGGGTGGGGGGGACTTGAGGGAGGGTGAGGGGGGAGTTGAAGGAGGGAGGAAATACGGGGATATGTGTATAAAAACAGATGATTGAACTTGGTGAACCCCCCAAAAAATAATAAAAAAAAAAAATTGGAAGAGCACATCAGTGAACCAAAGAACCACGTCCAGCACCCTAATATATACATAATTGAAGTTTCTAAAGGAGAAGAGTGGACAGAAAAATTATTTAAATAATGGCTAAAAAAAATAAATAAAAATAATGGCTAAGACTTTTTCCTAATCTAGTGAACTCTATAAGCTCATTCATCCAAAAAGTTCCAACAGACCCCAAGAACAGGATACATGAAGAAAATTGTACCAAAGCATCACATAATGCTTTAAATAAATAAAATAGCAACTCTGGAACTACCTGTCCCTTACTGTGCTGTATTTTCTTCACAGTTCTTATCATTACTTAATACCACATTTCATTTATTTATATAATTATTGGATTACTGTCTCTTTCACCCCCTGCAAAAATGAGCTTTGTGACAGCAAGAAATTCATCTTGTTTATTACAATATATCCAACATCTAGAACTATGCCTAACATACAGTAGACACTCAATAATTATTTGTTAAATAATTATTCAGAGAAATGAGTTTAATTATTTTTGACCTAATTACTTTATCATACTTAAGGAGACAGAGTTTGCTTTTAGAAATAAAAACATATTCCAGATAGTACTCAGTGAACTGACTGCATTATCTCTGATTCATTATTGATTTTAAACCAAAACATACTGAACATCTAACTCAATTTTATTCAGTTTGATCTTAGTTTTTACAATACTCTTTTGAAACTTTTCATATTCACAGTGACACCTGCTTTCCTTTTTCTACACCTTTATTCCGGATTGGCTGCCTCCATAAATATATTCAGACAGCATCCTAGGACAAACAGAAACACGTCAGATGATAGCAGAATATGCCACTCCAAATATTTTGACATATCAGAAGCTTTGAGCTAAAGGCCATTGAGAACCAGCAGATGCAAGAAAAACTCTTTACCTCAACCTGACTGATTAAAACTAGAGTATAAATTTCCTCTTTCATAAAATAAATTTAATATATAATTGAATATTACTCAGCTTGTAAGAAGGAATGAAACTGGGACATTTGTAGAGACACAGATGGACCTAGAGACTGTCATACAGAGTGAAGTAAGAAAGAAAAACAAATATCGTATATTAATGCATATATGCAGAATCTAGAAAAATGGTACAGATCAACCGGTTTGCAAGACAGAAATAGAGACAGAGATGTAAAGAACAAACATATGGACACCAAGGGGGGAAAGCTGTGGGGGGGGGGGGGAGTGGGATGAATTGGGAGATTGGGATTGCCATATATACTTTATTAAGAAAAAATATCAAATTGTACACTTTAAATATATGCAGTTTATTGTATGTCAATTATATCTCAATAAAAATTGTAAAATAAAATAAAATAAAATAAACTTACATTCATAGAGTATATTTACACTTGTAAAGATGTTTACCAGGAAGAGAGCTATGCCTGGAGACAACTCTTATCACCTGAGAGATTCATCTACACAACAGACAACCCTTGTTTACCATACATCTCCTCCTCTCACCTTCCGATAACTTACCTTCCCACCCAGAAGTGCAAAACCCCTTTTATGTTTAGTCTTAGATGGTATATAAGCCTGAATCATCTAGCTGCTTCCTTGAGCCATGTTTTACAAACTCCTGTGCAAACGTAAGTAATTAAAACTGTTTTTTCTCCTGTTAATCTGTCTTTTATTACTTTAATTCAAGGGCCCCAGTCCTTGAATCTAGAAGAGTATAGGGAGAAATATTTTTCCTCCCCTACAACATCCAGACACACCCATGTAATGCATACATGCAAGGATACACACATACACACACACACATCCCACTCAAATAAATAGACAACCCACACAGGCAGACATACACACATAAACACAGGTGGACGTACACAAACTTAAACAAAGACCCTGGAGGGGAACAAAACTTGCCAGCCCAAAATGTGTCTCTTGGGCTTGAAGGTTATTCTGGGCTGTTTTCAAAGAACAAAGATTCAGGAAGAGCTTTTACCTCTTTCCCTAAACTGTCTAAAAGAATTTAGATAAAAGGCCTTTTCCAGGAAGAAGAGCTATCACCATAGATAACTAAAGTCTAATAGGAACTAGGTGTAATAGACTGGGGGAAACTTAGCAAGGCCTCTTTGATCAAGGTTCTCTCTGTGTCCCATTGTCTCTGCACGGCCCAACAAATATTTGTCTACCAAATATTTGCTTGTTTTCATCTTCCTATAAGTTGCCTTCCTTCCCTTTGAAGCCCCAAATCCCTACCCCCTTTTCCTTCCTCCAAATGGTTTATAAGTTTCAACTGTCCTTGGGCTTCATATTCTTATGGAACCTTCATACACACATATTAAATTTGATTTTCTCTTGTTAATCTGCTTCATGTCAATTTAAACCTTAAATCAACCAGAAAAACCTGGAATGGTAGAGAAAAGTTTTTTCCTCCCCTACAACACATAGCCACACAATGGAATTCTTATAAACAGACTTACAACATGTTTTGAATCTGTACAAAATTACTACATAATACATCCTCCCTTAGAGATTCATAACTTGCTTTAAAGGATCTTATGTAAAGAAACTGGATTAAGTTAATTAGCATTTTCCAAAATTATTTGAACACAAAACTTCCTTACACTACTATTCGCATCCTAAGGAACAGTCTTCTGCAGGACGCTGGCTTGGGAAATACTGAGCAAAATCATCCTGTGAAGTGGTTACATCAGATTGTTTTAGCACAAGGAGCAGATATATGACTTGGGGAGATTTTTCAGGATTCAGAATCTCAGAATCCAACCCAGAGGCATTAAATTGAATCTATGCTCTAATCCATTATGTATTAATCTACCACTAAAATTTAAGATAGCAATCTACTTTTCTAATTTCTTAGCTGGCATCTCGCTATTAATCCCATATACATACAAAACTGTCTGGAATTCCTTTAATG
Organism: Hippopotamus amphibius kiboko; assembly: GCF_030028045.1. Lineage (NCBI taxonomy): Eukaryota > Metazoa > Chordata > Mammalia > Artiodactyla > Hippopotamidae > Hippopotamus > Hippopotamus amphibius. The sequence goes on from NC_080197.1 coordinate 52,749,050, forward strand.
TGATGACCATTTGTCTGGTTCTGAGATCAGATGTCACCATCCCTAAGAAGCCCTCACTGGCCTGTCCAGATGGTCAGTCTGATCCCCCTATCCCATGATGTGGTATCATTCTCTTGTAACGTTTCTTCCTATCCCTATGTCTACAACTTTCATCATCATTATTTGTTTGCATGTATCTCTTTTTTCAGACTGTTGCTTCTTTGCAGATGAGTCCTAAATTTTACATCTTTATATTCCTAGTGCCTTTCAGCATATTTAACATAAAATAAATATTCAATGATTTTGCTGCTGTTGGTTTTGACTTGTTTAAGTTAAAGTGAATTGAAATCTCATTTTATTCATCATTGGTGCACTTCTCGGTTCTCAGTTATTTACACACAACATCTACAAATATTTAGTCCCTTGTGTAGCACATACCCTACTTAATACACGTGTGTCCCTGTGTTAGGGAGACACTGTTACTGGCCCAGCCTATACAATTGTGTCAAAATGTGTACAAGGATATGACCAAGAAGATAATATTGAATAAGATGTCCAAAGTAAGCCTTCAGAACACTAGTGTTAGTATTTGAACCAGGTCCCAGACTCCCAGCTCACTGATCTACCAATGGCTACCACCCCCTGACTGAGATATGCGAGCCATGGTCACGTAACACTGGAGAGGTAAGAAGAGGCCAAATACCAAAAAGGCAACACCAAAGATTAAAATAGTAATACAACAGTGAGTAGTAGTAATAAAGATAATAGCTATCATTTATTGACTGCTAACTACTGGGCTAAACACTTTACATGTTAACTCATGAATCCTTACAACAACCTCATGAGCTAATTATTATCAGCTTTCTCTTTTTACAGATGAGAAAATTAAAACTTAAAGAGTGTTATGGACTGAATGTTTGTGTTCCCCAAATTTTATATGTTTAAGCCCTACCCCCCAATGTGATGGTATTTGGTGGTGGGGCTTTTGGGTGGTAACTCTGTTTAGATGAGGTTATGAGAGTGGGGCCCACATGATGAGATCAGTTTCCTTGTAAGAAGAACATTCCTTAAAATGTATTTCATCCTGCTCTTTATCCTCCTGGCCTCTGACTTTCCTTACCCTTATCACGTATGCTAAATTTGGCAACCAGCACTGTCCTTACTCAACATTTAGTAAGTATTTATTACGACTTTCCATTCCAGAGAGTGGCTCAACTTGGGAAACATTCTCTGTGCTCTTTACTCTTAGCCTTCAATAATTATTCTTCCTTCAGCCACACCATTTCACACTGTCCTTAACAACCTCCCTCAACTGACTCAGCTTTGGCACTTGCCTTTCTCCCACCTAGCTGTCCTGCCCTCATGGACAGGGTGTCTATCAGAGCTTCTATTAGGATGCTTTCAGACACAGGTATCAACAACAACAACAACAACAAAATACCCTGATTAGTGGAAGCTTAAACCACAAAGGTTTAACTTACTGTTAACAAGAAGTCTAGAGGTAAGTGGTTCCAAGAAGTTTAGTGGCTCAAAGTTGCCAGCATTCTGGGTTGAAGTCTCTGAGATTCTCACGGCTAAGTCAAGAGAGTCAAGGTGGCTACAAGTTCCAGTAAGTACTTCTTCCCACTGGCATCCTAGCAAAAATAGAGAGGAATGAGAAAGTACTGCCCCACCAAATATATTCCATTGTGATAACTAGAACTAAGCCCACCCTCTCCCCACTGGCAAAGGAGAACAAGATTAATGTGACTCAATCGGTTATGGTTCATTTCTTGTACCAAGGGGCAGGCATAACTTCCCTGAGCCTATTGCTGCCTGCCTAATACCTCAACAAAAGGAAGCTTCAATTAGAAGGAAGAAAAAGAGGCAAGGATTGTTGGGTGGATAAACAGCTGCACTGGGCACAAAGCCACCCAAGCCTCCAGGAATAGGAGCCAGTAGCATGGCAGCCAGCATCCTATCTGCCTCACTTTGTACCCATCACTTCATCACATAGGGTGCTCAGTAATAGTCTCAATAGATGAAAGACGTAAAGATGACTTAAGTAGGATGGCAAAAACAAGAACAATATTTTAGTGCCTGTGTGTTTGCTGTTTGTGTGTAGTGAGAGGTATTAGGGTTAAATACATGAGTCACACTGATCTTTTAAAGACTGACTTAAAAACTGAGCAAAAATACATAACATGTACAAAGGTATAGAATAATACTTATAGCTAAAACGTCATGTATGGGGTGTATACTAGTATATGATGTGATGATTATTCTTAGCAAAGACTTCCTAAGAAACATGAATTTTGAAAAAAAGACTGAAGAAAGAAAACAAAAAATAGTAAAATGAGTGAGACATTGACTCATGAGTGGGCAATGACTGAACTGGAATCAGGAATGTCTAGTAAAGACTATGTTTTCACCCCTTCTCATTTTTTTCCTTAACGCCATTATTTTCCTCTCCTAGCAACCTCTTGTCATTCTCTGCCAAACTTATTTTATAAATAGTCATTCCACACTGCCTCCACTCTTCACCTCCTAATGACCGCTTGATTCTGGGCAATTTATCCTACACTATCGTTCTGCCAGACGAAGAGAAAAGAAAAGAAAAGGACGAGACTCTTGGAAGTTACTTAGTCTACAACCCACTTCTTCCCCTCCAGTTCATCTACCCTAAAACATAGACTCTTATTCCAATAAGATGTACAGAACTTTCCTCTAGATAAAAGGAGATACTGGAAGAAATTCTGAATTTCCCCCTAAAATATGTAGATTACCCTTGGGATATCCAACCATGTCAGTAATGTTCTCCTTCATTCCTCACTGCCAGTTTTGCTTAGCAGAATTTAGCCCGTTGGACTTTGATGTTCACTAAATTGAAGTGATTAGGAAAGCACTCTAGCTTAAAAGACTTTTTATTGAAAACAATAATAAAGATAGAAGAATACAAGACACAAGCCTGTGAAGTAAAAAGATATAACAGTAGTTCACACGAGGCAACCCCATTAATTCTACCCTCATCTCCATTTCTCCAGTTTCCCTACCTTTGGTTTCATCCTCCACCAATATCTTACACACTACCTGTTATGTCTTCCCAAGACCTGATCATCTCTTTTGTTTTCTTGAAAATATACATTTATGCTGAAAATATGGGTCATTCATATTCTGGCCCAGTCTACTCTTCCAGCTTTATCTCATGCTCAGTCAGTGCTTAATATATACTCATTGGAGGAAAAAAAGTATAGAATGACTGACAAAAGGACAACTGTCATTAGCTACAATATAAACTTTTATGCTGAGTCTGTTGTCCAGGTAGATACAGTTTTGTTCAATCCATTTTAATGTCTAATTGGGTAAAATAAAAGTGAAGACAGTCTTCTTATTTGGAGCCTTTAAATAATTTCATAGAGATTTATAAAGTTCCCCGTATTTCAATCGAAGGACATTCCTGGTTTAAAGCAAGGCAAAACACTCTTCCTCATCTTAGAATTGTTTATTACTCAGAAGCTAAAGAAAAACACTCATGAATCTCTCCCTGCTATTCACATATGAATGTGAAATGCAGAGGGATGCCTCATCACTTAGTCATTCACAAATCTTAGAATATTTAGCTCAAAAATAGATGATAATTCCTAAAAGTTCTCTCCCTGCTAATTATTTCTGATCATTAAATTGCCTATGGCAGCAAGTTTGTGACCCATCATATCAGCCTACTGCTGTATTCAGTTTTTATAAAAATTTTCCTCCTGGCAATTTTCTAAATGTGACAGCTTTCTACAAATGACTTAAAATGAGTAAGCATCTAGGAGTTAAACTAAGGACCAGTCCTTTCTCCAACTTAGAAAGTGGTTAAATATATCACTTTAAAATGAGAGGAGCTTCCCTGGTGGCGCAGTGGTTAGGAATCCACCTGCCAATTCAGGGGACACAGGTTCGAGCCCTAATTGGGGGAGATCCCATGTGCCGCAGAGCAACTAAGCCTGTGCACCACAACTACTGAGCCTGTGGTCTAGAGCCTGCGAGCCACAACTATTGAAACCCATGCACTCTAGGGCCCACGTGCCACAACTACTGAGGCTGCGTGCTGCAACTACTGAAGCCCGTGCATCTAGAGCCCATGCTCCACAACAACAGAAGCCGCAATGAGAAGCGTGCACACTGCAGCAAAGAATAACCCCCACTTGCCACAACTACAGAAAGCCCACATGCAGCAACAAAGACCCAATGCAGCCAAAAATTTTAAAAATAAGCATTTTTTTAAATGAGATATCTTTCCTTTGCTTTTCAGATTTTAGAAGTGTAAGATAGACATAATGAATAAAAACTAAGAAAAATGACATTTGAGAAACACAGGAGGAAATTAAAGAGCACTTCCTGGAAATTGGTGACTTTGTTCTACAGCTCTCACACTAGCACAGGCAGCCTGGGATTAGTGGCTAATCTAGATGCATACTGTTGATTCTTTAGCCAAATCTGTTGGCTGGTTCCACATACGAAATGATGGTCCTTGAGATGAAGAGACCAAGAGTGGCCCCATTTCACTGATGCTTTCTTCTTTATAACTAAGTGCTGTCCTCTGCCAGTGTCACGTCCAGAGTAACCAAATACATTTCCCTTAACTACATGCCAATTGATTGCCTAACGTCCTCTTCTTTCTTTTGCTTGTAATTTGGGCATGTCTTACTCTGTTTAGCAAATGTATTTTTTTAAGTGTATATATAAAAATCTTTATAAACTTAGTCATAGTATAAATATACTGGTGAGGTCACTGTTTAAAGGTGATCTTTGACAAATGCTATTATAAAGTAAAAATCCTGAGAGCTGCCTCTTAATTTCTCTCCTATAAAATCTGACTTCACTGATTGAGTTGCATAAAGTGGGATGTATCAATAAACATTCTGGTCTTTAGAGTTTAAAAGATTTCCGAATCTACTTTTACTTTGTTTAATGAAGACATTTTGAGTGTTGTTCATTGGACACAAGCTTTAGCTCACCATAGAGGAGTATGAAGGGCGCTTTGCCCTTCATGATAGTCTATTGAGTTCTTGGCATCAGTCTGGAGTACTCTCACTCCAGTCATGTTCATGGTGCTCTCATCTCTATGTTTTATTATTTTAAATACACTGACAGTTTCATCAGCATTATCATAGTTTCTGCATGTAGAGTTTAGCTTAGGCTCTCTTTCACTTCACTGAAACCACCTGGTTCTATAAACAACTCAACACAGGTGTGGTTTATATTGGATCAGCGCTCCACATGTCAGGGTCAAATTTTGTTTGTTGTTTTTTTCATTCTTTTAGCATTTCCAGCAAGTGAAATGTACAAGAACTAAAGAATACATTCTCTAACTGCTCTGAGGAGGAAAAGGAAAATAACACAAGTTAATTTGTTTAAATATCAAAGTCCCAAATAAAAGGGGAAATACCCTATAACAACCACTTGATGTCACTACTGTAGCTTGTCTCCAACTTTGGAGAGGAATAGAAGTTACCTCCTTCCTAAGTCACCAGAAAAGTTAGAGAAACATACTTTTAATATATTCATGGACATTTTTTAAAGGTAATGATTGTTTCAGTTTTAAATTGGGTTATTCCACCTTGCTTCTTTTCCTTACTCTGCAGAGAGAAGGCAACTATGTGAAGAGACCTAGCAGACATTACCAGACGAAGATAAATATTCCATTCCTATATCAGCAGTTCTCAAATGTAGCTATGTATCAAAATTCATCTGGGGATCTTTTTAAAACACAAATCACTGGACTCCACCCAAGAACTACAGAATCAGAATCTCTGGAATGGGGCATAAGGATTTGTATTTTAAGTTTCTCAAAGTGATTCTGAATATCAATAATGAAACTAAGCAGGACCCTGTGGGCTTCTGAACATGGAAGCCATTCCATGTCCCCCACTCCTTGTCTGTAGGGAACAGACTCCAGCCTCCATGACCTCCCTGAGTCCCAAAGAGCAGATTCAAACAGTTGCTAATCAGGGAATGGAGGGGATGCAGAGACAAGGGAGGAGCACCAGAAACAGTAGTGCAGGCTTGGGGCAGGGTCCTGGTTCTGACTCAAGGGACACATACAACAATATCTTCTGAGCTCTTTACAGAACTAAAACTCCCAATAAGTGGAAGACATCAGCATTCTTCATTCCAGAGAAGACCACTTGAGGCCAGATTAAAAGGAACCAGAGAAGCTCATCAAGAGACCACCTGAGTCCAGATTAAAGGAGTGCAGGCCCTGCATACACCCTAATCTTATTAGCAACCCCTCCTTGAACCATTGCTATAAAACTCCTTACCAAATCCTCCCAGGTGGGACACAGAGTTTTCGAGAGCAGGAGCCAGCTGTGTCCCCCTTTGCCTGGCAAAGCACCCAAAACTCTGTCTGCAAGATTTGGCACTGGTGCACAGAGGCCGAGTTTTGGCATCAGTAAGGATTGAAAATCTCTGTTCCACTTTGCCCTACGCCTCTCCTAATTTATAACATTAAAGAACATAAGCTGACCTGATACTCTATATAACTAAACAAATTTACATTGTCACATCCTCACATGTCACTCAAAAGGAACACTTTGGTTGCACTCCATTTCTCATTCAACCTTCTTTAATCTTCTTTTTGTCATATTGCGTCTTTATTTTTCCCTTCTTTAAATATTAAATAGCATACATTCCGTTAATAGCAATAACTTTATGTTTTGCTTTACTGATGTATCCATTTTTCAGCTGAAGGAAAGTTGAGTTGTTTGATCCTCTCTTTTATGACAAGCAATAAAGACAAATTCCATTATTAAATTTACACAATGTTATATGTCAAATATATTTTAAAAACAACAAAAATGACACTCCCTAAACTGGCCAATTACATGCCTAATCCTAAATAAGACATTTTACATACATTTGTACATTCTCTCATAAAACCTTGTGTGAATAGTACCGTTAACATATCTTTACAAATGAAGAAACTGAAGCCAAAATACTGCCTCCTCCACCCCCACACCCTAATCTAAAGGTCAGAAATTCTAACTCAAATACCTCCTCAGGTTTTTGTACTCTCCTTTAGATGTTGCTTTGTCTTATCAGAAATATGGTCACCTTACTACTGACCAATTTATTAAGTTCCACGTGTGCAGACCTCAAGGAAAATTAGACTACAAGTTAAACACAAGAAGCCCTACATAATGGTATAGTATGCAACCTTTTTGATGAGTCATATTGCTTCTGGTTACCAGGGAAGAAGGGCCAATGGCAAACCCCAGAACTGTGAGCCAGCAGATCTGCCCCAAGCCAGCACATATAGGACATTTCTCAAAATTTTGCTAAGCAAGGGACAGAACCTCTTGGACAAAGAACCTAATTAGTGATTCCACCTTTGGCTGACAAAATGAAGATTATGTTTTCTTGAGTTCTTTCAGTAACAGCACATTTCTACAGCTCTTCTGTTAAAAAATGTCAGCAATATCAGGTTTCTTGCTTGCTTTTAGACTTCAAAGGAGATTTGTGACTAAAAACAGACTCACCCAAACCAATCATTTATATAAGAAATCCTGATTTGATTTTAGCATACTGCCTAATGCTGCCTTTTTCCTGAAAAAACAACTAGGAAGAATATCAAAGAAACAAATTGCACTGCTAATTCTGATAATAGCCAAAATAATGATTACACTAGCACCAGATACTTGAAATACTGCCAACAGAAAGAAAAATATCATTAATTTTGCTTACTTGAGTAAAATTGAAACAGAGATTCTGAATCTATGCCAAGTGCCAGGTCTTGTATCTGGTGAAGACCCAGCCAGATTTTTGTCTTTAATTGAGGTGATATTCACATAACATAAAATTAATTATTTTAAAGTGAACAATTCAGTGGCATAAATTATATTCACAGTGTTGTATAACCACCACCTCTAACTAGTTTCAAAACATTTCCATCACTCCAAAAAGAACCTTGAACCCAGTAAGCAGTTACTCCCCATCCCCTCTCTCCCAGGCCCTGCCAACCTCCAATCTGTTTTCTGTCTCTGTGGATTTACCTATTCCAGATACCTGGAATAAACAGAATCATACAATATGTGACCTTTTGTGTCTGCTTATTTCACTTAGCATAATGTTTTCAAGGTCTATCTGTGTTGCAGAGTATGTCGGTACTTCATTTCTATTTATGACTGAATAACATTTCATTGTATGTCTATAACACAATTAGTTTATCCATTCGTCATTTGGGGTTTCTGCCTTTTGGCTAATTTGAATAGCGCTGCTCTGCAATGAACATGTATATACATGTGTTTGAGTATTAAATTCTTTTTGGTGTAGCTAGGAGTGGAATTGCTAGATCATATGGTAATTTTATGTTTAACTTTTTGAGGTGTTGTTGTAATACTTCTTGTACCACATCTCTTCTCCTGCCATTGGCCTCCATTAAGATAGAAAACTATAGGAATTGGTGTGACAACTTCAATTAAACCAGCAGTTCTCAAAATTTTTGGTCTCCATAACTCTTTACATTCTCAAACATTTTTAAAGAACTCAAAGAGCTTTTGATTGTGTTGGCCATGTCTATCAATATTTATTGTATTAGAAATTAAAACAGAATTTTTTAAAATAATGGAGCCATTACATATTACATAAATAACACATGACTTAGAAAGATAACTGTATTTTCCAAAATGAAAATATTTAGTGACGAGTGGAATTTTTTTATAATCGCAGCTGATATAAGACAGCTGGATTCTTATATCTGCTTCTACATTCAACCTGTTGTGATAAGTTGTTTTATTGAACTAAAAGAAGAAAATCTAGCTGCACACAATATGTAGTTGAAAAGGGTTGTGGGCTTCCTAGGTGGTGCAGTGGTTGAGAATCCGCCTGCCAATGCAGGGGACATGGGCTCAATCCCTGCTCCAGGAAGATCCCACATGCCACGGAGCAACTAAGTCCGTGCGCCACAACTACTGAATCTGTGCTTTAGAGTCCGTGAGCCACAACTATTGAGCCCATGTGCTGCAACTACTGAAGCCCACGCGCCTAGAGCCCATGCTCTGCAACAAGAGAAGCCATGGCAATGAGGAGCCCATGCACCACAACAAAGAGTAGCCCCCACTCACGGCAACTAAAAAGAAAGCCCACGTACAGCAAAAAAGACCTAACACAGCCAATAAAATAGATAAATAAATTTATAAAAAAAAAAAAGAAAAGGGGTGGTGTAGTTTAATAGATTTTTCAGATATTGATAGTCATTTTCTTTGATACTACATGAAAATGTAACAAATGGCAGAATCTTAAAGGTTAGTTGTGATGTGGAATCTGAAACTATATTAATGATTTTTGCTAGTGGGTTACATTGAAATCCATTTGTCTATTTAAGCACTCTGAATAGCTCTTTCATCCATGCTTGATTTTAACATTTTAAATGTTAGTTTACTGAGTTATGTTTTCCCTCAAAATGTTGATACATCATATTACACAATAGCAAAAAGTATTATTTGTTAATATCACCATAAATCTCATTAGAAAAATATGGGAAGCTTTCAAGGTCACACTGGTGGCAGACACATGTTTTCCAAAATTCTAAGTTTTACTCAAAAGCTTGAATCTTGACATTTGCAACAAATACTTGTATTTGGTGTCCTTGAATTGGCAGACTTAACCCATTTATTTTCAAGATAATACCTGCCAAGGTCTTCGCAGGTGGCGCAGTGGTTAAGAATCCACCTGCCAATGCAGGGGACACGGGTTCCATCCCTGGTCCAGGAAGATCCCACATCCCACGGAGCAGCTAAGCCCATGCACCACAACCACTGAGCCTGCACTCTAGAGCCCTTGAGCCACAACTATTGAGCCCACGTGCCACAACTACTGAAGCCCGCAAGCCTAGAGCCCCTGCTCCACAATAAGAGAAGCCACCACACTAAGTGCACCACAACGAGTAGTCCCCACTCGCCGCAACTAGAGAAAGCCCATGCGCAGCAACAAAGACAATGTAGCCAATAAATAAATAAATATTTTTTTAAAAACTTTAAAAAAAAAGAAAAAAAGAAAATACCTGTCAATTACCCAAATCTGAGTAGTTATATTTTGTCAATCCACCTCTTACAAGTTGGTGGCAGTTTTCTATGATTCTCCACAATTTTCTATGATTCTCTCTGACTCTTGCAGTTCTATCGTAAAGTCCTTAGAGATATTTTTCCCTTTCAAAAATATCCATACATTATTAAATTTGAGAAGTGCTATTGTATAAAGGACAAAACGAACTCTTGATATTCAAGACCTTTGGAATTTGGACCTCAATTAAATTTCTGGCTTTATGGTTCACTAATCCTCCTTACCTGTGGTTCCCAAACCTAGCTGTTCATCGGAAGCACCTTGAAAGGTTTTTCAGGCTACAGATTCCAGATGCCACCCCTCAGAGATTCTGATTTAACTGGTATCCTAAAAGGTTAAATTTTAATTGGAATCTGTATCATTTTTAAAGTTGCCTCTTTGATTAGAATGCTCAACTGGATCTGGGGACATGAGCTGAAGTTACTCTGGGTCAGAATACTTTCCTAGTCAGCCTTCCAGCTATCACAATTTCCCACCTCCAAACGTCTGCTACCCACCTTCTTATACCATCTGCCCACTTTCCACCCAATCAAATCCTACCCACCCTCAAGATGTGGCTCAATTAGTACCCAATCACAGTCTCTACAAATATTCTTCCTGGTTGCAGCAAGTGGAAAGCAATCTCTTAGTCTTGGGACTTCAGGAATACTGTTCATCTTTCCGATTTATTAGGCACGTCATGCTGTACACCTCCTTTATTGTTGCTTTGAATAAGTTTTGACATGCTATTGTTATTTAAATTTTGCCATATTTTTGTTTTATCTTCCTATCTGCGATGGAAAGTCCTCCAGCATAAGAATGTGCCTTATTCTTTTGGATACCAAGTTCCCAGCTACTGTCTTGCATATTGCTAGCTTTAAAACAATCTGTTACTTTGATGGCACATATTAAACATTCTAAAATATGCAAGATAATATTTAACATTCACATAATGTTTTATGATTCATAAAGAATTTTTATATCTGTTATTTCACTTGTCACATTAGCCCTATTAAATGTGGCAGTGTTTATTCCCCCTACCTTCAAGGCAGAAACTAAGGCTGAGAGAAGACTAAGAATCTGACCAAGGTTAAATAAGTATCAAGCATCAGAGTATGAAAAATAATCCAGGTTTACCTAATTTCAGAGGCTAAGTTCTGAATTATTATGCATATTTCTTTATATATCATACATTTACTACTTATTTTTTTAATCCCCTAATTTTTGTCTTAAGTATATTATATATGCAAACCAACATAAAACAGTCATCTTTATTCAGGAACAAGTCTGTGCTCTTAAAAATGCCATCTCATTTAATTCTCAGGAGTGAAAACAAATGATCTGGGGGCAGGGGAGCAAGAGGAAACCCATGAGGGCAAATGAAAGCAACCTTGCTAAGGAGAGGAAGCAGGAATTGGTACTTAAAAGATGGGCAGAAATAAACTAGGCAGCCACTGAAAATAAGAGGAAATGAACACCAACAAGTTTTAGGGTGTGATAAGAATTTGAGCCTGGCTGCTTCAGAGTGTTTCCAGTGGAGAGTTCCATACTGCGAGATAAAGTCAACCTGATATGGTGAGGCTGATGAAAAAGATCTTAGAAAGCCAGGAAATTAATGCCATCTTGTTCCCTTATGCAACCAATTGCTAGTGGGGTCATTTCCTCACTTAAGTGCTTTCCTGATAACATTTTTGAAATTTGATTTGAGTCAACTATTGCCTTGTTATTTATGGCCCAAAGGCTGATATTTTTGCTGAAATCTATAACATTGAAATATTAGCAGGGTCAATCAAAATACCCAGCAAATCATTCTGAATCATTTTATCAGAAGCCATTGCCACAGTCACAACTTCAGAGGGACTACTTTCTTACCCCTTCTTCTGTCTCACAGGGCAATCACTAGGATTCCTATTTGACTTTGGTTCTATGGCCAGAATACCTCTTCAAACGGTTCCCTGCTACCTAAGATATAACACTTAGAGCTTAAAAAGAGCAGACCTGGACATGTTCTAAATTCTAACCAGTTTAGATCAATCCGGTGAAATAAAATACATATCAATAAATAAGTCTAGAATCCCATCTTCCATTATAAACCTTTTTTTTTTTTTCAGAAATATGCAAAAAGATTTGTCCCCACACTTAAACTCTATTAAAGAAGAGGGAAAATTAAAATGTATTTCTACTATGCATTCATTTAACAAATCCCATGAACTTACTATATGTTGGATTCTAAGAATTACAGATGAATTGGTGAACAAGAAAACCTTTCTGCTTCTGTGAATTTTACGTTCTAGTAGGGAGATAACACATAGGAACAAATATACTTCTGTAAATAAGAAAACTATCAGGTCCTGTAAGTGCTTTGCAAAGAGTAATAGGATAGGGACTTCAGACTGGTTGGCCAGGAAAATTCTTTCTGGGAAGGAAATATTTAAACAAGTCTGAATGACAAGAAGAAGTCAATCCCATGAAGATGTGGGGAAAGCATCATCCAGGAAAAGGAAAGAATTAAGGCACAAGTGTATTTCATCAAGAAATAAAAAAGGGTACTACCCCATCGCTCAACCTCACCTGGACAATTTTTTAATTGGGGTCCATGCTTCAAACCTATTAAAAGAGAACAGAACAGAATTGCTGTGGTCTGAATGTTTGTGTGCCCCTAAAATTCATATGTTGAAACCTAGGAATTCCCTGGTGGTGCAGTGGTTTAGAATCCGCCTGCCAATGCAGGGGACACGGGTTTGAGCCCCTGTCCAGGAAGATACCACATGCCGCAGAGCAACTAAGCCCGAGAGCCACAACTACTGTGCCCATGTGCAACAACTACTGAAGTCCGTGTGCCTAGAGCCTGTGCTTGGCAACAAGAGAAGCCACCACAATGAGAAGCTCGTGCACCACAATGAAGAGTAGCCCCCGCTCATTGCAACTAGAGAAAGCCCATGTGCAGCAATGAAGACCCAACACAGCCAATAAATAAATAAATATTTTCTATATGCCAGGTCTCTTACACTAATTTAGGAAATACACTTTATTTATTTATTTATTTACTTATTTTGCCATAGTGCGTGGCTTAAAGGGATCTTAGTTGCCTGACCAGGAATCAAACCTGGGCCCACAGCAGTGAAAGTACCAAGTCCTAACTACTGGACCACCAGGGAATTCCTGGGAAATAGATGAAAGCAATAGATATTAGTAGCCTACAAATAGTAACAGGAAAATATTTCGCAAGGGAAGATACTCATGAAAATGTGTTAGAGTTTATTTTTTAAATCTGAACCAAAGAATTTTAAAGATGCCATTAATATTCTTTAATGTTCTCTACTAAAATATTATTTCTGAAAATGGTACTGATGAACTCAGTGACAAGAACAAGGATGCAGATACAGAGAATGGACTGGAGAACTCGAGGTATGGGAGGGGGCGGGGGGTGAAGGGGAAACTGAGACGAAGCGAGAGAGTAGCACAGACATATATATACTACCAACTGTAAAATAGATAGTCAGTGGGAAGTTGTATAACAAAGGGAGTCCAACTCAAGGATGGAAGATGCCTTAGAGGACTGGGGTGGGGAGGGTGGGGGGGACTCAAGGGGGGGGAGTCAAGGAAGGGAGGGAATACGGGGATATGTGTATAAAAACAGATGATTGAACTTGGTGTACCCCCCAAAAAATTAAAAAAATAAAAAAATATATTATTTCTGCTCTAAAACTTATACTACATTTAGTCTTTCAGTAATTTCCTGGATTTTTGCATACTGGAATTTATATATGGTTAAAGAAAGTAAAGATTATGCTGAGGAAGCCCTAACTATGGGTTTGAAAATAATAAAAGATTAGTGTTTTAAGGCTATAGTGTGTAAATCAGATAAAAATGCAAGTTTAAAACTCAAGACTTTTTGAATCCATGTTGTAGGTTTCCAGCAGGAGAAACTGTAGCCTCATAATTGTTATCTGTTATTTATACCCCACTTCAATCTTCCTGTGATTTTACTTTTTTTTCCTTTTATCAGATTCTGTTGGTAAATGAAAAACAAAAGAGATGGAAGAGTTTTCAAAACTGAACCTAAATACTAAAAAGTAGCAGACTGTAGAGCAGCCAAACACCACAAAAGTATTCATAGCATTGAATTTCCATGCTTCCATTTGTTGGCTAGAAACTATGTTGAGCAGTTATCTCACACGGATTGCTCACAATTTAGGAAGTTGACTAGGCAGCTTTCCCAGGAAATGCAAAGAACATGACAGGGCCTGCACTCTGCTGGAATTGAAGCACATCTAGACTACATTTGGGGGCACAATGCCAGAGTCTGCATTCCTTACCCTGTAATTAACCACTGCTATTGCAACAGGATTCTCACGTCCAAAGGTATTCTTTTAATTAATTTATATGTTTATCTTACTTTCAAAGGGATTATTCTAATGAATCATTGAATTCTGAAAGTATTCAAAAATTACCTCAGTTTAGTTTGTATTTTATTTACAGGGACTATTACATAGCTAACTAGTAGAATACCTAGAATACTGACTAACAGTTGTTGAGCACTCATTATCTATCATGTGATATACTAAGTGCTTTTATACATGATTCATTTGTTCATTCAACATATCTCTATTATCTACTACGTGCATTACTCTAGGTCCTGAGACAGCTGAGAGCAAAACAAAGTCCCTGCTTTCATGGAGTTTACATTCCAGTAGGGAAAAAATCAGCAATTAAATACATTAAATATAAAGCATGTGTATAAAAGTAAGTGCTATGAAGAAAAATGAAGCAGAAAAGGGAGATAGTGAGTGACTCTGTGTGTGTGTGAGAGAGAGAGAGAGAGAGAGAGAAAGCATTTCATCCAAATGATAAGTTGACGTATGTACAAAGACCTGAAGGAAGTGAGAAATTTCAAAAGTGGATCTCAGGGGGATGTTTATTAAAGAGTATTGAACAATTATTCATTGGATTTTTCTTATGACCCACTTATTTAATGCTCACAGCAGCACTTCATGGTAGGTATTTTATTACTCCCATTTTAAAGGTAAGAGGATTGAGGCTTAAAAATGTAAAGAAACTTGCTTAACACCACACTGTACACAAAGGCAAGCTGATTGAACCTACATCTGCCTCGTTCACAAGCTGTGCTTTAACCATCCTATCAAATCACCCAGCTCCTCAATACCAAGATTTCTAGGTGCTCAATAGCATATATACCAAGTCCAAGCTCCCTCTGCTCTCTGCACAACAGGCCAGTAATTAGGGAGACGAGGTGTTGAGGCAAGGAATACGACTTTATTCGGAAAACTGGCAGATCGAGAAGATGCAGACTGGTGTCTCAAAAAAAAACCATCTTATAAGGGTCTGGATGCCAGTTTTTTCCATAGAAGAGAGAGGGAGAGGAGGTGAGGAAGGAAAGCAAAAAGGTCATTTATCTTGCAAAATAGGAGGGGATGTGTTAATGTCTTCTTTTCTGCAGCCCTTCACAGGTGGGCAGGGTAGATTGTCTGCCTGTGAGCTGAACAGAGGCACTTTAGTTTACCATTCAGGCAGAGCTATGATTAGAACAACAAAAGCAGTGAAAAGCAAAGGTTGAAGTCAAAGAAACAGATCCAACATGGGGTCAAAATTGGTTCCTCCTTGTTACAATATTAGGCTAGTCAGTTACAACATCACACTTGAAAAAAAAATCGATTTGAGAGGAAAAAAGCAAATGAAGTTTGGCTCAATCAAATAAATAAATGGGAAACATTCCTTTCTACCACCCGGGTGAGGGATCTAGATAGAGGCAGAGCTACGCTGTAAGTTTTGTCTCTCCAGGCACAAAAAACAAGGACTGACTCAGCTGCCCCTGTGAGGCAGGTAATGAGTTTGTCTTTCGAAGCAGCATTTACAAAGCCACCAGAGGAGGCTACAAGTAGGGAGGGGCGAGAGGAAGAAGAAGGGGACAGGGATGGAGTTTGATGTTGGAAGTCTTTATCGTCACTTTCCCTTCAATTCACCCCTCTCTTTTCAGTTGAATCTCAGCACTGGGTTTGGATGTTTACATCTGGCTATATAATTGAGTTCTTTACAAGGTATGATCTACCTCAAGACTGGTCCTACAGGGATAGGAGGAATTGCGCCCAAGACCCACCATCCACATGGCTTCACTTAAGCCATGCAGCCAGCTGAGAAACAGTGACAGAGCTATCACCACTCAAGTTGTCCAGGCTTTGGGCCCCTTGAATTCCTCTTCACCCCCTGGAAGGCCTAATACCTGGGCATTAAGTGTGTGTGTAGTGATAGAAAGGTATGCCTTTGGAAAATGGGGACGGGGAAGCTGTGTTCTCCAGCCACTACAAACCTGAATAAGTGGGGTTCTGTAATTGTTACCAAGTCCAAGATCACTCTGCTCACTGCACAACAGATCAATGAATCAGAGATGAGGTATTGAGGCAAGGAATATGACTTTATTCAGAAAGCCAGCAGACCGAGAAGATGGCAGACTAGTGTCTCCAAAAAAACCACCTTACCAGGGTCTGGATACCAGTTTCTTTTATAGAATCAGAGAGGGAGAGGCTGCGGGGAAGTAAAGTAAAAGAGCTATCACTCTTGCAAAACATCTCCTGGAATGACTAACCTCAGGGAGGGGATGTGTTAATTTCTTCTTTTCTGCAGCCATTCACAGGTGGGCACGGTTCCCTGAGGCAGGTCATTGTGTATGATTATCATAACAAAAGTAACTGAAAAGCAAAGGTTAAAGTCAAAGAAACAGATCCAACATGGAGTCCAATTTAGCTCTTCCCTGCTACACAATAAACTCGATTCCAGGGAAAAGTGAACATACAATCCCAAGCAATCAAAGGGAAGATTATCTTAATACTGGGCATGGATGTTTTTGTTTCTGCCTCTCAAGTCCAAAGAGGGAAAGCAGGACCAGTGGTTTAGGTTGTAAACTTTCAGGTCAAGGACTCTTTCTGTTGAGTTTAACTCTCAAGGTCTCAGTAACTGACTAAGTGTGAAATATAACTAATAGCAGAGTAAATATAAATTGTGGAAGATACTGTTACAGGGAAGAACAAAATCTGGCTCCATGTGGATCTGTTTCTTTTACTTTAGCCTTTGCTTGCCAGTTGTTATTGTTCATTAAAAGGATACTGTGTATACATAATGGCCTGCCTCCAGAACCCTGCTCTTCTGCCTGAATGTTAAACCAAAGTGCCTTTGTTGAGGGAAACAGCCTGACCCTGTGCACCTGTGAACAGCTGCAAAAAAAAGAAGAAATTAACGCATCTCCTTCAGAGGTTAACCATTGCAGGAGATGTTTGCAAGACTTATGGCCTTTTTACTTTACTTCCTCACCTCCTCCCCCTCTCTGTTCTATAAAAGAAACTGGTATCCCGACCCCGGATAAGATGGTCTTTTGAGACCCTAGTCTGCCATCTTCTCCGTCTGCTAGCTTTCGGAATAAAGTTGCTATTCCTTGCTTCAGGGCCTTCTCTCCTGATTTATTGGCCTGTCCTGACCTGAGCAGAGCGAGCTTGGACTCCCTAACAACAAGCCTGGAAGTCAGAGGCTTTCCAGGGACCCCTACAAAGAGCCTATCAAAAGAGGGCTTAATCAACATCAGCAAGGCAGTTAAAGAGTACCACCTATTGAAAGTGTGCTCTCTTATTGGAGTTTCTCTGTGTGGGTGTGTGTTTGTTAGAGAGGAGTGGGTGAGCAAGAGTGTACTGGGTACAACGTGTGTATGTGCAAGAGAAAACAGAAACTCGCAGTGAGAAGAACATATGTCTCCGGGACTGCATCTGTGCAAAAAGCACACAGTCCCTGAAACTGCACTAAAGAGAAGAAAGGAAAGAAAAAACTATTTTAAAAAGTCTTTTATTTTACACAAGGCATCTTCTTGGCACATTTCTCTCCTACTGCCTTTTCCTCCGGACCTCATAGCCCTTCTCACCTCGGATCCACGGAATGTTTGGAAGAGTCTGACAGAGCCTGACAACCCACCCGAGGATCCCAGAGGCAACCCCAGCCCCAGAATAGAAGTGACTCTCCAGGGCCCCTCTGCCTGGAAATCTGCCCCCGGGCAGTCAAGAGGAAATCACATCCTTTTTGAAGGCTGGGCGGAGGCCAGGAGAGCGCAGCGCGGCCCCAGCCCGCAGGATCCAAGCTGAGACCAACAGGGCGCGCCCCGCGGCGGACCGCGCCCCTCTCCCGCTTCCCCGAGCGCAGCCCAGCCCGCCAGGTGTCGGCGCCCGCGGCCAGCCCTGCGCGGCTGCCCGGCGGGGCGCGTGAAGCTCCAGAGCCGCGCCCCCTCTCCCGGGAGAGGCGCCTCTCCCCCGGCTCCCGCCTCTCAGCGGCGCGGGGGCGGGCCCAGGGCGGGGCCGCGGCGGCGGGGCGGGGCTCGCACCGGGGCCTGGGGCTCGGCTGCAGCTTCGCCCGCAGGTCTCGCGGCAGGCGCGCGGCGCGGTCGCCAGCTCCGGCCCCATGGCAGCGCCCGGCTCCTCGGCGGACTGCGGCTACATCCGGACCGTGCTGGGCCAGCAGATTCTGGGGCAGCTGGACAGCTCCAGCCTGGCCTTGCCCTCCGAGGCCAAGCTGAAGCTGGCGGGGAGCAGCGGCCAGGCGGTCAAGAGCCTGCGGATCCAGGAGCAGGTGCAGCAGACCCTGGCCCGGAAGGGCCGCAGTTTCGTGGGCAACGGTGAGTGGAGCCGGCTGCCCCCTGCGCCGCCCCCACCCTGCCCCCCATCCCTTCTCTACCCTCCCCCCCATCCCTTCTCTACCCTCCCTCGCCCTCAGCGCCCAGGTGCTTGGACTCCCCTCTTCCTGAGGGTGCGGGACCTGGTGTTCTGCCCACCTGTTGGTCGCCGGCCCTTTGTACGACCTGTTGCGCCTACAGGCTCAGACCAGCTTACTTTGGGAAAGCACTGTCTTTAAAAACAGCCTCTTACTCAGGTTTGTCATATACATATCTACGTGTATTGGGGTGTGTGTGTGTGTGTGTGTGTGTGTGTGTGTACACACACATACAAAGAATTCAGTCCAAGGTTTTCACCCCTTCCTTAACCTGCTCCCCTAGGCCCCCGCCCCCACCCCAGGGGACTTCGTCTGGAGGCTCTGGGAGTCTGTAAACACTAAAGTTTTGTGCAGAAATTTGCTATGATCATTTTTCTGGGGGAAAGCGCTCCTAGCTTTTATTAAAAATTGTAAAGGATCTATGCCCTCCATAAATATATTTTTTTAAAAAAAATCTGAAAGTGCTGGCGCTCCTCTAATCTGTCCATTGGGGTTGTGGTGCCTCGCCCAGGGACTTAGGGGCACTCCACCCAAGGTACGGAGCGAGTGGTTGCTCTAGGAAGTGAAAAGATTAGGTAGGAGGCTTTGGGCTGGGGAACAATCACCCCACCCCGCGGGTGACGAGGAGGAGGAGAAAGAAGGGGACTTTGGCCCCGCGAGCAGCAGCCCGCCCACCTCGCTGGTCCCGCCGGCGCTAGCAGGAGCCCGCCGTGAGCACAGCGCTGTTATCGCCAAAAAATTAAACTTGGAGGTGAACAGGGTTGGGAAAAAGAAAAAAGGAACACTACATTAGTAATTGATAGTCAAAGGAGGTGGAAGGGGAAGAAGATGGCAAACCAGTTGTGAAAATTAGAGAATGTGAAATATTTCTCTCCTGCTGAAAGTCAGAGGATCAGAGCCACACAGTGATTCTTATTAGTTGTTTTTTTCATTTTAAAAGTATTCTAGGGTTATTGTAGAAAAGAGAAGAGGAAAGAAATTAAACAGTTAAGTTGGGCTATCAGTTGTTTTCTGCAATGTTGAACAGTTTCTCTAGGAAGTTAACTCGAGAAATGGCAAATGTAGACCCCATTAGGAAAAAGTGCTTGCAGACCAGATCAGAAATTTAAAACAGCAGATCCTGTTGGGCTGTATTGTTTTCCATTTGTGTGAAAGAATTTTAAAGGATTGGGCAGTCAATATTTACATACTTGAAAGGTAAAGTGAAGGTGTTTAGTTGATGCAATTGTGTGCCTACTATGTGCCAAGAATTGGACTATGTGTTTGCATTCATTATGTTATTTATGTTTCCGGAAAAGAAAAAGAAAAAAAAAGCTTGTGAGGTAGGGTGCTTTAATTCCCATTTTACAGATGAGGAAACTAAGCAGTCACATAATACTCAATTTCCCACAGATAGTAAGTAGCAGAACTGGTAGTATTTAGACTCAGAAGCCTGAATTTTTTTAAAATTTATTTTATTAAATATTGACCACTGAGTACATGTTTATTTGGTTTTTTTTGTTTGTTTCTTGGCTACGTTGGGTCTTTGTTGCTGCGTGTGGGCTTTCTCTAGTTGCAGTGAGCGGGGGCTACTCTTCGTTGCAGTGCACGGGCTTCTCATTGTGGTGGCTTCTCTTGTTGCGGAGCACAGGCTCTAGGCGAGAGGGCTTCAGCAGTTGTGGCACATGGGCTCACTAGTTGTGGCTTGCGGGCTCTAAAGCGCAGGCTCAGTAGTTGTGGCTCACGGGCTTAGTTGCTCCACGGCATGTGAGATCTTCCCGGACCAGGAATCCAACCTGTGTCCCCTGTATTGGCAGGCAGAGTCTTAACCACTGTGCCACCAGGGAAGTCCCACGAGCCTGAATTTTTCAACCACTCATCAGTTATATTGTTAAGCTTTTTGGTAATTAATACAAAAGTGGAGTTTTTATTAGACCCTAAGCCTCTCTATGGCCCCTTCCCATTTTCTTTTAAAACAACTGAGATAGTTCTGAGAGAGTGGGGAGGTCTCAGTGACACAGAACTACCACAGCACATGGGGAAAAAAAAGAACTTATATTTACATCTAGGAGTCTGACTAAAGACACCAGGACAACTAAGGCCAATTTTTGACCAGTGGGGTCACTGCACCCCTTTTAGTCTGTGCAGGTCCAGTGCTAAACTGGAACCAAACTAGCTGCTTCTGCATAGGGGAATACAAGGGATGCACGTGAAATATTCTTTCTTACCCTCTGAGAATGACTAGTGAGGAAGAGCAACCAGACAGACATCAACCATTCAATAAATGCAGGGGGAAGAGCATTCTAGGAGGAACAGCAGGAATATTACACAGTTCACGGAATTGATATGGTAGAACAAAGGATGCTGCCTTGGTGCTTCTGCTCTAATGCTTCCGGCAGCTGCTTGAGTCCAACTAAGGAACAAAGTGTTTGAAATATTTTTATTGCAACAGGAGCTTCCCTGCAAGCTGAAATACACTCAGCAGCCTACACCTAAGTGCAAGTGAGGCAGAGAGATAAGGCAACAAACAACACCTACTTACTCTAAACCTCAGCTTTCTGAGACTCAAAGAGGAAATCAGCTTCAAAGGAATTCAGCATTAACACGTCATGGAACAATTACCGGGGTGGTTTGTGTATGTTGTTTAATTAAAGTTCCTTGAAAAGGTTTAGGGGCTCCTTATAGTTGTGAATATTATTTTTATTATTTCCGTATTACTATCCTGTCTCTAAAGTTGAAACAGACAGGCGATTGTTGAAACGGTGCTGGTCTGGAAAGAGTCCTGTATCAACATAAATTCCGGGAAGAAATGACCCTGGTGTTAACTGCTGTTAGCTCCAGGGCCCTGGAGAATTCTGAATTGTTGACATACCTGTAAGATTGAGGCAGCAGATAATCTGCTGAAAACAGAGATAAGATAAATGTGACTGATTTGTTGATAAATACCCTGCAGGGGTCTTTAACCTGTCAACCTCTCTCTAATGCCTTTATATAAGTGAGTGGTTTTCATTGTAAATTACTCTAACCTTTGTTATTTTCAATTGTGTTGAACATTTTTAAATTGGCTGTAACTCTTGAGCAGTGGGACGTGAACCAGAGGTGTACTGCAGCATTGTGAGATGAGTCTGTATTGTAGGAAATTTAAAAAATTCTTTTCTGAAAGTCGCATAGAAGACGTTTAAGAATTGCAAGTACAGTTTTAGCAAAGGGAAGAAATTTAAGTGTCCATATCCTATTTATTACATTTACTGTGAAAGTACTAGTGCTTTACTTATTACAATAGTTCCCCCTTGGGTGCCTGGGTAAGGAAGAAAGTTATGTTTTAAATTGTTGTATGTAATACTTACAAAACACAATGAACAATATCCTAGTAAAATTTGCAGCTTCTTTGGAAATTAGCCACAAAGGCACACTGTTTACTTAAATGGTTTTCCTGGCCAAGATGTTTTGAATATCTCTGATCAGAGGAATTTTGGAGAAAGGACTGAAAATTGGCTAAGGTAGCAAAAAAGGCAATTAGTAGGTATTACTGAGGTGGGGGGAGGGGGTGTTAGACATCCTCTAAATCCTGTGTGAATTATTTGTTGCCAAAAAAGGAATTCCAGGAATGAAGCAATTCTGGGAGCAAGGGGACTAGTCCTTTAGAAAGTAGGAGAAATCAGGAGAAAAGGAAAAAAAGTTAGATGATGGGGTGGCAGGGACATGGCCATGCTGCTGTGATTGTAAAGTATCAGTAGTGCCACCTGATTTAATGTACTTCTTTGCCTAATATAGCCCAGTGTCTAGCAGATCAGTTGCAATGAGTAAAAAAAAAAGTGTGCTCTTCTTCTAGAAATTCTTCTGATTATAATTAGTCAAAGGAAATAGAATGTTAACAACATGGTTGATTACAAAAAAATTAACTCCCAGCCTCTAGAAATACTGAAAACATATCTTTTATGGATAAAGCCTTGAGCGAGGGCATGAGTAGCAGTGCTTCAGAATCAATGGAAGTGAAACAGTGTTTGATTATAAAAGTACATTGCTCTATGTGTCCCAGATAAGGTGCAAGAAATTATCTTAAGAGAAAACCACTGTTCACTTAGGCTTTTTAAAAGACTGCATTAATGTTACTTATGCCCTGTGTCAGTAAGTTCCAATTATGGGAACCAAGGGTAGCTCACTTGAGTTAGATATTCTAGGTATTTGTTGTTCACATTGGCTCATTCTCCTAATTGTTTTGGATATCAGCTTTAAATTTTCTTCCTATGTGTTAAAATAAGGCTTTATATATTTATTTTATCTTCAAATAGTTAACATTATTTGTGCACACAAATTGAATTTATGATCTGAGCAATAGAAATTATTAAAAGCTTTATTTTTTCCTTTCTGAGAGAACAAGCATATTATTGCCAACCTGTCTATGATAATAATGAAATATAATATCAAATATGTTGCTAAAACCTCTGTAATTTGTATATCAGACGACTAATATTTGTAATAAGATCATTTGGTAGTATCTCAGATGACACGCAAGAATTTTAGATTGGATAAAAGTACATTAATTGTTATATTCAGAATATGTTTCAATATATTTTCACTTAGCTATTTATGTGGGAAATAAAAACAGATCCAAGAAATATCAGTGACTAACAAAGTTTTTAAACAAGTTTATTTTAACCAGGCTGACCTTGCTAGGCTGCAGTTCTTAATAATAGCTATTATGCTGTGGAGAGATGTATAAGAACAACAAGAATGGGAGAGAGATTCCATTTCTCTCCACGTAAAAGAGATGTGGTCTTTGTCTTCTGCAGATTACTTTACCACAGATAAGGAATGAAGCTGAGTAATATTTGGACAGTATTCTGTGTATTCCTAGAGCTGAAATGTAAGCTGTAAATAAAACATAACAGAAAAAAAAAAGAATTTTAGATTATACAATTCTGAGGTAAATGTTGGATCCATGTATGAAGACATAAATACCATACTCCTGGGGAAGTAGACAGTAGAAGGAGTGTTGCAAGCGGGAACAGACGCACTTAGTCGAAAACAATCTTTGTATTAGAGTGAGCCATCTCACTCTGTGACTTACTAGGGTAAGAACAATAAGCAGAATTTCAGGTCCTCTTATAATAGAATTATTGAAAAGTCTATTGTGTGTCTTTTGTGTTATGCCATTAATGGTGTTTGGATCTAGGACATAAAAACAGTTGCTCTATTCTTAAGAAAAGTGCTTAAAGATGAGCTGGGGGCCCAGTCAATATGTAGACTTAAATGAAGATGCGTGTTTAGAAAAAAGAACCTTGAGCATTTGAAAACACAGCTTGCCATCACCATTAAAAGAATTCACATATTTGTGTTCTTGGAATAATCAGCTTTAGGCTTAACAATGTTTATTGGCCAAGGCATCATAGTCAAAATTCTGCAATTCCTTGATATCCAGAAGAAAATACTGCTCGTTAGAAGTTTAATAAATTATCCCCACCAAATCTTAAATCTCACAGGATGTGGGTGTGGAGCATCACATCAGAGTTATTGTATCTTGATTACCTTTTTCTTTTTTTTTTAAACTTTTTACAAAAATGAATATATTTATTTATGTATTCATTGTCAGTGTTGGGTCTTCGGTGCTGCATGCGGGCTTTCTCTAGTTGCGGTGAGTGGGGGCTACTCTTAGTTGTGGTGCACGGGCTTCCTGTTGCGGTGGCTTCTCTTGTGGAGCACAGGCTCTAGACGCGTGGGCTTCAGTAGCTGTGGCTCTCGGGCTCTAGAGCACAGGCTCGGTAGTTGTGGCACACAGGCTTAGTTGCTCCACAGCATGTGGGATCTTCCCGGACCAGCACTTGAACCCGTGTTCCCTGCATTGGCAGGCAGATTCTTAACCATTGCACCAATTATCTTTTTCTTTTAAGGAGAAAAATAAATGGAAACTTTTCTTGACATATCATAGGAACTTATTATAGAATACCAAAATATTACAGATAAATACACAAGCCATACACATGAGAGAATGACAGTAAATATATATTATGCAGATGTAGACTCAACCTTGCCACAACGAACACAGGCAACTTTTCTAATCAGTCTGCCTACATTTGGGGGGAAATTTTTTTCTTCCTCTCTGTGTTCCCAGAATGACAGAGAAACAGTAGGAAATATTTGAGCACCTCCATCCATGCCAAGACAAAAGCATACATGCAACTGTCGTCCTCACATTTTGGCTCCACTGGTGATCTAGAGGATGGATGTAGGCCTGAAGGATTCAGTACAAACTGAATGTGTGTAACTAGGACATTGTTCATGCACAAGGAGATATTGACTAATCAACCATTAACTTGTCAAGTGCTGATGAAGGACTGTGCCAGAAGTGGTTGTAAAAATGTGATTCTTTATGTCAAGAAGGTAAAAATTCACTTGGAACATCAGACCTCTTTCTGCTTTAATCTGGCCTGTCTCCAGTTCATTCTCCACCTACCATAGTAAACTTTCTAAAATCTCACTGCATCATTTCCTGGTTTAAATTCCTTCAGTTTCTTGCTGTTCTATACAGGAGTGAAATCCTTATTCAGCATGGCATTCCAAGTTCTCTGTGACCTGGTGCCTGCATCTCCTCAAAGTTGGTCGTATCACCACTACTCCCACGCCAAACCAAATAAACACCAGCCATTTATCCTGCTCTGTTTCTTTCCCTACCCCTACTGCCCTCACTCCTCCCTTCCTTCTCTTGGCTGGGTTAACTCTTACACACCCCTCAAAACTCAGTTCAGTTGTGCCCATGTATAGGCAGCCTTCCCTCATCCCTGCTCCGTCTCCTAGTATAAAGATTCAAGTTAAAGATTTGATCACTTTCAGTAGGGGAGAAACATGAAAAATGCAGGGGTTTTCTGAAAATACATTTGGCAGGTTTGGTGGCTTTAAAGAAGGGACAGCAGTTTTGAATCATTTGGGAGAGAAGAGGTTAGTACCAGCCAGTGAGAGGCAGTGGAGATATCATGACTTGAGTCATTACAAAAACCTATAGTGAGTCTTTTAAAGCAAAAAGTTCTTTAAATTCATGTTTTTGACTATTCATTGCATCATTGTGAGTATAATGTGCTATTTGTCATTGAGGTTCTAAAGTTTTACAAGTGACTATTATAAGATATCTCAGCAAATGAATTGACAGGAATGCCAAAGTAAGGTGATAAATTATAGGAATTCACATAGATTTAGAAACTTCCAGGATGTGTCAACTTAGTACTTTACCAGTGTGCTAAGTTACCAGTTCATAATCACAAATTTTATAATTACATATTCTGGCTACTCAAAATACATGATATAGACACCTACAGTATAAAAGGACCTTTTAAATATGTGTTTTGTCGTTATCTAGAGCAGTAATTTGAGGATTACCCCCAAAATGTCATCAACTGATGTCATAAACTATATAAGGGCCTCCTGAAAAATAAGGACTTCTGGTGACTGGTTAGTATATTATTAGTGAGTTGTAGCCGTCGACTAGTGACACAGTGGCACATGGAGTGTGTGGCCCTTTCTGCCAGGATTGTTGGTCTGTCCCTGGCATATTCAACTTCGTTTGAAGCCAGCTCTGCTCACCACTGTACTACCAACACTGACTCCTGGCATAATGCACTTTGTAAGAACTCAAAGCCAGTACCTTCCAACTGTACACTCAATACACCTGAGTTGTTCCTCAGGGTTGATTTTGTGAGCTTTCTTAACTGGTCACTTATAGCACTGCACGCTTTTTGTTAATTTTTCAATAATGCAAAACATTATCAGGCTTTGGTCTGCTTTAAAACAATTCTTCACTGTAGTAAACCAAGAAATTTCACTCGTCTTCCATTCTGAGCAAGCGCTTACCTGAGTTGTATACAAGGCTGTGGAATTGTGCTTTGCAGGAATATCTCGTCGTTTTTTTTAGAAAGTAAAAACAAGATAAAAGAAATAATTTTTTTTTAAATGTTAGGTCCAGGAAAATGAATTCTGTGTTATATGCCCACACAGGCAAAGGAACATTCTTCGCTAACTCGGGAGTCCTGATGTGTGGTTCTTGATGGGTCCTTACTTATTTTGTGTTTTCTTTTAAGTATCTACTTTTGTTAGTAAATGATTTTAAGGAGCCATTTAAATGTGAATTGCTATACAAATTCCATCTGATAAGTTTCAAGAGGTCCTGTAGTTAAATCTTTTTAAGGGATGTGGAGAAAGAGCTGTTGTTACCCACAGGTTGCTGTGAAAAGACCAAATACGAGAAGGTGAAAGCTTTTAGACTTCCAGAGTCTAGTCTCTTTCCATCAAAAAGACCATTGTGAATCCACACAGTGAAGGCAACTGCTTGTGACTGTGAGCACAATAAATTGTAGCATTTAGATCAGTCCTGGTAGTGAACATATGCTGATTTCTATGCATACCTGTTTTCATGGGAATTTCTTAATCCTCCATCTCTACACATTCTCCTTTTAGAGCTCAGTGTGAACCAAATCAGTTTTTCAGCCGTGTTCAGAGTGTGCTAGCGGTTTGAAAAAAAGGATGCTTTTCTGAATGTGAATGCTACTCTTTTCTTTCTAATATAAGCAGATTATTAAAAGGTCTTGTTTGTTTAGCAACTCTCTATCATCTACTTACCATAAGGGAAACTATATTTTTAAATGTGCCCAGATACAGGTAATGGAGTCACAATGGAGGCTTTTCAATTTGATTCCATAAATGTATTAAATTTAACCAATTAGGTAAGAAAGCTGGTCACAGAAGCTACAAAGAAAGAACTGATAATGGAAATTAATTTTCTGTTTTTAACCCTAGCAATATTTCATTATTTTGGACAATACTTGTGTAGATGACCAGAAACCAGGATATTTTCCCACCAACAACTGCTTAGGGATCACATCATTCAGATTAACTTTCAGATTGGAAGGAGAGAAAATTACATTTCCTGTGAGGTCTACACCTCTGCAACCTTCTGAGCAATTTGGAATCCTTCCACCATCAAAACCAACCCACCTCACTCTCACCCTCCCACCCTGCCCCCACAATTGCTTTGACCTGAATTGCTTGTTATTTGAGGAAGTTGGAGTTGTGTAACTGCCTTCTTCATTTCCCTTACAGTGGGCTCCGTAGAGGTCCACAGTGTTCTTAAGAGAGAAGGTTTGGATCATGTTATCTGAGTCAATATTATCAATAATGTGAAAGAGTCCCTGTAAATCATTGTCTTCTTTAGGAAACAGCAAAAGCACATTATGCCTTGTGTAAGTGAAATGAATGACTGGTTTAAAACCAGAGTAATGTCATCGTGATCTTCCTCAGGGGCTGAGTCAATCAAAAACAACCAGAAAAGGCCAAATTCAATACCAGGATAAAAACTCTTAGATACAACACAGTAAATTAAAGCATGCAAACTAGTTTATCCCTCTTTCTGTTGCAGGAAGGGGGACCCCTCCAGGGTCCGAGACTGGGCTCTTGTCTAACACTCTGAAATGAGTTGTCCGAGGAGACACACGTGCTGACAAAGCAAGAGCCTTAATTAGGAACGGGCACCTGGGGGAGAGCTGGAGGGTGAGGGAGCCCACGAGGACTGCTCTGCCCTGTGGCTCACAGTCTCGGGTTTTATGGTGATGGGGTTAGTTTCCCGGTTGTCTCTGGGGCCAGTCATTCTGACTCAGGGTTCTTTCTGGTGGCGCACGCATCTCTCAGCCGAGATGGATTCCAACGAGGAGGGCTCTGGGAGGTGGGTAGGACATGTGAACGGGCGTCTCCTTTTGACCTTTCCCGTATCCTTCTGGTTGGTGGTGGCTTGTTAGTTCCATGTTCCTTACCAGAATCCTGTAGTAAAATAACTCATGCAAATTGTTACTGTCTTTGTCTGGCCAGGGCGGGCTGTTTCAGTCAGTGTTTCCCCTAACATTTCTACAACAGATTAATTCATGAAAATATGTGAAAAACAAATTTTGTGACCCAAATTCTGTTTTTAAAACCATATCTCATTTTTGCATGTTGCTTTACAATTTTAAAAGCATTTGAATGTATGCTACCTCAGGTAAACCTCTCTCTCAGCAACTCTGTTAGTAAGTGGAATTACAGGAAATAAATCTAGGTATGTCCAGACACACAGAAAATAGTACAGTTGGAGGCTCCAGACCAAGTCCACAGATTTCTTCAGTTTAGGGAAGATACCTACATCTTTTTGTGATGTAAACAAGTCTTTTGAAATACAGTCATGCCCTAATTTTGCATGTTAGAAAGTATGGATTTTTATGTTGAATTTATTTAAAGCAGTATGTACCTGTATGTGTAATATGTTTTCGTTGCTTTCTTATTTATGTTTTTGGAGAAGGGTATTGCTGAGTTATTTTCTTTTATTTTATTTTATATGTTCAATAGTCATTATTATATGTTTTATTCTCTGACTGAACAGAAAATAATGACTTGCCTTAAAGAGATTAGTTTCCATCCTGATTAATATTTATTTTTTAATTCCACCCAATTCAAAATTTCTTTAAAATCTTAGAACACAACTGCTAATTCATTAATCCACTTTACTGATCTCAAACACGACTGCCTAGGGAAATTAATCTGCACTATTTATTGTTTAAGATTAGCCTTTTAACCAGAGAAACCATCTATTGAGACATCCTGCAGGTTGAATATCAGGAGTCACAACTTTTCTTACACAGAGTCTGTGGCTTAAAGATCTAATCTTATTTTGTTCCCTGTTACCAACTACCTTGTAGTTATTTTGGGAACCAGTAAATCAGTCTCAATTCATTCATCTGAAAACTGAAGGAGAAGTTCCTTATAAAGATTTATGTCAGCAAATAAAAAACTTTTACATAGTATTTGGAGTTGCCCAGGTAAAGGTTCTAGAGGAAGGAGAATGATTGTTTTTGGTTCTCATAAAAAACTATAAGAATAATCTCTTCATAAATGGCGATTTCAAAAGAGACACAATGCAGTCAAATAGTAGAGGTCAGTGGAAAGGATGAACGCAGAGTTCAAACCTGATCTTAAATCTCTTCTCAATTTAAAGCAAGTAATTTGTTTCCCTCTTTTTAAAGGGATATGATAATAGCTAACTCTGCATCACAAAGTATTGAAAAATAATTTGAGCTCCTTAAAGAAAAGTAATATTGCAATGTAAGGAGTTCATCATCCAAGTTGCTTTAAAAAGCCTTAACACCGCTTACCACCCCCAGCAACAATGTGAGTTAAAGAATGTAAGTTAAATATTTAGCCTCCTTTGCCACACCAGCAGAACCCTTGCAGCCCTGCCTCCCTGATAGCCTGGGGTGGGGGTGGGGGTGAGAGAAGAAACAGTGGGGCCAGAGTTGGGGACTACAGACAACCTGGGCAGCCTCAGCAGGAACTTCAAGCCATCACTGAGAGCTGAGTACTTAAGCCTCTCACAGCTTTTGCTCTGGGGTCATATGGAAGATTCATTTCCCTTATTCAGTGTCCAGGTTCTGGGCATCCTCTGTCATTGAAGTTAAAAGTTAAGGGACTGCCTGACCTTTTGCTAACCCTTGAGAAGAAATCAGGCCCCTGGAATCAGGAGGTGCCTGGCTTAGCTCAACTCCCCTGGTCTTTAGGGTGACAGTTACAAGCCTACAGCTGCCTCCCCCAGGATCCCTCCAGGCCTGAAACTTGTTCACCAGCCAGATTATTTGGCTCCAGGAAAGAAGATACATATACAAACATAATTTGGGATGGATTCATACTTTTTAGCTCTCTGTTAGCAATACTCTCCATTCCCCCCTCTCTCAGAATAACTTGTGAATCTGTTGTCAGTTAGACTAATTTATTTGAAAGGTATATTGCTATGTTCCAGTTGTATTGGAAAGGGTGTTCCTGTGTTGTTCTAGTCCCAACATCTTTCACAAGTCTCTGAAGCCTGGAAGAGTTAATTGAGGGGTTTTTTTTTCCCTCTGATTTCTAAAAGAATGCTACGTGACAGTAATTTTGGTTAAAATTAGGGAACTAGAAATTACCTAGGTTTTAGAGATCTTTGATTATTTTGATTAGCTTTTTTTTTTTTTTTTTTTTTTTTTGTAAGGCAGTGGGAGATTGCAAAAGAACAAATAAAAACCTGGGTTTTTTTTTAAAGACTTTTTAAGCTCAAAGAGGAGCATTTTAAGACTTGCCTCAGTTGAGCGACCCTGCAGGCCCCACAGTGCTGAGCAGGAAGGGCTGCCTCCTATGCAGCCTCCAGGCACGGGCTGACAGTCACACCCCAAACTAAGAACTCAGTGGACAGTTCCTTCGTGGTGTTGAAGCTGATTCCTGCTCCGGCCTAACTCTCGTATTGCCACATGCCTGGGGCCCAGGACTGGCATTTTCCAAGCTGACCCCTGTTTTCTTTGACCATGTGGACCCACTATGTTTATTGCCTTCAGCTATGTTCTCTCGGGAAGCTTCAGAGTTCCTGCCCTGGGTATTCCTCTGACTTACAGAAACTCAACTTTCATGGTACAAACCACCTAAGCCAATTGAGTGATTTCCAAATTCTTCAGCATTGTCATTTTTTTAAAAATATTTTTATTTTTAATTCAACTTTTATTTTTGAAAAGCTTGTGGGAATGTTGTCATAACCTGTGATCATTTGCCATATCCAAGGGTCATGTTAACCTAGCACTTAAAAAACATCAATATAAATCCAGTACTTGTCATTGACCTTAATTACTTAAATGTAAAATATACTAATGTTACTTTACTGATTGGCCCACTTATGTTATTTTAATACATGCTTGATTACAGGAAATCTTCACCGAACTAGCAGTGTTCCTGAATATGTCTACAACCTACACTTGGTTGAAAATGATTTTGCTGGTGGGCGTTCCCCTGTTACTACAACCTATGACATGCTAAAGGTAGGATGCCAAGGAATATAACCCCAGTTATCAGGTTACCAAGAAACATTTTTAAACTTATATAGGTTATTTTTTTAATATAAATGTATTTACTTTATTTATTTATTGGCTGCATTCGGTCTTTTGTTGCTGCATGCAGGCTTTCTCTAGTTGTGCTGAGCAGGGGCTTCTCTTGTTGCACAGCATGGGCTCTAGGTGCACAGGCTTCAGTAGTTGTGGCATGTGGGCTCAGTGGTTGTGGCATGTGGGCTCAGTAGTTGTGGCTCATGGGCTCTAGTGTTGTGGTGCACAGGCTTAGTTGCTCCATGTCATGTGGGATCTTCCAGGACCAGGGATTGAACCTGTGTCCCCTGCATTGGCAGGTGGATTCTTAACCACTGCGCCACCAGGGAAGTCCTATATGTTATTTTTTAAGGTTTACCATTCTCAAGTATTACCATTTCTTAAATGAATTATGAGAAGATTGGTTTTGTGTGCATACCACAGAAAACTGGAAACTTTATAAAAATCAGTGTTAAATCCTGGTGCAAATAACTAGACAAGCAAGTCTTGATTAAAAACAGATTTTATCCAGAAAGGTGCTGACTTCTCTTTGTGATTCAGAGAAACCAACACCTTGTGTAATAGTCCTGGAATAGGTCATCTTCAGCAAAGATGAAAACTGATTCATGCCTCGTTTGAACTTTATTTCTGTCTTGTGCAGACAGGCACAGCCACCACCTATGAAGGTCGCTGGGGGAGAGGCACTGCGCAGTACAGCTCTCAGAAGTCGGTGGAAGAAAGGTTCTTGAGGCAGCCTCTGCGGAGACTCGAGATCTCCCCAGACAGCAGCCCCGAGCGGGCTCAGTACGAACACAGCGAACACCAGTACAGCCAGAGAAGCCAGGCCGGGCTCAGCGCGCGGCTCCAGGAGAGCAGGAGGTCCACGCTCCTCGTGCAGCCCCGCTACGCCCGCTCCGAAATCGTGGGCTTCAGCCACTCCGGGGCGGCGGGCCGACTGCGCCACTACGACACCTACCACCGGCGCTACCAGGCCGGGTCTGTGCACGACGCGGTCCAGCCAGTGGTGCTCACGTACCCCAGGCCCGGGACCAGCCACAGCCTGGGCAACCTCCTGGAGAAGGAGAACTATGTGAGCGCGGGCCCCGCGGCGGGGCAGGCCCGGCCGTTGGCCGTGCCTCCAGGCGCACAGGGCCGCGGGGCGCGCGCGTCCTGGCACCAGAGCTCCTTCCACAGCACCCGCACGCTGAGGGAAGCCGAGGCGGGCGCCAGGAGGGCGCACATGACCGTGGGCCAGGTGGCAGCAGGAGGAAGTGGGAACGTGCTCGCAGAGAGAAGCGCTTTCACCGCCGCCCAGCCTGGGTGAGTCCCCTCAAGTCCCCTCCATCTGCAGCGTGGCTGGTGCCAGCACGTTCTGTTCCCAGAGCCCTGACCGCGTGAGCTGGCGCTTCTGCGGCTGCAGGGAAAGGCTTCCAGAGATAAGTGATTAAAATAATGACTTCTCGGGCAGCTGCCTAATTGACAGATTATACCCTGTTTACCTCAGGAACAGGGGCCAAGCTACCTGCTTGTACGGCAGCTCAGCGGGGAAATGTGACTTTTAGTCCATCTGTTCCAAATTAGATGCTGGCTGAAGGGATGGCTGCCCCTTGGCTATGTGAAAATCTGCTTTGAACGAGAGCGAGCTGCAGAGTAGACCAAGAAGTGGATAATTGCATGCATTTTCGCAATCATTCCTTCAAATACAGGCAGGAAAAAGGCAAAAACTCTTTATTCCTGGTGCTAAGAGTGAACCTCAAATGCTGCTTTGATAACACTACCACAAAAAGAGCTAAGCAAAGGCAGCTAATTTCTAGATGTCTCTTTCCTTCGTTGGATACCTGATAATTTTACTTTTTGATTCTAGTGTCAGTGATTAATTGAAGTTTCAGAGTCATTCATTTGCCTCTCCTATTTACTTTATAGCTTGACTAATCTAGTCTTTGGAACTTTAACCCTGATTCAGGTTTAATGCTGGAGCACAAATTTCATAAACTGAGGAACTCACTAAGAGAAAGGTTGAGAAATGGAAGGATGGTTACATCAGTAACTCCCCAAATAATGTAGTATCATTATGGTAAAACATTAAATACATGATTTTTTTTATTTCTAAAGTTGGTTAATGGAAGTCATTACCTTTAGTCATCCCTTTACGTGAAATTGTGCAGTGTACTCATTGATTAGGTAGGCACCAGTGAGAAAAGGTTTGAGGGCTAATCTAATCTTGAAACAAATATTTTTTATAAAGCAAAATTGAGCATGAGACTTTTCTAACGTTTCTTGTAGAAAGCACATCTTTGTCAATATGGACACACTTATGAAGAAGAAATGCATGAGGTAATATGGAGGAAAAAGCTTATCAAGTCTTTTTAATTGGATAATTCAAGATATATTAAATGCCTACTGTATTCTAGGATTTGTGCTAGGCACAGTTATTTGTTTGTTTTTAAACTCTTTATTGGAATATAATTGCTTTACACTGTTGTTAGGCGCAGTTTTAACAAAATAATTCTAACAGTAACAAAACTATTGTGCCACATTCTCCGACAACTGACATTCTTCTCTTCCTCCATCTCTGTGTCCCCACACTGCTTCCACCGCCTTGTCACTTCCCAGTCTGTCATCAACCCACTGCAGTATGGCTTTAGCCCCCACCAAGTCACTGAAATAGGCTCCCCACAGATCTACCAATGACTGCCTTAATGCTGCATCTGAGGCAGACACATAATTACTCCTTACGTCACTCAGTCTGTGGGCAGCATTTGTCACCACTGTCTGTGAAATTCTGTCTTCTCTGGGTGTTGGGGCACCAGCTTCCTCTGGTTTGCTCTAGCTGTGTCTTAGTCTTTTCTGAGAAGACTTTTCTGCGTGCCCAAGGATGTCATCTTCAGCAACCCTTCTCTTCTGGTCTTGTTGCTCTTCTAAAGAGGCCCTGTGTACTGCACTTGTATCCTGTGACTCCAAATGTTTTATTTTCAGCTCTGTCCTCCATCCTGGACTCTAGATCTGTATGTATTTCTAACACCCTCATGGACTCAGTATGCTGAAAACTAAATTTATCTCCTCTTCCCTATCCTCTACTCCTATCTCCTCATACTAAAGTCCTGTCATTTACAAACCTGAGAGCCATTCTTATCTTTTCCCTCCATAGTCACATATCACCAAGCCATATTCTTATCTCCTTAATGGGTCTAAAACTGTCTCTGTTGCATAGGTCTCTCTACCTCTGGTCTTGCTCACTCAACCATTCTTTAGGTCTATTAGAATGATCTTCCCGAATCTGATGATTCCTCTCTCCAGTTTATAACCTTTCTATAATTCCACCAAACTCTTGTGCGTTTTAGCATGGCTTTTTCACCTCTGCTTATCACTCTAGTCTCATATCTTTCTGCTCTCCTCCACTCTTCATCATCACCATCCCCAAACACACCCCCAAATGCTCAAACTACCTCGAACCTCTTTTACTGCCCTTGATGGAAAATATTTATTCACATATTTTCTTTCTTTTTCTCTTTCTGCCATCCCTCCTTCTTTCCTTCCTTTCTTTCCTCCTTCCTTCTTTTGTCTGTCTGTCTGTCTGTCTATCTATCTCCTCCCAGTAGCTGTGATTTTGTCTGGCTACTCATGATTCTGGATTTAGCTCAGTTACCACCGTCTCCCTGACTACTCCCCTCACAATCTAGTATAGGTGCCCCAGACAGCTGCACTGCATGGGTCTCTCTACCAGAATAATATATTATGGTTATTAATTTACTTATCTGCTCTCCCTCTAATTTCGAGTTATTGTTTTAATAGGGAAAATTTTATTACAATAATTAGTCATATTTCAAAGAATAGAAGAAACACTTGGGATCAAGAAATTTAAAATAAACGGCAAGAAATCTATTTTTAATAATTCCCAAAGTTGCCATCCTAGAGACCAGAAATCATAGAAATGAACACTTGAAAATTTTGCTACGTATTGGAAAGGAAAGGGGGTCAGGGATGTTTCCTGTAGTGATCAAGGTGGCATCCACATCTGATTCTCTTCCTCTTTGGGTGTGCCTCATGGCTCTTTTCAGCTCCCCGGGCTGCCCCCTGAGAGCCCTGCCCCTGAGAACACATACTCTGCTCTCCTTTGCCCTGCAGTGTCTCATACTACAAACTCTATCCAGTCCCTACATTTGGAAGCTGCTTTTTTATGTCTACTAAAAGTCCCACATGTAAAGAAGTACTCTTTCACATTTAATGGAACAACCCTGTAGAGCAGCTAAATAAAACTATAAACCTACCTAATGACACAAGGTAGTAAACAGTGGATCTTTGTTTTTAGAAGAAGAATGGCTGGTAAGTTTCTCATGCAGCCGGAAATTGAAACATTGGGGTAAAAGGGATAGTCAAACAACTGTTCTAAATCAGACTAATGAAAAAGGTTTGAGAAATCACCAAGTAAAACATCATAGGTCAGTTTTACTGAGAATATGATTTCTGCACCTATGGGGGACTGGCAGTTCAGCAGATGAGTATTAGGTTGCTGCACTGTACCCAGCACTGCAGTAAGCGCTATAGAGGATCCATAAAAAAGAAAATAAGACACATCAAGGGCTGGATTGTGCTAGTGTCTGTAGGAATTCAGAGCACAAAAGAGCTATGTGCTCTAGCATTCACTCTAGAGAGAGACGAAGGTGAGAGACTGTATCTCTGGTAGGATCACCAGGCACGTTTGTGACATAGAGCCACACAGAGCAGAAAAGATGTCATGTTAACTTCCCTTCACATCCTCCTAATTACCAACGCCTTTGGTTCTTTTTTTCTTCAGGTCTCTTTCAACTATATCTTTCTTTCCATTTCCAACAGCCCAGTTCACAACTTTATTGCTTCAGCTAAGGTTCTTGTAGAGCCCTCAAAACTGTCTCTAGAAACACATATCCACTCCAGAGTCATCTTTGCAAAGCCTAAAATCTTTGTGAGGTAGGGGATTTGCATTTCCTAAGCATCTAACAACATGAGGGAGCTCTTCATTCATCATCTGGTGTTTGCTTGGCCTTCAGAGCTGTTCTAATACATGGGAAGCAGCCTGGGGCAGGGCTGTGGTGTTATTGGCAGGAATGTGGTTGCTGAGGGATTGCACACTTTAAAAAAAGTACCATTTTTAATTTTTTCCTGTAATATCTCATATTCTGACCAATGATATTTCACACTGCTTCCTCTTTACATTTTTGTAAAACATAT
Organism: Hippopotamus amphibius kiboko; assembly: GCF_030028045.1. Lineage (NCBI taxonomy): Eukaryota > Metazoa > Chordata > Mammalia > Artiodactyla > Hippopotamidae > Hippopotamus > Hippopotamus amphibius. Next base: position 52,785,928 of record NC_080197.1, read on the forward strand.
ATTGATAACATATTAGGAAAGTTGTTGAAAAAACTTCTGGAGAATATGGTCAGTGGGCCCCAGGAGCAACTGGTCACCCTGATCCTTCCCTCCCCAACCCCATCTCCCAAGCCACATTTCTACAGGCTTCAGGAAATGTTTTGTGAGTGAGCGGAAAGGGAAGAAGGAAGGAGGAAAGGGAGGCAGGGAAGGAAGTAGGGAGGAAGAAAGATAGATTGAAGTGAAGCCAAGTAGGACCCTGCAGGGCCTTGCCTGGGTGCAAAATTCCTTCCATGTTCTCCCTTTCTTGTTTGAAGAAAGGCTTTAGTCTCCTAGGCCTTCTCTGAGTTCCAAAGAGCAGGCTCAAGCAGTTAATGATTAGAACAGTGGAGTCGGAGGACTCTTAGTTCATCCTAAAGGGATATCGATAACAGTCTAACACGTATCTTTGAGTTGTTCTGCAGAAACTAGGACCCCCACTGATGGTGGATGGTGACTACATGTTGAACGCCATCATCTAGACCCCATACTGGTTGGAACCAGAAGGTTGATTATTGAGATTCCTGGAACATCACCCTGTTACCTCACCACCAACCAAAAAGAAGAATGTCCACAGGCTGATCAGGCACCCTGCAACCCTCACCCCTAATTTTGCCTTTAAAAACCCTTCCCTGATAGCCATCGGGTCTTTTGAGCATGAGCTGCCCATTCTCCTTGCTTGTTCCCCTGCAGTAAACGCTGTACTTTCCCTTCACCACAAACAGTGTCATTAGATTGGCTTTGCTGTGTGTTGGGCGAGCAGACTCCAATTCCGTTAGGTAACAGAGGGGAAGAGTGCTGTGGTAGAAGAGAGGAGGAAGGGAATAGCTCTAGCTGGGGACAGGGATACAGGAAAGATTTTGTAGAATGATGATATTTGAATTGTCTTGAAGAATGGATAAGAATTAGGTAGAAGGGTGGGCTTTCTAGAAAAATCAGACAGTGGCTTGTGAAGAGGCAGGCAGTGTTTAGAGCAGGATTAAAAGTGTGGTGTGATTGGAGGATGGGTTCTTGCATCAGGGGAAGGAGAAGAGATGGGATGGAGGATGGCAGGAGATGGAGCCAGACTGCAGTCAGAGCATAGGCCATGTTACAGAGTTGGGAGTTCACAGACAATAACAAAACAGAAAAGTGATGCCCTGACAGCTTTGGCAGACCCTCTTCTTGAGGAAATCTTTGTTCTGTTTGGGAATTGTTTTTAATGATAAAGGGAAATAGCATTAGGTTGGCTGGTAGTGAATGCAGAACTTCTTGTTGAATCATGTTCAGGAAAATAAAGGGTTAGAGTAGTGGAATTATTTGTTGGTGTTAGAGACTTAGGAAAGTCAAACTTTCTTGAGTCATTTATGACTTAGGAAGTAGGTTAATGGCTGAATATTAAAAAAGAAGAAGTATTAAAGGTTATGAAGGTAATGGATTCTTAGGTTATGAATGATCTTTTTTCAGTTTAAACATATATAGTGGTGGATGGTGAAAGACCTTTTTTTTTTTTTTTTTTTTTTGGGGGGGGGGTACACCAGGTTCAATCATCTGTTTTTATACACATATCCCCATATTCCCTCCCTTCCTTGACTCCCCCCCTCGAGTCCCCCCCACCCTCCCTGCCCCAGTCCTCTAAGGCATCTTCCATCCTCGAGTTGGGCTCCCTTTGTTATACAACAACTTACCACTGACTATTTTACACTTGGTAGTATATATATGTCTGTGCTACTCTCTCGCTTCGTCTCAGTTTCCCCTTCACCCCACGCCCCCTCCCATACCTCGAGTTCTCCAGTCCATTCTCTGTATCTGCATCCTTGTTCTTGTCACTGAGTTCATCAGTACAATTTTTAGATTCCGTATATGTGAGTTAGCATACAATATTTGTCCTTCTCTTTCTGACTTGCTTCACTCTGTATGACAGATTGTAGTTCTATCCACCTCATTACATATAGCTCCATCTCATCCCTTTTTATAGCTGAGTAGTATTCCATTGTATATATATGCCACATCTTCTGTATCCATTCATTTGTTGATGGGCATTTCGGTTGCTTCCATGTCCTGGCTATTGTAAAGAGTGCTGCAATAAACATGATGGTACAAGTTTCTTTTGGGATTATGGTTTTCTTTGGGTATATGCCCAGGAGTGGGATGACGGGATCATATGGTAGTTCTATTTGTAGTTTTTTAAGGAACCTCCAAATTGTTTTCCATAGTGGCTGTACCAACTTACAGTCCCACCAACAGTGCAGGAGAATTCCCTTTTCTCCACACCCTCGCCAACATTTGTGGTTTCCAGACTTTGTGATGATGGCCATTCTGACCGGTGTGAGGTGATACCTCATTGTGGCTTTGACTTGCATTTCTCTGATGATGAGTGATGTTGAGCATCTTTTCATGTGTTTGTTGGCCGTCTGTATGTCTTCTTTGGAGAAATGTCTATTTAGGTCTTCTGCCCATTTGTGGATTGGGTTATTTGCTTTTTTGGTATTAAGCTTCATGAGCTGCTTGTATATTTTGGAGGTTAATCCTTTGTCCGTTGTTTCATAGGCAATTATTTTTTCCCATTCTGAGGGTTGCCTTTTAGTCTTGTTTATGGTTTCTTTGGCTGTACAAAAGCTTTTAAGTTTCATGAGGTCCCACTTGTTTATTCTTGATTTTATTTCCATGATTCTAGGAGGTGGGTCCAAAAGGATGTTGCTTTGATGGATGTCATAGAGTGTTCTGCCTATGTTTTCCTCGAGGAGTTTTATAGTGTCTGGCCTTACATGTAGGTCTTTAATCCATTTGGAGTTTATTTTTGTGTATGGTGTTAGGAAGTGTTCTAATTTCATTCTTTTACATGTTGCTGTCCAGTTTTCCCAGCACCACTTATTGAAGAGGCTGTCTTTTTTCCATTGTATACTCGTGCCTCCTTTGTCAAAGATAAGGTGTCCATATGTGTTTGGGCTTACTTCTGAGTTCTCTATTCTATTCCATTGATCTTCCTTTCTATTTTTGTGCCAGTACCATACTGTCTTGATCACTATGGCCTTGTAGTATAGTTTGAAGTCAGGAAGCCTGATTCCACCAACTCCATTTTTCCTTCTCAAGATTGCTTTGGCTATTCGGGGTCTTTTGCGTTTCCATACAAATCGTAAGATTTCTTGTTCTAGTTCTGTGAAAAATGCCATTGGTAATTTGATCGGGATTGCATTGAATCTATAAATTGCCTTGGGTAGTACAGACATTTTCACGATGTTGATTCTTCCAATCCAGGAACATGGTATGTCCCTCCATCTGTTTGTGTCGTCTTTGATTTCTTTCATCAATGTCTTAAAGTTTTCTGCATACAGATCTTTTGCGTCCTTAGGCAGGTTTATTCCTAGGTATTTTATTCTTTTGGTTGCAATGGTGAATGGGAGAGTTTCCTTAATTTCTCTTTCTGCTCTTCCATTGTTAGTGTATAGGAATGCAAGAGATTTCTGTGCATTAATTTTGTATCCTGCTACTTTACTAAACTCATCAATTAGTGCTAGCAGTTTTCTGGTAGAGTCTTTAGGGTTTTCTATATATAATATCATGTCATCTGCAAAGAGTGACAATTTGACTTCTTCTTTTCCAATTTGGATTCCTTTGATTTCTTTTTCTTCTCTGATTGCTGTGGCTAACACTTCCAAAACTATGTTGAATAATAGTGGTGAGAGTGGACACCCTTGTCTTGTTCCTGTTCTTAGAGGGAATTCTTCCAGTTTTTCCCCATTGAGAACGATGTTGGCTTTTGGTTTGTCATATATGGCTTTTATTATGTTGAGGTAATTTCCTTCTATGCCCATTTTCTGGAGAGCTTTTATCATAAATGGATGTTGAACTTTGTCAAAAGCTTTTTCTGCATCTGTTGAGATGATCATATGGTTTTTATCCTTCAATTTGTTGATATGATGTATCACGTTGATTGATTTGCGTATATTGAAGAATCCTTGCATCCCAGGGATAAACCCCACTTGATCATGGTGTATGATTTTTTTAATGTGCTGTTGGAGTCTGTTAGCTAGTATTTTGTTGAGGATTTTTGCATCTATATTCATCAGTGATATTGGTCTGTAGTTTTCTTTTTTTGTGACATCTTTGCCTGGTTTTGGTATCAGGGTGATGGTAGCCTCGTAGAATGAGTTTGGGAGTGCTCCACCTTCTGCAATATTTTGGAAGAGTTTGAGAAGGATAGGTGTTAACTCTTCTCGAAATGTTTGATAGAATTCGCCCGTGAACCCATCTGGTCCTGGGCTTTTGTGTGTTGGGAGATTTTTAATCACTGCCTCAATTTCTGTACTTGTGATTGGTCTGTTCATGGTTTCTATTTCTTCCTGGTTCAGTCTTGGAAGATTGTAGTTTTCTAAGAATGTATCCATTTCTAACAGGTTATCCAATTGATTGGCATATAGTTCCTTGTAGTAGTCTCTCATGATGTTTTGTATTTCTGAGGTGTCCGTTTTGACTTCTCCTTTTTCATTTCTAATTCTGTTGATTTGCATCTTCTCCCTTTTTTTCTTGATGAGTCTGGCTAATGGTTTATCAATTTTGTTAATCTTCTCAAAGAACCAGCTTTTAGTTTTATTTATTTTTCTTATGGTTTCTTTCCTTTCTTTTTCATTTATTTCTGCTCTGATCTTTATGATTTCTTTCCTTCTGCTTACTTTGGGGTTTCTTTGTTCTTCTTTCTCTAGTTGTTTGAGGTGTAAGGTTAGGTTGTTTATTCGATCATTTTCTTGTTTTTTAAGGTAGGACTGTATTGCTATAAACTTCCCTCTTAGAACTGTTTTTGCTGCATCCCAGAGGTTTTGGGTTGTTGTGTTTTCATTGTAGATATTTTTTGATTTCCTCTTTGATTTCTTTAGTGATTCCTTGGTTGTTTAGGAGTGAATTGTTTAGCCTCCATGTGTTTGTATTTTTTGCAGTTTTTTTCCTGTAATTGATATCTAGTCTCATGGCGTTGTGGTCTGAGAAGATGCTTGATATGATCTCAATTTTCTTGAATTTGCTGAGGTTTGATTTGTGACCCAAGATGTGATCTATCCTGGAAAATGTTCTGTGTGCACTTGAGAAGAAAGAGTACTCTGTCGTTTTTGGATGGAATGTCCTATAAATATCAATTAAGTCGAGATGGTCGAATGTGTCATTTAAAGCTTGTGTGTCTTTATTTATTTTCTGTTTGGATGATCTGTCCATTGATGTAAGTGGGGTGTTCAAGTCTCCCACTATAATTGTGTTACTGTCGATGTCCCCTTTTATAGCTGTTAGCATTTGCCTTATGTATTGAGGTGCTCCTATATTGGGGGCATAGATATTTACCATTGTGATATGTTCTTCTTGAATGGATCCCTTGATCATTAGGTAGTGTCCTTCCTTGTCTCTTGTAATAGTCTTTACTTTCAAGTCTAATTTGTCTGATATGAGTTTTGCTACTCCAGCTTTCTTTTGACTTCCATTGGCATGGAATATCTTTTTCCATCCCTTGACTTTCAGTCTATATGTATCCCTTGGTCTGAAGTGGGTTTCTTGTAGGCAGCATATAGAAGGGTCTTGTTTTTGGATCCATTCAGCCAGTCTGTGTCTTTTGGTTGGAGCATTTAATCCATTTACATTTAAGGTGATTATTGACATGTGTGGTCCAATTACCATTTTCTTAATTGTTTTTGGTTTGTATTTGTAGGTGTTTTCCTTTTCTTGTGTGTCCTACTTAGAGAAGTTCCTTTGCACTTGTTGTAAGGCTGGTTTGGTGGTGCTGAATTCTCTTAACTTTTGCTTGTCTGTAAAGCTTTTGATTTCTCCCTCAAATCTGAATGAGATTCTTGCTGGGTAGAGTATTCTTGGCTGTAGGTTTCTCTCTTTCAGGACTTTCAGTATATCCTGCCATTCCCTTCTGGCCTGCAGAGTTTCTGTGGAGAGGTCAGCTGTTATCCTGATGGGTTTTCCCTTATATGTTGTTTGTTGCTTTTCTCTTGCTGCTTTTAATATTTTTTCTTTGTGTTTAATTGTCGTTAGTTTGATTAATATGTGTCTTGGTGTATTTCTCCTTGGGTTTATTCTGTATGGGACTCTCTATGCTTCTTGGACTTGGTTAATTATTTCCTTTCCCATGTTGGGGAAGTTTTCCACTAGAACCTCTTCAAATATTTTCTCAGACCGTTTCTTGTTTTCTTCTTCTTCTGGGATGCCTATAATTCGAATGTTGGTACGTTTAAGGTTATCACTGAGGTCTCTGAGACTGTCTTCTAATCTTTTTATTCTTTTTTCTTTTTCCTGCTCTGTGGCAGTTATTTCCCCCATTCTATCTTCCAACTCACTTATTCGTTCTTCTGCCTCAGTCATTCTGCTGGTTATAGCATCTAGAGTATTTTTAATTTCGGTTATTTTGTTATTCATTGCTGTTTGTTTTTCTGAGTTCTTATGAACTGTTTCTTGTACTTTCTCTATTTTGTTATCGAGATTTTGTATCATTTTTACTATCATTACTCTAAATTCTTTTTCAGGCATTTTTCCTATTTCCTCTTCATTTATTTGGTCTTGTGGGTTTTTTTCCTGCTCCTTTGCCTGCATGGTGTTTCTTTGTTTCCTCATGGTTGTCCAAACTTTTGGGGTTGCTTGTCCTGGCGATAGAGGTGTTTATAGAAGACTGTCCAAGCCTCAGACTAATGTCCAAGTATTGGATTAAACGAATATTAAGTCTAGGATACACATACATGTATAAGACACACAATTACTGAATCCGTTAGGACATAAGGCTCTAGAAAAAGACCTGACAGAACCCCAGTGTGCTATCAGATATTCAAAGAGAAACCCAGCAGAAATTGACAACTGAAACAGAACAAATCAGAGACAAAAGCAAAAGCAAACAAACAACAAATAACACCCTACACCTACAAACATCAATCCAGGGAGATTTTGGAAGCTAGGATCAAATATAGAAAAGAGCTGGAGTACCACCAGAGAGAATGGAGATTCTCAGAATGTAATTAGACAACTGTACTAAGAAGAACTAAGATAAAGACAAAAGCCTAATAAATACCAAGGCAGTGCGTCTTCTGGAGAATAGAGCAAGGAGTCTGAGCAGACCGATAGTGTTGCTTATAAGTATGTTAAGATAAAATAAACTTAAAATGACTGGAAGAAAGGGGAACAGAAGAGCGTAATGTGGTTGGAAATATGCAAATAAAAAGAAAGGAATAGAAATGTATAAAAGATAGGGATGAAAGGAAAGTATGAGAGATATTTTGTCTGTACTACCAAAAACTTAGCTAGATATAGAAGTATATAAAAAGGCAAAAAAAAAAAAAAAAGAATAAAAAATATCATTAAAAAATTATGTTATAAAACTTGTAGATCCCTTAGGGCTATGATCGTATTTAATAAATCAAAAAAAAAAAAAAAGAGAGAGAGAAAGAAAGAAAAAAAATCCAGAACTGATCCCAGAATGGACCAGTTCAATAAGTATTGATACTACTATTTCTGTTTCCTTAGCGTCTCAGCTGTAAGTGTCCTTCTCCTTGCCTTGGGTTTTTTTTGCGTTATTCTGTGACCAGCAAAGGTTCCTTTATTGTTCGTCTGTAAGCCTCGGTGTGTGGGGAGGGAGAGGGTACAATAGTGGCTCCTTCTCCTGGGAGTGAGTGAGCAGTGGCGCACTGTTGCTTCAGTCAGGCTTGGAGGTGCCTGTTGCAGAGGGCGCTGGTGGCTCAGGTGTACACAGAAAGTCTTAGAGTTGGGCCTCTCTCGGGGTTTTTTTCTTTTTGATGCTGTTGTTTTTTTTTTTCTCTCTGCTGCCTCCCTGCTGCTGGCATTGCAAGGAGTTTTAATCTAGCCCCGCCCGAGTGCCTGAGGGTGCTTGTTATCCCTGAGCGCCTTAGGTGGTCTGCAGGGCGTCTCTCCACTGCCTGTTGCAGAGGCGCCAAAAGAGAGAGAGAGGGGCTATGTGTGAGGCTCCTCCCCCCCCCCCCCCCCCCCCAGCCCGTGAGCCTGCAGCCTCCAGACGCCATCATGGCCGGGCAGCTCTCAGGGACGGGCACTCCTCTCTGAGGACCTCCTCCCTCCTGTGCTCTTGGTCTGTCACCCTACCGGCAACAATGTTTCTCCCCCTGAACCAGCTCTCCGGTTCCCACGCTCCCGCTCCTGGACCCTCCGTTCAGCCGCGGATCGACGTCTCGGTCCGGGAACGCTGAGCTGCGCTGCGGACCCTCCGCATGTTTCTCACTCCCTCCCGTCTGCCACAGCTCCGCCGCTTCACCCTCTTTGAGCCGTCGTAGATGCCTCCCTACCGGCTATGTCGGGCTCCCCGCAGTCCTTTCTGGTGTCCGAGGCCGTCTGCTGGTGTTCAGCTGGTTCTCTGTGGGAATGACTGCGTCCTTCCGTGCATTCCCAATGCATATGTGGAGAGGGATGCACTCCACGTCTCTCTACTTTGCCGCCATCTTTTCTCTCCCCGGTGAAAGACTTTTGACTTTTGATTTCCCTGTGAAAGAATTGGAGTCCATGCATGTGAAATATTTCCAACCCCCTTTTTTTTTTTAATTAATAGACTTTATTTTTTAGAGCAGCTGCACATTTACAGAGAAATTAAGCAGATAGTACAGAGAGTTCTACACTTCCCCTACACACACAGTTTCCCTTATTATTCACCTCTTGCATTAGTGTGGTACATTTGTCACGATCAATGAACCAATATCGATACATTTTTATTAACTACAGTCCGTAGTTTATATAAAATTTCACTCTTTGTGTTGTACAGTTCTATGGGTTTCGACAATTGAATAATGTTAATTATCCACCATTATGTTATCATACAGAATAGTTTCACTGCCCTAAAAAATCCTCTTTTGTCCACCTATTCATCATCCAGGAACTCCTGACAACTACTCATCTTTTTCGTCTCAGTTATTTTATTTTATTATATTTTATTTTATTTTATTTTATTTTATTTTATTTTATTTATTTATTTATTTATTATTTTTGGGGGGTTACACCAAGTTCAATCATCTGTTTTTATACACATATCCCCATATTCCCTCCCTTCCTTGACTCCCCCCCCCACCCTCCCCGTCCCAGTCCTCTAAGGCATCTTCTATCTTTGAGTTGGACTCCCTTTGTTGTACAACAACTTCCCACTGACTATTTTACAGTTGGTAGTATATATATGTCTGTGTTACTCCCTCGCTTCATCTCAGCTTCCCCTTCACCCCCCGCCCCCTCCCAAACCTCGAGTTCTCCAGTCCATTCTCTGTATCTGCGTCCTTGTTCTTGTCACTGAGTTCATCAGTACCATTTTTAGATTCCGTATATGTGAGTTAGCATACAATATTTGTCTTTCTCTTCCTGACTTAGTTCACTCTGTATGACAGACTCTAGTTCTATCCACCTCATTACATATAGCTCCATCTCATCTGTTTTTATAGCTGAGTAATATTCCATTGTATATATATGCCACATCTTCTTTATCCACTCATTTGTTGATGGGCCTTTAGGTTGCTTCCATGTCCTGGCTATTGTAAACAGTGCTGCAATAAACATTATGGTACATGTTTCTTTTGGGATTATGGTTTTCTTTGGGTATATGCCCAGTAGTGGGTTTACTGGATCATATGGTAGTTCTATTTGTAGATTTTTAAGGAACCTCCAAATTGTTTTCCATAGTGGCTGTACCAACTTACATTCCCACCAACAGTGTAGGAGCGTTCCCTTTTGTCCACACCCTCTCCAACATTTGTTGTTTCCAGATATTGTGATGATGGCCATTCTGATTGGTGTGAGGTGATACCTCATTGTGGCTTTGACTTGCATTTCTCTGATGATGAGTGATGTTGAGCATCTTTTCATGTGTTTGTTGGCCATCTGTATGTCTTCTTTGGAGAAATATCTCTTTAGGTCTTCTGCCCATTTGTGGATTGGTCCAACCCTTTTTAAAAGGGTGTTTATATTAAATAAAAATGATTCAAATTCTAGTTTTAATGGAAATAGCCTACATTTTTACCAATTAAATTGACTCGTGAGTTACAGTAGTTTAAAATATGAGATAATCATATACTTCTCAGAATAAATGTGAGAACTGCTTCATTTTTAATACCCTTGAACTCATGAGGTAACACTTGTGTGTTTGAACATGTGTTTCAGAAGCAGTGGGAATTGGTTTTTAGTCATGAGGCCTGTTACTCTTATCCCCTCACCTGTGCCACATCCACTCACACACAGACACACCATTCACAACATACACATGCTACACAGGTGCATGTGTTGGTGGGTTAGCCTGATAGAAGAAAGAATTGCCTCACTGTGCTTGCTAGCAGATACTGGGAAGTACCCTCCCATAATATCTTAGGAGTCTCCATTACCTGAAATGAATCAGGTGTAACCATCTTTAAGGCCAGAGTCCTAGGTTACCTTTAAGGCATGTCTTTAGCCACAGTCCTAAGGTGTTGCCATTCTGACTATGGTTTCTCTGAAGCAATACTTTAAGAAGTGCAAATGTGCAAATGTGGGGAAGAAAAAAAAGGAAGTGCAAATCCACCTTGGTAGTAGGCTGCCTAACCTAGTTACCCTCTAGGCAGAAGTAGAAGGGGAGGGAAAAAATGCCACTTCTGTGAGGCACTTGGGATTTTTTGTTTTGCACGTAGCAATTTTATTTGTCCTCTATAAATTATCTTCTCGGTATCAAACTGAGTCAGATTTCATCAACAATTAGTAGAAGAAAAATTATGCTACTGGATAGATGTGAACCGAATGTCATTACAGTGGCAAAGCAAATGCAACAGAATGTTTATCAGCTTGTCTTTAGAAAGGACTTCTCAGGAAAGAGAAAAACAAATACTGTATGCTAACACATATATATGGAATCTAAAATATGGTACTGATGAACCCAGTCCAGGGCAAGAATAAAGATGCAGATATAGAGAACAGACTTGAGGACATGGGGTGGGGTGGGCGGTGCGAAGGGGAAGCTGGGAAGAGGTGAGAGAGTAGCATTGACATATATACACTACCAAATGTAAAATAGATAGCTAGTGGGAAGCAGCTGCATAACGCGGGGAGATTAACTCGATGATGTGTGATGACTTAAGAGGGCTGGGATAGGGAGGGTGGGAAGGAATCACGGGAGGGAGGGTCTATGGAGATATATGTGTAGGTGCAGCTGATTCACTTTGTTGTACAGCAAAAACTGGCACAACAGTGTAAAGCAATTATGCTCCTATAAAGAGCTTTAAAAGAATAAAAAATAAGTAAAAAAAAATAAAAAGGGCTTTTTAGTATTACATTTAATCATGACCTTTCCTGATGGATTCTGTCATACCAGCATGACTTATTTTAACCAAACAAACTCAGTTTTCCTGGCTTGTACTGTTTACATACTACTATGTTCATTAAATAAGAACACTTTTAGAATGCCTCTTTTAAAACTTATTTTCAAGTGAAATAACAGATTTTGAGCAGTTCTGAGAAAAATCTAATGATTTTTGAGGGAAGGTGTTTAACTTACAGGTGTGACATTACCAAGGTAGGAAAAATTTTTAATTTCTGTGACCAAATTTCTTTTAAATTTCATGTAAGAAGCATATTTATCTTAAATAGAGTTAAGTTTCTTTTCAGTTCGTTGGTATCTTCAGAGGCTAGTCTGACCAGAGCTGGAGTGTTTCTGCTGCTAGCTTCCTGTACCTTCTGACCTCAGAGGCTGATTTTCCCCAGCCTCTGAAGAGGGCCCAAGGCTCAGATGTTCTAGGTGCTTCCCAATATTAGCCAAGTCATCTCTGGAGGGTCAAGCTGACAGGCAGGAGGGAGCAGGTTTGGAATCTTGCTTAATCTGTGACTGTTTGTCTAGGAATGTAGACACGGAGATGACTCTGGAGCGAGCAGTGAGTATGCTCGAGGCAGAGCACACGCCGCCGTCCAGGGTTTCTGCTGCAGCGACTTTCATACAGCATGAGTGCTTCCAGAAGTCTGAAGCGAGGAAAAGGGTGAGTATATCATTTCAAGTCTGGTGCAAAACTAGCGCACTTTCACATCTATTATGGTGATCCTGCAAACTGAAACCAGTTTTAATTTATTTTAATTTTTGAAAATCTTCATGTCAATCATAGCTCAATTTTTTTAATTAATTAAACAAATAAAAATAATCTTTATTGAGACCTTTTAATTTAAAAGGAAATATACACTGATTACCAAAAAAAAATTTCCTGCAATCCAGAAACTTAGAACGTAAATCACTACACATACTCTCCCTTCTTTGACCTCTCCCTTTAGAACCATCCACAGAGAGAATCATTTATGTCAGTCTGTGTATTTTCAGATTTTTCTGAGAGAAAAAGGTGGGGAGAGAGAGAAAATGAGTGTACATTTTAGGCTATTGTTTTCTGTATTTTAGGAAATATATTAGATGTAAGCAATGTGTTCCAATTTTTGTTTTCCTTTAACATTTTCTTTAACATATTACAACAGTGGTTTAGTGGATACCTCTATCTTTTGGCATTTCCACCAGTGTTTCTATAGGACAGATCCTCGAAAATGGAATCAGTGTTTGTTTTAAAAAGTAGTACATTTGTAGGGGGAGAAAAATCATAGTTCAAAAAGGTATGCACTGAAAAGTAAGTTTCTCTCCTACTCCAAACCCTAGTCTGCCCCCCATTTCCCTCTTTCTGTCTCCACCTCCCATTGTCTCTCCTCCTCCCTCCCTCCTTCTCTCTGTCTCTCTCATCAGTTTTGGTGTATCTTTCCAGAGGTAGTTTATGCATGTAGAAACAATTATTGGATGGGCTGGTTGAATATCCTTTTCTGTTTAAAATAAAATCACAAATGGTAATAGGTTATTTACAGTATTCAGTACTTTATGTTTTCATTTAACACTATATCTTGGAATTCTTCAGTATATATTAGCCCTACTTCATTATTTAGAACTGCTACATAGATTTCTCTTGTATAAATGCACCAGTTTTGTTTGTTCAGTTTTTTAACACCTTTATTAAGGTTCAAAATGACAAAGTTTTGACATGTGCTTTGATACTGTGATACTGTCATCACAGTCAATACAATGAGCATGTCCATTACCTCCAAAGTTTCCTTGTGCCCCTTGGTAATCAATATATCCCACCCTCCACAACCCACTTCCAGTTCCCAGGCAACCAGTCATTTGCTTTCTGTTACTATAGATTAGTTGAATTTTCTAGAATTGTATATAAATGGCATCATATGGTAAATATGCATTTTTTTGTCTGGATTCTTTCACTCGGCTTAAATCTTTTAAGATCCTTCCATGTTGTATGTATCAAAAGATGTGTGTGTGGGGGGTGGGCTGAGTAGCATTTTGTAGTGTGGATACACCATAATGTTTTTACCCATTTACCTGTTGGTGGACATTTGACTTTTGGCTATTACAATAAAGCTGCTGTGAACGTATGTGTACAAACAAATGTTTTAATTCTCTGGATGATATGGTAGTTGTATGACTTTTTAAGAAATTGCTGAGCCGCCTTACAAAGTGGCTATACCATTTTACATTTCCACCAGCAATGTGTGAAGTTCCAGTTCCTCCATGTCTTAACACTTGACATGGTCAGTCTTAATTAGAGCCTGTAGGTTTGTAGTAGTATTTCATTGGTTTTAATCTGCATTCTCCTAATGACTGATGATGTTGAACATCTTTTCATTTGCTTGTTATCTTATACCTGCTTTGGTGAAATGTGTTTTCAGATCTTTTGCCCATTTTTTTTTATTTGGGTCTTTTGTTTGCTTATTATTGAATTTTGATATTTCTTTATAGATTCTGGATATAAATTTTTTTCGTATATATGATTTGGAAATATTTTCTCTCAGTTTTTAATTTTGATGGCATCTAATTTATCAGTTTTTTCCTTATGGGTCATACCTTTCATGGTGTATCCAAGAAATGTTTCTGTAGTCCAAGGGCACAAAAATAATCTCCTATATTTTCTTCCAGAAGTTTTTTAAATTTAAGATTTTATAGTTGATCAATAGTCCTTTTGGGGTTAATTTCTGTATATATTTCAAGATGTATACCAAAATTCCTTTTGTTAAAATATATCTATATGCAATTGTTAGGTAGCATTTGTTTAAAAAAAAAAAAAGACTATCCTTTTAGTACTGCATTATTTTTGCACTTTTCTTGAAAAGGATTTGATCATATACGTATGTGTGAGTTTATTTCTGGACTGTGTATTCTATGCTGTTGATCTCTTATTTTATACAAATGCCGTACTGTCTTGATTACAATAGTTTTGTATTAAGTCTTGAAAATAGGTAATGTTAGTCCTCTGACTTTCTTCTTTTTCAAGTTATTTTGGCTATTCTTTTTGCAGTTCCGTTTGAATTTTAGAAACCAGCTGGTCAGTTTCTGTATTTTAAAAAACTGCTAGGATTTTGTTTTGAGGTTGCAGTAAATCTGTAGATCAATATGTGAAGAATTGACATCTAAACAAGTCTTCTGACCTCTGAAATTGGTATATTTCACCACTTATTTAGGTCTTTAATTTCTCTCTGCAGTGTTTTGTAGTTTTTACTCTAGATGTCTTTCATGTCTTTTGTCAGATCTATCGCTAAAGATATATTTCTAGATGCTTTTATAAATGGTCAGGGGCTTTTTTTTATTTCAATTTTTGATAGTTCAGTGATAGTAGATAGAAATGCCGTTGATTTTTATGTACTGATTTTGTATCTGTGTTATTACTAAATTCACTTATTAGCTCTTATAGCATATTTATAGACTCATCACATTTCTACAGAGAGGATCATGCCATCTGCAAATAAAGACAGTTTTATTTCTTCCTTTCCAATCTGGATGACATATTTCTTTTTTTCTTTTGTACTGCCTAGAACCACCAGTACAATGTTAAAAAGAAGTGAGAGTGGACATGTTGTCCTGTTCCTCATCGTAGAGGAAAGCGTTGAGTTGTGCTTACATTCAAGTATGATGCTGCCTGTAAGTTTGCCGTTGCTGTTGTTGTTTGAGGAATTTAATCTGGAGGATTTTTATGGTTTTTCTTTTCTTTCTTTCTTTCTTTCTTTCTTTCTTTCTTTCTTTCTTTGGAAGAAAAAGAAAAGGCTTATACTTTAGTTTTTGGTTTTTTTTTTTTTTTAGTTTATTGGCTGTGTTGAGTCTTTGTTGCTACACACTGGCTTTCGCTAGTTGCGGTGAGAGGAGACTACTCTTCATTGTGCACAGGCTTCTCATTGCGATGGCTTCTCTTGTTGGGGAGCACAGGTTCTAAGGCATGGGCTTCAGTAGTTGCAGCACTTGGGCTCAGTAGTTGTGGCGCACAGGCTTAGTTGCTCCGCGGCATGTGGGAACATCCCAGACCAGGACTTGAACCCGTGTTCCCTGCATTGACAGGCAGATTCTTAACCACTGCACCACCAGGGAAGTTCCTACTTTAGTATTTTTATCAACAGTTTTTTCCTGCTTTTTGTTTTGTTTTTTTAATTGAGAGATAGTTGACATATAACACTAGATTAGCTTCAGGTATACAATATAATAATGATATATGTATATATTGTGTAGTGATCACCACAATAAATCTGGTTACCATTCATCACCACAGATAGTTACAAATTTTTTTCTTGTTAGAAGTTTTATGGTCTACTGTCTTAGCAACTTTTAAATATACAACACAGTATTATTAACTGTAGTCGTCATGCTGTACATTACATCCCCAGGACTTACTTATTTTATCGATGAAAATTTGTACCTTTTGACCCTCTTCACCCATTGCACCCTGCCCCAAACCCACTCCTCCATCTCTGGCAACCACCAATCTGTTCTCTGTACCTATGACTTCAGCTGTTTTGTTTTGTTTCGTTTGTTTCTTAGATTCCAGGTGTGAGTGAGGTCATAGGATGTTTGTCTATCTCTGTCTTATTTCACATAGCACAGTGCCTTTAAGTCCATCGATGTTGTTGCAGTGGCAGTAATTCCTTCCGTTTTACAGCTGAATAATATCCCATATATATATTTACACACACACACCACAATTTCTTTATCTATTAATTTATCAGTGGACGCTTAGGTTGTTTCCATGTCTTAGCTATTATAAATAATGCTGCAGTGAACATGGGGGTTCATATATCTTTTTGAGTTATTTTTGTTTCGTTCAGATAAATACCTATACGTAGGATTGCTGGATTATATGGTAGTTCTACTTTTCATCTTTTGAAGAGCCTCCATACCATTTTCCAAAGTGGCTGCACGAGTTTACATTCCCACCAACAGTGCACAGGGGTTCCCTTTTCTCCACATCCTTGCCAACACTGTTACTTCTTGACTTTTTGGTAACAGCAATTCTAACAGGTGTGAGGTAATATCTCATTGTGGTTTTGATTTGCATTTCCTTGATGATTAGTGATGTTGGGCATCTTTTCAGGTGTTTATTGGCCATGTGTCTGTTTTCTTTGGAAAAATGTCTGTTCATGTCCTCTTCCCATTTTTTAATCAGGTTGTTTGTTTTGATGTTGAGTTGTATGAGTTTTTTGTATATTTTGGATATTAAATCAGACATGATTTGCAAATGCTTTCTCCGTTGTATAGGTTGCCATTTCATTTCATTGATCTTTTGCTGTGAAGAACCTTTTTAGTTTGGTATAGTCCCAACTTGTTTATTTTTGCTTTTGTTGCCTTTTCTTTGGGTGTCAAATCCAAAAAATCATCACCAAGACCAATGTCAGGGAGCTTACAGCCTGTTTTTTCTTCCAGGAGTTTTATGGTTTCAGATCTTACATTCAAGTCTTTAATCCATTTTCAGTTGATTTTTATGTATGGTATAAGATAGTGATACACTTACATTCTTTTGCATGTGGCTATGCAGCTTCCCCAAAACCTTTTATTGTGTATTCTTGACTCCTTTGTTGTGAATTAATTAATCATAATGTGTGGGTTTATTTCTGGGCTCCCTAATCTGTTCCACTAATTTGTATGTCTGTTTTTATTCTAATATCATACTGTTTTGATTATTATAGCTTTTTAATGTAATTTGAAATCAAGGAAGCATGATGCCTCCAGCTTTGTTCTTTTTTCTCAAGATTCCTTTATCTATTCAGGATCTTTTGTGGTTCCATATAAATGTTTATGATTGCTTGTTCTATTTCCAAGAAAAATACCATTGGAATTTTGATGGGGATTTCATTGAATCTGGAGATTGCTTTGGCTAGTATAGACAATTTAATGATATTAATTCTTCCAGTCTGTGAGCATGGACTACTTTTCCATTTATTTATGTCTTCAGTTTCTTTCATCATTGTCTTATAACTTTCAGTGTACAGGTCTTTCACCTCCTTGGTTAAATTTATTCCTAGGATTTTTTTCTTTTTGGTGCAATTGTAAACAGGGTTGTTTTCTTAATTGCTCTTTCTGATAGTTTGTTATTAGTATATAGAAATGCAACCAATTTTTGTATATTGGTTTCACATCCTACAATTTTACTGAATTTGTTGACTAAAGCAGTGAGAATGGGCCTTCTAGTTGTTTCTGATCTTTGAAGAAAAGCTTTCAGCTTTTTACCATTGAGTATGATGTTAGCTGTGGGTGTAGGTTTTCCATAAATCACTGTATCAAGTTGAACAACTTCCCTTCTGTCCCTAATTTAATAGATTTGTTTTTTTACTCAGGAATGACTGCTGAATTTTATCAAATGCTTTTCATACATCTATTGAAATACTACTCTGGTTTTTAAGTTAGTTTTGCTAATATGGTATATTATTTTGATTTTTAAATGTTACCCCATTCCTATGATAAAACCCACTTGGTCATGATGTACTGTTACTTTTTATATTTTTGAATTAGATTTTCTAAAATTTTGCCAAGAAATTACACAGCTAATAATTAAATGATATTGGTCTGTAATTTGCTTGTAAAGTCTTTTTTTTAAAGCTTTTTTTAAGAAATTTATTTATTTATTGGCTGCATTGGGTATTCTTTGCTGCGTGCAGGCTTTCTCTAGTTACCACAAGCGGGGACTACTCTTCATAGTGGTGTGCAGGCTTCTCATTGCAGTGGCTTCTTTTGTTGCGGAGCACGGGTTCTTGTAATGTCTTGGTCCATTTTTAGCTTGAGAGTAATACTAGCCTCATAGAATAAATTGGGAAGTGTCCTCTCCTCTTCAATTTTCTGAAAGAGCTTGATTGGACTTGGTGTTATGTCTTCCTTAAATGTTTGGTAGAATTCTCCAGTGAAGCTGTTTTGACCTTGTCTTCTTTGTGAGAAGGTTATGAACTATAAATTTAATTTCTTTAACTGATATGGAACTATTTGGACTGTCCATTTCTTCCTGTTGAGCTTTGGTAGTTTGTGTCATTCAGATACCAAAGTCTTTGCTCATTTTATCTAAGTTGTTCCAGTGCTCTTCATTTCTTTTTGTGGATGTCATCTGATGTCATTTCCCTTTCCCTGAAGAATTTTTTAAAACATTTATTATAGTGCAAATCTCTGGATAATTAACTATTTCAGCTTTTGTATATCTGAAAAAGAATTTAATCTTTGCTTCTGAGATATTTTCACAGAACCCTAGGTTGACAGTGTTTTAATTCCAGTACTTGAAAGTTGTTGCTCCACTGTCTTGTTGCTTGCATTGTTTCAGACAAGAAATCTCCTGTCCTCCTATTGTTCTACTGTACATGATGTGTCCCCGCCCACTCAAGCTGCTTTTAAGATTTTATCTTTATCATTGGTGTTGAACAGTTTGGTCACAATGTACCTTGGTGCAGTTTTCCATAGGTTTCTTGTGCTTAGGGGTTCATTAAATGTCTCAAAATTGTGGATTTTTACTTTTCATCAAATTTTAGGAATTTGGGAAATTTTCTTCTGTCTTGTCACCTTTGGGATCTACAGTTACATATATATTAGGCTGCTTGAAGTTGTTCCACAGCTCATGCATACTCTTTTTCTTTTTTAGTGTTTGTTTTTTTTTCTCTATATATTTCTTTCTGGGTAAATTCAGTTTCTATACTTTAAATATACTAATTCTTTCCTGCCATATTTAATACGGTATTAATCTCATTCAGTGTGTTATTTCATAAATTATATTTTCATCTCTAGAAGTTAAACTTGAGTCATTTTTATATCTTCTGTGTCCCTACCTAACATGTTTCATCTTTCCTCAAGATTTCTGGACATATGGAAGACTGTTAAAATAGCTATTTGAATGACCTTGTCTGTTAATTCTAACATTTGGGTCCATTCTGGGTGGGTTTCATTTTTTAAAAATTTATTTTGAAGTATAGTTGATTTACAATGTTGTGTTAGTTTCTGCTGTATAGCAAAGTGATTCAGTTATACATATATATATTCTTTTTCACATTCCTTTCTAGTATGGCTTATTACAGAATATTAAATATAGTTCCCTGTGCTATACAGTAGGACCTTGTTGTTTATTCATCCTGTACATAATAGGTTGCATCTGCTAATCCCAAACTCCTAATCTTTCCCTCCCCCATCTTCCCCTCCCACTTGTCAGCCACAGGTCTGTTCTCTGTGTCTGTGAGTCCATTTCTGTTTCATAGATAAGTTCATTTGTGTTGTATTTTAGATTCCACATATAAGTGCTATCATACGGTGTTTGTCTTTATCTTTCTGACTTACTTCACTTAGTATGATCATCTCTAGGTCCATCCATGTTGCTGCAAGTGGCATTCTTTCATTCTTTTTTATGGCTGACTAGTATCACATTGTCTATCCATTCATCTGTCTTTGTATGTTTCGGTTGTTTCCATGTCTTAGCTATTGTGAATAGTGCTGCTATGAACATAGGGTTGCATGTGTCTTTTCGGATTATAGTTCTGTCTGGATATATGCCCAGGAGTGGGATTACTCGATCATGTGGCAACTCTGTTTTCAGTTTTTTGAGGAACCTCCATACTGTTTTCCGTAGTGACTGCACCAATTTACATTCTGGGTGGGTTTCATTCGATTGTTTTTACTCCTCATTATGGGTAATATTTTTCTTCTTTGCATGCCTGGAAATTTTTTATTGAATGCTAGGTATTATGAATTTTATCTTGTTGGATGCTGAACATTTTTATATTTCTGGATATTCTTGAGGTTAACATCTCAAACTCAAGGATGCAGTTAAATTACTTGAAAACAGTTTGGCTCTTTCAAATCTTGCTTTTAAGATTTGTTAGGTGGGACCAGACAAGCATTTATTCTAAAACTAATTGGTCCCGACTTCTTATGGCAAGATACTTCTGAGAACTCAAGCCAATGCATTATGAATTCTGAGGCTTTCTGGCTGGCTAGTGAGAATAGGCACTGTTCACAGGCTTGTGTGAGCATGAAAAGCAGTAACTTTTTTCTGGTTTGTTTTATATTTATTTTTTGGCTGTGTTGGGTCTTTGTTGCTGCACATGGGCTTTTCTCTAGTTGTGGCTAGTGAGGGCTACTATCTGTTGTGGTGCACGGGCTTCTCAGTGCAGTGGCTTCTCCTGTTGCGGAGCACGGGCACTAGGCGCATGGGTTTCAGTAGTTGTGGCACACAGGCTCAGTAGTTGTGGCTCACGGGCTTTAGATCACAGGCTCAGTAGTTGTGGCACACGGGCTTAGTTGCTCCACGGCATGCCGGGTCTTCCTGGACCAGGGATCAAACCCATGTCTCCTGCATTGGTAGGCAGATTCCTAACCACTGTGCCACCAGTGAAGTCCAGGAGCAGTAACTTTTTTAGATAGTTACTTACCTGGCTTCAGGCAATTTCCTCACAAAGATGATTGATTCTCTACTGAGTACTAAATGGGGACCCTCTGCAGATCTCAGGAGTTCTCTTTCTGTGCAGCTCTTTTCTTACTGTTCCTCTTCCCTGCAGACACTAGCCTCTTTGTTCTTCTTGGAGTCTTCACTCTTTCTCCTCAGCTCTGCTTGTTGAATTCCACTTAGGTTTTCCCTCTCCGCACCACAGCCTGGCAGCTCTCTCCCGACTGTGATCTGAGGCAGCAGTAGGGCTCTCCTTGTTTTCCATCTCCTAGGGGTCACTGCCTGTCGCTGCCTCATGCCCAGTTATTGAAACCATTGTTTGCTTTGTCTGGTTTTTAGAATTGTTCAAACGGTAGGTAAATCTAGTCCTCGTTACTAGTGATAAATAGCCTCCTATAAATCTTCCCCCCCCATTATGCAGATTTACACTCCCACCATGGTGTCGAAGTGCCTACTCACAGGCACCCTTACTACCACAAGGCATTGTTTTCTGTTCATTTGTGTTAATCTGATAAGCAGAAAGCAAGCTATCTATAGTGGAAATTTTCCTATTTGTTTAAATCAAGACTAATAACTGATCAGGTAATCAGAGTTACAGGGAAAGTCTTTTAAAGAATTAAACACACACACACACACACACAGAGTTTGTCATTGCCTTTCATACATAAACTATGCCCATTATGTTTCATTCACCTTTTTTAGTTTTTTTGAAGTGAAATGGCCCTAATTCATCTGAGTTCATATCCTTCTAGATTCTTATATTTTTACTTAGTCATTTAGGTTGATTTCTTCCACAGCCAATTACAGAACTTTTTAACACTTTTCACCTTTATTTAGTCTTTCTAAAGCATTTAAATTAGTTTTCAGAGACACAGAGCTTTTTCAGGGTAGGTAAATAAATTACATAATTACAGTAACAAGTACGGTTGACATAAATGCATTGGGTAACAAACGTAAGTTATTCTTGGTAAACTAGAAGAAATAAGAGTGCAAAGGCCAACATATATACTAACCTACCAGCTTTGATAGTACTCAAAATCAGTAAATGTCACAGAGGGAAAAGAGAATGTGATTAATCCTGCAGATCAATTAGTAAGTCAGACAAAAGAGCTTCCACCGATTTTTTTTTCCACTTGCATTTCACTAATTATTCATGAAGATGAGCACTTTTTGATTATTTTTTGACTTTGTATTTATTCAGTCAGTTGTCACTTTTTAATTCATTGGCTATTTTTTCTAAGACATGTCTCTGTTTCTTAATTATTTGTAGGTGTTCTTTACCTATTATGCACATTAATCCATTGCTACATATGTGGCAATGTTGTATCCTAACTTTGCTTATGATATCTTTCATTATGCATGATTTTAAATTCTATTTATTTATTTATTGGCTGTGTTGGGCCTTCGTTGCTGCATGTGGCGTTCTCTAGTTGTGGTGAGTGGGGGCTACTCTTCGTTGTGGTGCACAGCCTTCTCATTGTGGTGGCTTCTCTTGTTGTGGATCACGGGCTCTAGGCGGGCAGGCTTCAGTAGTTGTGGCACATGGGCTCCAAAGTTGTGGCTCCCAGGCTGTAGAGCACAGGCTCAGTAGTTGTGGCACATGGGCTTAGTTGCTTGGAGGCATGTTGGATCTTCCTGGCCCAGGGATCTTCCAGGACCAGGGCTTGAACCCATGTCCCCTGCATTGGCAGGCAGATTCTTAACCACTGCACCACCAGGGGAGCCCTGATTTTAAATTCTTATGAAGTAAATTTGTCAATATTTTTCTTCATGATATCTGGATTTTATGTATTGCTTCAAAAGACCTATCCCATCTATTTTTACTTTTAAAAGTTATTTATTAATCTTGCGTATTTCTCACAGACCCTTTACCTATGTTTATTCCATGGCAAAAATAAGTAAGGATTTTTTTAAATAAATATATTTAGCTAGTAATAAACCTTCTTTATACACAAATCTTTTTTTATTCCCAATTTTTAAAACTGAGTGTTTTATATGTGCTTTCATTTTATAATTATAATTACATGAAATTTTCTCTTGTTTTCCACTATCTTTTAAATTACTAATTTGATTATAAATATTTTGCTTATGTCTAGGATTAAACCTATGCTTGCCTTCTTAGTTCTTATTCAGTGTGATAAAGCTAGAACAAAGACTGGTTTTGAGAATAATGAAACGTGAAAACTGTATGAAATCTAAAGTCATGTATGTTTGGTAGAAAATCTAAGAATTGTGATAATATGACCCGAGGGCATTAACAAAATTCCTTTAATATTAAGAATGGTACTGTAGTTTTTTTAACATATTTATAGAAAGCAATTATAATTTAAAGATCAAAATTTTAAATCATAAACTTTTAAGACCAGTGGCAACTTTTCAGTTATTACTTTATTTGATTAAGACTCAGCATTTAACACTGACAATCCCTCATTCCTTTCATCTTTTGGTCCAGAGTCTCCTGGCTGTTTTTCCATTTCTCTGGCTCCTTCAGGTTTCCTCTGTTTAAAAAAAATAATAAAAATTTATCCTCACCATGTACCTCACATGCTATGTTCCCTAGATGCTTTCCTGGAACTTTTCTTATTTGACACCATCACCTGATCCACCTCATCTACTCCTCTGGCGTCCACTAATGTGTGCTCTCAGTGCTAATGACTCACAGCATCTCCAGACCATATCTTTCCCCGGGTTCCAAAGCACATGTCCGTCTATTTCCTAGACATCTCGCTGAAGTCAGTATTAACTTAGCTAAAAATGAACACATTATCTTCATTGCTTTTTTTTCTCTACTGTCCGGTCAGTCCTCCTTTTAAACTTGTTCTTTCTGCTGGGTTGGGTGGTAGGACATGTGGTGGTTTAAGCACTGACTCTCAAGAGTGTCCAGGGGCTGGGTGTGAATCCATGGTGACCTTGGGCAAGATATTTTACCACTCTCAGCCTCAGCTTTCCTACCTTTTTTTTTTTAAGACTTTTTTTAAAAACTATTTATTTATGTATTTATTTTTTGGCTGTGTTGGGTCTTCGTTGCTGTGTGCAGGCTTTCGCTTGTTGTGGAGCACAGGTTCTAGGTGTGCAGGCTTCAGTAGTTGTGGCACGTGGGCTCAGTAGCTGTAGTCCATAGGCTTAGTTGCTCCGCAGCATGTGGGATCTTCCCAGACCAGGGCTCGAACCCGTGTCCCCTGCATTGGCAGACAGATTCTTAACCACTGCGCCACCAGGGAAATTGCTCAGCTTTTTTACCTTTAAACTGGAAATAATAGTCCAACTACAAAGAGTTGTTGTGAGAATGCAATCAGATAATCATACAATGCTTGTCCTGAAATAATAACTCACTCCTCTGTGAGTGGTAGTTCACCCAGGTAGTTTGACACCAAAATATGAACAGAGACTTTGAACCTTCTTTTTTTCTTACCTCTCATGTTCATGCAGTCTTCAAGTCCTATTAATGCTGCTCTTTAAAGTGTCCTGAAACTACCTACATCTTTCCCTCCCTTCAGTGCTGCAATGCTGATCCCTGTCACCATCATCTCTGTTAATCCAGCTGCCTCCTATAATTAATCTCTCTGCCTCCATTCTTATCCACTCCTAATCCCAGTCTCTTCACAGCATCCAGCAAGACCTTTCCAATATCTGCCCTGCTTGCCTGCAGTATAAAGGACAAATCCCTCAATTTAATCTGCAAGACCCTTCTTAAGCTGGTTTTGTTTCCATGCCTGCTTCAAATCTTAATCACTGAAGCAGTGACTGCCGTAACTGATTTGTAAAATCTTATTATAAAGTGAATACAAACTCATTATAAGAAATTGGAGAAATTAAGAAAGAAGAAAGGAAGAAGGCCCACAGTCTCTCTATTATCATTTTGGTTTTGCTGTCTGATTTTTTTAATGCATACATGTACATAGCTGTCATCAAATTGAATATGTAGCTTTGTTTATAGGGATTTTTTGTTTTGTTTTTAAAAATCATGCATAAATACATGCTTGTTTAAAAAAAATACAAAGTAGCAGGCCCCATTCGTACATTATAACCCCACCATTTCCCCCAGTTTCATTCCCGTCTTTATGTCTGTGAGCAGAAATGCATAGATATTTTACTCAACTTTTTTTCAATAAGGTTGCATCAAGCATTTTTTCATAACATTAAAAATATTTTGTAAACGAAATTCCCTAGTAGTCCAGTGGTTAGGACTCCATGCTTCCACTGCAGGGGGCATGGGTTCCATTCCTGGTCAAGGAACTAAGATCCCAGTGCCATTGTGTGGCCAAAATATATATATAGATATCTATATCTATATCTATCTATCTATCTATCTGTATATATATATATATGGAAAAAACTTCATTTTAATAGTGGCATATTAATGGTCATAGTAGTAGCTACTATGTGTTGAGTAGCTGCTCTGGGCCTAGCACACAATTACTAATCTTACACAATCCACATTTGACTGATGAGGGAACTATATGACTAATAAAATTATATGACTAATAAAATGTTCAAACATTTCTCTGCCTCCCCTGTGGATACCTCAATATATGGGTATGTGACCGTTAAACATTAACCAGTCTTCCCTCATCATTGGACATTTATGGTTCCTTATTTTTCACTATTATAAATAATGTAGTTACTATTGTCATGTTAGTCTGTGTCTGCATTTCAATTATTTCCTAATGAAGATTATTAAAAGTGAAAGTATTTGACGTTTTTGACACATTGACAGTTGCCTTCCTGAAAGTTTATACGAATTTACAAGGAGTGATTAATTCTAATGGTAGGGAAAGGAGAGAAAGAGTGACACTTCACAGAGAAGGTGACATTTGAGCTGGCTTATGTAAGATGAGTAGGACTTTTCCAGAAGAAAAGGCAGAGTGGGCAGAGGATTTCAGACAGGAAAGGAATTGAGAGCAAAGGCACTAGGGCACAGGAGCCAATAGAGCTTGTCTGTTCCCTCATCATTTAATTCAGTTAGAGTTGGCAGGGAAGAGAGTCAGAGTAGTCAGGGAGAAAGCTAAAATTCTGATATGCGATTCTGCCCTTTCATATATTTAGAAACCATCTCAAATGAAGCTTTTTTGAAGTTCTGAGATGTTCGTGTTGGTCTAGTTGTTTTTCTTTTCCCCAGCGGAGGAACACATCCCCTGAGGATTCAGTATCAGAAACATATGCAACCTCTCTGGTCCCACCTGTTGCCCTGAATTCAAAGGGGCAAGAATAGCACATTTAACATTGGACCTAATGTGAATAGGAGTCACTACTAACTGCCCTATTTGTACGCAATAAGCAGAATGTCATCAACCTCTTGCATTTGATATGATTTATATCCATTTATTTGATTAAATGGATAAAAGTAACAAATCTATTTTTAAATGTGGGGTTGCTGCCAGACACCAGGGAGTCACATTCTACAGTGAGCAGAGCTGTAGCTGGATTTCAGCGTTTATCTGAGTATGGTGTGTCTGCTGTTCCTTCTTTCCAGACTGGAGCAAGTGCTGAAAGCCAAGGGGATAAAGGTGACAGGGTAAGGGAATGGGTCAGAGGGCTGTTGGCAGAAGCCAGCCATTCATGCCACCCGGACAGAGCAGTGGAGGTTTCCGCTAGCCACTTCTCACTCATGCGATCATCACAGCTGGAAATGCAATTTGGCCAGGAGGCCATTTCACATCATATTTCGAAGAAGGCAGCATGTAAATTAAGCAATAAAATATTTCTGTAGTCTAACTGCCATTTATGAACTTTATAGAGTATGAATTCAACCATCATAAAACCTAACTATGAAATAGAAATTGACAGAATTGGGGAAACACGTGAGTTACAGGCTGTTTTCAAATAAGTTGTGCTTTTCTGCTTTTAAGGAAGTGTAATAACAGAAATAGAAGTGATCAAATAGATGATCTGCTGGACCAGATCTAGCTGATAACTATCGTTAGCATTTTCATACAAATACATCAGAATAGCTTTAGACATAGCCCAACAAAATTGCTGTAGCTAGTCTCCCGGTTTTCTCCTGTTCTGCAAATGTCTCCTCTGAAGGGAACCAAAAGTGGAGGTATTCTTCCTTATTGCTGCCAGTGAAGCCTTAAAGGGACCGAAAGAGTACTTTTTTCCTCTTAAGGTTCTTGCAAGCTATTGATTAGATAATGTATATAAAATTCTTAACATTATGCCAACACCTCCTAATGATAGAAGTGGGAGGAAGAGTTGTTATTTTTGTTTTATTATTATTGTGGTTATTGTTATGGTTAATACTTTTACTAGATTATTTTACAACCTTGACTTTTATTCCTGACTTGCTAGTCTACTCCCCAGTCCTAACAAAGGAAGATTAACAATATAAGATTGGAAGACAGTATCTTAAATTCCATTTAGCTGTCTGTGAGACACATAGAAAATGTGATACTGGACCAGGTGTGCAGCTCTCTCCTGAGTGGGAACTGTTGTACACTCAGGGCATCATTCATAGCGAGGAGCTTCATCTGCATGGGAAATTTATGCTCATTCACAGCAACTTAATTCCTAAAAATTTCTGCATTAAGATGGTGAAAATGACTGAGATCTTTACCAAAAGCTCTTACTAATTAAAAAAATTTTTTTTCATCAGATGCTAGTGGAAGCCTCTGAGAAAGAAAGCCCTCAGTCTGCAATTTAACATTTCTCCTCAGCAGTGCTGCGTCCACCTCCTTTCTTTAGATAATATTTGCAGCCTAAAATACAAAGTCACCTTGTTCAGACTGTCATTATTTGGCCTTTTCTTAAACAGCCTTAGGTTTCAGAATTGAAACCTTCTATTTTTCTTTTTTATTCCTTGTTCTGACCCTCTGGTTCTTTCTCCAATATCATGCCGTTTCTTGCATATTTGTATAGAAGAAATATTTTTAAAATAACACATTAAAAAGTGTAAAGTTATGTTATTTACCTAAAATGCTTGCATAATTTATTTAAATGTTTTTAAATACTCAAAGCAATTGATCATAAAAATGGCTTGCATTCTTCCAATTATAAAATAAATAAGCCATGGGAATGTATTGTACAGTATGGTGACTAGAAAGTTGCTAAGGGAATAGACCTTAAGAGTTCTTATCACAAGAAAAAAAGTTTGTAACTGTGTGGTGATGGATGTTAAATAGACTTATGATCATTTTACAATATATACAGATATTGAATCATTACGTTCTGCACCTGAAACTAATATAATATTATATGCCATTTATACCTCAATTAAAAAAAATAGCTTGCATTTATGGTTAGTTTTGCATCGCTACTACAATTGCCATGGTAAATGAAATATTATTTCTACTACTGATAGAGGTAATTTCTATGGTTTATATTGACTGTATAGTTCTGTCCTGGAAAAAACTTTCATGTAATATAGTATTCTTCCATAAAACTTTATTTCTCTGATTCCCAGTTCTCTTCATCTTCATTATGATTGAGGCTTTTATTATTTAACCCTTTCTATCCACCTAATTATCACTTATTCATCCTAAGTTTCAGTCTTAACTTCGAAGATTTATTCTAAGCTCCTTGATGAGAGATACTGCCTTAGAGCAGGGGTATATTGTACACAGGAGTCTCCGGTTGTACCACACATTGATTGGTGGAAGTTATCAACAAAGTCACTGAATCTGCTCTGTTCATTCATTATCATATTGAGTATTTTTAATGCTACGTCAGAGTTAATAAATATCTGAAATACGCATCTGCTTCTTCCCCAGGTTTACCAGCTTCATGGCATCCCCAAGCTGCTACAGCTCCTGAAAGTTCAGAATGAAGACATCCAGCGAGCTGTGTGTGGGGCCTTGAGAAACTTGGTGTTTGAAGATAATGACAACAAATTGGAGGTAGCTGAACTCAGCGGAGCACCGCGGCTGCTCCAGGTGCTGAAGCAAACCAGAGACCTGGAGACTAAGAAGCAGATAACAGGTAGTGCTCACTGACTGTCACAGGGGGTGGCACAGTGCACCCCAGCCAGATGTGTCAGTGGCATCCGTTTTTTTGAAATTTCCTGGAACAAATGATTGGTGGGCTCATTGTTACATGAGAGATGGCTTCCAAGGAGCATTATTACTGCTGGCTTAGGCCGAGATTCAAGTCAAGTTTGAATTCCTTTTTTTCTGAAGGGGAAATTATTCTGAGGCTCTTTGGTTAATACTCTTAATTAGAAATTCTATGCACCTTCCATCACCTGGACCCCTCTCAGTACCAGCTTCCTAGCTTACCTGTCCTTCTACCCTCCCAAAAAAAAGCATGACTGTATATGTTTTTCAGTTCTCCATTTTATTTTTCTATTCAAATACTGATTTGGAAAACTAAATATCTGCACTCTATGCATGGATTAGAGAACTAAAGTAATTAGATAGAACTAAAGTAATGGTTTTAGTAAATTTTTTTAAATAAGTTTATTTATTTATTTATTGGCTGCGCTGGGTCTTCATTGTGCACGCAGGCTTTCTCTAGTTGCGGCGAGTGGGGGCTACTTTTCATTGTAGTGTGCGGGCTCCTCATTGCAGTGACTTCTTTTGTTGTGGAGCACAGGCTCTAGGTGCGCGGGCTTCAGTAATTGAGGCACACGGGCTCAATAGTTGGGGCTCACGGGCTCTAGAGTGCAGGCTCAATAATTGTGGCGCACGGGCTTAGTTGTTCCGCAGCATGTGGAATCTGTCTGGGCCAGAGATTGAACCCGTGTCCCCTGCATTGGCAGGTGGATTCTTAACCACTGTGCCACCAGGGAAGCCCCTAGTAATTCTTGAAGCATAGAGGAAGGAGATCTAGTTTCGTTTAAATGAATAGTGCATATGATAGAAGAGAAAATAGTTCATTGAAAGTGAAATGAAAATGGTTCATCAGCTCTCTGCTGAAGCTCCCTGAACACATTACAAAGAGTGCAAGAAACATTACTGAGTGTAATTGTTGGTAGTATTGCCTTGGGAAAACTTCTAAGTATCTTCAGTGTCACAGGTAGTAGACCTCTTTAATTTATTCTCACAAAAACCTTAGGTTTTGAAGTATTTTTAGGTATTGGGTATTAAATCTCAGTTTTATAGATGAGGAAACTAAGGTCCAAAGAAGTTAACCCTTTCTAATATATCATATAAAAGTTTTTTTAATGATAATAGCTGACAGTGTTCATACTTATTTAAAAGAGGTATTCCATAAATATTGTTTAAATTGAAATGAATATATGTTGCACTTCTGCCATCCTTTATTGTACAAGTTTTTTTCTATAAAAATGTTGTCATTATATCCTCTCTATCCATTTATATCTCAAAATATCACATTTTCTATCTTAATATATTTTAATTGTATAAAACTATATGAAGGGTTGCACCATACTACGCTTCTGCCAGCATGCTGTCATGTCCCATAAGAGATTTCCTTTGATATCCATGACATATTAAAATACCTACAGAAAGTAAGTGTGCTCTCACTTATTCATTCATTTGTTCAGCCAACATGTAGAGAGCCGCCTTCAAGTGTCAGCCAGGACAAATCACAGTCTAGAGAGGTTATGGATTTTATTTAAACATGACTACTCATGTTTTAGTAGATGGAAACTAGTGTTTTAAAGGAGAATGAAAGTTATTCCCAGCAAAATGAAAATCACTAGCAAAGCAAAGAAGCTGCTGGTCATTTAGAGGAAACTTGGGTAATAGAGTGATCGAGGTTAGGGTGCATGGTTGCCAGAAAGCTGTGTCAGATGTGTGGGTGTGTGTCAAGGAAACTTCCTCTTGTTTTGTGTAGGAAGAAAGAAACTGAGGACAGAGAATGTTTTGTGCTATTGATGCCATAGAAACCATTGAGTCTTCTTTAGATAATGTACAGAGCTGATAGGTGGAGTTTGATTGTGCAATTCCCAGGATTTCTGGTATAAGCCAAACATCCCTACCAGAAGGTGTTCGTTACATATTAATTGAATTGAGTTGATAATTGAATGTTTGATACAAATCCTACTAAAAAATAACTTACTTTAGCTCTGTTAATAGAAGCGCTAAATAAGTGCTTTGGGGGCCTCAAAAACAAATTGTTGACTTAATTTAGACATGTTTGTATCTTTGTTTAGAAACACAAAGCGAGTAACCATATACGTGAATCTTTTCTTGTCAATAATTTGTAAGCATCTTTTTATTGAGCCTCTGTTACATGCTAGTCATAAACTTGGGCTTTCCATTTTTTATCTCTGTTCTTCCTGACAGCTCTGTAAGGTATGGTAGTATTGACTGTTTATATATGGCCAGTGTGCGGCTCATGGGGTTCAGTGAGTTGCCCAAGGTTGCGCAGCTAGCAAAGAACGAAGTCCAGATTTGAACCCAGTATTATCTGGGTATTTTGCTATATCAGAGTGGCTCCCACTCTCTGCTTTTGGGGCAGAGAGTGACTCACTTTTACACTCCTTTGGGAAGGGGCTTTGTCTTTGAGATCTTGGATAAGAGAGCGCTCCCTTGCCCCTCTTTGGCCCTTCCTCTCTGTCCTCTTGCCACTGCCTTGCTTCAAACCCTCTTCATCTCTCTGGTCTGCTCTTGCAGTATCCTTGTGCCTGGGCTCTGTGATTCAATATTGCAGATTCCCAGTCTACCCACCACTCTGCTTCTAGTGCTTTCCTTCTAAAATAAAAATATTGTCCCATTATGTTCTCCATTACCTATGTTAAAGTCCGTATGTTGCAGCATCCCACACAAAGATTTTATGATGTGAGCCTGGTGACCATTGGCAGCAGTGTCTCTTTTCATACTGTTTTAGCCCAGGCTCTGAAATCCTAAAGAATTTGCTGCTCTGTTCCATGTCTCATCTGTCTTGATACCTTTGCTTCTGCTGTTGTCTTGGAGTAGATTTCTTTTCCACACCTAGACCACCTGGTAAACCTCATTCTTCAATAGCTGCCCAAATATCACTTCTCTCTGAAGCATTTTCATTTCTTTTTTTTTTTTTCAAGAACGTTTATTGAGATATAATTGACATACAATAAACTGCATATATTTAAAGTGTACAATTTGTTATTTTTTTTCTTATTAGTAATGTGTATATGGCAATCGCAATCTCCCAATTCATCCCACCCCAACCCCCCCCTTCCCCCTTGGTGTCCATATGTTTGTTCTCTATATCTGTGTCTCTATTTCTACCTTGCAAACCAGTTGATCTGTACCATTTTTCTATATATCGCATATATGCATTACTATATAATATTTGTTTTTCTCTTTCTGACTTACTTCACTGTGTATGACAGTCTCTAGGTCCATCCATGTCTCTACAAATGTCCCAATTTTGTTCCTTTCTACGGCTGAGTAATGTTCCATTATATATATGTACCACATCTTCTTTATCTATTCATCTGTTGTTGGACATTTAGGTTGCTTCCATGTCCTGGCTATTGTGAATAGTGGTGCAATGAACATTGGGGTGCATGTGTCTTTTTGAATGATGGTGTTCTCTGGGTATATGCCCAGGAGTGGGATTGGTGGGTCATATGGTAATTCTGTTTTTAGTTTTGCAAGGAACCTCCATACTGTTCTCCATAGTGGCTGTATCAATTTACATTCCCACTGAAGCATTTTCAAATACCAGTCTTCTATACTTTACTCTCAGGCCTCCTGTTTCCTCTTGGCAGCATTTTGAAGGAAGGGGCTTCTCTGAACTACCTTTGTGTACTTTCATATTAAGTTGCCACTTTTTTTGTGCGAGGATGTTACTGCAGTAACAACAGTGGTACTCGTATAAGTTTCTCAACAGCTGTGGATGCCTGACCAAATATAAAAAGCAGTTTTATG
This sequence comes from Hippopotamus amphibius kiboko, assembly GCF_030028045.1. Taxonomy (NCBI): domain Eukaryota; kingdom Metazoa; phylum Chordata; class Mammalia; order Artiodactyla; family Hippopotamidae; genus Hippopotamus; species Hippopotamus amphibius. The sequence continues at coordinate 52,818,380 of NC_080197.1, forward strand.
GTCTGGGAATATCTAGATTACACACAAATAAGAGAATCAGGTGTGTTTTCTGAGAAGACCCTGACTTTTCTGGCCAAGATGTAAAAAAATAAACAATCCGTTTTTATATATGCATGAGAAGTTCAGCTGGGAAGAACGAACCAGAGCTTTGTTCACTGGGAAGGAGAGTCAACTCACTTAACTTTTCTGGCATTTTTAGTACCTGCCTAGGAGGGAAGCTCTGCCCTCTTCTGATGAAAAGACTTCAGGATCAAAGACTTTCCTCCCATGAGTGCGTTCCCCCTCCCTTACCAAGTGAGTGTGGTAGTATTTAGTTGAAATGAGAACAGTACGTACTAGTCTCAGAAGTTCATCTTTAAGGTCACTGAGTAATAAGCACTTACTGGAGTGAGTAGGGCTCTGCCTTGTGTAAAAACAGGTCATGATTAGAACGAAGTAAGGGACTCCTGTCCCTCTTCTGCAAGTTGCATAAGCAAGAGTGGGGATGATTGTCAGTGAAACTTGTTGAAAATGCATATTGATCTCTGCAAATTTTATGAAAATATTTGATTGGATTTCTGTATTTTCATAGACAAAACATTTTACTGTATAAAATATCCATTAAGCACACTCTTTAAATGTATATCATTTTATTCTGCATCTCTAATGGTTTAACAGAGTGCCTTGGGTTTACTTATAGCTTTGGATAAATGGCCTTTGCTATAATGTGATACTCCAGGTAAGATTTACAGAAGTTAGGTGAAAGGAGGGATATATCCATGCAAGGGAAATTGCAAAAACAGATTCCTACTGCTCTGTGATCATTTTGAAAAGCATGTTTAAAAAGAACCACTTCTCCTACTCTCCAGGGAGATCAACCGGATGATAGCTGATGACCTAGAGGGGTGCGATAGGGCGGGTAGGAGGGATGCTTGGGAGGGAGGCTCAAGAGGGAGGGGATATGGGGATATATGTATAAATACAACTGATTCACTTTGTGGTGCGGCGGAAACTGGCACAACAGTGTAAAGCAATTATACTCCAATAAAGATTGAAAAAAAAAATCACTTCTCCTCCTACTCCTCCTTGAAGATTTAATTGTAAAATTTACAAGTTTTGCTACTAAACATTACACAGATTTAGTTAAGTAACTATATTTTCAGTCCTAAAGAGCAATATTAATAAACCATGGGTTTTAATATCTATTGGATCCTTTTACTAGGTAGCTGTATTTCGTAAATATCAATTGGCAATAACTTTCTACATAATACACGTTGTCATTATCTCTTATAATTGCTAATTATTCAAAGTATATTCTTTACCAGAATCCAGTTCCCTTTCTTTTTGACTAGAATGAGAGCTTAGTGATAGAAAATTACAGACAGAACAGCTACAACAAAGAACTATAATAATAGAAATGTAGGCACTGTGAATAAATTGACCAGAAGTTAACGGTGAGACAAATAAAAATCCAAACCTTAATTATAATACGGTATCAGGGAATATAGAATCTAATCGCTGAAAGGGACATCTATTCAGGGTCATCTAAACCATTAATTTCTCAATGCCAGAAATGGGAATCATTTTTAAAATACGAATTCCTGGAATCCATCCTGAGAGTCAGGCTTAGTAAATTTGGGATGTGGCCCAGGAATATGTGATTCTGATTTGTTGCTGGGCTCATTTGGTAAGTGGTAGTCTCTTTTTTTTAATTAGTTTATTAATTAATTAATTTATTGTCTGCGTTGGGTCTTCGTTGATGCACCCAGGCTTTCTCTAGGTGCAGAGAGTGGGGCTACTCATTGCGGTGCTCGCGCTTCTCATTGCGGTGGCTTCTCTTGTTGCAGAGCACAGGCTCTAGGCTCATGGGCTTCAGTAGTTGTAGCACGTGAGCTCTGTAGTTGTGGTGCACAGGCTTAGTTGCTCCGCAGCATGTGGGATCTTCCCAGCCCAGGGATCGAATCCATGTCCCCTGCATTGGCAGGCAGATTCTTAACCACTGTGCCGCCAGGGAAGTCCCTGATCTCTTCTAACACTCTTCTAACACTCTAGTTTTGAGATCAGACCCTTTGTCGATATTTTCATCAAGGCTGAGCTCATTTTTTTTTATTGCCTCCAGCGATAGTGCTGAATCTTACAAGCAGATCTTTCTGTTTTCTTCAAAGCTCTGTTAAAAGTTTATGCTTTCACTGAGCCAAAATCTCCTTCCTCAGAATTTCCACTCATTGGTCTGATTTGCCTCCTATAGCCACAGAAAATATGTAGTTGTTAAATTTGCATTTCTTTAGTTACTAGAGAGCCTGCATTCCTGTGTATATTAGACTGTTTTAGCTTTGGGTTAATTTTTGTACTAGTAATTGAAATTTTAATGATTTATAAGAACTCTGTATATTAGTGGTATTCAGCCCTTTGTGCCATATTGGCATGCACATTTTCCCAATTTGTAATTGGTCATTTATTGATTTTGTATGTGTGTGAAGGTGTATGTGTGTATAAGTACAGGCCTAAATCTCTGGTGAACATTTAAGCTCTTACCTAGCTTTGTACTATACAGAAATTTGGCAAGCATGACATTTCTGTATAATATCTTACATTAAAAATTCAAAAATTGTACTAAAACTCCCCAAACCATATACTTCTATAGAACTAATATAGTATGCCAAGATACAAAGGACATTGACTGTTGGAGGAAAATTCCACTCCCTTTGTTCAAATTAATCCTCTCTGGTTTTTATTGTAAGGTGTACTTTTCCTTTGAGTGCTCTGTGTGGTCCTTTTTAAAGAGAGGAGATGTCATTATGCTTCACATTTTTAAGCCTCTGGCAGGCAAAGACTGTTAATTTGTTTGCTAATGTAGAACAGGAAGCTTTTTTCCCCCATTTCTTTCTTTTCTTTTTAGCTTTCTTTTGTAGCTTAGTAACCAAAACTCAGCCTCAGACCTGCCTTTCAATTGTTTTCAACCACCTTAGGAGTTTCTGGAGTTTTATTCTGTCTCTCCCCTCCAGGGCCTCTTAAGATGAGGTGTGACGCATGAAATCATTGTGTTGTAAAACCTGTGGCCGAGGGCCACTGCTCATGACTAACCCCAAACACCAGTCTGATCAGGAAGAGACCTCATCAGCCAGAGTTCTTGTCCCCACGAAACCCTAGACCCAGTGTTGCTCTGTCTCATGGAAGCTAGGTGGACGCTGTGGTGGAAATTTGCTTGTTTAAAAAAATTAGTTACTTATACACAGCCAAAGTAAACCGTTTAAGCCCAGAAAACTACATTAGGCCTGGAGTATCCTAACTGATGGGCCAAATACAAGTACGGTTGATTAACTACTAAGCTTTAACCATACAGACTATTATTTCAGTCATTAATATCAGGGGAGGTGATACCACCACGTAATTCTGGCCAGCATCACCATGTTTGCTTTTCTCCATAAAGTGGACTGTCCCATCTATCTGTGCTTTCTCTGTCCTTCATGCAGACAAAGCAGTAAATTTAAGAAGTAGGAATTACTTACTTAAACAGGAAGAAAATGAAGATCCCTTCTCTCTGTGTCCCCGCTCTCTTTCTCCTTTCCTGGGTAATAGTGAGAGTAACTTACAGAAGAATGAATGATGGCAAAGCAACGTGACACCTGCTGGGAGTCCCTGGAATAGCAATAGTAGGTGCATAGTCCTTCCACTGAATCAGAGTTATCTGAGCACCAAATTTGTGAGAAAAACAAATCCTGTGTGCCACTTCGTATTCTCTCTCAGTACCCGTATTCTCTCTCAGTACCCAGCTTCAGTCTCTGTCTTACAGATGTCCTGGGAAATCCAGTCTTCTGTTATCTTCATTTCTTCCTGAGTTGGCTTATATGGCCTTTCTTTTTAATTGGGGGTGGAGGGGATTCAAGAGAAATAGGGAAGTTAAGTGAGTAAATATGGTACCAATGCTTAGACCGTGCAAGTTGGCAGGTAGATAAAATACTCTTGTCTCTCCTTCTCTGCCAAACTGTAATATGGGAAGTAGATGAGGTGGAGCCAGCATCAATTCTGGAAGGACATAAAGTCTGCCATTGGGCGGGAGTTCATAAATATTAATTGGTGATGTTGCTCAGCCTGCTGTTGACAGGCATAGGTAAAGGCTTTCTACAGGCCCTTCCTGCTGTTATTGTAAGGCAAATGTCAGATGGGAGTGGCAGGTAGTGGGGAGCAGAGGCTGGCAGATATTCTTAGATAGGTATCTAAAGGAGAAAAATAGGACTCTTAAAATGCTGAGCTCTTAATTACAATAGGATCATTTCAAGCTTTCCTGTTGGTGAGCCCAGAATTTATTATACTAATGATGTCAGCTTTGTGGTAGGGTCTTTTAAGAGAAACAGCAATAAGAATTTTTGGCGTTCATTTATGTTCTTGAGTAAAGGTGTATAGTTTTACATTGTAAATTCTCTTTCTCCCTCTCTCTGTTTATATATGTGTGTATGTATCTATACATATATGTATATATTTTTCATTGTTCTTATGGAACAGCTTCCATTACCAACTAATGAGGTCTAAACAGGTTCTTTCCCTTGGAAAAAGGGTTGTCTCCCCATACCTTGTTTGTTTGTTTGTTTATTTGTTTTTCTTTTTATAACTATCCATAGTTCTAGGGTTGACGGTCTTAACTGATGTTTTCAACAGTCATTTTGACCCAACCTGCACTGTTTTGATGGTACTCTGTGTTTTTCTAGGTTTGCTGTGGAATTTGTCCTCTAATGACAGACTTAAGAATCTCATGATAACAGATGCCTTGCTTATCTTAACTGAGAATATCATCATCCCCTTTTCGGGGTGGCCAGAAGGAGACTACCCCAAAGCAAATGGTCTGCTCGATTTTGATATATTCTACAATGTCACAGGATGCCTAAGGTAATGCCAGTCTACTACTCCCTCAACCTTTTCTCTGTACACTTTAAATACTGCATCCACATCTGTCTAAAACTCTACCCAATTACCTGAAGATACGATAAAAATTATAAAGATCACTCTAAATACTAGAAGCACAATGTGGAAAAAGTATTTTTCCCAGACATATTTGATTCCAAAAGCTACCCACGTTAGCTCATGAGAGAGAGCATGTCAGTTCCACTAGAGAAACTAGAAATCCAATCTGAACACCTAGAAGTCCATGCAGACTGGCCTTCCCTATCTCACAGGATTTAAGCCAGGCTCCATGCTATTTTTTAGCTCACAAAAATATAATTTAATGACATGTTTAAAAAAATAGTTTTGAACCTGGTGTTTTCAAATAGGCAGCAAAGCCTTAAAGGGGTAGAATGTCTTGCCGCAAGAATAGCTAGGAAAGAAGTTAGTTTGATCAGCATTTCTAAATATTGGGAGGAAAAAATGCATGAAATGTTTCCTCCCCTCGGCTCTCAGATGCCAGCTAAACCAAGAGGAAACAGAAACACATGCAGGAGGGAGAAATGTTAGTCTTAACTTCTGTAGATGCGTGTGTCTCAAGCTTTCTTACATACATTTGAAAATAATCATTGTCCTTTAAGTCCAAGGATTAAAAGAAACCAGACAGATATGTATTTAAGATTAGGCAGCCCAGAAGAAGTTGAGATATATTCTGCCTTCTGATTTTTTTCTCTAGCTTCACAGTTCACTTTTTGAGGGAATCTGGATGATAACGGAGGGAATTTATTATGGTAAGATGTTTATCTTATCTCCACAGTTAATCACACAGTAATGCATATCAAACACCAATTTTTTATAAAGAATTATTTTAGCCACTGAGAGTTTTATAAAGATGAATAAGAAAAATTTTAAGGGACATTTAATCTACCTGGGGGTGCAGATGAGCAGAATAAACGAGAATACAATGAAACATGTTAGAGCAGTGGCTCTCAAAGCGTGGCCCCTGGACTAGTGGCAAGCACATTACCTGCAACTCATTGGAATTCTCATATTTCACCCCAGACCCACCAAACCAGAGACTCTCAGGGTGGGGCTCAGCAATCTAGTTTTTTTTTTTTTTTTAAACTCTTTATTGGAATATATTTTCTTTACACTCTTGTATGCCATAAAAAGGAATGAAATTGAACTATATGTCATGAGGTGGATAGACCTAGAGTCTGTCATACAGAGTGAAGTAAGCCAGAAAGCAATCTAGTTTTAACACACTCTAGGTGACTAATGCTCGCTGAAGTTTCAGGGCCACATGTCAGGAACAAGTAAAGTGCTGCAGGAATGCAGAACAAAGGACCCTTCATGCCCTGAGTGGCATCAGAGGTGCCAGATGAGTTGCGCTTTGGTGGACTCTTTCAATACACAGAAATTCTGTAAATGGTCCACCTTGAAATTTATTTGCTGTACAGTCTACTGGAACTGCTTTTTAATGTATTTTTGATTCATTAAAATATTTAGATTCATTTAAAAACATTTTGCATCTTAAAATTTTTCTGTAGCTCCTATTGCCTTACCATGTGCAACAGAGTTCTTAGCGTAGCAGACTAAGGACTCTTTCAATTGAAAATGGCAGATATACAAATTCAAACTTCCATAAACCAGGTGGCTTGTATGGCTGAGATGTTGACAGTCACTTGTGGAAGTAAAAGGGCACCAGTAACCATGGCCTCAAGGACTGGGACAGAAATTCAGCATCTCTAGGACTCAGTCTCTTATTTACAGGCATACCTCGGAGATTTTGTGGATTCGATTCTCGACCACGACAATAAAGTGAACATTGCAGTAAAGCGAGTCACACGAATGTTTTGGTTTCCCAGTGCATTTTGTTTACACTTCCTACAGTCTGTTAAGTGTACAGTGGCATTATGTCTTTAACAAAAATCAATATACATACCTTAATTTTAAAATACTTTATTACTAAAAAATGCTAACCATCATGTAACAACACAGGGTTGCCACAAACCTTCAGTTTGTTAAACAAAAAAAAAAACCTCAATGTCTGTGAAGCTTAATAAAGCAAAGCACAATAAAACGAGGTAATGCCTGTATATCTCATCTCTGCTTACTCTTCTTCTTTGAAGACTACTGGGCTCATTCTCTAAAACTGCAAGCAAGCCTTCTCCACTTAGCAGGTCCCTAAAATCACAGGCAGCGCTTGCTTAGCCACCCAGCAGAAAAAGGGCACGTCTTTCTTCAAGTGTCAGTCTCAGGGACGGTTTACCCCTGGCCTGCTTCTGAAGGCTGCTTGAGCCTCTGTGCCCTGGACTGGCCAGAGCTGCATCAGATACTTGCTTCATGGCAGCAGTGGCAACAAGGTGTGTTACAGAAGCAAGAGGGAGGGGAACACTTGCTGGGCAAACAAAACAAAAATAGAAGACACCTTCCTCAGTTACAGCATATGAAACCTTTCTGAGTCTATCCACAACCTTCTTTACAATCTTACTTTCCATTTTCCCACAAACATACTTCAAAGTACAAGCATTAAGAATTCAAACAAGACTTTTTACAGGTACGTCACCTTTGTACAGATTTTGTATCACATTACTGTTTTTATGGGGAGTACCTTTTTTATTAGATTGTGAACACTAAGCACTAAGCCTATGCTTTTTTTTTTTTTAAATCTCTAATTCCTAGCACCTAGCAAGATTTCTGGCATATAGTAAGCAAGTATAAAGTGTTTGAGTGACATGAGTAAATGAATGAGTGAGCTGATGAAAATCCATCACGAATTAGGTGGATAATCAGTCTGGCAAGCTATCAGATTGGTGATGGAAAGTAATCAAACAGAAGTTGGAAACATTAGCTAAGGCTAGACTGTGGGGGCCTCATAAATCACGTTAAGGAGTTAGTATTGAAGCAAGAAGCTAAGGAGTTAATAAGTAAGCAAAATTAGTAGTGTGGGGATGATAGAAATACAAGTTCTGTGTGAGGAAGAAAAATTATAGTATCAACATGAAAGGTGTATTAGGAAGGCGAAAATCTAAAGACAAATGTTAGTTACAGATCTCTTCCATAGTCTCCTTTTATGAACAAGGAATGATAGATTTGCATGGTTTGGTTGAAGCAATGCCCTCATTGGCACATATTTTTCAAATATGTTATAGCCTGAATCCACTCCCATCATAATGACACCATTTTAAACAGTCTGCAAAGTCAGTCCAAACCACTGATTTGAACTACTTTCAGAAGCAGAATATTGCAAGAAATCTGGGAAATTGAGCATTGTAGTATTTGCTTACTAAAATATCTATTCTTATTTCATCTGTATATCTAATTTTATAATAATAGCTAACATTTGTTGTATATTATGTTGTAAAAACTGTTCAGAATGCTTTATGAGGATTTCTTCAGTTTATTCTCAGAGCAACCCTTGTAAAGTAGGCCTTCCCATTTTATAGATAAGGAAACTGGAGCTCTCAGGGAGGTTAAGTGATTTTCCCAGCATCATATAGCTAGTAAGAGGCAAAGCTGGAATTCTAATCCAGGAAGCCTGTCTCCAGAGCCAGGCTCTTCATCGGTGTGCTGGGCATGTTTGGTATTAGTCACACATCTGCAAACTGCTCTGCTGTGGATTGAGCCTCTGCCCTGCACAGTAGCGTTCAGGTCTCATTATGTGCGTTGTGTCTGAGTTTCAGTGTTGCCTTGTTTTAGGACTTCTTTGCAAATGGAACTCTGTACTGCATTCCTTTTAACAGAGAAGGTAGAAAGCATATGAACTGGGAGGTCTTCCTGAGAGAGGAGATGGCTTTGTAGACAACTTTGGGTAGATGTTGTCACAACGAGTATAAAAGTAAGAAGATGTGAGTTAGAACCTAAGAAAAGACCTGTGGGGAACCTACAATCAAATAGCCTCAATTTCCATGACAATAGAGCTGTCTTCTGAGTAGTTGCTCATTTCTGACTCCAAGTTTCCCTAAAAGGATTTTGAGACAGGTGTCAATTAGCACTAATAAGAGTGAATCTTAACTACATAAAAAGGTCGTAAATGTTAACAGATATCATAATTGCCATAAGTTCATTGGAGACATTGTCTCCCCCACTGGGTGTGGAGCCAACAGTGAATTGACACCATGAGTAGTATTGTTGGCATCCTGGTTGACCTAGGTTAGTGTAGTTAAACTCCTTCAGTCTACTTTGGAGTAGAACTTCTGCATATACCCGTGAGTTTGTCCTTTCACTAACTTGCCAATGAGATCAGTTCTAAGAGGGACTTCCCTGGTCTTTATATAGCAGTGGTGCAGAGTAAATCTGCTCTGCAGGTAAAATCTTGGCTTCATTAATGAACTTGTGACAGTGACTGCAGTTCTGCTCACCTGGAGCTGCTACAGTTGAGATCACATTCAGACAGGAGAACATGCACGGCTTATCCTTCGAAAGCTGTGTCAGGTGCACCGTATCTGTCAGGTCTCAGATCATTTTTCTACAGAGTTATCATGTGTCTGCTGCAGCATTTACCAGGGGCCTTGGTGCTTTCTTTAGGTAATGCCTTTGGAGTTACATACTTCTCATGACTGAAGTTACTCACTGACAGGTAATACAAATTTTGCAATAGGGAAAACAGCGTTCATGGCAAGTTTCAGTTTTTTTCTTAAACAGTGTGCTAGCATAATGAATAGTAAAATCCAAGTTAGGAGGGGAAAAATAAATTGATACACTCCAATGTGCGCTAGAGCTGTCAAGAGCAGTTGTCAGCATCTCTTCATACCTCCACACGCAGTGACATCGTGTTGGTAGCTTGAAATCAGCTGCAGCAGGAGGATTTACACCGTAGAAATTGGAAAATACTACAAATCAGAGCTTTCCCCACTTCCCCTGCCAAAAAGCTGGTTGTTAAGTTGGCGTACCGCTGGCACTGCATTCCCGTTAGTGATGTTAATTTCCATTCACATCAAGATGTGGATAATCAGGGTAAAGGCATATTTCTCCTTACATATCTCTTTTCAGTGGAGAAAGAATTCCTTTGTTTTCTTGGAGGGTACTATTTCTTGGAGGGTATTACCCAACTCTTCATTTTTTTGAGTGAAGAAAACCTGCTAAAATGCCCCGTTCTTTTTTTTTTTTTTAAACTTTTATTGAGATACAATTGACATACAATAAACTGCATATATTTAAAGTGTACAATTTGACCTTTTTTTTCTTATTAGTAATGTATATATGGCAGTCCCAATCTCCCAGTTCATCCCCCCCAAACCCCCGTGCCCCCCCCCCCCCAGCTTTCCCCACTTGGTGTCCATATGTTTGTTCTCTACATCTGTGTCTCTCTTTCTGCCTTGCAAACCGGTTGATTTGTACCATTTTTCTAGATTCCGCATATATGTTAGTATATGATATTTGTTTCTCTCTTTCTGACTTACTTCACTCTGTATGAGAGTCTCTAGGTCCATCTATGTCTCTACAAATGTCCCAATTTCATTCCTTTTTATGACTGAGTAATATTCCATTGTATATATGTACCACATCTTTTTTATTCTAAGTGTTGATGGACATTTAGGTTGCTTCCATGACCTAGCTATTGTAAATAGTGCTGCAAAATTATTTTTATTTACTTAGGACAAGAAGTATAACAGTTAAAATATTTAACAATTTATTGTGATTAGCAGGATACTCTTCCAAATATTTCAAACTCCAAAAGATTGATATGACAACCATAGAATTGTAAATTACCAAAGCACATTGGCTTCCTTCTTTGATTGTACACCCCTCCTACACACACTTACTGTGAGCCCCTGCTTGTATTTTGTGTGGGTAACTCATTGGGAATTGGTGTGACATGGCTGTGAAATCTCTGTGTTCCACCTCACTGATTGCCACACTTTTGGAAAACCTTTAGATGCGACATAAATGAAACCAGTGGGGTCATTTTCAGGGTGTATGTTCAAAATTTCTACCAAAGATTTATCATTATTTCTCCATTCTTCCATATGGTTCTCACCATTTCTTTCCTTCTCTTACTTTCTTTCCTTCTTTCCTGTCTTACCTCAGTCTTCTTTGTTCTCTTAGAAGAGGTGGAAACAATTTAGAGGTCAGAAATTAAAATGCCTCCAGGGGTCAGACAGGCACTTAAGTGGAGAAGTGTGAGACTATGGGCTGCTGTCAGACTAGAGAATGGGGGAAAATGCTTACCCCAAGAGCAGTGACATTCAAAGTTCTAGAAAACACTTCCGGCCAAACACAGATTCTTCTGAGGCAGCCTCTGTTAGCAGTCTCATTCTTCAGTCGAGGAAATTAAGTGCCAGGGACTCTTCCACAATAATAGAAGCAGTTAGCAGAAGTTTGAGAAAAGCAACTAATCCAGGCTTCTTGGGATTTTACCACTTGATCTGTCTTTCCTCTTGCTCTTACCCAGTCCTATCCAGTACTTGAGTGCCTGCTGTATCCAAAGCACTGTTTAAATTTCTGAAATTTCAAAGGGGGTTGGGAGCTGTCTTTGCCCTGGAGGAACTCCAGGTTTAGTGGGGAGAGGAACCAGAGCAGATAGTGACCATCCATTTGATAAGAAGCACTGGAGGTTTGAAAAGAAAGTCGTGGAGGCATCAGGCTTCTTAACTGATGTTGCCTGGGGATTGGGGAAAATGTTGACTGGAGAGTCCCATTTAAGGAGCTGGTAAAGGATAAGTAGCTGTTTGAATGTCCCTCTCAGTCTTTAGCTCATCATTCTATCACTAGTTCATCTCTGTCCTTTTTCAACATGGTCATATTAAAAATGTGAATTCACAAAGCTCTGAAAAGTTGTTTTCCTAAACTCCTATTATTTGTTACCCATTTGCTTATGAGAAAGCCTTATGAACTTGCTGCCTTAATCTTACCACCACAGTCTGATATAGCAACTGTTTCTCAGACTCACAGACTTAGAGAACCAATTTATGGTTGCTAGGGGGGAAGAGTGGAAGGAGGGATAGTTAGGGAGTTTGGGATTGGCCTGTACACACTGCTGTATTTAAGACAGATAACCAGCAAGGACCTACTGTATAGCACAGGGAATTCTGCTCAATATTCTGTAATAACCTGAATGAGAAAAGAATTTGAAAAAGAATAGATACATGTATATGTGTAACTGAACCACTTGGCTGTACACCTGACACTAATATAACATTGTTCATCAACTATGCTCCAATAAAAATTAAAAAAAAAACAAAAACACAACTGTTTCTGCATTGTAAAGGCCACCCCAGAATTTGTCATTTTGTTTAGGATAATAGGACAGAATGACAAAACATAACTATAAAATGTTATGAAACATATTCCTTTTTCTTAATTATATTTTATGCAGTTGAAAAGGAATAGCAATTGGTAATGCATTTCCCCTGCAAGTGACTTAGACTTCACTCTTTCCTACATGTGTCGTAGTGTAGCAAATGTGTTTTAATGAATGTATAATATAGTTATTTGTATTAACATTTGTGACTGTCTTAAAAGAAACTTCCATTGTCACTTATCACGGTAAATCTAGCTAAGGTGGAGAGTGGTCAGAGGAAGCAAACTGTACCTTTAGAAAGAAAAGCAATAATTATCAGCCTTAATCCTGTCGAGCCTCTAGGTTAAGGGCAAGATTTTTGGTAATATCACTACCATCTACTCTCTGGAAAAAGAATATCTCTATGTAAATTTTTAATATATTCAATCATATCTATCCACTCCTGCATAGTAAAACATGTCATCGTGTTCCTGAATTTCATTTTTTATGCATGTCTTGCTGTCAACCTTCAGAACTTTGCTGAATCTGTATTTCCTTAAATTATGCTTTTCGTTCTGTTTACCTTTGCTCAGTTATCCTTTATTCTTAATACTCCTGACTGAAAAGGATTTATCTGGTCTATCTCTGTGTATAATCCTATTTAGTTATTTAAATAATTAAGAATTAGATAATTAAATGAGAAAATTCCCTTGTTATCATAGAACTCTTTTCCTTTTTTGTAAGACTACAGATTTAAAAGCAGGCCAGAGCTTATTTTTTAAAACCATAATCTAAATGTGTGGTTATTTACTTCTAGAACATAATTTAACATACACTAGAAGAATGTTAGCTGAGACAGTGAGAGTGAGAGTTTTGATAAGCCCAGTACAGACCCCATTGTGAATCACTTGTCAGTTGTACTTTATGGAGCTTATTTTATGGTTTGAAAGACTGTACTGTACATGGGAGGTATGTTATCTTCTCCTTATTTGTATGTTTACCATATACTTTGATATTTGAAATGTTATGGGCTGGAAAGGCCACTTATATTTCTAGAACAGATTGGATTTTATGCAAACTTTTTTCCTTGAATTAACAGCAAAAACAAAAATGAAAAACAGCAAAAAAAAAAAAAAAAAAACTACTGATAGTGATAGAAGTATCCAGATAGTTCAGTCTGGAGAGTGACTTTCCGAGAAACACAGGCAACTGAATTATCAACTTCAGCCTCAGTTATTTGGTTAATTATTTAAACTCTTCATATTTGATGTATAAACATAACAAGTATGAAGTCCATAAATAATGGAACTGGCAGTATTTCTAGTCATGTTACGCTGTCAGTCATAATCACATTTTACACATTGACTATTTTAGATATACAATCAAATGTGGCTTACTGAGTTAAATTACTATGTAAGTTTCTCTTTAAGTAATTTTAAAAGGTGTAAAGTAATTTTTAAAAATTACTGCTTTATAAAGTAAACTTCAGGGGTTTTAGGTCATTATTTTTAAATCTCTCAACAATAATTAAGTTGTTAAAGCAGACAAATCAAACAATTGAACAAAGCAAATATGGCCGTGCCTACCCAGTCACGCCTCTCTGTCTCCCTGAACCCAGTGTTCTGAAGAGTATTTGTCTCATTAGAAATGTTAAGCGGCCTCCTTGCAAAGGTCACCACTCTTCAGACTAAATTTTCCATAATCTGATTCGTGTCCTCAGCAGGTGGGCCCAGATTAAAAGTTGTACTTCACAGAAGTTATATGACATTTCAGTTTGCCAAAGAACTTCTTCATTCTTAGCAACCAGTTCATAAATATCGCCTGCCTACGTTGGGTCCAGCCCCCCTGGGGTAATTGTTAAATATGAATAGGGGTAATATGGAGAAAGAAGACAGCAAAGGAAACAGAAGAATAATTTTTATTATGTCAAGAGGAGTATACTGGCTTGTTTTTCTGCATCAGTTTGTTTATGGGATGTCTTGAACAGAAAAATTCCCAAGAATGTCTTCGTCAGAGTCTTTTGGGTTTTTTTAAGACTGTATCAGTATGGGTTTATTGAATCGTTTCTTCATGATTAGATTCAAGTCAAACTTTTTAGAAAAGTTGGAGGTGATGCTGTGTACTTCCATCGGGAGGCGTGGTATCCCTTTGGCCTGTTATCTATGATGTCAAACTTGATCACTTGGTCAAGGGTGGTCTGGCAGGTCTCTCCACAAACATCCTCTCTCCCTCTGCAGCAGATAATATCTGCAGTGCTGGGCTAAAACCAAATGAGTATTTTTGTCAGAGATTTTTTTAAAGCATCCTCATGTTAAAAATTCTGTACATATCTTAAATTGAAGGTAGTGTTTTATTAACTGTATCTTATGAAACTCAAAGACATTTTCCAAAAAAATTAATACTGTCATCATAGAACTACTATTAAATTTTTAAAAATCTTTATCCAAAAAAAAGTGAGTTGATACATTCGGATAAAGCCACTGATGACTATCCTGTGGTTAAAGTTTATGCCTGTCATGGACTTTGAGGGTATTATGTTAAGTGAAATAAGTCAGATAGAGAAAGACAAATACTGTGTGATTTCACTCATGTGGAATATGATTTCACTCATATGAAAAAAGGACAAAAATCAAAATAAGGAAACAAACCAAACCTAACAAAAATAAATACGTAGATACAGAGAACAGAGTAGTGGTTACCAGAGGGGCAGGGGACGGGAGGGTAAAATGGATAAAGGGGGTCAACTGTATGGTGAAGGATGAAAACAGTTTTTGGTGGTGAGCATGCTGTAGTATATACAGAAGTTGAAACAAGATTGTACACATGAAACTTGTATAATATTATAAACCAGTGTTACCTCAATAAAAAATAAATTTTAAAAAATGTATGCTTATCTTGGAGGTACAGGCTGTCTGAGCACTATATTATTCTACTCTAGGTCTTAAGCATCTACATCCATCCTAGTCTGGCATCCCAAACTTCTTTAGGTGTTAAGAACGTCTTTTCGAGTTCCAGTGGCTCCTGAGCATATTTTTTAAATTAGTTTGCTGTTTATAATTCATTTAAAATGGAATTTGGCATTCTGCTGTGAACAGCCTGCTAAATCAAGGGGAAATGAACCTTGCCTACCAACCAGATGATCTCTGGCTGAATTGACTCTTCAGAATACTTTTGAAATACCTGAAAATGTAGGAAAGCAGAACTAAAGAATGTTTAAGGATAGATTTTCTCTTCCTCCACCTTCTAGTTTCTTGATGTGTAATAGATGCTGATATATTTTTATTAAGTTGATGTTCCTTGTCCTGGAAGGAACAAGACATGTAGGTTGTACGGCTTTGTTCTATTACCAATGTTGCTTCTGTTTGCAGAACGAACAGCTGACTTTAGCTGATGTTTGCGGATGCCTGCAGGATCTGATGTTGACTTCAGATTAACAGAAAAACCCTTCTTTTTTGGCATAGAGTTTTTGTTCCTCCGCCAGTTCAGATGAGGCTAACCTTTTGTTTTGTGCAACCACAAGCTGCCCCTGCTGCTTTCTCTAGGTTAATCACAAGGCCCAACTGTTTGATACGTATCAGCTGAAAGTTAAACAAAATCCCAGACCTAAATCTCAAATAACAAGAGGAAGAAGGATGCCTCATTATCAGCTAATGTCTTTTCAAGTGCCTGTTGGGCCTTAGAATGGACTCAGACCAAGCACTTAATTGACTGGTACCACTTGGGATACAATTTATAACACACAGTATTAGGAAGCCTGTGATTATTGGTGAAAATGAAGATACAGCCACAGTTTTTAAAAAACCATTGTGGTGATTAGTGTCTCAGTATGCTGGTTAGACCTTTAAGATGGGTCCCATTAACACACATGTAAATTGTATGTTAATAGGAAACCACCAGTTATCAGTAGAAATAGCCCCATTTTAAAAAAAAAAAAAATCTCTGCATCTTAGAATTACTTGTTGGAAATGTCTTGAAAAGATCCACTCCTACCCTACCCTGTTATTGCCTGCCATTCTCATGCCCTGGTAACTAACTATTGCCTTTTACTTTAACGTGTCTCATTAGCTCATCATTTCCCCAGGCCAGTTGTCCATACACCAAGTTTGGACATTCTGTGTTGTAACAAACTTCCTCTCAGTGCTGGCAGACTAGCTGTATTTGACAGCATGCCTGCATGAAGCCCCACACAGGTAACTTTTTGTGGAAGAACCATTAAAAATCCCATTAGAAGCAGGTAGGTCAGGGTCCTGAATGAGATTCTAGCACACTCTAATTTCAGGAATTTTGTGAAAATGTAATATTTGCAAAGTGTCTACAATAGTGTCTAACATGCACTAAATTGCAGTTATTCTTATCATTTGACACTGTTCACTCTTTGATTTGCCATATGAAATTAAGGTTTAGTCAGACTGTCATTCATCTTAACAAAGATAATTCTTTCTTTAATTCTAGCAAGGTCCAGGGTGTTTGGTTTTCTTTTCTCCTTTTCATTGTGACACTCAGGAATGTGTGCGATAAATGGTCCTAGAGAGAGTCAGGAATCACTGTTTTGCTTTCAGATAAATCACGTGAAGCCTCCCAGATATGTGAAGTTTTGTTCAGAGACATACAGAGGTTCAGATTCTATTTTTTCCTCACCCTTTGCAAGTCATATTACCAGAAAAATTCTTAATATCAAATACAAGCCACAGTTCATGCTGGTATCCTCCCACTCAGGCCCAGTGGAGGTGAAGAGCTCTGAAACAGTCATGCCTTTGTGTTTAGAGTAGTTCACATCCTTCTCTACCCACTTCTTCCTGAGGCCCCAATCCCTAGCCCCAAGGACCTGGTATTTAAATTTCAATATACAACAGTGCGCAATTCTAATTTCCTGAAAGATGCTCACATATTTACTCAGACTTCTGCTAGCTAATACCAGGGGAAGTAAACTCATCATTTAATCAAATTCAAACCATAGGCACTAAGTTAAACATTTCCATTGGCAACTCTGATAATCAAGTTTCATTGAGTAACTACTCTGGGTGTTTTGTTCCTTTTTACTTTTCAACAAGATAATTGTTTTGATACATTTCATGTATAGTTTGATACATTTCATGTATAGCCCATATTAAATGTCTGTTGGGCTTACATGTAGGAAACAGATAAATGTTTCTCCAGACTCAGGAGATACAGTGTAAAAGGATCGATTCTGCCTAAGATTAGCCATGTTAATTCTCCGATTCCAATAAACTTATGTATTAGCTGTTGAAAAAATCCTTTAAGATGAATATATCATTTTCTAATAATTAGTGGTTATTTTCAGACTGATACAATAACAGATTCCTTTCTGACTAGTGACCTCTAATCATGGATGTATTGCTATAAAATAATTCACCCTTATCATTCATATTTCTGGGTAGTTGAGTAAGGTACGAACTGTTTTTGATATACAAGAGCAAATACTAAAGCAGTGGGGTTCCATGCACTTTCTGTCAGCAAAGGTATCAACTGCCAGGAACCCCTGATAAGTCCGGTTTCAAGCCAGTAGAGTCTGGATAATACCAAGCTACAAGACAACAGTTAGTGTGAACTGGCAGTACTGCCAAATTGAATTACCATTCTCACCCAAAATAAACAGCCTGAAGTTAAACAAAGCTGAGTCATCCATCTGCAAGGTATGTAGTGGGCTTAGCCAGGGGGAGAGAGAGAGACCTTTTGATTTGTCAAAGCAGTTTTAAAACCACTGCTATTTCTCCAAGCCAGATGTTGAAAAGGTCAAAGGGAAGCTTTAAAATGTAACATTGTCTTGGAGTTGGGGAACATATAGTACTTACTAAACAAATGGCAGACAGACAGACTGAATGAATGGTAGGTAAGGTTTGCTCTACTCTGGGGCCGCCCTCAGTACAGAATGAGAAACAGCTCTCCTGTCCTGACTTCACCACTCATTTAATTTCACCAGGAAAAGTAACTTAAACTCTCTGGTCCTCAGTTTCACCAAGACCTGAAAGGGCTCAGAGAGTAGATAGAGGATCTTGATTCAAATAATCATTTCTTAAGGGAAAAAAAATAGGAAAAATGGTTTTATTTACAATTTATGAGCCCATTCATTATCTTTTTTAAAGGACAAAGTGTTTGTCTTTCAAGTACAGCAAAAAATAAGGAAGCGAGTAATTACGCTAGAAACGTCACATGAGAACTAAAGTCACAGAAGGGATTTTGTTAAAATCAAAAACTCACCGTCTCAGTTCAGCAACCATTAAATTATTAGTGTATCCTTAATTTCAGGTGTATTTGTCTTATCTCCTCAACTATTAGGTTGGATTATGAAATTGCATTTCCGTGGGTTAAAAACAGTCGAGTGTTACAGATGTGATCTCCCTGAGAGCAGGGTGCAGTGCTGGGGGCTCCTCCCTTGTTCCCTGCAGTTCTTGATATAATGCTGGGCACATTTATTCTTTGACAATATGTATTGAAAACAGTATTTGGGGACGGAAAGTCTTTTTTAAATCACTTAGTGCCATATATTTTAAAGATGAAAATAGGACCCAAAAAGTTCTCATAATTGTAGTTCTTTTGATGTTCAGAATCACACTGGGACATTATACACAGAAAGAATATGCTTTGAATGTTATACCTACTAGTGAAAGGAACTGGTCTGCTAAATTTTATAGGAATAGTTCTTAGCACGTGACATAAGCAAAAGGGAATAAGGGTGGTTCTCAAAATTCTAAAAACCTGAAGGCATTGTTCTTTTGCCATTCTTATTGATAGGGCTGTTAACATTTTTGGAAAAGTTTTTAAGTACTTAATGCTGACAAGAAACACTTAGTAAAAAGTAACAGTAATGGGCTTCCTAGGTGGCGCAGTGGTTAAGAATCCGCCTGACAATGCAGAGGTCATGGGTTCGATCCCAGCTCCAGGAAGATCCCACATGCCACGGAGCAACTAAGCCCGTGTGCCAAAAAAAAAAAAAAACAAAAAAAACAAAAGTAACAGTAATACTGGAATATAAACATGATATGAATCTGAAACATGATCCCCAAATGTATTACTTTGCTGCATTTGATAAGCTTCTGTCTCTATAAGGAAGCAGCTTCCACTTGTAGATTTAGTCACTATTTATAGAAAGGCATCATGGTTTAGCCAAATTAGAAATAGGCTAAGTGCAAAGATGTTTATAGGTCATGCTTTTAAATTTTAACTTAGGTCTTACACACTGTTAAACTGAATTTTTCTTGACATCTCTCTGCCATTTTAATTATAGAATCATCACATTTTAGATCATTTGGTTTAATATTTGTCAATAACAGTTTATACTGAAACCTATAAAACCTCCAAATAATATAGTCTAACACCTTGTATTTACAAATGAGGAAACCGAGGTTACTTAGAATTAAGGCACGGCACAAGTTGGGACTTGGGCACTGTAGTATACTGCTATGGCTCACGTACCATTTGTTCTCCTTTTAACTGCAAAATGTTTTCCTCATGTATTTAAATCCTCTCAAAAATGGGGTGAAGATAAGTAAATACTGCTGTGACCTTCATATTTGGAATGAAGTAGACAGAAGACTTTTATTGACAAGATTATGTGTTATGAATATATTTATAAATTGTGTGCAGATTTGATGACTGTAGGCAATTGATGATTTATTGACCCCAGGACAAGTCTGTCATACTTTGACAAATTTGCTAGTTTTCCAAACTCTTGGAAGGAGCTTTGAAACAAAAATAAAGCTTTGAAACAAAAACCTATTAGATACACAGCCTAAGCCTTATGATTTTGTTTGTTTGTTTTTCTTGATAGAAACATGAGTTCAGCTGGTCCTGAAGGGAGGAGAGAGATGAGAAGGTGTGATGGACTGATTGACTCACTGGTCCATTATGTCAGAGGAACTATTGCAGATTATCAGCCAGATGACAAGGTGATTCGTGTTAGATATCTTGCATGTTGAATTACATATTTTGTCTTACAAAGACTCTTCAGAGTATTCTTGAAGTAGCTGTTTGGGTTTGGCTTTATTCATTAATTCATCTGCTGAGCTTAACATTTCCCATACATGCTCATAAATATTAAAATCTATCTAGCCCCATCTTTCTTTGTACTTTCCAGACCCAAATTTCTATTTGTTTAGCAACTCTGAATATTTGAAAGGAGCCCAAATGCTACATATTCAGCAATGAAATTCATCTCTTCCCTGTCCACAAACTTGCTCCTTTGTTTAATCCCTCTTAATAATTATTACCGTCCACCAAGTGAAAATAGAAATCTGAGTAATCTTGGACTCCTTTTCTTCCCTCATATCTCACTGGACAACAAATCATGTGCATTCTGCCTCTGAAATTCTCTTTAGTTTAACCACTCCTCTTTTTTTTAATAAGTAAATTTATTTATTTATTTATTGGCTGTGTTAAGTCTTTGTTGCTGCACATGGGCTTTCTCTAGTTGCAACAGGCGGGGGCTACTCTTCATTGTGGTGTGCAGGCTTCTCATTGCAGTGGCTTCTTTTGTTGCAGGGCATATGCTCTAGGTGCGCAGGCTTCAGTAGTTGCAGCACACAGGCTCAATAGTTGTGGCTAGCGGGCTCTAGAGCGCAGGCTCAGTAGTTGTGGTGCACTGGCTTAGTTGCTCCGTGGCCCATGGGGTCTTCCCGGACCAGGGCTTGAACCCGTGTGCCCTGCATTGGCAGGCGGATTCTTAACCACTGCGCCACCAGGGAAGTCCCCTAACCACTCCTCTTTAATGCTACTACTGCTGTCCTAGATTGTGCATCTTTTATACTGATTATTGTAGCTGACTCCTGATTGGTCCCTATAAGCATTATCTCCTATTTTCCAGCTCCACGTGGCTATTAAGCAATGTACCTAAAATATAGAATCATTCTGAACACACTTTAAAAAGCAAACTAGAAAGGCTCCCCAGTGTTTAAAAAACTCAGCTTCCACTTAGCATTGTGCTCATGACCATTTATGATTTAGCTGTAGCCTTTCCAGCTGTACTCATTTCACTCCCCCAGACACCCCGCAGTCCGAAAGATCTAAAGCCCGAGAAGTCCTGGTATATAACACCTGCAAAGGGATATGTGTATATGTGTGATCAATATTCATGTCCTGTTTTCTCAGGCCACAGAGAACTGTGTGTGCATTCTTCATAACCTCTCCTACCAGCTGGAGGCAGAGCTCCCAGAGAAATATTCCCAGAGTATCTATATTCAAAACCGGAATATCCAGGCTGACAGCAACAAAAGTATTGGGTGTTTTGGCAATCGAAGCAGGAAAGTAAAAGAGGTACGTCGGGAGGGCTTTGAAAGAATAAGTGTATGTGTGTATTTCTGAGTACGTAGTGTATGTCAGGCTCTATTTTAAGTTTTTTTAATCCTTATATATCCACTCTATGAGGTGTGTATTATTAATACCCTCATTTACTGATGAGAAAACAAAGGTACAGAAAGGTTAATTAATTTCCCCAGAATAATTCAGCAAGTTAGTGGAGGAGATGGAATTCAATCCCAGGCAGTCTGGCCCCAGATTTACATTGTTAGCCATCAAACCATACTGCTCTATGCCTTGCAGGTTAGGAAGTCAGCTTAATGCCACATGGCCAGTGGTATAGCATTATCTTAACATTAAAAGCAGCCCTGACATTCAGCTTTAAACATTCTAAAAACAAACTTGGACATCCTAAAAGCAAACCCCATCCATAGGAAGGACTACAGTCCAGACTGGCATTTCATGAACGTGGAAGGAATGTGGTCTCTCCTACTCCTCAAGAGTATCACGATGTTCGTGCACAGCTGGTAAATTTAGAATCCTGATGCTGTCCTGGACAGCTTCACAGGACTCGGAGGGAAGAGGCCTGTTCTTCTTATCTTCAGAGCGGTTGTGACTAATTTAGCATTTAGCTTAACAGCAGCCTGAAAACTATTCTAGAACAGTCCCTGCTTAATTCTCTGCATCCTCTCTCACTGTGAAATGTAAAGTTGCAAGTAACGGGGTATTGTGAGAGAGAAATAATCATCGTGGGCTGAAAGTTAAGTGATTGTAAATCATACATATTTGCTTTTTCCTTTTTATTTTAAACGTTTCTTATTATGTAAATTATTAGTCTTGTTGACAAGACAATAGTTCTGGTCTCTTGGTTTGGGTGTGGAATTGCAGAAATCACTTGAAAGCATTAATTTTGGATTTCATCCTGTGTGTGGTTAGCAATACCAAGACATGCCAATGCTGGAGGAAAAGAGCAACCCCAAGGGCGTGGAGTGGCTGTGGCACTCCATCGTGATACGCATGTACTTGTCCTTGATCGCCAAGAGTGTCCGAAACTACACTCAAGAAGCATCTTTGGGAGCTCTCCAGAATCTCACAGCAGGAAGTGGACCAGTGAGTATCATGCCTACTTTTTAAAATAATGACATTGTAGACACACCTACATTAAGTTCAGAAATGACAATGAAGTAAGAACATAAGTTTTCTCGCTTCAGTCGGTCTCAGGAGTTGCTAGAGAGAGTTTGGCTTTCCAGGACTTTCAGCCTCAGCCTCTGCAAAACCAAGTCAGACTGCGAATGAAAGCCTCGTTGGTATTTGTGAGTATTAGTCAGAGCTCTTTCAGTTACAAGTCTCAGCATCCTAGTTAAACTGGCTTAGGCAAAAGAGGAATTTCTTGACTCATGTAACTGAAAAGTCCAAGGTGGGTTTTCCTTCTGTGTGGTGGGGTAGATCCCCCAGTGATTACAATTGTGGTTCTCTATCTCTGGATTCTGTATTCCTCTGTGGTTTTGTTCTCAAAGGCTATCCTCATTATTACAGTAAAGATAGTCACCAGTGATTTCAGGCTTACCTTTTGTCTAGCCCAGTGTCTCCACAAGAAAAGAAACTACTACTGTTTTCCCAATAGTAAGAACTTGGGGAATGAGTCTCACTTGCCCATTTCCAAACCTGAGGCTAGGAGCCTGTGATGTTCTAACTGGCCAAGTCTGGGCTGTGTGCTCACATGTGAATTTCAGGGGCATGGGTGTGAGTGAGCCACTTGGACCACATGGAATGGCTCCCTAATGGAAGGTCAGAGTGATGCTATCGAAAGGAAGAATGCTAGAAGGCAGAGACAACACACGTCCACTGCAGTTGTAAAGGACACCTATGCTTTTGTGTCCCAGAAAGTCAACTGCAAAGTAAAGAGTTACTTCTCTTTCCAGATGTACTTACTTTACACCAGCAAAACCAAAATATTAAAAAGAGTAAGAACTTACAAGGTCCCATGATAAACCATAACAGAAAAAGAATATGAAAAAGAATGTATATGTATGTATAACTGAATTACTTTGCTGTACAGCAGAAATTAATACAACATTGTAAATCAACTATACTCCAATAAAATAAATTTTTTAAAAAATTACTTTTAAGAAGAGTAAAAACGTGTTCCGTTCCCCGTGTATTTTACACCTTGCAGCATAGTAAGGGATTCTATAAATATTTAATTATTTGAACTAAGCTTGTATTTTTTGCCTTGATCATAAAATGATTAGAGTAAACTCTCCTCCCAATAGTTCATTCTATGGCCAGTCTAATTAGCCATGATCATAGAGGAAAGTACTCTTGTTGATAACAAAAATATTATGTCCTTTACTTGAGAAACCATATTCACTCTTTAATGTATTTATACAGAAGCTTGCTCAGTTTTGAATAAAACTGTGAAATACTGAAACCAGTATTTCTTTAATTTTAGCACTGTGGTTAAGAATACAACCAAACCTTAATGTCTTTGAAATTCTTCAAAACGTACTTGTGCACAAAGAGAAGGACATGGGGAGTGACCAGGGAGCCCTGACAGAGAGACATCATTTATCACCTTATCTTCCTGTTTTCCCAGGCTTGGGTTCCCAAAACCATTTCTTTCATTTTTCCAAACTACAGAAGCCCACTTACCAACTAACTACCAGCCAACTGAATAGAAAAGGTCAAAGATTAAATGTATTTAAGCTCACTATGCTCTGAAGATGTTTCAGTATAGTTAAGCCTTTAAGCTTGGATTTTAGCCTCTTCCATTCCAAAATCTCTCATGGAATCCAAACCATTCAGAGGTGTTTCCATGTTTCTATCAACACAGGCATGTTTGGTACCTATCATACAGGAATATGCCACTTAAATTCTGGATGTGTAGTTTATCACCTAGATCTAATTCCTTTACTCATTTATTAAGCAAACAGTATTCGAGCACCTACTACATGAAAGGCTAGTGCTAAGCATGTAGTGTTAAGTAAGACAAAAATCCCTGCATTTGGTAGTAATCTAGCTGAGATAAAGAAATAAACAGAAATCTAAGGTACTAGGAGAGTTCCAAGTCCAAAAGAAATCCAAGCAATGGAAGTATCTTCATAACTGTTCTAATTATGTCAAAGCATTTTAAATCATCCCTAACCTTAGACTAGTCCAGTCCCCTGAAAGGAGACCTACACTAAACTGGTACTAATCCATACTCAAGGCTATTAGAGTCGAACTTGACTAGAGATTTATAGGAGAAAATCATTAGCAGCATGGGACAATGACATGAGGACCCCATGTTCTTTTAACTTATAAGATGCTTTTTATTAAATTTTTCTAATTATTACTTTCCCTAATTTGCTATGTTTAGATGGTGTGATAAAAAAAAAAAATTTGGCTTTGTAATTTCTAAAAGGAATCACTGAATAGAAAAACATGAAAAGCAGACCATTAAACATAGTTCCAGAAAACACTCAGTCCATTCACCTGTGGTCATAACTGAGACAGCACTGAGCATTGATGGCCGTGTGCCTGAACTAGACTGACTAGCTTCTGAAAGATGAGTCTATAATTTTAGTATAAAATTATACCAGTAATGTCTTGGTAGTAAGAATACCTTAATGTAAACTTTATTAGTTCAGGTATAATGGTCATTATTTTAAAATGACACAAAAAAATTTAAAAATAAATAAGGAAAGGGGATGGATAGATAAAATTTACCAATTTAGCAAATTCTCTAAGTATAGTGTAAAGCATAAAGTCATAAGTACAGTACACGTAAGTCCTGGGGGATAATGTACAGCATGGTGACTGTAGTTAGCAACACTCTATCATATATTTGAAAGCTGCTAAGAGAGTGAATCTTAAAAGTTCTCATCACAAGAAGGAAGAAATTTGTGACTGTGTGATGATGGATGTTATCTAAACTTGTGGTAATTATTTCACAGCATATACATATATCAACTCCTTATGTTGTATATACATGTAAAATTAAACAATATACTGTACAAGTTAAAAATTATTGAAATAAGTAATTTTCAAGTTTCTAAAACACTTTAAAGGCACTTAATTTGATATCCACTGGAAAAAAAAAACATAAAAAGCCCATCAAGTAAATGTTTTATAAATTGACTACATTAAAATTAACAACTTAGCTATCAAAAGACAGTAAAAAGGCAAAGCACAGAGAAGGGAAAGATTTTTGTAACATATACAAGTAACAAAGGTTGGTATCTAGGAAATACAAAAAAAACACATCAATTTAACAATAAAAAGATAGACAACCCAATAGAAAAACGGACAAGAGATTTGAACAGGGACTTCACAAAACATAATACGGAAATGGCCACTAAACATGTGAGCAGGTGCTCACCCTCATTAGTAATTAGGACCATAGGAACTAGAGGTACTGTTTATAAATAGTTGGCTAATTACCAGTCATTCTCACAAACTCCCTAAAGCTGGAATATGAAATCTCTATTTGGTAAATCTGTTTATTTTCCTTAATGAGCAGATTCTAAAGACCATTCCACATCACCCTCTCCCATTTCCCTCAATGAATCAGAATTCATGTTTCCATGATCATTTTTTATACTAGGCCTTGAGATAAGAAAATGCTGTGAGAGTGATAGAGCTGGACAGCAGTGACTCAGAAGAGCAGAGTTTTTGCATATGAGGAAAGATGTAATTTCTTAGATGGGCCATTGGGAAGAGAAAGGGATGCTTAAACCTGCCTCCGTAGGTAGGGGAAGGATTCTTAGAGGAGAGAAAAGAGTCTAATGGAATGTCCTGCAAATTAGTGAAAGACAAAGTGTAACTTTGGAACAAACATTGCAAGATAGTGGTCATTAAACTTCTTTGAGTCATGAGCACTTTGAGTATCTAATAAAAGTTGTGGACTCTTTCCCTGAAGAAGATTACTATAAACACAAAAATAATTTTAAGGCCCTCCTGTTCCATCCCTGAAACCTATCGTGGATCCTATATTAAGAACCCCTTTTCCAGAAGGTACAGTGGAGAATGTAAGGAGGGCAATCTAATCTGCAGGAGGTAGGGGAAGCCAGCAGGATTTACATAAGATAAACAGAGAATGAGACACCCTGAAGAATGGTCAAGAATGTATGGATTTTTTTGGCATGGCGGCCTCATATTAGCTTCAAATAAAAATACATAAAGTTGCAGACACAAGGTACGGTCCCAGTATTGTTGGAGTTTTGCTGATGCTAGCAAGGGCTACTTGGTACTCAGACCCTGTGAAAGTAGGTGACCAGTCTAATTCCAAGTAAGATTTGCCTCTAGTGGACCTAGACCTGGGCCAGGCAGCAACTTGCACATGCAACCTCTGATACAGAGCATAGAGTTACAGGTAATCTGACTAGCCACATACTCATTTCTTTAAAAGCCCAGTATCTCTTTCAGAATAAACTGGCATTTTAGAAATGGATAAGTTTATTAAAATATGTAAAATGACAAAATTTGAAAAAGACAAAGGGAAAAGATGAATAAGCCAACGACCAGTAAATACATTGAAACGGTAATCAAAGACCTCTCCCTTTAAAATTTTTCTCAGCTCAGTTGGCTTTATAGCTAAGTTCTATTAGACCCACAAAGTTGAGATTATTCTTGTATTACACAAATAGTTCAAGAAAATAGAAAAAGGGAAAAAAAACTAACCCAATAAATTTTATGACATTAGTATAATGTCATATATATTCTAAAACATCCTTTTCTTTTCACAATTATGAACTGAAAATGTGAGTAAAAAGCAGAATATGATAAAAGGGAAAGACATACCCATTTTATTTATAAACAGATGCAAAAAACATACTAGCTAACCAAATCCAAAATTTTATTTAAAAATAATTAATAAACTGTCTTTATCCAGTAACTAAATTGAAAACCTAATAAGAATTTAAAGAAAATATCTCTAGCTTTTAAAACATCTTACTCAGTCTCTAATAATCTACAGAAACTTAGAAATTTTACCACAAAGTAAAATACAGTAGTATTTATAGGACATGTCTCACAAAACAGATGCCAGCATCAGTAGCTCAGACAGTTGTCCAGAAAGAAAATGGCCTTCAGCACACGCGAAAGATGCTGCATGTTGGTGATCCCAGTGTGAAAAAGACTGCCGTCTCTCTGCTGAGGAATTTGTCTCGGAATATTTCTCTGCAGAATGAAATTGGTAAGTCAGTGTAAGTCTCTAGATGTGATGTGTATGTATTCCAAATACAAATGCAATAAAACATTGTTCTTACCACATTCTTTTTACAATAATGAGCTAAAAGTGTGAATAAAGAGCAAGATGTGATAAATAAAACTGGTTTTTGTGTAGCCAAACATCAAGGGTTGGCTTTCGCACTGGTCTCAAATAGGATTTTTCTTAATATCCAACTTTGTTTCTGTTCTAATTACTACCAAGAGAAATTTTAGACCATAGTAATAATTGGCAAGATAGGTAATATATTTGATATTTCTCAGCCCTCAGCTGTGCCATCCAGTGAAGTCTTTTTAACACGTCTTTCAGGATGTTCTCTGCGTGGCCTGCGTAAACACCATTCTTCTAAAACATTACACACACACACACACACACACACACACACACACACACACACAGTGCTTGTTCACTTCAGAAGCTTGGCCATTGTTGTCCTAGAAAAAAAATGGATGACATATTCATGAAAAGAAGGAATCACTGGATATAGCAGATTCAGCATAAGTTTTAGAATAAATATGATGAAACACATTTGCTCCTTTTTTTGTAAGTTTGTATTATTGACAAAGGTGATAACTATGTTAAACCTTCAAATTACATAATTTTTCATTCATTTCCTTTATACCTGAAAATGTCAGTGTTTATGAATTAAGTCAAAAACTATAAAATGAAATAACAGGGAGATAATGCTAAAATTAATCATGCTTCCTAATGCTACATAAATTAGTCATTTCTGACAATTTAAAATTCAGTTTTTCAAAAATTCTACTAAAATGATTTTTGTTTTTTTAATGGATTGGATTATTTTGGAATATGCATACATTCACACAGTGCCAGCAGTCTGTGGTTATGTTTTCATAATGTCATCTTCAAAGACAGCCAACAGCACAATATTGAACAGGAGGTTTCATACAATGGTCTTGTGCCCATTGTAAATGTGGAGAGCTTGGAAAACTTTCAGTGAATCTGAAAGAAACCTTGCCAAAGGCACTGTCTCAAAATTATGAAAGTGTTCTCCTCATTGTCCTTTATGAACTTTTGTGCTGCACTTCAATCAGGTATGTTATTCTTTCGCTTTTTTTTTTCTCAAATGAAATGTTGACTCCATCTTTAGAACATGGCTGATGAGAAGAACTGTGCTCTACACCCTGTGCCTGTGCCTTCAGGGCAGAAATGCTGTTGTCTCAGGTTCCACAGTCCTCCAGCTGTTGGGACAATACAGCTATAGCCCCACAATTTATATAAGGTGACTCAGTGATAAACCTCCCCTTGTTTTAAGGACAGTCATGAGAAGGGGCTTCAGCAAGATAAATGCAATTTTTGAAATCCAAATTAGCTCTATGTCAAGTATATAATTTGAGTAAAAGTACTTGTCTTGATTCAGGGTATTAGTAGCCAGGAATAAATGAAAATGAATTTGAATTATAAGCTTTATATTTTTCATGAGAGATTTCTAGGCCAAGTAAAACTTTCCATGTGCTGACCTGGAATGAAGTCATCACATTTCACTTAGATTTACAGAAATAAACTTGAAACTTATATTTTCTTAAAAACTTGAAGATAGGCAGCATAGCATGGTGACAGAATAACAAGTCTCCTGCAGAAGACACCGGTCTGCATCCTATAGTGCTATTTTGCCACGTGTCACCTTGGATAGTGATTTAACTACCCTACACCGAGTGAAATTACTAATCACTACTGAACAGTGTTTTTCCAAGGATCAGATAACATGACGTAGGTGCAGGCACCAGCATGAAATAAAACCTCCCTCAACAGTATGACATTGGGCTGTGACCCTCCAATATCATGATAGGGCCTTTAATTTCATATTTCACTATTACAGATCTAACACACAAGGGGGATGTGTGTGTGTGTGCACGTGCGCGTGCACGCACATGCCTATAGAAAGAGACAGAATGACCCTCCTTTACTGTATTGTAGTATTTAACTTTGTCAGTGTAAACAGTTACACTTTTCTAAGAAAAGCAAACATGATAAAAAATGTTAAAGACTCTAACTTCTCTAATTCTCACTCCTCCTCAAACATAACCCAAAGTTTCAATCTTAAAATTGATCTGTAGAATTGGATGCCTTGTTGGTCATGCAGAGGGGGAAGAGGTGGAACTCCCTCAGCAGGGATCAGTCTCAGTGTGGGCAGCCTGGTCTCCACCAGCCATTGCTGCACCTGCAGAGAGGTCAGTTGGCCAGTTTCTGTTGTGACTGTCTCACACTTGTTTTCATGCTGTCGACCTAAATTCAGCGAAAGGAAAATTCAGGTCCTCAAGGCCTTTCATTCTGTGGTTTAACTTACTAAAAGGAGGAAGCCTTCTGGTAATAACTCACATCTATGGAGAGCTTACTGTGTGTCGGGAGCTATGATAGAGTTAGCACACAGTAACTCATTTAATCCCTCAAAACGGTCCTGTGAAGTAAATACCATTATTATCCCATTTTACAAATTAGGAAAATGAAGCATAAAGAGGTTAAATAGCTTAACCAGACCACACAGCCATGAAGTAGCAGAGACAAGACTAAAACTAAAAAAGTGTAGCTTCAGAGACTGAGCTCTGAGCTCCTAACACTATGCTGTGATGCTTAGACAACAGTGAAACAGGAAGTGTTCAGGCCTTTAAGCAGAAGGTATGTCTTTCCTGTCAGTCAGGTCCAGGTGTTTTCAAAGGAAGACATGTGGTTCACTTCCTTTTATTGAGTACCTCTCTATTTTAGGCACAGTGATCGATGCTGGAAATCAGAAATGAGTACAATAGTTGTCCTCAAGGAACTCGTGGCTCCACTTGGAATTCAGACAGGCACATAACTTGTTACAGTCCGCCATCAGTTCAAGGTGCCACATAAACTCAGATGAAGAAACAGTGAAATTAGGCAGAAGTATTTGTACAACCATGGTAAACACAATACTGTATTAAAGAGCTGTGAGAAACAACAAAAGCAATAGAAGCATGCTCTCTATCTTTCAAGGAGGGTCCAAAGCAGTTACAGGAAAAAAAAGAAAAGATACATGAATTCTTGCAAGATACCAAGTACAAATTCATATTGTCCGAAATATATACCATAGGACAAGATATAATGACATCATCAACTATTAATACCTCTCATTACTGCAGAAAAAGCTAAATGAAAACCCTATAACCAAGATCTTATATACACAGTGGCAAAATAAATTTTAAATAGTTTCATCTTTGTTTAAATAATAGTGTTATTTTTGCATTAAAGAAACTTTGGGCAGTACAGATAATTTTTTTAAAATATCTTTAGGTCACCATTAATACTATTGTAGGAAAAAAGTCCTGTTACTATTTTAGTTTATTTCTTCTCAGGTTTCCTGTGTATGTGTTTTTCCTTTAAGTATACTGGCTATTTTCACGTAGAGTATTAACAAATATTTTCTTATTATACATACTTCATAGATATGTTTTGGGATGCATAATATTCTTTGCAGATGCGTTTTAGTTAATCATATTATTGGGATGTTTGGGCTTTGTAAAATTTTTTATCATATATATAATACTATAAATAAAGATCTCTGCTTTTTCCAGTTTTCAAAGTGATGTCTTCAGGATGAATTCTCAAAAGTGGAAATACTGAATCAAAAAACGTGAAAATTTAAAAAAATTTTGACATTTCTATCAAAATGCTTTCTGGAAAGATTTCCAGTGCTGAGAACAGAGTATCATCTATTTTAAAATCTTTCTTTCTTTCTTCTTTTTTTTTTGGTTGGTAATTTGAGTATTAAAGTGGTTACATCCTTCCAAATGTTTGTTAACCAGATGTTTCATCTTAAATGTTATTGGGATCTTGAGGTTAAGAAACAATCTTTTTAATCGTGTGTTCTTTTTTCTTTCACTTGTAGCCAAAGAAACTCTACCTGATTTGGTTTCCATAATTCCCAACACAGTCCCAAGTACTGATCTTCTCATTGAAACCACAGCCTCTGCCTGTTACACACTGAACAATATAATCCAAAATAGTTACCAGAATGCACGGGAACTTCTAAACACTGGGAGCCTGCAGAAAATTATGACCATAAGCGCAGGTGACACGTAAGTCCTTTAGCATCTTCCTGTCCGTATCTCCTTTAGTATCTGCCTGTCCGTATCTGCCCTTTCCCCACCACCACTCCCATATGTGAATAATGTATTTGTGAATGTCCAGTCATAGAGGACCATGAGCAACATAGCCAAAAAATAAGATTGTAAAGCTGGACCAGATCATTTGGCTCAGTGATTAGGCGAGCGAAAAGCTGAATCCTCTAAGCCAAATATTTGCTCATTCTCTTCTAAAATATCCAGAAGTAGTCAAACTCCATAGCTTATCTGGGTCTTGCATTCCAGCATTTTATTGACCTAATGAGTTGTTTCCGAGAACCACAGCTGTGATTTAAGAAGAAAAGAATGTAGTCCTGTGGGCAGGGAATGCCCTTTTCCTCACTTAAATACGTGAAGCCAGTGTCACCCCAGTGATAGCACCAGGAGAAGCAGGAGGCAGCATAACAAGAAATTCTTGCTTTGTCAGTTTTCTTTATCACATCTCTTCCACCTCTTATTCTCTTTTGAAAGTAGAAGGTTTAATGCATGTATTAAACATAACAGCCTTGTTATGTGTCTTCAAATATTCCCTATTTTAAAAAAATAATAAAAAAAGATGGAGAAGAGAATGAAAAACATTGTATAACTGAATTATTGCTGTTAGTTAACTTAGAGTGATGGGATCCCAAGGGGTTATGAAGATTTTTTTTGTCCTCTTCATACAACTCTGAATTGTTTGACTTGTTAGTAAATAGTTTTGTAAGTAACCAAAAAAGAAAACAAATGTTATTATAGCCCAGTTCTAATGAGTTGCAGAGCAAACAGACTTGACCTGCAGTAGACAAATGTGTGCTTGGCTGCACAGAGGCTAGCATAGGGATCCATGGTATCCTGGAATGAACACAACCCTTCCCCCACAGCCCCACCAAATGTAGGCCCCTTGTGCCAGGGGGAAGCTCACACAGAGGAGGGCTGCATTCAGAGTCACATGATTAACAAGAGCACTAGTTAGAATGTCAGTTTCCCAAAAGTAGGGAATATTCACCTGTTCCCAAGCGGATATGACTATTCCAAGAAGTCATCTGAACTTCTCACCAAATCTCCATAAAACTGTCTGCCTTTAATTATTTGAGTATTCAGGCATAAAGCACACGGGAATGCACCATCACTGTTGGAAACTGCTTGTAGCTTAGCAAATTATGGGGGTCCTGTTCTGTTACTTCTTTGTTGTACTGACTGTCCATTTGTGAGCCAGTCCTCACATGCCCTGTCTCCAAACCAAAAAAAAAAATAGTCAACAAAGAACTTCTACCAGTTGGGTCTACTGTCTCTTCCTTGCTAGAGTGTTGTATAGCTAACATAATTTATGGGCTAGCCTGCTAACCAGTCATCTTTTACATTTCATCTTTGAATAAATGAGTTCCAAGTGCCAAGCAACCAACTTATGAACAAACTTTATGACTATAACACCTTTGCGATTTAAGGACTTCCAGTTTTAAATATTAGAGATCCATAGCTTTCATGGATTTATTAGGACTTCAGTTATTAGCAGTTGACTCTGAAAAGTCCCTGAGGTACTAAAAAAATCTGTGAGGTGCTGATTTGACTTACCCTCCCTACAATGTTGGTATGTAAGAGAAAGTCTTTTAGCTATTGAATGAACCCAGCATGGGCTTCTTCATAAAGCTTCACATTCTCTATTCTTGGTTGCATGCTTACAAACTCTTATGATAGGAAAAATAAGATCTTTGTTTCTTTGTTAAAAGAAGAAATGCAGCCATGTGCTAATTCACGTGATGGGTGAGAAAGAGATCTAAAAAAGCGCTGATCCTTATCCACAAACAAGAAGTTCGAAACAGATCTAAAAGCAGAACATCAAAAACTAAGTACATATAAAAATAATATTAATAAAGTTAAAAAGAAAAAAAGTAAGGGGACTTCCCTGGCAGCCCAGTGGTTAAGACTACACGCTTCCAACGCAGGGGGCACAGGTTCGATCCCTGGTCTGGGAACTAAGATCCCACATGCTGTGCAGTATGGCCAAAATAAAAAAAAGTAAGTACAATGTCAGATTCAGTGGTGACTTGGATTTATAACAGGAACACATTTTCCATTTGCTATATACAGAAACATAAATTTTGAAACTGTGCTAAATTAACAGTTGCTCCAATAAGAATTTATTAATTTGAAAAAGATACATAACCCCTACATTCATAGTCACTAAGTCTAAGAGTTACACATATTTTTCAATCATACTTTCATGCATTTGTACTCTATAAATATGCATTATAAATATGCAAATATTTTCTAAAAATACATAATGTAAATGTACAAATATAAATTTTATTCTATAAATAAATTCAAAGATTTAGAAAACTCTAAGAATATATGCCTTATAAATCTCAGGAATTTGCTTTATAAACTGTTTATTTGTTAGTACCTTTACTAGTGGTTAAAAAGATTTAAAAAAAAAATAAGCACCAACGTGGCCTCTGGCATCCTAAAGCTCACCATCGAATCTCTTGTCATGATGAGTGGCCTGATTTAATGGATGGCTCCTGAATGACAGCAATTAAAGAAGATTTACAGAACATCCAAAGGCAGCATCCAGAAGCCTCATGCTCTCTCACTGATCTTAGAAAAATGTCCTTTTCTTCTTTTCAGCTATGCTTCCAACAAAGCCAGCAAAGCTGCATCTGTTCTCCTGTATTCTCTGTGGACCCACACGGAGCTCCATAATGCCTACAAGAAGGTAAGATGCAAAAAAGAGCCAGATGATAATGTCCCGCTTGACTTGACCCTGGTGAGAAGTCGCTAAAAAATGCATTTTCTTGTACGAAAATGTTGTTCACCTTTTACGTTTCCGTTTGCTTATTTCAAAGGCTCAGTTTAAGAAGACAGATTTTGTCAACAGCCGGACTGCCAAAGCCTACCACTCCCTGAAAGACTGAGGAACATGAAAAAGTGCTCTCAGAAATACGAACCTCATCATCTCAGTCACAAAAAACCCCAAAGGAAAACACCTATTTTTCTATTTCCCAGCCCAAGAAACCTCAAAAAAGCATGTCCTGTTTGTATCCTTTTCTATTTCCATGGTCCCCAGGATCCAGAAAACAAATAATCAGTATATAATTTTATTAGTTTTCCAGAAGACAAGTGCAAGTTTGCCTGTAGTAGATACTGGCAACAGGCTCAATTTGACCCTCTGCAGGTAGTGGTCTTTTTGATCAGGGCTGACAGTGCATGGCCTTCTGGAATCAAAATGTGAATTCCTGTGGAATGGACATTCACAGAATAAATAAGGAAGGAAGCGGTTGCGTTACTAGGATTTTAAAAGTTTGATTTACATTTATATTCCTTCTCTGGTCTCCATGTTGTGACTCACGTGCACATTGTTTCACCCTTGAGCTGTGAGCGTATTGTTCTGCAGTGTTGAAACAGACGGGACACAACAGGAAATATTTGTGGAGTTATCCAGGAGGAAAATTAATGGTAAAATTACTTGTTTGTTTACTTTGTGCTTGTTTTTATCCTCTGGAATTTTTTCTCTGATTTTCAATGAACTTAAGAAGTTTAGATCACAGAACACGCATAACTAAAGGAAAAACAAATTGAAAGGAAGTGATCATAGCAAACTTAAAAATCTTTTCTACAGAGAAAGTCAACTGTGGTCATGAAATTCAGTGTTCCCTATAAATACTGAATAAGTAGGATTTTTACTCAAGGAAATACTTCACCTATAACAACACCATTAAATGCAGATCTCTTCTGACAGTAGCGTTCAGTGTAAGCTGTTTCCTGGACTTCTTCAGCCACTGCAATGGGCTGGTGGAGGAATGGAATCCACTGTGTGGCTAGGAAAGGAACCTAGGCCTGTCAGACTACTGGACCAGCCATGGCCCTGAAAACGCAGCTCATTTGAATGAATTACATTATCCACCAGCCCTACTTTGCCCGACATTTAAAAAAAAGTAGAGAACCACTAAATCTCATGTGATCTTCCTTAGGCCATTATTTGAAGTCAAGGAAACGCTAGAGAAGAGAAATGAAGTTATGTTGAGGAAAAATGTTTCTAGGCCATCCGGAAATGATATGAGAAATACTAATGTTGTAAAGTTGACAGCATCATCTATTGAAGTGAGTCTATATTAAGTGTTACCTTAACAGGGCTGTGATTAATACCATTCAGATAGAATTAGTCTTCTTAACTATAATTCTGTTATATTTTGCTTTTTAAAAAAAATCTGACAATATTTGTTATAAGAAAGTAAGAAGGAAAAAAATCCTTCCTCTCCTTTTGGCCAGAAAAGTGTAATAGGAAATAAATTGTCAGGTTCAATTTGAATGTGTACTTAAGTGTTTATTATATTTGTTTTGTTTTGGTTTGGTTTTTTGGCTGCACAGCTTGTGGGATCTTAGCTCCCCAACCAGGGATTGAACCCAGGCCCACGGCAGTGAAAGCATTGAGTTTAACCACTGGACCACCAGGCGTTTCCCCAAAGTCTTTATTATATTTGGAACTTTAAATTTTTTTGATTTCAAAAGCTCAATGAAGAAGACTTAGGTTACTAACTTAGTTTAAAATGAAATGATTTAGATACCAATTTTTAAAATACTGAAGAGAGAAATTATATCTCTTTTTCCAGAATTGTGATGATAAGCATTTGGAGTATATTTATTCCTCCAGGTAATCAGTGTATATTTAAAAAGTTTCTGTTTTTAAGGCATTAGTGGAGCCTTCAATAATATTAAACACAAATGAGGCAAAAACAAATTGCCTGCCTTGGTATCTGTGTATATCTGACTTATTTGTGTATCTTGGTGTAATTGGTACGATTGACATTTGAGTATCTGACCTTATAAATTTTACCTTTAATTACTAAGGGTTTAGTACTTTGTAGTTGCTTGTATTTCTTCCCTAATTAGTCCTAAATTCTTTACCGAGAAACACTTCCTGTAAGAAGATGGGACTAACTAGTGACTAAAACATGTAAAATGGAGAGACATACAAATCTAGGTGTTGTTAGATTTCAGTAAATTGAGTGGGTCTGTGACCATGAAAAGATAGACTATGTTTGACCCCTATGTCCTGCTTTGTCCATTGTTTACAAAAACCTCACTCATTTACCATCTATGAACACTTCTGAGGGAGGTCCTTAGGAAGTTGAATATCACTTTTGATCACACAAAGACTTTTTTCTTTTCTGTGTGTCCCAGACTGTGCCCATGTCGTGAAAGGAACAAAGGGACTGAGCTGGGACGGCATGCATTTGTGTTAAGAGATCTAAAGGCCTTGCTGCCTTGTCAAGAATTCTTAATGATCTTCTGGGAGGTTGCTGCCCTGGATTTCTATCAAATGGAAACATTTGTTTATACTTGATGGAAATAACCAAAGGGTTTTCTAAGATAAAGAGGGGAATAACATCAAATGGGAAAATAAGCAGCATGAGTAGATAAACCACTTTAAAACCAATTTAATCACCCTATGAAGAAAACAACTCCTTAGAAGAAGGAAAGAAATTGGGGGAGGGGGGAGATATACACACACGTATATATGTTTAAATATATAAATAAATATGTATGTTTTTAATATATATTTAAACGTGTGTGTATATATAAAGATAATTTATATACTATAGTTACAAATGAAATTTCCTCTAAATAAAATGTATAATGACGGCACTGCGTTGGAATGAGGAGGACTTCATTACTTTGAACAAAATTACAAAAGCCTCAGATCACAGAATCTGAGGATTAGGGGGGAATTTAGAGGGCATCTGGTCGAGTCCTCTTTAGAGTATCTCGTATCAGAAAAGACTCAGAGTGACAGAGAAGAAAAATATGCAATCATTCAGCTAATGCCCAGTAGGACCCTGTAACTGGCCCATCTTAAGATTCTGTAACTGTTGCATTTTAAAGTATTTGTTGTGGGAGTGAAAATAGATTAAACAGGAAACAAACTCTTCAAAATAAAACTCTGCTTTAGATTTAATATTTTATTTATAGTGGTACTGACACTTTCATCTCTTATGAAATAAACTTCAACCCTTTAAGGACTATAATTAGGAAAACTCTCTTTTTATGATCTCTTCAGGAAAGAGAGACCAAAATGCCACACACTGGCATAGGAGTTGTTTAAAATATGTTAAGGGAAAGCATTTTGAAAGTCGTAGTCTGGGAGAACCCAGCAATATTCAGCCTGGAAGAAGGGTGTTGTTACCTGTCTTTAAAGACCTGAGAGACCACAGTGTAGAAGATGCCACAGTCTTCCTCTGACAGAGTATAGAGGACAGACCAGGAACAGCAGATGGAGGCTTGTGTGACTGGCTTTGACTAAACGAGTGGACATATGTTGAGCACTTCTCACAGCCTCCTCATGAAGTATATACTTCTTTTCTTTTCTTTTTTTAACACGTGACAATAACCTGAAGCGAAGAAGGGTTAGGTCACATTCCAAAGCTGCATAGCTAGAGCATGCAGAGGGGCCACGTGAACCCAGGTGGGATGGCTTCTCTCTGGGTTCCCTGGGAGCCAAGAATACAAGACTCCTGTCTCCGTGCTGGGGAAACATGGAGCTCTGTCTAGCTTGTCTCTTGACAAGGTAAGAGGATAGTGTGACATGATGGTTAAGAGGCCTGACTCTAAGACCAGCCAGCCTGAACTCTAATTGGAACTGCTCCACTTACTTATTGGGGGGTAAGGGTCAGGGTTAGGATTAGGATTAGGGTTAGTTGGGGTGGGTTTCTTACTGTCTCTGAGCCTGTTTTCCTAATCTGTTATATGTGAATGATAGGACTAGGTACCTCATGGGATTGTTTTAAGGATTGAATGTTTTCATAATTATAAAACAGTGCCTGACAGTATATACTCAATAAATGCTGTATATATACTCAATAAATGATTTGGGGGCCTTCGTTTTTCTTTTTTAGTCCATCTCTTTTGAATTTCTCTTCTCAGATAGATTGGTTTAATTAAAAGCCCAACCTTGCCCCCAGCCACCCATTTTGTGCGCACACATGTACACTTTTTTTTTTTAACGTGTTGGCTGCGTTGGGTCTTTGTTGCTGTGCACAGGCTTTCTCTAGTTGCAGCGAGAAGGGGCTACTCTTCTTTTTGGTGCATGGCCTTCTCATTGCAGTAGCTTCTCTTGGAGCACGGGCTCTAGGCGCACAGGCTCAGTAGTTGTGGCTCCTAGGTCCTAGAGTGCATGGGCTTCAGTAGTTGTGGCACACAGGCTTAGTTGCTCCAAGGCATGTGGCATCTTCTTGGCCCAGGGATCGAACCCAAGTCCCCTGCACTGGCAGGCAGATTCTCAACCACCGCACCACCAGGGAATTCCCATATACACATATCGACTCATCCCTTAGAAGGCCAGGTAGAAATGAGGAAAATAAATACGGCCCAGACAAGTGTCCCTGAAAGTCTGTTCTTCAGAACACAAATTCTTTAGGGGTATTTATAAGTGTTATGTGAAAAGAAATATCCCATACTTTAAGCTTGAGAAGGGCCAAGTTATACAAAGATTGAGAGGATCCGGATTACAAGACTTCTCAGAGTCCCTAAGATGCAGTGTGTATTGTGAAATCTCCAAGAAGGGGTAGAGTGTGCTGCATGTCACAGACTTTTGTTTGAACCGATAAACTCCTTTTTTCCTGGAAGATTCTTGAAGCTGTGCTTCTTTTGTAAAAACACTGTGACCAGCAGTGATCTGAGTCATAGTCAGGAAGCAAAAAGGCACTTATCTTGTTCACAGTCTAGCCCAGTTCATCTTGCTAAAGCCTGGACTACTAGTAAACCATACCTGGGCTTAGTCATGATTTAGTAAAATCTGAAAATCAGTGACTTCAATAGATTTAGGACTAGTTCCTGAACATTTTTCCTCATTCCTATCTGGAGTGCTGCATCTGTAGATGGGAAGATAACTCAGAAGGTACCTATTAGCCCAGAGAAGCAGGTTGAGGCAGCCACAGACATTCATACATCTGGCTGATCAGACCTCCTCGTAAATCCCACTTCAAGAAGCAGTTAAATCTCTCAGGAGCCTGAATTGTGCTTGTAAGCTGCTAGCACACACCTGGCAAGGAATAAAAATCAAGTCCAAACTGTTGCGGATTTTCTTAGAACCATTGCAGGATGTTCTCCCCAGGAACAGTGTTTTGGGTGTTTTCTTGTTTTAGAAAGGAAGTTAGGGATTTCCATCTTCAATTAAGATACCTTTCAACACATGAAGATGAGTCAAAAGTTATCCGCACTCTGGCTATAGAATTTATTTTAATTAACTTTTAGAAAAGACAAATACATCATTTTTAGACATACTCTCCTTGCTTTTCAATACACTTTGTCCATCTGTCACAAGCTTTCATATTCCCTCATTAAAAAATGTTTTAGGCTGAGCTGCAGGCCATGAATGCACCCCTGTCTTCACTTCATCAGAAATGAATCTTCATCCTGGTAGTGCTGCTTTCAGGGGACCAAACAGGTGAAAGTCTGATGGAGCAAGATCAGGACTATAGGGAGGATGCTTTAACACCACAAAACGAAGTTTTTGCCGAGTGTCGACTGTGGGCAGAAGTGTGCAGACATGCACAGTCTCAGACCACAAAAAGCAAGTCACTGCATGCTGGCCTTTCGTGCAGATCACAAGTGG
The DNA here is from genome assembly GCF_030028045.1 of Hippopotamus amphibius kiboko. Lineage (NCBI taxonomy): Eukaryota > Metazoa > Chordata > Mammalia > Artiodactyla > Hippopotamidae > Hippopotamus > Hippopotamus amphibius. Next base: position 52,858,612 of record NC_080197.1, read on the forward strand.
GGCATCCATTTTTGCTCACACAGTTACAAACGAACCGATGCAACACGTTCACACCTGCACAGCAGTGACTGGGGAGACACTATCCTTGACTGGAAAGCGCTGATAGGACAGTGCTGCCAACAGAAGTTTTAATATGACCAGAGTGCGGATAATTTTTGACTCACCCTCGTACATGTATTGAGCACTTATTCCTGGAGCTGAGGACCAGTGAGATGCACCTTTCTGAGGAAGCACTCACAGCTCTTGGTGAAACTGACCTCACTGTGACACTTCCCCAGTTTACAGTGCCCTTCGCTTCACCTGGGGAAGAAGACTTATCAACTGTGTGGGGAGGGTCAAGGCGCTTTAGACCTAAATGGGTCTTCTGGAATAGATCTCTCTCATTAAACAAGAAATGTTTAGAGTGAGAAATAGAGAATTATTAAGAAAATATGTTTTTAGCCAGAAGGGGTTAAGTCAGAATTGACAGCCTGTAATAAGAGTGCATGAAAATTCTAATATTTTGAAAATTGACAAAGTTTATTTTCCTCAGTAACTTGTTTCTTTTACTCCTTGCTCTAATTGGAAATTTTTGCAGTCCTAAATTTAAAAGATACAAGCAATCTATTTTAGAGGTACTGTCAAAACAGCTTTTTTAAAAGAATTAGGTGTGAACATATTATTAAGTAGCATATTAACATATTCACTTTTGGGGGCTCATCTCTGAGGTGACCCAATTCCTCACCTCATGTTGTGTTTCTCCTCTTTCAGTTTATAACTTAAGATGCTTCATTTGCAATTAGTAACAAGAAAGTTCACCTCAAAATGGCTTCGGCAATAAATGCTTTTTGCCTAAGGAATAGGAGCATCAGGTTTGGTTATTTCAGCAGTTCACTGCAGTCATCAGGAACTCAGATTCCTTTCATCTTTCTGTCATCCTCACCATATTAGGTTTTGTCTCCAGGTTGATTTCTTCATGTTGTCAGAATGGTTGCAGCAATTCCAAACATCGCATCTTTACAGAGCCACGTCCAAAGGCCAAAAAAGTAAACATTCCCTTCTTGCATTCTTTTTTTTTTTAAAAACAAAAATTTCCCAGAAGCTTCCGTCAGGCATCCCTCATTTACTGCCCAGTGTTACATCACACGTCATTCCTAAATCAGTTCCTGGTGAGAAAAAATGAAACTAGTATTCCTCCTTTTTTTTAAATAAATTTATTCTTTTTTTAATATTTATTTATTTGTTTATTTGGCTGCGCCAGTTCAGGCCCCCCCCCCCCCCCCACCTTGGTATCTTCCATGTGTTGTTGTTGTTTTTAAGCTCTTTATTGGAGTATAATAGCTTTACACTGTTGTGCCAGTTTCTCCTGTACAACAAAGTGAATCAGCTGTATTTATACATATGTCCCCATATCCCCTCCCTCCTGCCACTCCCTCCCAACTTCTCTATCCCAGCCCTCTAAGTCATCACCCGTCATCTCACTGTGTTAATGCAGCAGTCTCCCACTAGCTAGCTATTTTATATTTGGTAGTGTGTATATGTCAAAGCTACTCCCTCACTTTGTCCTGGCTTCCCCTTCAGGTCCCACCCCCCACCCCACGTCCTCAAGTCTGTTCTCTACAGATCTACATCTTTATTCTTGCTGCGCTGGGTCTTAGTTGCAGTGCACAGGTTCTTAGTTGCAGCATGCGGGATCTTTAGTTGCAGCATGTGGGATCTTTTGGTTGCAGTATACAGGCTCTTAGTTGTGGCATGCAAAATCTAGTTCCCTAACCAGGGCTCAGACTCGGGCCCCCTACTTTTGGAGTGCAGAGTCTTAACTGCTGGACCACCAGGAAAGTCCCTACTATTCCTTTCTTAAACCAATCATATTTCACCAAAGGCGGGGCCTACCTTCCCTGAGACTCTTGAATGGTGAATACTTGAACAAAGTCAGTGTTTCATTGAGCAAGGAAAAAGGGGGTTTCAGAATAGTTAACCAACACTGCCTGCCCTAGGTAGAGACACAAAAAAGAATTCAACAATTTTTAGCAAACTGATTTCATCTGACTTACAAGACAACTGCTCTTTCAAATGCTGCAGATGAAAGAGCAAGTTTATCTACTGTGGCTGTTGCATTGCATTTAGGACAAAGTCCATGACAGTTTATGGTTAAAGAATGATAGGAGAGCTGGGAACTGCAGTTAAGCCAATAATCATGCCTTCAAGGAGAACAATAAGAGAAGATGATGCTCAGCTGAACTATAGACGTGGAACAAAATCATCTCAGAAACTGCTGTGCCTCTGTTTCATTCTCTCCTTTTTTTTTTTTTCCATTCTCTCCTTTTCTTGACATCTGCTGTCCTCATGTTTAACTACTAATTATGGAACACAAGTTGTACCTTCATTGACCAAATTACCTTGGAAGAAAGTTGGTTTGATCATGTCAGGTCAGCCAAACAGTAAAGCTTAATTTCCTTTTCTGAAAAAAGTGATTTTTCGGAGAATATTCAGATAACCTTCACAAGTAAATGTTTTACGTTTGTATGAAAGTTGGGTATGGCATAGACTTGATTTTTAACAAGACACATGGTACCCAGCACAAAGGCTACATTTCTCTGCCTCACTTGCAACTGAGTGAAGTCATATGGCTAAGTGCTGGCCAGTGGGATGTAGGTGAAGTGTAACCCAGCAGCTCCTCAAAACCTGCCTTAAGAGATGATGGGCACGTGTCCTTTGCTCTTTTTGTCTCCTTTATCCATTCTTCCTGGAATGCTGATGCTATCCACCTAGACCACAGGGATGAAGGCCGTGCTCTAATGTGGCAGCACAGTGACCTGAGTGGAATCTGGTCACACCAGCTCTAGACCACTTATGTTCAGACATTGCACACAGGAGAGAGATAAAATTTTATTGGGTTTATGCTTTTATTATCTTAGTTTTTATAACTCACAATCAAACAATCCTATTACTTCTTGACACCATTATCTAGAGAAAAATCAAATTAAAAAAAATTTCAAACCAGACGATATCAATACAGTGCCTCTGTCCTAGATGAAAATGCAAGCTACAAGGTTAAACTGCTAGCAAGAATGCAGAGAAAGAGATGTTAATTCAGTTAGTTAATTTTGGGCTTCAGATTCCTTTAACATGTGGATAACTTTCTTTACAAAGCAGCCTTCAGCCATGTTGTGAAATTAATTCTACTCAATGGGAAAACAAGCACAACTCCAAGAGGGAAGGCACCGGCTTGACCTAATGGTATCAGACTTCCTCAGAGAAGCACACTCTGGAGCATACTGCCTGGAGGGGGGAGGGGGAAGGAGTAGTACCTCAAATACAGTACATAAAACTATGTGACTATCAAAGCTTATTTTCTACAATGTATTTGCAGACAAATGTCAAGAGAAAATACTTTCTATGCAATGAAAAGAGACTTTAGTAGACACCTAACTTAGCTCATAAACATTTTTAAAAGGTCAACTGGAAAACCATCTACTGTGTCTAATACCATGTATCTCACAGGGGCTCTGTTTGACAAAAGGCATCCAATTTCATGATATTTAGGAAACATTACCATCATAATAAATCGACCTATATTGATTAGTAGAATTTTTGCTTCATGGATCTTGTCTTTGTGCAGTTAGCACCCAATCCCACCTCTTGCGAATTCCCTCCAGTGCTGTAGGGGCTAGAAGGGAAAACACTACATTTTTCAGACTCTCTTACAGCTGGGGTTTTAGATGCAGCTTAGGTTCCTCACGGAAAGGATGACACAGCTGGGTATGAAGGTGGAGGCCATTTTCCAGCTGCTGTTGTGGTTGGCAAGCAAGTCCCCAAATTAGATATTTAATTCAGATATAAGTGTAGATACAAGTGTCCAGTTTCCAGCTTTGTGAGTTGGCAGCCGTGACAGTGACAGATGTGATGGCAGGACTAGTGGCCGCTGGCCTCCTGATTTCTGCTCCTCCAGCTCTTTACAAGTGTGTAAACACCCAAATTGCTGTGTTAAGTCCTCTCTACTCAAATATCTAGAGTGAATTGTTTTCTTCACTGAGCACTGATATGGTATTCCAGTCACTTATATTTTTTAGGAATTAGGGAAATTAGTTTCCCAGAAGAGCCTAATTTTGTTTGTTAACTGAGTTGTTTAATGTTAAAAAGGGATCTTTGGCATATCATAAAGATTTGTATTTCTTAAACATAAGTGTAACTTAAATATCTGGTCATTTTCAATAGAAATCTAGTAATTTTTCTGTAAACCTTTTACCTGATCTTTGATTACTATTCTAATAACTAAGTTTAACAGAATAATTAATCCCAAATAATTAACACCTTAATTGATTATAAGCAGGTTAAACTACAATCACAAAATTTCTATGTATCTCAGGGTATTCATAGATCTAACAGGGTAGACCTAGACATTTAGCAAATTAAAGCCACTGATTTGCTCTGTCTTTAGCGACAGGAAATTACATTGACGGTCGAGGTTTCCTGTAGGAATTTCTTCTGCATCAGGAAAACCATTAGAGAAAGGCTATTTCCAGAAATGTTATGCCTGGCAAAATTTTTGAAAAGCTATTCACAGCATTAGTACAGTATAAAAACCGAAGCAGTTAGCAGAATTCCTCATTCTTAGAGTTGTGGGCTGAAGTTCAACATTTCTTGACTCACTGCCCATGATTCATTATTTTGAATAGCTGTGTTCCAGGCTAAGACCCCATGCTTGACAGTCACAGCAATAAAACCCAGAAGTGATATTCAGTGTTATTCATGAGGCGCCTATATACAGAATGCGTTCCTATATACCACAGCTATTTATTGACTCCTGGGTAACCTTTCGATCTCATTTTTTAAAGACAATATTCCTGAATATAGTCTTTAAACTGTAGAGTCACAAAATGTTGAATTTTATAATGTTAACTGTGCCCTGAGAAAAATCAACCATCCTTTGTGGGTCAGTGGAGTCTGATTAAGTGGTATAAGGAATACATTTCTATCAAAATCAAAAGTTCTTACTTGAATAAGATATTTATATCTGGTTCGTCACAGTACCTGGAAGTCAGCAATTAGCGATTAGGCTTTGGTTAAATACAGAAGCTCTTAAAATACAAACTGTTATAAGAAAGGTAGCACCAATTAAAAAAAATTTTTAAGTAAAAAAATTTTTAAATTAGAAAAATTTTTAAAGAAAGAAAAAAATTGAAAAGGATGCATATATGTGTGTAACTGAGTCACTTTGTTGTACAGCAGAGATTGGCACAATCTCTGTTGTAAATCAACTATACTTCAATTTAAAAAAAAAAAAAAAAGGAAGGAAAGGTAGCACCAGAAGACCATATAAAAAGAATCAGTTGCATTACAGAATGAAACATCATACAATGAAATGATACACAATAAAGAAGAATGAGCTACAGCTGCCAGCATCCATAAAACTAAATTAGATCATGTTCAGCAGAAAAAGACAATACAAAGTGGGGTGATTCCATTTAGATAAAGTTCAAAAACAAAACTAAACTAAAACATATATTGATTAGGAATATTTATATGGTTTAAAAAAGCTATAAAAAGAAAGCATGCAGAGAAGCATTTAAGAACCCATAAGAAAGATGCTTGTAAGAGTGCTACCTGCTTGTCATGTTGAGAACAATCGGTACCATATCAGTGAATGGATGTGATGGTCTTTCTGTAACGCATGCAGAGAAGTGTTCAAGAACAGTTGTAGTAAAGATGTTTGCAAGAAAAGAAAATCTTGTTGTAGGCTGAATTGTGTTCCCTAACCCAATCTGACTGATGTTCTTATTTAAAAAAAAAAAAAAGCTGTTAAGATTAGCCAATAAGTGATAAACAGTAAACTTAGGTCAGCAGTTACCTCCACAGAGAATACAATTAAGGAGATTTGTGTGGGGGCTTCCAAGTTATTGGAAATGATCTATTTGTTATACGTGTTGTAAGTTCTCTGGTATGGTATATGTCATGATTTAAAAGTTTAAAACTGATTTTAAAATTAAGTATGGGCCTCCATGATTAAGAAATGGAGGGAACCAGAGCTATGGGCAGTCACACACACTTGTTGCACCCCCATTTCTAGTAGAGGCCGTGGTGTACCACCAAGATCCCCTACCTTGGATCTGAAGCACACATCCCCAGCTCCCAGGAGTGTTGGCAACCACCGTCTCTCAGATGAGTCCCTCTTTGGGACTTGCCTTTAGCTGAAGACAGCCATAAACCCAAGGTCAAACCCCCTTCCCAAGGGAAGGCCGTTTCCATAGATCAGTTAAATTGAGATTATAAAGGTCTAGCTCCTTTGCCCCTCAGAAAATTTAAATTTGATGATGTAATCATGCTGTAAATCATTATGGAAAATATTGGAAATATTTGAGATTCAGTGAGAAAAAAAATGCCAGTTAGATATTACTGAAAACAGATATCATTCTATAAAATGTTATCAAAATTGCATACCATCCATTTGCAAGGCAGCAATAGAGACACAGATGTAGAGAACAAACGTATGGACACCAAGTGGGGAAAGCGGGGAGGGTTGGGGGGAAATGAATTGGGAGATTGGGATTGCCGTATATACATTACTAATAAGAAAAAAAATACCAAATTGTACACTCTAAATATATGCAGTTTATTGTATGTTAACTGTATCTCAATAAAAGTTCTTAAAAAAAATTGCATACTGTCCAGAACTTCTTTAACTTGAGGAGGTGTTTTTCATCAGAAAGCTCTTATAGTAACAAAGGTGCTGTACGATTTTGAATACAAAACTCCAAGATGGAATTTCTAGTTTACCTTGTTTGTGTGGATGTGAGATAGTCTTAAAGGTAATGAAAACAAAATATAAAAGCCTAATTTTGCCTTCTAAAGAAATATTACTAGTGCAAATGATCCCACATTGGTTATCACCACGCTGTTGTTGAAAGGCTGATATGTTTAGAGACAGGAATTAGAGGGACAACACATCTTGAGCATGACACCAGCATTTGTCTTTCAGCCCTGTTTGAGAATCAGGTGGTAACCTCCAAGGTCTGCATTACATAGAAAAACATCACCTTTGGTCCGTTCTGCTTAGCAATAAGGTAAGCTCTGAAGGGGCCTTCTAAATGGAAATTTTTGAGAGAGGCTTAAAATGTAACTGAATACAGAAATCATCTGAAGGCTCCTAGGCTTCATGTTAAAGGTGGAATATTAACATTTTGATTGCTTCTTCAGTCTTTTTGTATAACAGTGTCCATTCAGTTGTGAACTCTCTAACCCTACCCACCTGGAATTCCCAAGAACTTCATCTGCTCAGGGATTCATCCAGGGAAATATTCTCCCTCTTAAAATGCTACTAAGGAATATTCACTGGGATAGTGTGACAGTTATTACATCAGTCTCAACATAAGCCAGTATGCCCAAGAAATCCTTATCAACTTTCCCCTGGATTATGTTAAAGCCATCTTTGAGCATACCTAAACCCTTTCAATACTATTCACTCTTTCATTCATTCATTCAACGGGTATTTATTTGGTGTAACATTGCTGTACACCTGAAACCAACAAAACATTGTCAATCACCTTTACCTCAATTTTTTTTAAAAAAGGTGAAGTACAAGCAAATACTTTTAGAGACCTTAGGTCAAAGCATTAGTCAACACTGAACCCCAGTTTTCAACAGATGTATTCATCCCGTGTTCATTCACAGTTGTTCACCTATCCATAGACATATACCCTCCAAATACAACTTCCCCGCACAGATGGTTCATGGTCATCACAGCTTATTCCGAATGGTTTACTGTGGAGCTGTTTTGAAGAAGGCAGCAGCTTCAGTTTTGCTAAAGCAATATGCCTGAGATCACAGCAGCAGCTCTCCTGTTGGGGGTGCACACTGTGTGTGTGCCAAACACTGTGCTACGCCTCTCACTGCATTATCTCTGCAAGGCCCCTCTTCAGTCTCCATTTCCCACATGAAGTAGCTGAGGCTTCCTGGGATTTGTTACAGCAATACAGCCAGTAAATGGCAGAGCCAGAATTCAAAACCCCAGATTTCAGACTTCAAATGCCATACACCTTTCTTTAAAAGAAAATCCAAGAGGATGGCTAGAGATTTGCTCCCTGGTGTCTTCAGAGGCTCTCAAGACACCTCCACAGGAGATGCTAGGAATCTTCAGTTCTCATCACCTTTGACAGAGGTCTTCCTTCATGAGAACTAATTAGCTCTTAGGTTCCATCACCTTGCCTCTCTCTGTCCCCAAAGATGAAAATGGCATTATAAAAATGTGATGGAAAGCCGTTTCCTCCAGCTGTGGTCACAGGGGTAGTTATTATCTCTGTGCTGGATGACGCAAGTCTTTTGGAATATTTGATGTATATGGGATGATGCCCAGCAGACACTTGAGGGAAGTCCGTGTCCTCACTCAAGCAAGGAAAGTGTCCTTTCAATAATACCCCCATAATTGTTGTCGCCTGCCTTCGCTAAGAGGGGTGGGTGGAAGAGGAGTGGATTCAGAGATACCCCAAATTTTTGTGTTTGAGAGTCATGCCCAGGGATAAGAAGCCAAAAACGGAGAAGGCTGTACATCTTCCTTTTTTCTCTTTTTACCTCTATGACATGTGGCAAATTACCTATCTTTACAGAGTCTCAGGATCTTGGTAAACTAGATATTCATAGCATGCAGTAAGCACTGAAACAAGCATTTTTTAAAATAAATTTATTTTATTTATTGGCTGCATTGGGTCTTCATTGCTGCACACGGGCTTTCTCTAGTTGCTGTGAGTGGGGGCTAGTCTTCATTACGGTGCGCAGGCTCCTCATTGCAGTGGCTTCTCTTGTTGTGGAGCACGGGCCCTAGGCACGTGAGCTTCAGTAGTTGCAGCACATGGGCTCAGTAGTTATGGCTCACAGGCTCTAGAGCACAGGCTCAATAGTTGTGGCACACGGGCTTAGTTGCTCCGTGGCATGTGGAATCTTCCCAGGGCAGCGCTCAAACCCGTGTCCCCTGCCTTGGCAGGTGGACTCTTTACCACTGCGCCACCTAGGAAGTCCTGAAACATGCATTTTTTAACTTGAGGTGAAATTCTGACTACATACTATTAACCTTTTTAAAGTGCACAATTCAGTGGCATCAGGTGTATTCACAATGCAGTATAAGCATGTCTCTCTAGTTTCAAAACTTTTTCATCATCCCATAAGTACATGGGTACCCATGAGCACTCACTCCCCAGTCACCCCTTCCCTACCCCCTGACCACCACTAATCTACTTCTGTCTCTATGGATTTGCCTATTGTGGGTGTTTCATATAAAAAGAATCATACAGGGATTTCCCTGGTGGTCCAGTGGTTAAGACTCCATGCTTCCACTGTAGGCAGCACGGGTTCAATCCCTGGTCAGGGAACTAAGATCCCACAAACCATGTGGTGCAGCCAATAATTAAATAAATAAATAATAAATAATAAATAAAAAGAATCATACAATATGTGACTTTTACGTATGGTTTCTTTTACCTACGGTAGTGATTTTGAGATTCATCCATCTTGTAGCATGTAGCATTTTTTCATTCCTTTTACAACTGGATAATATTCCCTTGTATGGATTTACCATACTTTGTTTATCCACTCATCAGCTGATGGACAGTTGGGTTGTTTCCACCTTTTGGCTACTGTGAATAGTGCTGTTGTGAACATTCATGAACAAATATTTACATTTTAATGATGATGAACACTTATTAATCATTTATATTAATTATATAAATAAGTAAAAACTATTTAATTAATACTATTAAATTATATTTTTAAATACAGTTGACCCTTGAACAACACAGGCGAACTGTGCAGGTCCACTTATGCATGGATTATTTCAATAATAATACTACAGTGCTACACAATCCACATTTGGTTGAATCTGAGAATTCATATCCTCAGATTGGGAAGAACCACCAAAACAGAAGGCAGACTCTAAGTTATACCTGGATTTTCAACTGTGCGGGTGTCAGTGCTCCAACCCTTGCATTGTTCAAGGGTAAACTGTACTATTATTAACTCTTTGTATTAATGCTAATTATCATAGTATTAATATATGTTAATAGAATAATATTAATATTATTTATACTAATAAACATGTGACTTGCTCACAGAGCTAGTCATACCCAGGCACAAGAAGTCTGCTCACTCCTTTACTTCTCCCCCATTAAAAAATAAAAAGGAAAAATTAAAAAAAAAGATGGGAGTTCCCTGCTCTAGTGATTAGGATTTGGTGCTTTCACTGCCATAGCCCAGTTTCAGTCCCTGGTGGGGGAAGTGAGATCCTGCAAGCCACGCAACATGGCTGAAAAAAAAAAGAAAGAGAGAGAGTGAGAGAAAAGAAAAAAGAAAATTCAAGAGTATTGCAGGGGAGAAAAGATGGCGGCAAAGTAGAGAGACGTGGAGTGCATCCCTCTCCACAGATGCATTGGGAATGCACGGAAGGACGCAGTCATTCCCACAGAGAACCAGCTGAACACCAGCAGACGGCCTCGGACACCAGAAAGGGCTGCGGGGAGCCCGACATAGCCGGTAGGGAGGCATCTACGAGGGCTCAAAGAGGGTGAAGCGGCGGAGCTGTGGCAGACGGGAGGGAGTGAGAAACATGCGGAGGGTCCGCAGCGCAGCTCAGCGTTCCCGGACCGAGACATTGATCTGCGGCTGAATGGAGGGTCCAGGAGCGGGAGTGTGGGAACCAGAGAGCTGGTTCAGGGTGAGAAACATTGTTGCTGGTAGGGTGACGGACTGAGAGGACAGGAGGGAGGAGGTCCGCGGAGAGGAGTGCCTGTCCCTGAGAGCTGCCTGGCCATGATGGCGGCTGGAGGCTGCAGGCTCACAGGCAGGGGGGAGGAGCCGTGCGCATAGCCTCTCTCTCTCTTTCGGAGCCTCTGCAACAGGCAGTGGAGAGATGTCCTGCAGGCCACCTAAGGCGCTCAGGGATAACAAGCACCCTCAGGCACTCAGGCGGGGCTAGCCCTTGCAACGCCAGCAGCAGGGAGGCTGCCGAGAGAAAATAAAAAACAAAAAAACAACAGCATCAAAAAGAAAAAAACCCTGAGAGAGGCCCAACTCTAAGACTTTCTGTTTACACCTGAGCCACCAGCGCCCTCTGCAACAGGCACCTCCAAGCCTGACTGAAACAACAGTGCGCCACTGCTCACTCACTCCCAGGAGAAGGAGCCACTATTGTACTCTCTCCCTCTCCACACACCGATGCTTACAGATGAACAATAAAGGAACCTTTGCTGGTCACAGAATAACGCAAAAAAAACCGAAGGCAAGGAGAAGGACACTTACAGCTGAGACACTAAGGAAACAGAAATAGTAGTATCAATACCTATTGAACTGGTCCATTCTGGGATCAGTTCTGGATTTTTTTTTTTTTCTCTCTCTCTCTCTTTTTTTTTTTTTTTTTTTTTGATTTATTAAATACGATCATAGCCCTAAGGGATCTACAAGTTTTATAACATAATTTTTTAATGATATTTTTTATTCTTTTTTTTTTTTTTTTTTTTTTTGCCTTTTTATATACTTCTATATCTAGCTAAGTTTTTGGTAGTATGGACAATATATCTCTCATACTTTCCTTTCATCCCTATCTTTTATACATTTCTATTCCTTTCTTTTTATTTGCATATTTCCAACTACATTACACTCTTCTGTTCCCCTTTCTTCCAGCCATTTTAAGTTTATTTTACCTTAACATACTTATAAGCAACACTATCGGTCTGCTCAGACTCCTTGCTCTATTCTCCAGATGATGCACTACCTTGGTATTTAATACTAGGCTTTTGTCTTTATCTTAGTTCTTAGTACAGTTGTCTAATTACATTCTGAAAATCTCCATTCTCTCTGGTGGTACTCCAGCTCTTTTCTATATTTGATCCTAGCTTACAAAATCTCCCTGGATTGATGTTTGTAGGTGTAGGGTGTTATTTGTTGTTTGTTTGCTTTTGCTTTTGTCTCTGATTTGTTCTGTTTCAGTTGTCAATTTCTGCTGGGTTTCTCTTTGAATATCTGATAGCACACTGGGGTTCTGTCAGGTCTTTCTAGAGCCTTATGTCCTAACGGATTCAGTAATTGTGTGTCTTATACATGTATGTGTTTCCTAGACTTAATATTCGTTTAATCCAATACTTGGACATTAGTCTGAGGCTTGGACAGTCTTCTATAAACACCTCTATCACCAGGACAAGCAACCCCAAAAGTTTGGACAACCATGAGGAAACAAAGAAACACCATGCAGGCAAAGGAGCAGGAAAAAAACCCACAAGACCAAATAAATGAAGAGGAAATAGGAAAAATGCCTGAAAAAGAATTTAGAGTAATGATAGTAAAAATGATACAAAAATCTCGATAACAACATAGAGAAAGTACAAGAAACAGTTCATAAGAACTCAGAAAAACAAACAGCAATGGATAACAAAATAACTGAAATTAAAAATACTCTAGATGCTATAACCAGCACAATGACTGAGGCAGAAGAACAAATAAGTGAGTTGGAAGATAGAATGGGGGAAATAATTGCCACAGAGCAGGAAAAAGAAAAAAGAATAAAAAGATTAGAAGACAGTCTCAGAGACCTCAGTGATAACCTTAAACGTACCAACATTCGAATTATAGGCATCCCAGAAGAAGAAGAAAACAAGAAACGGTCTGAGAAAATATTTGAAGAGGTTCTAGTGGAAAACTTCCCCAACATGGGAAAGGAAATAATTCACCAAGTCCAAGAAGCACAGAGAGTCCCATACAGAATAAACCCAAGGAGAAATACACCAAGACACATATTAATCAAACTAACGACAATTAAACACAAAGAAAAAATATTAAAAGCAGCAAGAGAAAAGCAACAAACAACATATAAGGGAAAACCCATCAGGATAACAGCTGACCTTTCTACAGAAACTCTGCAGGCCAGAAGGGAATGGCAAGATATACTGAAAGTCCTGAAAGAGAGAAACCTACAGCCAAGAATACTCTACCCAGCAAGAATCTCATTCAGATTTGAGGAAGAAATCAAAAGCTTTCCAGACAAGCAAAAGTTAAGAGAATTCAGCACCACCAAACCAGCCTTACAACAACTGCTAAAGGAACTTCTCTAAGTAGGAAACACAAGAAAAGGAAAACACCTACAAATACAAACCAAAAACAATTAAGAAAATGGTAATTGGAACACACATGTCAGTAATCACTTTAAATGTAAATGGATTAAATGCTCCAACCAAAAGACACAGACTGGCTGAATGGATCCAAAAACAAGACCCTTCTATAAGCTGCCTACAAGAAACCCACTTCAGACCAAGGGATACATATAGACTGAATGTAAAGGGATGGAAAAAGATATTCCATGCAAATGGAAGTCAAAAGAAAGCTGGAGTAGCAATACTCATATCAGACAAATTAGACTTGAAAGTAAAGACTATTACAAGAGAAAAGGAAAGACACTATCTAATGATCAAGGGATCCATTCAAAAAGAACATATCACAATGGTAAATATCTATGCCCCCAACATAGGAGCACCTCAATACATAAGGCAATTGCTAACAGCTATAAAAGGGGACATCGACAGGAACACAAAAATAGTGGGAGACTTGAACACCCCACTTACATCAATGGACAGATCATCCAAACAGAAAATAAACAAAGACACACAAGCTTTAAATGACACATTAGACCATCTCGACTTAATTGATATTTATAGGACATTCCATCCAAAAACGACAGAGTACTCTTTCTTCTCAAGTGCACACGGAACATTTTCCAGGATAGATCACATCTTGGGTCACAAATCAAACCTCAGCAAATTCAAGAAAATTGAAATCATATCAAGCATCTTCTCAGACCACAACGCCATGAGACTAGATATCAATTACAGGAAAAAAACTGCAAAAAATACAAACACATGGAGGGTAAACAATTCACTCTTAAACAACCAAGGAATCAGTAAAGAAATCAAAGAGGAAATCAAAAAATATCTAGAAACAAATGACAACGAAAACACAACAACCCAAAACCTCTGGGATGCAGCAAAAGCAGTTCTAAGACGGAAGTTTATAGCAATACAGTCCTACCTTAAGAAACAAGAAAATGATCAAATAAACAACCTAACCTTACACCTCAAACAACTAGAGAAAGAAGAACAAAGAAACGCCAAAGTGAGCAGAAGGAAAGAAATCATAAAGATCAGAGCAGAAATAAATGAAAAAGAAAGGAAAGAAACCATAAGAAAAATAAATAAAACTAAAAGCTGGTTCTTTGAGAAGATTAACAAAATTGATAAACCATTAGCCAGACTCATCAAGAAAAAAAGGGGGAAGATGCAAATCAACAGAATTAGAAATGAAAAAGGAGAAGTCACAACGGACACCTCAGAAATACAAAACATCATGAGAGACTACTACAAGCAACTATATGCCAATCAATTGGATAACCTGGAAGAAATGGATACATTCTTAGAAAAATACAATCTTCCAAGACTGAACCAGGAAGAAATAGAAACCATGAACAGACCAATCACAAGTACGGAAATTGAGGCAGTGATTAAAAATCTCCCAACACACAAAAGCCCAGGACCAGATGGATTCACGGGCGAATTCTATCAAACATTTCGAGAAGAGTTAACACCTATCCTTCTCAAACTCTTCCAAAATATTGCAGAAGGCAGAGCACTCCCAAACTCATTCTACGAGGCCACCCTCACCCTCATACCAAAACCAGGCAAAGATGTCACAAAAAAAGAAAACTACAGACCAATATCACTGATGAATATAGATGCAAAAATCCTCAACAAAATACTAGCTAACAGAATCCAACAGCACATTAAAAAAATCATACACCATGATCAAGTGGGGTTTATCCCTGGGATGCAAGGATTCTTCAATATACACAAATCAATCAACATGATACATCATATCAACAAATTGAAGGATAAAAACCATATGATCATTTCAATAGATGCAGAAAAAGCTTTTGACAAAGTTCAACATCCATTTATGATAAAAGCTCTCCAGAAAATGGGCATAGAAGGAAATTACCTCAACATAATAAAAGCCATATATGACAAACCAAAAGCCAACATCATTCTCAATGGGGAAAAAATGAAAGCATTCCCTCTAAGAACAGGAACAAGACAAGGGTGTCCACTCTCACCACTATTATTCAACATAGTTTTGGAAGTGTTAGCCACAGCAATCAGAGAAGAAAAAGAAATCAAAGGAATCCAAATTGGAAAAGAAGAAGTCAAATTGTCACGCTTTGCAGATGACATGATATTATATATAGAAAACCCTAAAGACTCTACCAGAAAACTGCTAGCACTAATTGATGAGTTTAGTAAAGTAGCAGGATACAAAATTAATGCACAGAAATCTCTTGCATTCCTATACACTAACAACGGAAGAGCAGAAAGAGAAATTAAGGAAACTCTCCCATTCACCATTGCAACCAAAAGAATAAAATACCTAGGAATAAACCTGCCTAAGGAGGCAAAAGATCTGTATGCAGAAAACTTTAAGACATTGATGAAAAAAATCAAAGACGACACAAACAGATGGAGGGACATACCATGTTCCTGGATTGGAAGAATCAACATCGTGAAAATGACTGTACTACCCAAAGCAATTTACAGATTCAATGCAATCCCGGTCAAATTACCAATGGCATTTTTCACAGAACTAGAGCAAGAAATCTTACGATTTGTATGGAAATGCAAAAGACCCCGAATAGCCAAAGCAATCTTGAGAAGGAAAAATGGAGTTGGTGGAATCAGGCTTCCTGACTTCAAACTATACTACAAGGCCATAGTGATCAAGACAGTATGGTACTGGCACAAAAATAGAAAGGAAGATCAATGGAATAGAATAGAGAACTCAGAAGTAAGCCCAAACACATATGGGCACCTTATCTTTGACAAAAGAGGCACGAATATACAATGGAAAAAAGACAGCCTCTTCAATAAGTGGTGCTGGGAAAATTGGACAGCAACATGTAAAAGAATGAAATGAGAACACTTCCTAACACCATACACAAAAATAAACTCCAAATGGATTAAAGACCTACATGTGAGGCCAGACACTATAAAACTCCTAGAGGAAAACATAGGCAGAACACTCTATGACATCCATCAAAGCAACATCCTTTTGGACCCACCTCCTAGAATCATGGAAATAAAATCAAGAAGAAACAAATGGGACCTCATGAAACTTAAAAGCTTTTGCACAGCAAAAGAAACCATAAACAAGACTAAAAGGCAACCCTCAGAATGGGAAAAAATAATTGCCTATGAAACAACGGACAAAGGATTAACCTCCAAAATATACAAGCAGCTCATGAAGCTTAATACCAAAAAAGCAAATAACCCAATCCACAAATGGGCAGAAGACCTAAATAGACATTGCTCCAAAGAAGACATACAGACGGCCAACAAACACATGAAAAGATGCTCAACATCACTCATCATCAGAGAAATGAAAGTCAAAGCCACAATGAGGTATCACCTCACACCAATCAGAATGGCTATCATCACAAAGTCTGGAAACCACAAATGTTGGAGAGGGTGTGGAGAAAAGGGAACTCTCCTGCACTGTTGGTGGGAATGTAAGTTGGTACAGCCACTATGGAAAACAGTTTGGAGGTTCCTTAAAAAACTACAAATAGAACTACCATATGATCCAGTCATCCCACTCCTGGGCATATACCCAAAGAAAACCATAATCCCAAAAGAAACTTGTACCATCATGTTTATTGCAGCACTATTTACAATAGCCAGGACATGGAAGCAACTGAAATGCCCATCCACAAATGAATGGATACAGAAGATGTGGCATATATATACAATGGAATACTACTCAGCTATAAAAAGGGATGAGATGGAGCTGTATGTAATGAGGTGGATAGAACTACAATCTGTCATACAGAGTGAAGCAAGTCAGAAAGAGAAGGACAAATATTGTATGCTAACTCACATATACGGAATCTAAAAATGGTACTGATGAACTCAGTGACAAGAACAAGGATGCAGTTACAGAGAATGGACTGGAGAACTCGAGGTATGGGAGGGGGCGTGGGGTGAAGGGGAAACTGAGACGAAGCGAGAGAGTAGCACAGACATATATATACTACCAACTGTAAAATAGTCAGTGGGAAGTTGTTGTATAACAAAGGGAGCCCAACTCGATGATGGAAGATACCTTAGAGGACTGGGGCAGGGAGGGTGGGGGGGACTTGAGGGGGGGGAGTCAAGGAAGGGAGGGAATATGGGGATATGTGTATAAAAACAGATGATTGAACCTGGTGTACCCCCAAAAAAATTTTTTTGAAAATTAAAAAAAAAAAAAAAGAGTATTGCACAAATTTTTCTGTTCATGCTGTTTATGATATTTTGCTTCCAGTTTCTCCAAGTGGTCTTCAAGAAATCACTTACCAGGACTTCCTAGGTGTCACAATGATTAAGAATCCGTCTGCCAATGCAGGGGACCCTGATTCAATCCCTGTTCCAGGAAGATCCCACATGCTGCGGAGCAACTAAGCCCTTGCGCCACAACTACTGAGGCTGCACTCTAGAGCCTGTGATCCACAACTACTGAGCCTGTGTGCTGCAACTACCGAAGCCCACACACCTAGAGCCTGTGTTCCACAACAGGAGAAGCCACTGCAGTGAGGAGCCTGTGCACCACAATGAAGAGCAGCCCCCACTCACTGCAACTGGAGAAAGCCCATGTGCAGCAATGAAGACCCAATGCAGCCAATAAATAAATAAATAAATTTATTTAAAAAAAAGAAATCTCTTACCACTGCTGTCTCAAAATTAAATAATCCATTTGCCTATCTCTTTGTTGAAGAGACTTCCTTAAACTCTGGAAATAATAAGCTTGGTTATATTGTCAGTCATTCTGATATGAAATTTCTCTTATCTTAATAATCTCTATCATATATAGAAATTTCCTCTCTCACTCTGTTAGACCCAGCCTTTCTCAATCCACATTCCAGTCTGCTATTAGCATAAATTGAACTAACTTGTTATTATAACTATAAACAATTTCATTATGACTAGCTAATATAATAGTAGCCCCCACCTTCAGTCCTCTAACTACAGCCATATTAACTTCTCCAAGTCTTCTATGCATGTTCTTTCATAATTCTATTTCTTTGCTCATGCAGTGCCACTCACCAGAAATACCTTTTCCTCCATTTCTTCACCTGACAAACTTCCTTTCATCCTTTAGGATGCAACTCAAAAGAAATTTTTGTGATGCTATCCCAGATACCTGAAGCTGAGTTGCTTGTTTAAATTATTGTCTTAAAGTTCTGTGGTCCTATTGGGGAAGAAATCAAGATGATGGAGTAGGAGGAGGTGGAAATCACCTACCCCCATGAACACATCAAAAATACATCTACATGTGGAACAATTCTCACTGAAAACTAGCTGGAGACTGGCAGAAAGACTCCTATACATCCAAGGCTGAAAGAAAGTTCCACACAGAATCAGGTAGTAAGGGAAGAGAAGCAGTCAGGTTGGGACCTGTGCCCCTGGGAGGAGACTCAGAAGTGTGGCGGAGTGGGGGGGGTGGGGTTGCATGAGAAGAGATCCTCCCTGGCAGTGAGTGATTCAAGCCACATATTGGGCACCCCAGCCCTGGGATCTGGCACCAGGAATACAAGTCTCCTTGGCTGGTTGGAGAGCCATTGGGACTAACAGAAGGGCTGTGGGAAGCCTGGCTCCCACTCATGAGGAGCACACACATGCTTGCTTAATCCCTAAACAGGGCCTAGAGGGTGAACTGAAAATGCACAGGATGCTGACCGGTTTCCTGCAACTGTGCCAGCATGTGCCACAGCCCAAGGCAAGTGCTTGCTCCAGTGCCACTTGCTTCATGACACAGCTCCACACTGGAGTGAGGGCTGTTGAGGCAGACAGGAGAGCTCAGCTGTGAGGGACAAAGGTGGCTCAGACCCAAAGCAGCATCTGACCAAGGCAGGGACAGCAATTACTGACAATTATGCAGCAGTACATCAGAAGCAGTCCAGGTTTCTGACTCTTGCCAGGACTGCCGTGGCCCACTCCAAGACCCTCCAAGACCCACCTGAGCACCTGAACCAGCTCCTCTTGCTCCAGCATTGCTCCCCTCTGGGACAAGGGTGCTACTGTGGGGTGGGGAAAGGAGCACACATTTAAATGGAATAGAGCCAGCTGGGAAATGAACCTCAGGGCTTCTGCTTCAGCAACTTGGGACATGACTCCACTCCCAATAGGGTGGTGCTGGCCACTGAAAAGAAGAAAAGCTGCACTTCATGCCTGGCTCTGGCCCTGGGTCCTCCATCTCCAGCCCCCACATCCTACCAAGGTGATAGCTGCCAACACACATTGAGGAAAGATGTGGCCTGTGCTCACTTCAGATCTAGTTCTCCCACTAATGCCACTGGGCTCATGCAGACAGCATAAGGACATGCCCATATAAAAACAATTCTTCAAAACAGCAACAGCTAACTGTTTCACCTAATTTCATAGAGACAGATAAAGTTAAGCAAAATGAGCAGAGAAATTTGTTTCAATAAAAAGAATAAGAGAAAACCCCCAAAAAACAAATAATGAAAAGAAATAATTTACTAGATAAAGAGTTCAAAACATTAGTATTAAGAACGCTAGCTGAATTATGGAGAGGAATAAATGAACACACTGAGAAATTTAACAAGGAACTAGAAAATATAAAAAAGAACAAGTCATAATGGAAGAGTACAATAATTGAAATGAAAAACACACTAGAAGGAATTAACAGCACACTAGGAGATATAAAAGAACACACAAGTGATTTGAAAGATAGAAAGATGAAAACTACCCAATCAGAACAGCAAAAAGAAAAAAAAATTGTTTTAATGAAAATAGTTTAAGGGACCTCTGAGACAACATCAAGTGTACCAACATTCACATTATAGGGGTCCCAGAAGAGGAAGAGAGAGAGAGAAGGGAGTCAAAATGTATTTGATGAAATTATGGTTGGAAACATCCCAAACCTGAAGAAGAAAACAGATATCCAAGTACGGAAAACACAGAGAGTCCCAAACAAGATGAACCCAAACAGACCCACACCAAGACATATCACACAAAAAACAACAAAAGTTAAAGCAAAAATTCTAAAGGCAGTAGGAGAAAAACAATGAGTCATATATAAGAGAATGCTCATAAGGTTGTCAGCTGATTTCTATGCAGAAAATTTGCAGACCAGAAGGGAGTGACATGATATATTCAACATTCTTAAAGTGAAAACCCTACAACCCGGGAACCCTAAACAGCAAGATTATCATTTGGAATGAAGCAGAGATAAAGAACTTCTCAGGCAAGCAAAAATTAAAGGATTTATCAATACTAAACCTAACCTAAAAGAAATGGTAACAGGTCTTCTCTAAGTGGAAATGAAAATGTTATAATAAGAAGTATCCATGGGAAAGGAAAAATCAACTGGCAAAGGCAAAAATATATAAGAGGGCCATGGATCAACCACTTACATAAGCTAGTACAAAGATTAAAAGATAAAAATATCTAAAATCAACTATAACTACAATAGTCAGTATAGGGATAAACATGAAGATGTAAAATATGACATCAGAAACATAAAACGTGGGGGAGGGAACTTAAAAGTGGAGATCTTTTAGAATGTGTTTGAATTTAAATGGCTATCACTTTAAAACAAGTAGACATAGTTATTGGTCAAAATACACAAACCCCATGGTAACCACAAATTGAAAACCTATAATAAATACACAAAAACTAGAGATAAAGGAACACAAGTACACCACTAAAGAAAAACATCAAACCACAAGGGAAGAAAATAAAAGAAGAAAAGAACAGAGAACTACAAAAACAACCAGGAAACGAGAAATAAAATGGCAATAAGTACACATCTATCAATAATCACTTAGATGTCAATGAAGTAAATACTGCAATTGAAATACATAGAGTGCCTGATTCCATTTAAAACAAAACAAAACTCACCTACATGCTACTTACAAGAGACACTTCAGAACTAAAAACACACAGACTGAAAGTGAGGGCATGGAAAAAGATATTTCACACAAATGGAAATGACAAGAAAGCAAGAGTAGCAATACTCATATCAGACCATAGACTTTAAAACAAAGTCTGTAACAAAAATAAAAAGAAGGGTATTATATAATGATAAAGCGATAAATACAAGAAGAGAATATAACGCTCATTAACATATATGCACCTAATACAGGATCATCTAAATATAGAAAGTAAATATTAACAGACATAAAGGGAGAAATTGACAATAATACAATAACATAGGGGACTTGAACACCCCAATTACATCAGTGGGCAGATCATCCAGAGAGAAAATCAGTAAGGAAAAAGTGGTCTTAAATGACACATTAAACCAGTTGGACTTAATAGATATCCATAGAACATTCCATCCAAAAACAACAGAATACACATTCTTTTCAAGTACACATGGAACATCGCCAGGATAAATCACATGCTAGGCCACAAAGCAAATCTCAACAAATTTAAGAGGACAGAAATTATATCAAGCATTTTTTTTAAACACAATGGTATAAAACTAGAAATCAATTACAGGAAGAAAAATGAGAAAAACACAAACATAAACACTGAAAAATATGCTACTAAGATACCAATGGGTCAACAAAGAAATCAAAAAGGAAATCGGAAAATACCTTCAGACAAACAAAAAAACCCTACAACTTTCCAAAATCTTTGGGATGCAGCAAAAGCATCGAATAAACTTCTAACAAGGAAGTTTATAGTGATACAGGCCTAACTGAAGAAACAAGAAAAATTTCAGATAAACAACTTAACCTGACATCTACAGGAATTAAAAAAAAGAAGAGCAAACAAGCCCAAAGTCAACAGAAGGCAAGAAATAAAAAAGATCAGAGAGAAAATAAATAGTGATTAAAAATGAATAGAAAAAAAAACAGTGAAAATAAGAGCTTTTTTTTTTAAGATAAACAAAATTGATAAACCTTTAGACAGGTTCATCAAGAAAAAGAGAGAGGACCCAAATAAACAAAATGAGAAATGAAAGAGAAGAAATAGCCAGTATCACAGAGATTTTTAAAAATCATAAGAGAATACTACAGTTACATGCCAACAAATTAGACAACCTAGGAGACAGGGACAAATTTCTCTAAATGTGCAACCTTCCAAGACTGAATCAGACAATATGAAGACAATACGAACAGTGAAAATGAACTTCTAATTTAAAAAAATTCCCAGCAAACAGAAGTCCAGGACTGGAGGCTTCTCTGGTGGCACAGCGTTTAAGAATTCGCCTGCCAATGCAGAGGACACTAGTTTGAGCCCTGGTCCAGGAAGATCCCACATGCTGTGGAGCAACTAATCCCACAAGCCACAACTACTGAGCCCAAGAGCTGCAACTACTGAAGCCTGTGTGCCTAAAGCCTGTGCTCCGCAACAATAGAAACCACTGCAAAAAGAAGCCTGCGTACCACAATTAAGAGTAGCCCCTGTTCTCCACAACTAGAGAAAGCCCATGAGGAGCAACAAAGACCCAATGCAGCCAATAAATAAATAATAAATTATTTTTTTATTTAAAAAAGTCCAGGACCGAATGGCTTCACAGAGGAATTCTACCAAACATATAAAGAAGAGCTACTACCTTTCCTTCTCAAATTATTCAAAAAAAATGGAGATGGAAAATTCCCAAATTCATTCTATGAGGATGATACCAAAAAAGAAACAAAGATACTACAAAAAAAGAAAACTACAGGTCAATATCTCTGATGAATATAGATGCAAAAAAAATCTCAACAAAATATTAGCAATCTGAATTTAACAATATATGAAAAGGATCATACAGCATGATCAAGCAGGATTTATCTGAGGGATGTAAGGATGGTTCAATATCCACAAATCCATCAATGTGATATGCCACAGTAATGAATAAAACCACATTAACAGAATAAAAACCATATGATCATCTAAATGGATACAGAAAAAGCATTTGACAAGATTCAACATCGATTCATGATAAAAACTCTCACCAAAGCTGGTATAGAGGAAACATATCTCAATATAATAAAGGCTGTGTATGAGAAACCCACAGCTAACATCATACTCAATGGTGAAAAGCTAGAAGCCCTTCCTCTAAAATCAGAAACAAGACAAGGGTGCCCAGTCTCAATGTTTCTATTTAAAATAGTGTTGGAAGTCCTAGCCACAGCAATCAGACAAGAAAAAATAATAATAATAAAAGGCATCCAAATTGGAAAGGAAGAAGTAAAGCTGTCACTATTTATAGATGACATAATATGTATAGAAAACTCAAGAGTTTCCACTAAAACATTATTAGAAATAATAAATGAATTCAGTTCAGTTGTAGGATTCAAGATTAACATACAGAAATCCATTGCTTTTTTATACACAAGCAATGAACTATCAAAAAGAGAAAGGAAGAACCCTACTCTATTTTTAAAAAGGTAAAATATCTAGAAATAAACTTTACCAAGGAGGTGAAAGACCTATACTCTGAAAACTATAAAACAATGATAAAGAAAATTGAAAATGATACAAAGAAATGAAAAGATATCCCATACTCTTGAATTGGAAGAATTAATATTGTTAAAATGGCCATACTACCCAAAGCAACCTACAGACAATGCAATCCTTCCCTATCAAAATACTCATGACATTTTTTACAGAAGTAGAACAAATAATCCTAAAAGTTATATGGAACCATGAAAGACCCCAAATAGCCAAAGTAATCTTGAGAAAAAAAGAATAAAGCTAGAGGTATCATGCTCCCTGACTTCAGACTGTACTACAAAGCTGCTGTAACCAAAACAGCATGGTATTGGCACAAAAGTAGACTCAAAGATCAATGGAACAGAATAAACCCCCACATCTGTGGTCAATTAATCTACAACAAAGGAGGTAAGCATATACAATGGAGAAAAGACAGTCTCTTCAATAAGGGGTGCTGGGAAAGCTGGACAGCAATATGTAAAAGAATGAGAATAGAACATTTTCTCACATCATACACACACAAAAAAAAAAAACTCAAAATGGATTAAAGACCTAAATGTGAGTTCTGAAAACATAAAGCCCCTAGAAAAGAACACAGGCAGAACACTCCTTGACAAAAATTGTAGCAATATTTTTTTGTATCTGTCTCCTAAGGCAAAAGAAACAAAAGTGAAAATAAACAAATAGCACCTAATTAAACTTAAAAGCTTTTGCACAACAAAAGAAACCATCAACAAGATGAAAGACAGCCTACTGATAGGGTGAAAATATTTGCAAATGATATGACTAATAAGGGGTTAATATCCAAAATATATAAATAGCTCATACAACTCAACATCAAAAAAATAACAACTCAATTAAAAAATGGGGAGAAGACATGATAGATATTTTTCCAAAGAAAATATACATGGGATCAATAGGCATATGAAAAGATGCTCAACATCATAGTCATCAGAGAAATGCAAATGAAAACCAATGAGACATCACCTCATACCTCTCAGAATGGCTATCATCCAAAAGGTAAGAAATAACATGTAGGCCAGGATGTGGAGAAAGGAAACCCTCATGCACTGTTGGTTGGACTGTAAATTGGTGCAGCCACTATGGAAATCACTATGGAGGTTCCTAAAAAAAATTTAAAATAGACCTACCATGTGATCCAGCAATTTCACTCCTGGGTATTTATCCAAAGAAAATGAAAGTGGTAATCCAAAAAGATAGATACTCCCCATGTTCACTGCAACATTATTTACAATAGCCAAGATTTGGAAGTAACTTAAGTGCACATCAGTAGAAGAATGGGTAAAGAAGTTGCATATGTATATAATGGAATATTACTCAGCCATTAAAAAAAATAAAATAAAATCTTGGAATGACCTGAGGATATTATACTTTGTGAAATGTCAGACAGAGAAAGACAGATAGTCTGTTATCATTTATACATAGAATATAAAAAAATAAAACAAGTGAGTGTATATAACAGAACTGAAACAGACTCAGAGATATAGAGAACAAACAGTGGTTACCAGTGGGGACAGGATATAGAGAACAAATAGTAGCTACCAGGGGTGGGAAGGGCACGATAGGAGTTGAGGATTAAGAGGTACAAACTACTATGTATAAAATAAAGAAGTGGGAGGGAGGGGATATGGGGGATATATGTATAAATAAAGCTGATTCACTTTGTTCTACAGCAGAAACTGGCACAACAGTGTAAAGCAATTATACGCCAATAAAGAGCTTAAAAAACAATAAAACAATAAAAAAATAAAAAGAAAATAAGCAACAGGACATATAGTACAGCACAGGGAATATAGTGATTATTTGGTAACACCTTTAAAAAGAGTATAATCTATCAAAGTATTGAATCAGTTTTTTGTATACCTGAAACTAACATAATATGTAAATCAACTATACATCCATAATTAATTAATTAGTTAAATATCTGGGAAGTGAGGAAAGTTTTGAAAAGTTCTGTTGTCCTATTACTTACAATTATATTGCAAATGTCTGCTTAACTGTTTGTCTCCACTGCTGTGCAGTAAGTTGAGGTCAGGATAGATGTATTCATCATCTATTGATATGTAACATCTCATACAAGGCTTGGCACGGAATAGGTGCTCAGTAAAATTTAATTTCTGAATAGGTGAAATTGTGTATATATAATATATACATATATTTTTTTGAAATAAATATGTCCTCTGCAATGTGCCTTATGTAGGATCTCCCACTTTCCTTTTTCTTCCTTCCTATTTATTATGTAAAGATACATGAAATGTTCAAAATGTCAAGCCAGGCCTTGGTAAAATCAGTTAAGTCCTTTTTTATTTGATAGTAGGATCCTTTTTACTCAGCCACTCAACCAACTTACTTCCTTTACCAACAATATTTTCCAATTTTAAAGTATGATTAACATCATTTTCAGGATCTTAATTTACTAGAAGTCCTTTGGTCACTCTTCCTCACATCTTACTCCCAGTTTATGTGGGAGCCTCAGCTTGCCCTTTCTACACCCTTCCCTGGCTCCCAGATTTTCTATCTGAATTACCTCAATTTCATCATTCATAAAATTAATATTAAGATTATACCTATATCATAAAGCTGTTGTATCTGCCAATTTTCTAGTACCATGGGCTTGAATGCCTGTCAAGTAAAACATTTAGACTAGAAGATCACCAAATTTCTTCCAATTCTAAAATATCCTGTGATTTTATTGCTTTACATATTTCTCTATTTTTTCTCTTGGTTCCTTCCTTAGATTTATAAGAGAAAAAGAGCTAAGTATTGTTGTTTATGACCAGCGTTTTAGGTTTGCTATTGATTGACCTTTCTTGCTCCCTAAGTTCCACATCCTTACAGGCACATACACAAGAACTAACTATAGCCCTCCAATAACTCTCAAAGCAGCTAAACTGCTTTCTTTTGGATAGAGGTCTTCCTAGATCAAAGATTAGATTGAAGATTGTTTTCAGTATATCAGAAACAGTTGTTTCTACTCTTCCA
The DNA here is from genome assembly GCF_030028045.1 of Hippopotamus amphibius kiboko. Taxonomy (NCBI): domain Eukaryota; kingdom Metazoa; phylum Chordata; class Mammalia; order Artiodactyla; family Hippopotamidae; genus Hippopotamus; species Hippopotamus amphibius. The sequence goes on from NC_080197.1 coordinate 52,885,101, forward strand.
GGTGATAAAGCATCAGAGAAGATAACTGCAGTTGTACTCAGCAATGTTTTGAAGCTCACTAGAAAACTGTGATGACTTATATGTTATTCCACTTAAAATATGGAGATTTTTAAAGAAGAATTCAAAGGGGAATCAAACAATGTAAACCTAATAACTAAAAACTTTTTAAAAATTAGAATGAATGAAAAACTATACACCACCAAACTGGACAACCTACACGAAATGGAAAAATTCTTAGAAACATACAACTTACCAAGACTGAATCATAAAGAAATAGAAAATCTGAAGAGACATATTACTAGTAAGAAGATTGAATCAGTAACCAGAAATCTACCAACAAAGAAAATCCCAGGACCAGATGGCTTCACTGGTAATTTTATCAAACATTTAAAGAAGAAATAACACCAATTCATCTCAAACTCTTCAAAAAAATCAAAGAGGAGGAAAAACTCCCAACTTCATCTTATGAGGCCAGCATTTTCCTGATACTGAAACCAGAAAAGGATATTACTAGTAAAGAAAACTACTTAGCCAATATCCCTGATGAATATAAATGCAAAAAATTCTCAGTAAAATACTAGCAAAACAAATTCAGCAGCACATTAAAAGGACCATACATCATGACCAAGTGGGATTTATCCTTGGGATGTAAGGATGGCCCAACATACACAAAAGAATCAATGTGATACATCACATTAGTGGAATGAAAGAAAAGAATCATATTATCATCTAAATAGAAGCAGAAAAATTGGCTGACAACATCCATTCATGATAAAAACTCTTAACAAATTCGGCATACAAAGAGCATTCCTTAATACAATAAAGGCCATATATGACAAGCCCATAGCTAACATCATACTCAATGATGAAAGATTGAAAATTTTTCTTCTAAGATCAGAAAAAAGATAAATGTGCCCACTCTCACCACTCCTATTGAACATAGTAGTAGAAATCCTAAGTAGAGTAATCAGGCAACAAAAAGAAATTTAAAGTATCAGAATTGGAAAAGAAGAAGTAAAATTGTCTTTATTTGCAGATGACATGATTTTATATAGATAAAATACAAAAACTCAAGCAAAGAACTGTTAGGTCTATCAATGAACTCATTAAAGTTGCAGGATACAAAATTAACATACAAAAAACAGTAGCATTTGTATATATTAGCAACGAATTTTCAGAAAAAGACATAAAGAAATTGACCCCATATACAACTGCATAAAAAATAATAAAATACTAAGGAGGTTAAAGAGATCTACTCTGAAAATTAAAAAACATTGATGAAAGAAATTGAATAAGACATAAATGGATCCTGTGTTCATGAATCAGAAGAATTAATATTCTTAAAACAGTAATACTACCAAAGGCCAACACTAGCCTGGGGACCGGTCCTCATGCACCAGTGGGTGGACACCAGGCTATGGACAACCTGAACCCCAGGCTGGCCTACCAGCAGGTGGATAACTGACCTGAGACACCTTGAGACCCACAGCCAGCAGCCCAAGAATCTAACACCAACCACCAGTGGTTCAGCACTAGCATTGGGAAGGGCCCTGCCCACCAACAGACAAACACTAGTTCTGAGGCTCTGGGGTTTCAGCCAGCCCCCCTGGCACACTGACCCACCTACAAGCATCCAGTAGCCTCTGAACCAGGAAAGACTTAGCAACCAAAAGGGCCAGGGGCCAGTCACACTTACCAGTGTGCCCACAATGGTTGGCCCCACCAATATAGAGGGCCCATTCAGCCCACATAGGGGGCACCCCTAGAGCATATAGCTCTGGTGAACAGAAGGGAGTGTGCTACTGGAACCTATAGAATGTCTCCTACATAAGGGCACCTCTCCAAGATCAGGAAATGTAACTAATCTACCTAATATATAAAATAAAAACAGATAATCAAGCCAAATGAGGTGGCAGAGGAAATTTTTTAATGAAGGAAGAAGACAAAATACCAGAAGAAGAGCTAAGTCAAATGGAGATAAGCAATCTACCCCAAAATAATTAAAGTTAGTGATCAAAAAGATGCTGAATAAACGCAGGAAAAGACTGAATGAAGAGGGTGAGAACTTTAACACAGAGTTAGAAAATATTAAGAAGAACAAAACAGAGATGAAGAATACAATAATTCAAATAAAAAATACATTAGAAGGAATCAACAATAGATTAGATAATACAAAGGAATGGATAAGCGAAATGGAAGACAGTAATAGAAATCACTCAAGATAATCAGAAAAAAGAAAACATTTAAAAAACACGAGGACAGTTTAAAAGACCTCAAGGACAATGTTGTGTGCTGACATTCCCATTATAGGGGGTCTCTGAAGGAGAAGAGAACGAAAGGGGTTGAGAACATAGACTTAATAGTTGAAAATGTCTTTAACCTGAGAAAGCAAGCAGTTATCTAGGTAAAGAAAGCACAGAGAGTCACAAAGAAGATCAACCCAAAGAAGACCAAACCAAGACACAATGAATTAAAATGGCAAAAATTAAGGATGAGAGAATATTAAAAGCAGCAAGGGAAACACAACAAGTTACATACAAGGGAACCCCTATAAGACAATCAGCTGAATATTCAGCAGAAACACTGCAGGCCAAAAGGGAATGGCGTGATATGTTTAAAATGATGAAAGAGAAAAACCTACAACAAATAACACTCTACCTGACAAGGATATCATTCAGATTTGAAGGAGAAATGAAGAGTTTTATACACCAGTAAAAGCTAACAGAGTTCACTACCATCTAACCAGCTCTACAAGAAATGTTAAAGGGACTTCTTTAAGTGGAAAATATCCTAACTAGAAATATGAAAATTTAAAAAGGAAAAATCTCATTGGTGAAGGTAGATATACAGTAAAGATAGTAGATTAACCACTTACAAAGTTACAAGAAACGTTAAATAACAAACATAGTAAAATAACCTATATCCACAAAAAGTAGTTAGGAGAAACAAAAAAACAATTGATGAAAAGATGAAAAGCATGACGTCAAAAACATTAAAAGAGGAAAGAGGATTAAAAGTGCAGTGTTGTTAAAATGTGCTTGAGCTTAAGAGCATCAACATAAAATACTTATGGATCTACAAATATTGATTTATATAAGTATTATGATAACCATAAACCCAAAATCTAAAATAGATACACCCAAAAAAGATAAATGAATTCAATGTGAAACTAAACATGGTTATCAAATAACAAGGGAAAAGAGAAGAGCAAAAGAGGAAAGGAACAAAAAAGAATTTTTAAACACTGAAAAACAATTAACAAAATGGCAATAAATACATACCTGTCAATATATAATTCCTTTAAATGAAAATGGACTAAATGCTCCAATCAAAAGATATAGAGTGCCTGAATGGATAACAAAACCAAGACCCATATATATGCTGCCTATAAAATGCTCACTTCAGATCTAAAGACACACACAGACTGGAAGTGAGAGGATAGAAAAGGTATTTCATGTAAATGGAAACAAATGAAAGCCAGGTTAGATATACTTATATTAAACAAAATAGACTTTAAAACAAAGACTATAATAATGCACCAAACATAGGCACAGCTATTGCATATATGTATTATAGAAAATTTTAATGATGTAAAGGGAGAAATTGACAGTAACACAACAGTAGGGGACTTTACCATCTCACTTACATCAATGGCCAGGTCATCCAGACAGAAAATCAATGAAGAATCACTGGCCTTAAATACACATTAAACCAGATATAATTAATTCATATATAGAGAGCAACCAAAAGCAGAAGAATACACACATGGAACATTCTCCAGGATAGATCACCTGCTACGCAACAAAACAAGCCTCAGTAAATTTAATAAATGTGAGATCATATCAAGCATCTTTTCCAATCACAACACAATGAGAGTAGAAAGTAACTATAAAAAAAAAAACTGAAAAAAAAAAACCCGACAAACATGTGGAGGCTAAACAATATGCTACTAAATAACCAATGTGCCAATGAAGAAATCAAAGAGGAAACTAAAAATTACCCAGAGTTAAATGAAAATGAAAATACAACAATCCAAAACCTACAGGACACAGTAAAAGCAGTTTTAAGAGGGGAATTTGTAGTGATACAAGCATACCTCAGGAAACAAGAAAAATCTCAAATAAACAACTTAACCTTATACCTAAAGCAACTAGAGAAAGAACAAACAAAACCCAAATTTAGTAGAAGTAAAGAAATCATAAAGATCAGAGCACAAATAAATAAAATAAAGACTAAAAACTCAGTAGAAAAGACCAATGAAACTAAAAGTTAATTCTTTGAAAAGGTTTTTTTAAATGATACCTTTAGCCAGACTCATCAAGAAAAAGAAGGGAGAGGGCCCAAATCAATAAAATCAGAAATGACAAAGGGGAAGGTACAATGACAACACAGAAATACAAAGGATCATAGAAGACTACTATGAACTACTGTATGCCAATAAAATGGACAACCTAGAAGAAATGGACAAATTCTTAGAAATGTACATGCTCCCAAGACTGAGCCAGGAAGAAATAGAAAATTTGAACTGACCAATTACCAGTAATGAAATTGAATCAGTAATTTTAAAACTCTGGCCCAGGACCAGATGGCTTCAAAGATGAATTCTATCAAACATTTAGAGAAGAGTTAACACCTCTTCTGATTTATTCCAAAAAAATTACAAAGGAAGGAGCACTTCTGAATTCATTCAATGAGGCCACCATCACCCTGATACCAAAAACAGACAAAGATATCACAGAAAAAGAAAATTACAGGCCAATATCACTGATGAATATAGAAGCAAAAATCTTCAACAAAATATTAGCAACCAGAATTCAACAATACAATAAAAGCATTATATGCCATGATCAAGTGGGATTTGTCCCAGGGATGCAAGAATTTTTCAATATCCACAAATTAATGGTACACTACATTAACAAATTGAAAAAACAAAAAAACATGGTCATCTAAATAAATGCAGGAAAAGTCTTTTGACAAAATTCACTATCCATTTATGATTAAAAAAATAGCTTTATTTTTGCTTTTATTTCCTTTGCTTTAGGAGTCATATCCAAAAAATAGTGCTACAATTTATGTCAAAGGATGTTTTGCCTGTGTTTCATTCTAGGAGTTTTATGATTTCCAGTCTTACATGGAAACTGGGGCATAGAGGGAACCTACCTCAACACAACAAAGGCCATATATGACAAACTCACAGCAAACATTCTCAATGGTGAAAAACTGAAAGTATTTCTTCTAAGATGAGGAAAAAGACAAGGATGTCCACTCTCATCACTTTTATTCAACATAGTTTGGGACATCAATTTATGACAACAACAACAACAAAAACTCTCCAGAAAAGGCATGAGGAAACATACCTCAACACAATAAAGGCCACATATGGTAAGTCCAGAGCTAACATCATACTCAATGATGCAAAACTGAAATCATATCCTTCAAGATCAGGAACAAGACAAGGATTCTCACTCTCACCACTTTTATTCAAAATAATATTGGAAGAACTAGCCACAGCAATCAGCTAAGAAAAAGAAATTTAAAAAAAAAACCCAAGTTGTGAAGTAACAAGTAAAACTTTCACTGTTTGCAGATGAAATGATACTATACATAGAAAATCCTAAAAACATTAGAGAAAACTACTAGAGCTCAGCAAAAAATTCTGTGAAGTTGCAGGATACAAAATTAATATACCAACATCTATTGCATTTCTGTACACTAAGAACTATCAGAAACAGAAATTAAGGAAACAAAATTTTCATTTACCATCACATCAAAAGGATGACATACCTAGGAATGAACCTACTTAAGGAAGTAAAAGACCTGTACTCAGAAAACAATAAGACATTGATGAAAGAAACTGAAGACAACACAGACAGATAGAAAGAAATACTGTGTTCTTAGATTGGAAGAATTAATATTAATGAAATGAACATATAGCCCAAGGCAATCTACAGCTTTGATGTAATCCCTATCAAAATACCAAGGGCATTTTTCACAGAACTAGAACAAATAATTTTAAAGCTTTCATGGAAATACAAAAGCCTGCAAGTAGCCAAAACAATCTTGAGAAAGAAGAACAGAGCAAAAGAAATCATGCTCCCTGACATCAGGCTATACCACAAAGCTATGGTTATCAAAGCAATATGGTACTAGCACAAAAACAGACACACGGATCAATGAACAGAATAGAGAGCCAAGAAATAAACCCATGCACCTATGGTCAATTAATCTATGACAAAGGAGGCAAGAATATACAATGGAGAAAAGACAGTCTCTTCAACAAGTGGTGCTGGGAAAACTGAACAGCTATTTGTAAAAGAATGATATTAGAACATTTTCTCACACCATATTCAAAAACACTCAAAATGGGTTAAAGACCTAAACGTAAGACTGCAAATCATAAAACTCCTAGAATAAAACATAGGCAAAATATTATTTGACCTAAATTGTAGCATTACTTTTTGGATATGACTCCTAAAGCAAAGGAAATAAAAGCAAAATAAAGCAATGAGACCTAATTAAAATATTTGCACAGCAAAGGAAACCATTGATAAAACAAAAAGACAAGCTACTGACTGGGGGGAAATATCTGCAAATGATATGACCAATAAGGAGTTTATATCCAAAATATACAAGGAACTCATACAATTCAACATAAAAAAAAAACATATTAAAATATAGGCAAGGAGGGAATATATGTATAAATACAGCTGATTCACTTTGTTTTACAGTAAAAACTGGCACAACAGTGTAAAGCAATTATACTCCAATAAAGAGCTTTAAAAAATGATTAAAAAGAAAAAGAAAAAAAAGGCAAAAGACCTGAATAGACATTTCTCCAATGAGGACATGCAGGTAGCCAACACACATATGAAAAGATGCTCAACACAGCTCATCACCAGTGAAATTCAAGTCAAAACCACAATGAGATATCACCTCACCCCAGTGTCAGAATGGCTATTATCAAAAAGAACACAAATAACAAATATTGATGAGGATTTGGTTATAAGGGACCCCTCATGTACTGTTGGTGGGAATGTAAATTACTGCAGCCACTGTGGAAAACATTACATAAGTTTCTCAAAAAACTAAAGATAGAACTGTCATATGACCCAGCAGTTCCACTCCTGGATATATATCTGAGAAAAAAGAAAAACACTAATTTGAAAAGATATATAAATTCTAATGTTCAAAGAAGAATATCTTATAATTTCCAAGATATGTAAGTAACCTAGCTGTCCATTAACAGATGAATAGAGAAACAAGATGTGGTATATACATACAATGGAATAATACTCAGCCATTTGGCATGGGAAGATGCAGAGATCACATCTCCCCACAAATAGATTTGTTGCCGGAGGCCAGTGGGGGACCTGAGGCCCAAGGAGACTGGAGGAACCCTGGAGCAACCGAGTAGGACCTGGGGGAAGGCAGGGGGGTGGAGAAGGGGAAGCCAGATGAGACCAGCGCCCCTGGAGGGTGACTAGGTGTGGGGGAATTTCCTGCCTGGAGAGACCCTTGGGGTCTGGGGAGATCACAAAACTACATCTGGGTTTCTCCCATCCAGGAGGCCAGGAGGCCTGCTGAGCTCCCAGGCCTGGGAGCCTGCTGACCTCCCCAGTGGGGTCCTCCACCCTTCAAGGTGCCCTCCAGGCTGCCTGGGTCCTGGGGGTGTGGGAGGGAGGGAGGAAAGGTGAGGAGGTGGAGAAGCAGACTGGCGGGGGTGGGGGCTTTGAGATCAGGGGACAGGGAGGCGAGAGAGTGTTTCACCTGCCCTCTTGGCCAGGGAGGCCAACTGGGCTCCCAGGCCTGGTCCTTCACTCTCCAGGCCCCCATCCAGTGTGTGGGTCCTGGGAACGAATGGGGAGAGGGACTGGGGAAGGGAGAGAGGCAGACAATGGGGGTGGGAAGCGATTTCTCCAGGTCAGAAGAATAGGGGAGGTGCCACCAAGTATTTCTTCCAGGTGGGTCCTCCACCTTCCAAGGCCCCTCTGGGCTGTTGGTCCTAGGAGTACAGAAGGGAAGCGGTGGGGGGAGAAGAAGTGAGGTGGAAGGGGGGAGGGTCACTCTGGGATCAGTGGATCAGGGGAGGAGTGGAATGCATTTCTGCTGCCCACTGGCCCAGGAAGCCTGCTGGGCTCCCAGGCCTGGTCTCCAACTCTCCAAGTTCCCCTCCCAGACCTGCTGGTCATGGGGGCATAGGAGCATGTCAGGGGAAGAGGCAGAGAGTGGTGGGGGGGACCTCACAGGACCAGAGGATCAGGGGAGATGCTGCAGGAAATCTCCCTACCCACTTGGCATGCATAGGCCTGTTGTGCCTGCAGGCCTGGTCTTTGGTCCTCCAGGGGCCCATCTAGGTCTCACTGGTCCTAGAGGAGAGGCAGGCAGGGGAGAGGGCCTTCTGTGATTGGAGGATCAAGGGAGGCAGGGAAGGTATTTCCCCTGCCTACTAGCCCTGGGAAGCCTGCTAGACTCACGGTCATGGTCTTTCACACTCCAGGGCCCCCTCCAGCTTCTTGGGACCTGGGGGTGGAGAAGGAAGAGAGACAGACAGGGACCCTACAAGACTGGGAGATCTGGGGAAGTGTCACAGGTGTTACCCTAGCCCAGTTGGCCCTAGAAAGCCTGTTGAGCATCAGAGTCTGGTCTCCTGCATTCCAGTGCCCCCTCCAGCTGTGAGGGTCCTAGGGGAATAGGAGGGAGGGGGTGGGAAAGAAGAGAATGCAAGGGGGAGGGACCCTCCAAGATTGGAGGACTGGGGGAGGTGCTTAGCATTTATCCCGCCAACTCGGGCCCAGGGAGCCTGCTGGGTACCTGTACCTGGTCCTTTGCCCACAGGACCAGAGTCATTCCTGGGCACCTCTGCCTCATTGGGCCTAAGCCCCATTCTCCACCACCCCCAGGGCCTTTTCTAAGTGTAGGCCCTGCCCACTGACTAAACCACACCCCACCCAACCCCACCCTTGTCTAAGCCTCACCCCCATAGCCAAGGCCTTTTCTGACTTTTTCTTTCTTTTTCTTTCTTTCTTTCTTTCTTTCTTTCTTTCTTTCTTTCTTTCTTTCTTTCTTTCTTTCTTTCTTTTTCTTTCTTTCTTTCTTTCTTTCTTTCTTTCTTTCTTTCTTTCTTTCTTTCTTTCTTTCTTTCTTTCTTTCTTTCTTTTTTTTCCCACCCCTCACTTCGCCTATTGCAGTTCCTTTACCTTCCAGTTTTTGCTCCATCTATTTTTCTAACACATCTGTTAGTTTCCTATTCTTTTCATATTTTTTATCTTGCTGTTCTCATTTTTTTTTTTTTTGAATTTTTTTTTTTTCATTTTCCTGCTCCACACAGCTTGTGGGATCGTGATTCACAAGCCCAGGGTCAGGCCTGAGCTCCTGAGGTGGGAGCTCTGAGTCCAAAACATTGGACTAAAAGGGAAACCCAGTCCCCAGGGAATACTCATCAGAGTGAGGTCTCCCAGAGGTTCTCACCTCAACACCAAGAACCAGCTATACTCAGCAGACTACAAACTCCAGTGCTTGAAACCTCAGGCCAAACACCCAATGGGATAGGAACACAATCCTGCCCATCCAAAGGGGGGGGAGGGAGAATGAGATGACAAAAAAATATGTCACAGATGAAGGAACAATGTAAAAATACACAAGACCAAATAAGTGAAGAGGAAATAGGAAAATTGCCTGAAAAAGAATTCAGACTAACAATAGTAAAGATGATCCAAAATCTCAATAACAAAATAGAGAAAATACAAGAAAAAGTTAATAAGGACTCAGAAGAACTGAGGACCAAACAAACAGTAATGAACAATAAAATAACCAAAATTAAAAATACTCTAGATGGTATAAACAGCAGAATAACTGAGGCAGAAAAATGAATGAGTTGGCAGATAGAATGGGGGAAATAACAGCCACAGAGCAGGAAAAAGAAAAAAGAATAAAAAAGAATGGGAGACAGTCTCAGAGACCTTGGTGACAACATTATGCACACCAACATTCCAATAATAGGCACCCCAGAAGAAGAAGAAAAAAAGAAAATACTTGAAGAGAATATAGTGGAAAATTTCCCCAACATGGAAAAGGAAATAATTAATCAAGTCCAAGAAGCACAGAGAGGCCCATACAGAATAAACCCAAGGAGAAATACACCAAGACACATATTAATCAAACTAACAACAATTAAACACAAAGAAAAAATATTAAAAGCAGCAAGAGAAAAGCAACAAATAACATATAAGGGAAAACCCATAAGGATAACAGCTGACCTTTCTGCAGAAACTCTGCAGGCCAGAAGGGAATGGCAGGCTATACTGAAAGTCCTGAAAGAGAAAAACCTACAGCCAAGAATACTCTACCCAGCAAGAATCTCATTCAGATTTGATGGAGAAATCAAAAGCTTTACAGCCAAGCAACAACTAAGAGAATTCAGACCACAAAACCAGCCTTACAACAATTGCTAAAGGAACTTTTCTAAGCAGGAAACACAAGAGAAGGAAAAGACCTACAAAAACAAACCCAAAACAATTAAGAAAATGGTAATAGGAACATACATGTCAATAATCACCTTAAATGTAAATGGATTAAATTCTCCAACCAAAAGACACAGACTGGCTGAATGGATACAAAAACAAGACCCTTACATAAGCTGCCTACAAGAAACCCAATTCAGACCAAGGGACACATATAGGCTGAAAGTAAGGGGATGGAAAAAGATATTTCATGCAAATGAAAATCAAAAGAAAGCTGGAGCAGCAATACTCATATCAGACAAATTAGACTTGAAAGTAAAGACTATTAAAAGAGACAAGGAAGGACACTACACAATGATCAAGGGATCAATCTGAGAAGAAGATATAACAATTGTAAATATCTATGCACCCAACATAGGAGCACCTCAATATATAAGGCAAATGCTAACATCTATAAAAGGGGAAATCAACAGTAACACAATAATAGTAGGAGACTTTAACACCCCACTGACATCAATGGACAGATCATCCAAACAGAATATAAATAAGGACACACAAGTTTTAAATGACACATTAGACCATCTCGACTTAATTGATATTTATAGGACATTCCATCCAAAAATGACAGAATACACTATCTTCTCAAGTGCATATGGAATATTCTCCAGGATAGATCACATCTTGGGTCACAAATCAAGCCTTGGTAAATTCAAGAAAACTGAAATTGTATCAAGCATTTTCTCTGACCACAACACTATCAGACTAGATATCAATTACCTGAAAAAAAATGTAAAAAATACAAGCACATGGAAACTAAACAATATGCTATTAAACAACCAAGAAATCACTAAAGAAATCAAAGAGGAAATCAAAAAATACCTAGAAACAAATGACAATGAAAACACAACAACCCAAAACCTATGGGACACAACAAAAGCAGTTCTAAGAGGGAAGTTTATAGCAATACGGTCCTACTTCAAGAAACAAGGAAAATATCCAATAAAAAACCTACTCTTACAACTAAACCAATTAGAGAAAGAAGAACAAAAATTACCCAGAGTGCACAGATGGAAAGAAATCATAAAGATCAGATCAGAAATAAATGAAAAAGAAATGAAGGAAACAATAGCAAAGATCAATAAAACTAAAAGCTGGTTCTTTGAGAAGATAAACAAAATTGATAAACCATTAGCCAGACTCATTAGGAAAAAAAAGGGAGAAGACGTAAATCAATAGAATTAAAAATGAAAAAGGAGAAGTAACAACTGACACTGCAGAAATACAAAAGATCATGAGAGACTATTACAGCAACAATATGCCAATAAATTGCATAACCTAGAAGAAATGGATACATTCTTAGAAAAGTACACTCTTCCAAGACTGAACCAGGAAGAAATAGAAAATATGAGCAGGTCAATCACAAGTATGGAAATTGAGACTGTGATTAAAAATCTTCCAACAAACAAAAGCCCAGGGCCAGATGGCTTCACAGGCAAATTCTACCAAACATTTAGAGAAGAGCTAACACCTATCTTTCTCAAACTCTTTCAAAATATAGCAGAAGGAGGAACACTCCCAAACTCATTCTATGAGACCACCATCACCCTGATACCAAAACCAGGCAAAGGTGTCACACAAAAAAAGAAAATTACAGGCCAATATCACTGATGAATGTAGATGCAAAGATACTCAACAAAATACTAGCTAACAGAATCCAAAAGCACATTAAAAGATCATACACCATGATCAAGTGGGGTTTATCCCTGGAATGCAAGGATTCTTCAATATACACAAATCAATCAATGTGATACATCAACTTAACAAATTGAAGGACAAAAATGATATCATCATCTCAATAGATGCAGAAGAAGCTTTTTGACAAAATTCAACATCCATTTATGATAAAACTCTCCAGAAAATGGGCATAGAAGGAAATTACTTCAACATAATAAAAGCCATATATGACAAACTGACAGCCAACATCATTGTACACAGTGAAAAAAATGAAAGCATTCCCTCTAAGAGCAGGAACAAGACAAGGGTGCCCACTTTCACCACTATTATTCAACATACTTTTGGAAGTGTTAGCCACAGCAATCACAGAAGAAAATGAAAGAAAAGGAATCCAAGTTGGAAAAGAAGAAGTAAAATTGTCACTCTGCAGATGACATAATATTATACATAGAAAACCCTAAAGATGCTACCAGAAAACTGCTAACACTAATTGATGAATTTAGTAAAGTACCAAGATAAGAAATTAATGCACAGAAATCCCTTGCATTCCTATACACTAACAATGAAAGAGTAGAAAGAGACATTAAGGAAACATTTACCATTGCAACAAAAAGAATAAAATACCTAGGAATAAACCTGCCTAAGGAGGCAAAAGACCTGTACTCAGAAAATTATAAGACACTGAGGAAAGAAATCAAACAAAAGACAAACAGATGGAGAGACATACCATATTCTTGGATTGGAAGAAACAACATTGTGAAAATTATTATCCTACCCAAAGCAATTTACAGATTCAGTGCAATCCCTCTCAAATTACTAACAGCATTCTTCACAGAACTAGAACAAGAAATTTTATAATTTGTATGGAAACTCAAAAGACCCTGAATAGCCAAAGCAATCTTGAGAAGGAAAGACAGAGCTGGAGGAATCAGGCTCCCTGACTTCAAACTATACTATAAGGTTACAATGATCAAGACAGTATGGTACTGGCACAAAAACAGAAGTATAGATCAATGGAACAGGATAGAGAGCCCAGAGATAAACCCAAGCACATATGGGCACCTTATCTTTGACAAAGGAGGCACGAATATACAATGGAATAAAGACAGCCTCTTCAATAAGTGGTGCTGGGAAAATTGGACAGCTACATGTCAAAGAATGAAATTAGAACTTCCCAACACCATACACAAAAATAAAGTCAAAATGGATTAAAGACCTACATGTAAGGCCAAACACTATAAATCTCTTAGAGGAAAACATAGGCAGAACACTCTAGGACATACATCAAATCAAGATCCTTTTGGACCCACCTCCTAGAATCATGGAAATAAAATCAAGAATAAACAAATGGGACCTAATGAAACTTAAAAGCTTTTGCACAGTGAAAGAAACCATAAACAAGACAAGAAGACAACACTCAGAATGGGAGAAAATACTTGCCAATGAAGCAACAGACAAAGGATTTATCTCCAAAATATACAAGCAGCACATGCAGCTTAATACCAAAAAAGCAAATAAACCAATCCACAAATGAACGGAAGACCTCAATAGACATTTCTCCAAAGAAGACATGTAGATGGCTAACGAACACATGAAAAGATGCTCAGCATCACTAATCATTAGAGAAAGGCAAATCAAAGCCACAATGATGTATCACCTCACACCGGTCAGAATGGCCATCATCCAAAAATCTAGAAACAATAAATATTGGGGAGGGTGTGGAGAAAAGGGAACTCTCCTGCATTGTTGGTGGGAATGTAAGCTGGTACAGCCACTATGGAAAACAGTTTGGAGGTTCCTGAAACATGGAACTACCATATGACCCAGTAATCCCTCTACTGGGCATATATCCAGAGAAAACCATAACCCGAAAAGAAACATGTACCAAAATGTTCATTGCAGCACTATTTACAATAGCCAGGACATGGACGTGACCTAAATGCCCATGAAGAGATGAATGGATAAAGAAGCTGTGGCACATATATACAATGGAATATTACTCAAGCATAAAAAGGAATGAAATGGAGCTATATGTAATGAGGTGGATAGACCTAGAGACTGTCATACATAGCCAAGTAAGCCAGAAAGAGAAAAACAAATACCATATGCTAACTCATATATATAGAATCTAAAAAAATGGTACTGATGAACCCAGTGATAGGGCAAGAATAAAGATGCAGATGTAGAGAATGGACTTGAGGACATGGGGTTGGGGGGTGAAGGGGAAGCTGGGACAAAGTGAGAGAGTAGCATAAACATAGATACACTACCAACTGTAAAATAGATAGCTAGTGGGAAGTTGCTGTATAACAAAGAGAGATCAACTGGATGATGGGTGATGCTTTAGAGTGCCAGGACAGAGAGGGTGGGAGGGTGTAGTGAGAGGGAGGGGATATGGGGATATATGTCTAAATACAGCTGATTCACGTTGGTGTACCTCAAAAACTGGTACAGGAGTGTAAAGCAGTTATATTCCAATAAAGAGCTTAAAAAATACTCAGCCATTTAAAAGAATGAAATTTTGCTATGTGTAACATGAATGGACTTGTAGGGTATTATGCTAAGTGAAATGTGTCAGATAGAGAAAGACAAATAATGTATGATATCACTTATATTTGGGATCTAAACTATAGAACAAACTAATGAATATAACACAAAAGAAACAGATTCACAGATATAGAGAACAAGCTCATGGTTAACAGTGGGGAGAGAGAAGGGGGAAGGAGCAGTATTGCGGTAGGAGTTTAAGAGGTACAAAGTATTATCTATAATATAACCTACAAGAATATATTGTACACTGGAGGGGAAATAGTCAATATTTTGTAACTTTAAATGGAGTGTAACCTTTAAAAATTCTGAATCACAATATTGTACACCTGTAACTTATATAATATTGTACGTCAACTATACTTCATTTTTAAGACACGTTAGACCAAATGGACTATATATATATTAAACTAAAAAGTTTTTCCCCAACAATGAAAACTATCAACAAAATTAAAAGACCACCTATGAACTGGGAGAAGATATTTGGAAGTAATATAACTGATAAGAGGCTAATATCCAAAATATACAAAGAACTCATAAAACTCAACATCAAAAAATAAACAAACCTGGGAGTTCCCTGGGTTTAGGTCCCATGCTTCCACTGCAGGGGGCCACAGGTCTTTTCCCTGATTGGGAAATTCCCACATGCTGTGCAGTGCAGCCAAAAAAAAAAAAAAAAAACCTGCTTAAAAATGGGAGAACATGAATAGACATTTTTCCAAAGAAGACATACGGATGTCCAATAAACATATGGAAAGATGCTCAACATCACTAATCATCAGGGAAATGCAAATCAAAACCACAATGAGATATCAGCTCACACCTCTCAGTATGGCTGTCATCCTAAAGACAAGAAATAACAAACGTTGCTGAGGATGTGGTGAAAAGGAAACCCTTGTGCACTCTTGGTGGGAATGTAAATGGCACAATCACTATGGAAAACAGTACGGAGGTTCCTCAAAAAATTAAAAATACAGTTAGTCCCCTATATATGAGCAAGTTCCATTCCAAGAGTGTGTTCATAAGTTCAATTTGTTCCTAAGTCCAACAAAGTTGCCTAGGTACCAAACTAACACAATCAGCTATATACTACTGTATTGTAATAGGTTTATAATACTTTTCACACAAATAATACATAAAAAACAAACAAAAAAAGAAAACATGTTTAATCTTACATTACAGTACAACAGCTGGCATACAGGGGCTGGCATCAAGTGAACAGGTGAGAAGAGTTACTAACTAGAGGAGGCAGGGGAAGTGGGAGATGGTAGAGCTGAAGTATCCCCAGCAATAGGAGATGGAAGGCAAGCTGCAACTTCACTCACACCTGAACGCATATTTGCATCTTTGAAAGTTTGCAACTTGAAGGTTGGTGTGCAGGAGACATACTGAGAACTACTACATGATCCAGGAATTCCACTCCTGGGTAAATAGAATAAAATAAATAAATAAAATAAAATAAATATAGAAATAAAAGAAAAAGAAAAAGAAATGAGGACAGTTTAAGAGACCTCTGGGACAAAATCAAGAATACTAACATTCCCATTATTGAGGTCCCAGAGGAGAATAGAGAGAGAAAGTGTCAGAAAACATGTTTGAAGACAGAGCTGAAAATTTCCCTAACCTAGGAAAAGAAATAGACATGCAGGTGCACTAAGGAAAGCCAGTCGCAACCAAGTTCAATCCAAAGAGGACCACACAAAGACATATTGTAATTAAAATGTCAAAAATTAAAAGTAAAGAGAAAATATTAAAAGCAGCAAGGGAAAAGTTACTTATAAGGAAACTCCACAAGATTATCAGCTGATGTTTCAGCAGACACTTTGCAGTCCAGAAGAGAGTGGCACAATATATTTAAACTGATAAAAGGGGAAAACCTACAACCAAGAATACTCTACCTGGCAAGGATTTCATTTAGATTTATTGAAGAGATCAACAGTTTTACAGCAAGCAAAAACTAAAAGAGTTCATTACCACCAAACTAGCTTTTAAAAAGTATTAAGGGACTTCTCTAAGTGAAAAAGAAAAGGCCACAACAATTTTAAAAAATTACAAAAGAAAAAATCTTATTGGTAAAGGCAAATACTCAGTAAACACAGTAAATCAACCATGTATAAATCTAATAGGAAGGTTAAAAGACAAACACAGTAAAATCATCTGTATCTACAATAAGTAGTTAAGGGATGCACAAAACAAGTAGATATAAAATATTATGTCAAGAGCAGTAAATGTGGGGGGAGGGGAGTAAAAATGGTGTTGTTAAAATGAATTTGAACTTAAGAGATCAGCATCTTAAAATAATCATGAATGTATACATCACTATACATAAACCTCTTGATAACTACAAACCAAAAATCTATAATAGTTACCCATGTAAAAAAAGTAAAAGGTATCCAAACATAATACTAAAGATAGTCATTAAATAACGAGGGAAGAGAACAAAAGAAGGAACAAAAATGAATTAAAAAACAATCCCAAAACAATTAATGATTTCCCTGGTGGTGCAGTGGTTAAGAATCTGCCTGCCAATGAAGGGGACATGGGTTCGAGCCCTGGTCCGGGAAGATCCCACATGCCATGGAGCAACTAAGCTCATGTGCCACAACTATTGAGCCTGCACTCTAGAGCCCATAAACCACAACTACTGAGCCTGCATGCTTCAACCACTGAAGCCCACATGCCTAGAGCCCATGCTTCACAACAAGAGAAGCCACTGCAATGAGAAGCCCATGCACCACAACAAAGAGTAGCCCCCACTTGCCACAACTAGAGAGAGCCCGTGTGCAGCAACGAAGACCCAATGCAGCCAAAAATAAATAAATAATAAATAATAAATCTTTTTAAAAATTAACAAAATAGCAATAAGCACACACCTATCAATAATAATTTAATTTTTTCTTTTTTTGGCTGGATTAGGTCTTCATTGCTGCACACGGGTTTTCTCTAGTTGTGGCAAGTGGGGGCTACTCTCCTCTGTGGTGCACAGGCTTCTCGATGTGGTGGCTTCTCTTGTTGCAGAGCATGGGCTCTAGGTGCATGGGCTTCAGTAGTTGTAGCATGTGGGCTCAGTAGTTTTGGCATGCAGGCCCTAGAGCATGCAGGCTTCAGTAACTGTGGCACATGGGCACAGTAGCCATGGCTCATGGCTCTAGAATGCAGACTCAATAGTTGTGGTGCATGGCTTAGTTGCTCCGCAGCATGTAGGATCTTCCCAGACCAGGGATCAAACCTGTGTCCCCTGCATTGGCAGGTGCATTCCTAACCACTGTGCCATCAGGGAAGTCCCTCAATCATACTTTAAATGTCAATGGACTAAATGCTACAATCAAAAGATAAAGAGTGGCTGAATAGATACAAAAACAGGATCCATATTTATGCTAACTAAAAGAGACTCACTTCAGATCTAAAGACACACAGAGACTGAAAGTGAGAGGATGGAAAAGGTATTTCATGCTAATGGAAATGAAAGGAAAGCCAGGTTAGCAACACTTATATCAGACAAAATAGACTTTAAAACAAAGACTGTAACAGAGATAGAGACAAAAATACACTACATAATGATTAAGGGATCAATCCAACAAGAAGATACAACAACCGTAAATATATATGCACCCAACATAAAGGCATTTAAACACATAAAGCAAATATTAACATACTTAAGGGGAGAAACTGGCAATAATACCATAATAGTAGAGGACTTTAACACCCCACTTACATCAATAGACTTGTTATCCAGACAGAAAATCAATAACAAAACACTGGCCTTACATAAATCCTAATAACAAATAGTATTAATAGATATAGCTAGAATACTCCATCCAAAAGCAGCAAAATACACATTCAATTCAAGTGTGCCATGGAACATTCTCCAGGATAGATCACATACAAGACCACAAAATAAGCCTCAGTCAATTTTGAAAAACTTAAATCTTATCAAGCATGTTTTCCAACCACAGTGCTGTGAGGTTAGAAATCAACTACAAGGAAAAACCTGCAAAAAAAACAAAAACAAAAAAATGCAAACACATAGCAGCTAAACAATTTCCTTCTATACAACCAATAAATCACTGAAGAAATCAAGGAAGAAATTTAAAAGTACATGGAGACAAATGAAAACAAAAACACATGTTTCCAAAATCTATGTAACACAGAAAAGCAGTTCTAAGAGGGAAGTTTATAGGAAATTTGTATCTCAGAAAAAGGAGAAAAAGCTAAAAACAAACAAACAAGCAAAAAAAAACCCAACCTAATCTTATACCTAAAGGAACTAGAAGAAGAATGAACAAACCCAAAAGTAGTAGAAGTAAAGAAATCATAAATATCAAAGCAGAAATTAATGAAATAGAAAATTTTAAAACAATAGAAAATATTGATGAAACTAAAAGCTGGATTTTTTTAAAGTTGATAAATTTTTGAAAAGTTGACAAAACAAAATTGACAAACTTTTAACCAGACTCATCAAGAAAAAAAAAGAGCCCAAGTAAACAAAATCAGGAATGACAAAAAAGTTACCACAGACACCACAGAAATAAAAAGGGTCATAAGAGTGTACTACAAACAATTATATGCCAATAAAAGAGACATCCTAGAAGAAATGAAGAAATTCCTAGAAATGTACAATCTTCCAAGAGCAAATCAGGAATAAATAGAACATATGAATGAACAGATATATTACCAGTTATGAAACTAAATCAGTAATTTTAAAACTTCCCAAAGAACAGATGCCCAAGACCATATGGTTCACAGGTCAGTTCTACCAAACATTTAAACAGGAGTTAACACCTATCCATCTCAAACTATTCTAAAATTTTTCAAAGGAAGGAACACTTTCATACTCATTCTACAAGGCCAGCATTACCCTGATATCAAAGCAAGACAAAGATACCATGAAACATGTACCATAATGTTTATTGCAGCACTATTTACAATAGCCAGGACATGGAAGCAACCTAAATGCCCATCAACAAATGAATGGATAAAGAAGATGTGGCATATATATACAATGGAATATTACTCAGCTATAAAAAGGGATGAGATGGAGCTATATGTAATGAGGTGGATAGACCTACAGTCTGTCATACAGAGTGAAGTAAGTCAGAAAGAGAAAGACAAATATTGTATGCTAACTCACATATACGGAATCTAAAAATGGTACTGATGAACTCAGTGACAAGAACAAAGACACAGATGCAGAGAATGGACTGGAGAACTCGAGGTTTGGGGGGGGCGGGGGGTGAAGGGGAAGCTGAGATGAAGCGAGAGAGTAGCACAGACATATATATATTACCAACTGTTAAATAGATAGCCAGTGGGAAGTTGTTGTATAACAAAGGGAGTCCAACTCGAAGATGGAAGATGCCTTAGAGGACTGGGACAGGGAGGGTGGGGGGGACTCGAGAGAGGGTGGGGGGGGAGTTGAGGGAGGGAATATGGGGATATGTGTATAAAAACAGATGATTGAACTTGGTGTACTCCCCAAAAAATAAAAAATAAAAATTACAAGCCAGTAACACTGAGGAACATAGATGCAAAAATCCTCAATAAAACATTAGAAAACCAAATTCAACAGTTCATTGAAAGTATCATACACAATGATCAAGTGGGATTTACCACAGGAATGCAAGAATAGTTCAGGGAGAGACAGGAAAATGGTGGAGGAGTAAGACATGGAGATCACCTTCCTCCCCACAAATACATCAAGAATACATCTACATGCAGAAAAGCTCCCACAGAACACCTACTGAATGCTGACAGGGGACCTCAGACTTCCAAAAAGGCAAGAAAATTCCCACGTAACTGGGTAGGGAAAAAGAAAAAGGGGGAGAAAAGTGACAACAGAATCCTGACGAGAGGTGCCCCTCTGGGTGGGAGCTGTGAAGGGGGAGAAGCTTCCACACATTAGGAAGCCCCCTCACTGGTGGGGACAGATGGGGGGAGTTTCAGAGCCCCCAGAGGAGAGAGCAACAACAGGTGTGTGGAGGGCAGAGTGGAAAGATTTTCACATGGAGGATCCATGCCAAGCAGCACACCACAGCCAGAGATGCTGGTCTGCTCACCCACAGCAGCAGGTGGGGACTGGGCACCAAGGGTTGGGCTTCAGAGAACAGAACACCAAGATAAAAACTGGGGCTGGCTGTGTGAAAACAGCCTAGGGGGCTAGTGCACCACAACTAGCTAGGAATGATATTGGGGGAAAGCCTAGGCCTCATGGGGAGTCAGGAGACATGTGTTTCAGGGTGCTTGAGAGGAGCTTGCTGCTCCATGAACTCACAGGCTGCAGAGCAGTGCCTGCACGGTGGTGCCTGAACCACCATGACCTGCAGCTGCTAAATTGAAACACAGACCTTGCAGCTGCAGCCACCAAGGGTCCTGTGTGAAAGGCAGGTCATTGGGCACACACCCCCAGCAGCAGGTGCAGCCCGCCAATGCCAAGGGTCCCGCATTCAGGACCAAATTCCCTGGGAAAACGCACAGCACACCTCAGGCTCACATCAACCTCTGCTGCTGCAAGCACCCCAGCAAATCTCAATTAGACTGCCATATCCCCCCTACCCCCAGACCTGAATTTTCAAGTGAGCTCCAATCACCCTCTTTCACCCCCTCTTGCTTGGGTGGGAACCAACACCTCAGAGCAGCCCACACATAGTGTTTCTACAATAGAGGATGTAGTCTTAGGGGGCAACTGTGGACTGTGGGAGCAAATACACACAGGACTAATACCAGATCACAGTCTGAGCTCCCCACAGTGCCCACAGCAGGTGTAGAGACTTACCTAGAAGTATTGGAGGACTTCCTGGTTTTTTTCACTTCTTCCTGGTTTTATGTATTTGGTAGTTTAATCTTTACTATATATATTTGTATATGGGTTTATTTTTTATTTCATTACTCCCTTCTTTGCTTTCTCTTTTTCTTTTCATTTTTTTTTTCTCTTCTTTTCTTCCCTTTTTTGCAAGTGCAAATGTGTACATCTCTTCCTGTGATTTTGACTGCTTAGCGTTGCTTTTACTACGTCTTGGGTTTTTTTCTGTACTTTTCCTTTCTTCCTTTTCTTTTTTTTTTCTCTTATTCATCCTCCTTTTTCTCCATGCAGTACAGCTTCCAGGGTCTTGGTGCCCCAGCCGGGGGTCATACCTGGACCTCTGAGGCAGCAGAGATCAGTCCAGGATGTTGGACCACCAGAGAACTCCTGAACCCATGGAATATTAATCAACAAGTGCTCTCAGGGGTCTCATTCTCAACACTAAGATCCAAATCCACCCAAAGGCCACCAAGCTCCTGTGCTGGATGCCTAAAGCCAAACAACTAGCAAGACAGGAACACAACCCCACCCATTAGCAGACAGACTGTCTACACTCATACTAAGCTCACAGACACGCACAAACACACCAACAGACACAGCCCTGCACACCAGAAGGGTAAGATACAGCTCCACACACAAAAACACAGGCACCAGTCCCCCGGCCACCAGGAAGCCTACACAACCCACTGGAACAACCTCCCCACTGGGGACAGAGAACAGAGTTAAAAAGAACTACAGGGCTTTCCTGGTGGTGCAGTGGTTAAGAATCTGCCTGCCAATGCAATGGACATGTGTTCAATCCCTGGTCCAGGAAGATCCCACATGCTGCAGAGCAACTAAGCCCATGTGCCACAACTACTGAGCCTGCACTCTACAGCCTATGAGCCACAGCTATTGAGCCCACCTGCCACAACTACTGAAGCCCTCACACCTAGATCCTGAGCTCCACAACAAGAGAAGCCACAGCAATGAGAAGCCCACACACTGCAACAAGGAGTAGCCCCCACTCACCATAACCAGAGAAAACCCATGCACAGCCACAAAGACCCAATGTAGCCAAAAATTAAATAAATAAATAAATAATTTTTTTAAGAAAAAGAACTACAACCCTGTAGCCTGAGGAAAGTAGACCCCAAATACAACAAGGTAAACAAACTGAGAAAACAGAGAAAGATGCAGAAGATGAAGGAACAAGGTAAAAACCCACAAGACCAAGCAAATAAAGAAGATATAGGCAGTATACCTGAAAAAGAATTCAGAATAATGACAGTAAAGATGATCCAAGATCCCAGAAACAGAATTGAGGCACAGTTGCTGGAAATGAAAGAAATGTTTAACAAGGAGCTAGAAGAGCTAATGAGCAAGCAAACAGTGGTGAACAACATGATAACTGAAATTTAAAATACTCTAGAAGGAATGAACAGCAGAATAACTGAGACAGAAGAATGGATAAGTTACCTGGAAGATAGAATAGTAGAAATAACTGACACAGAGCAGAATAAAGAAAAACGAATGAAAAGAATTGAGGACAGTATCAGAGACATCTGAGACATTAAATGTACCAACATTTGACACGTAGGGGTTCTAGAAGAAGAATAGAAAAAGAAAGACTGTGAGAAAATATTTGAAGAGATGATAGTGGGAAACTTCTCTAACATGGGAAAAGAAATAGTCATTCAAGTCCAGGAAGCACAGAGAGTACCATATAGGATAAACCCAAGGAGAAGCACACCAAGACACATATTAATCAAACTATCAAAAATTAAATACAAAGAAAAACTATTAAAAGCAACAAGGGAAAAGTAACAGATAACATACAAGGAAACCCCCATAAGGCTAACAGCTGATCTTTCAACAGAAACTCTACAGGCCAAAAGGGAGTGACAGAATATATTTAAAGTGATGAAAGGGGAAAACCTACAACCAAGATTACTCTACCCAACAAGGATCTCATTCAGATTTGAAGGAGAAATTAAAAGCTTTATAAACAAGCAAAAACTAAGATCATTCAGCACCACCAGACCAGCTTCACAACAAATGCTAAAGGAACTTCTCTAGGCAGGAAACACAAGAGGATGAAAAGACTTACAAAAACAAACTCAAAACAATTAAGAAAATGGTAATAGGAACATACATGCTGATAATTTAATCAATGATTAAATGCTCCAACCAAGAGACACAGACTGGTTGAATGGATACAAAATCAAGACCCATATATATGCTGTCTACAACAGACACACTTCAGAACTAGGGACACATACAGACTGAGAGTGATGGGATGGAAATAGATATTCCATGCAAATGGGAATCAAAAGAAAGCTGGGGTAGCAATACTCATATCAGACAAAATAGACTTTAAAATAAAGACTATTACAAGAGACAAGGAAGGACACTACATAATGATAAAGGGCTTAATCCAAGAATAAGATATAACAATTGTAAATATCTATGCACCCGACATAGGAGCATCCCAATACATAGGACAAATGCTAATAGCTATAAAAGGGGAAATTGATAGTAACACAATAATAGTAGGGGACTTTAATGCCCCACTTACACCAATGGACAGATCATCCAAGCAGAAATTAAATAAACACAAGCTCTAAACAACACATTAGACCAGATGGAATTAACTGATATTGATCCAAAAACATCCAAAAACAACAGAATACACTTTCAAATGCACATGGAATATTCTCCAGGATAGGTCACATCTTGGGTCACAAATCAAGCCTCAATAAATTTAAGAAAATTGAAATCATATCAAGCATATTTTCTGACCACAACACTATCAGACTAGATATCAATTACAGGAAAAAAAACTGTAAAAAATACAAACACATGGAGGCTAAACACTCTACTAAATAACAAAGAGATCACTGAAGAAATCAAAGAGGAAATTTAAAAAATACCTAGAATCAAATGACGATGAAAATACAATGACCCAAAACCTATGGGATGCAGCAAAAGCAATACAATCCTACAATCCTACCTCAAGAAACAAGAAAAATCTCGAATAAACAACCTAACCCTACATCTAAAGCAATTAGAGAAAGAACACAAAAAACTGCAAAGTGAGCAGAAGTAAAGAAATTATAAAGATCAGAAATAAATGAAAAAGAAATCAAGGACACAATAGCAAAGATCAATAAAACTAAAAGCTCATTCTTTGAGAAGATAAACAAATTAATAAGCCATTAGCCAGACACATCAGGAAAAAAAGTGACAAGACTCAAATCAACAGAGTCAGAAATGAAAAAGAAGTAACAACTGACACTGCAGAAATACAAAGGATCATGAATGACTACTACAAACAACTGTATGCCAATAAAATGGACAACATGGAAGAAATGGACAAATTCTTAGAAAAGTACAAACTTCCAAGACTGAACCAGGAAGAAATATAAAATATGAACAGACCAATCATAAGCACTGAAATTGAAATTGTGATTAAAAAATTTCCAACAAACAAAAGTCCAGGGCCAGATGGCTTTACAAGTGAATTCTACCAAACATGTAGAGAAGAGCTAACACCTATCCTTCTCAAACTCTTGCAAAATGTAGCAGAGGGAGGAACACTCCCAAACTCATTCTACGAGGCCACCATCACCCTGATACCAAAACCAGACAAAGATGTCACAGAAAAAGAAAATTACAGGTCAATATCACTGATGAACATAGATGCAAAAATCCTCAACAAAATGCTAGCAAACAGAATCCAACAACACATTAAAAGGATCATACACCATGATCAAGTGGGGTTTATCCCAGAGATGCAAGGATTCTTCAATATATGCAACTCAATCAATGTGATACACCATATTAACAAATTGAAGGATATAAATCATATGATAATCTCAATAGATGCAGAAAAAGCTTTCAACAAAATTCAACACCCATTTATGATTTAAAAAAAAAAAAAACTCTCCAGAAAGTGGGCATAGAGGGAACCTACCTCAACATAATAAAAGCCATATATGACAAAACAACAGCAAACATTATTCTCAATGGTGAAAAACTGAAAGCCTTTCCTCTAAGATCAGAAACAAGACAAGGGTGCCCACTCTCACCACTATTATTCAACATAGTTGTGGAAGTTTTAGCCACAGCAATCAGAGAATAAAAAGAAATAAAAGGAATACAAATTGGAAAAGTAGTAAAAATGTCACTGTTTGCCGATGCCATGACACTATGTATAGGAAACCCTAAAGATGTTTCCAGAAAACTACTAGAGTTAATCATAGAATTTGGTAAAGTTGTAGGATAAAAATTAATGCACAGAAATCTCTTGCATTCCTATACACTAACAATGAAAGAGCAGAAAGAGAAATTAAGGAAACATTTACCATTGCAACAAAAAGAATAAAATAGCTAGGAATAAACCTACCTTAGGAGGCAAAAGGCCTCTATGCAAAAAACTGTAAGACACTGATGAAAGAAATCAAAGACGAAACAAAAAGATGGAGAGACATACCATGTTCTTGGATTGGAAGAATCAACATTGTGAAAATGATTATACTACCCAAAACAATCTACAGATTCAATGCAATTCCTATGAAATTACCAACAGCATTTTTCACAGAACTAGAACAAAAAATTTTGCAACTTGTATGGAAACACAAAAGATCTTGAATACCCAAAGCAATCTTGAGAAGAAAAAAGGAGCTGGAGGCATCAAGCTCCCTGACTTCAAACTATACTACAAAGCTACAGTAATCAAGACAGTATGGTACTGGTGCAAAAACAGAAATATAGATCAATGGAACAGGATAGAAAGCCTAGAGATAGACCCATGTACATATGGTCACCTTATCTTTGACAAAGGAGGTAAGGATACACAATGGAGAAAAGACAGCCTCTTCAATAGGTGGTGCTGGGAAACTGGACAGCTACTTACAAAAGAATGAATTTAGAACATTCTATATCACCATATACAAAAATAAACTAAAAATGGATTGAAGACCTAAATGTAAGGCCAGACACATAAAACTCTTAGAGGAAAACAAAGGCAGAACACTCTATGACATAAATGACAGCAAGATCTTTCTTGACCCACCTCCAAGAGTAATGGAAATAAAAACAAAAATAAACAAATGGGACCTAATGAAACTTAAAAGTTTTTGCACAGCCAAGGAAACCATAAATATGACAAAAAGACACCCTTGGAGTGGGAGAAAATATTTGCCAATGAAGCAGCTGACAAAGGATTAATCTCCAAAATATATAAGCAGCTCCTGCAGTTCAATATCAAAAAAACAAACAATCCCATCCAAAAATGGGTGGAATACCTGAATAGACGTTTCTCCAAAGAATACATACAGATGTCCAACAAACACATGAAAAGCTGCTCAACACCACTTATCATTAGAGAAAAGCAAATCAAAACAACAGTGAGGTATCACATCACACTAGTCAGATTGCCCATCATCAAAAAAACATAGGAACAGGACTTCCCTGGTGACACAGTGGTTAAGGATCCATCTGCCAATGCAGCGGACACAGGTTCAAGCCTTGATCCAGGAAGATCCCACATGCTGCGGAGCAACTAAGCCCATGCACCACAACTACTGATCCCACATTCTAGAACCTGTGAGCCACAACTACTGAGCCCATGTGCCACAACTACTGAAGCCTGCATGCCTAGATCCTGTGCTCCACAACAAGAGAAGCCACCACAATGAGAAGCCTATGCACTGCAATGAAGAGTAGCCCCTGCTCTTTGCAACTGGAGAAAGCCCGTGAGCAGCAACAAAGACCCAATCCAGCCAAAAATAAATAAATAATAATAAAATAAATCTTTTAAAAAATTTTTTTAATTTTTAATTTTATTTATTTATTGGCAGGCAGATTCTTAACCACTGCACCACCTAGGAAATCCTAAAATAAATCTTAAAAAAAAAATCTAGGAACAATAAATGCTGGAGAGGCTGTGATGCACTACTGGTGGGACTGTAAAGTGATATAGCCACTATGGGAAACAGTATGGAGGCTCCTTAAAAAACTAAAAATAGAACTACTATATGACCCAGCAATCCCACTCCTGGGCATATACCCTGAGAAAACCATAACTCAAAAAAATACATGTGCCACAATGTTCATTGCAGCATTATTTACAATAGCTAGGACATGGAAGCAATCTAAATGTCCATCAACAGATGAATGGATAAAGAAGATGTGGCACATATATACAATGAATATTACTCAGCAATAAAAAGGAATGAATTGAGTTATTTGTAATGAGGTGGATGGACCTAGAGTTTGTCATACCGAGTGAAGTAAGTCAGAAAGAGAAAAACGAATACCATACACTAACACATATATATGGAATGTAAAAAAAATGGTACTGATGAACTCAGTGGCAGAGGAAGAATAAAGATGCAAATGTAGAGAACAGACTTGAGGACATGGGGGGGGAGGAAAAGCTGGGACAAAGTGAAAGAGTAGTACTGGCACTTATACACTACCAAATGTAAAATAGATAGCTAGTGGGAAGCTGCTGCATAACACAGAGAGATCAACTTGATGATTGCTGATGACCTAGAGGAGTGGGATAGGGAGGGTGGAAGGGAGGCTCAAGTGGGAGGGAATATGGGGATATATGTATAAATACAGCTGATTCGCTTTGTTGTACAGGGGAAACTGGCACAACAGTGTAAAGCTACTATACTCCAATAAAGATTGAATATATATATATACATCTTGTAATAATGAATAATGGAAAAGAATGCATATATATATATAAAAATCACTTTGCTGTACAACTAAAACTAACAAGCATTGTAAATCAACTATACTTCAATAAAGATATTTTTAAATATAAAAAAGGAATGGTTCAGTACCAGCAAATCATTCAGTGTGATACACCACAGTAACAGATTGAAGAATAAAAATCATATGACCATCACAATACATACAGAAAAAGCGTTTGACCAAATTCAACAACATTTACAATAAAAACTCTCAACAAAGTGAGTATAGAGGGAACATACCTCACCATATATGGTAAGCCTGCAGCTAATGTCATAAAGATGAAAATGTTAAAGCATTTCCTCTAAGATCAAGAACAAGACAAGGATACCTTCTCTCACCACTTTTATTCAACATAATGTTGGAAGTCCTAATCAGAGCAATCAGACAAGGAAAAGAAATAAAAGACATCCAAATTGGAAGGAAAAAAGTAAAACTGTCACTGTTTGCAGATGATATGATACTATATAGAAAATCATAAAGATGCACTAAAAAACCACTACAGTTCACCAATGAATTTGGTAAAATTGCAGGATATACAGTTAATATACTAATCTGTTGCATTTCTATACACTAACAAAAAGCTATCAGAAAGATAAATTAAGAAATCAATCCCGTTTATAATCTGATCAAAAAGAATAAAATACCTAGGAATAAATCTAAGTAAGTAAAAGTCCTGTACTTGGAAAACAGTAAGACACTGATGAAAGAAACTGAAGATGAAGAAATGGAAAGATATACTGTGCTCATGGATTGGAATAATTAATATTGTTAAAATGACCATAATACCCAGGGCAAGCTACAGACTCAATTCCATTCATATCAAAGTACCAATGGCATTTTTTCACAGAACTAGAACAAATGATTCTGAAATATGTATGGAAACACAAAAGACCCCAAGTAGTCAAAACAGTCTTGAAAATGAAGAATGAAGCTGGAGGTATCAAAAGCTACAGTGAACAAAATAGTATGATACTGGCATAAAAACAGATATATTGATCAATGGAACAGAATAGAGAGCCCAGAAAACCACACTTATAAGGGCAATTAACCTACATCAAAGGAGGCAAGAATATTCAATGGGGAAAAGACAGTTTCTTTAATAGATAGGGTTGGGAAAACTGGATAGCTACATGCAAAAGAATCAAATTGACTACTTTCTCACATGATGCAGAAAAATAAACTCAAAATGGATTAAAAACTTAATGTAAGACCTGAAACCATAAAACTCCTAGAAGAAAACATAGGCAGTATGTTCTTTGACCTTGATCTCAGCAATATTTTGGGGGTATGTCTCCTCAGACAAGGGAAACAAAATAAAAAATACACAAATGGGACTACATCAAACTAAAAAGTCTTTGTACAGTGAAGGAAATAACCAATAAAATGAAAAGGCCACATCCTGAATGGAAGAAGATATTTGCAAACAATATATCTGGTAAGGGGTTTTATCCAAAATATACAAAGACTTCATAAAACTCAACAGCAAAAAAACAAACAACCTGATTAAAAATGGAAAAAGGACATGGACAGACATTTTTCCAAAGAAAACATACGCATGGCCAATACACACATGAAAAGACACTTAACATTGGTAATCATCAGAGAAATGCAAACTAAAGCCACAATGAGATATCATTCACACCTGTCAGAATGGCTGTCATCAAAAAGAACATAAATAACAAAAGTTGTAGAGGATGTGGAGAAAAGGATGTGGAGAAACATACACTGTTGGTGGAATGTAAATTGGTGCAGCCACTGTGGAAAACAGTATGGCAGTTCCTAAATAAACTAAAAATGGAACTACCATATATCCTGAATACATATCTGAAAAAAAAGAAAACACTAATTCGAAAAGATACATGCACCCCAACATTCATAGCAGCATTATCTACAGTTACCAAGATAAGGAATCAATATAAGTGTCCATCAACAGATAAATGGATAAAGAAGATGTGATATATATATAGGATGGAATATTACTCAGCCACTAAAAAGAATAAAATTTTGCCATCTGCAACAACATGGTTGGACTTGGAGAGTATTATGCTAGTGAAATAAGTCAGAGAGAGAAAGACAAATACTGTATGTTATCATTCATATTTGCAATCTAAAAAATAAAACAAACTAGTGAATATAACAAAGAAACAGATGCACAGATATAAAGAACAATTTCATAGTTACCAGTGGGGAAGGGTAGGAGGGAGGGGCAAAATAGGAGTAGGGGATTAAGAGGTACAAACTACTATCTATAAAATAAACTACAAGGATATATTGTACAGCATAGGGATTAAAGCCAATATTTTATAATAACTATACATAGAGTATAATCATTCAAAATTATGAATCACTATGTTGTACACCTGAAACTTACATCATATCAGTCAACCACTGATACCTCAATAAAAAAAATAAGAGAATGAACAAACGTAATAAAATGGAAATAGAGTCATAGATACAGAGAAGAAACAGGTGTTTGCCAGAGGGAATAGGAGTAGAGAGAATGAAAGAAATAGGTGAGTGAGACTAAGAGATACAAACCTCCAGCTGCAAAGGAAATGAGGCATGGCTATGAAATGTACAGTGAGGGGAATATAGGCAATAACTATATAATATCTTTGGTGACACTGTAACCAGATTTACTTTGGCGCTCACTTCGAAATGTATAGAAATACCAAATCACTATGTTGTAGGTCAATTATACTTCAAAAACAAACAAACAAACAAACATAGAAAAGGAGATCAGACTTGTAGTTACCAGAGGCAGGGGGTGGGAGGAGGGGGAATTGGATGAAGGCAGTCAAAAGGTACAAACATCCAGATATGAGATAAATAGGTACTGGGGTTATAACTTATAACATGATAAATATAATTAACATTTCTGTATGTCATATATGAAAGTTGTTAAGAGTGTAAATCCTAAGAGTTTTCATCACAAGAATAAAAAAATTTTTTTCTATTTCTTTAATTTTGTACCTATATGAGATAGTGGATGTTCACTAAACTTATTATGATAATTACTTCATGATATATGTAAATCAAATTATTATCCTGCATACCTTAAACTTACACAGTTCTGTATGTTAATTATGCTTCAATAAAACTGGAAGAAAAATAAATCCGTATGAGAGGTCACCTCCTGGCTGTTAGAATGGCCATCATGAAAAGACAAGGGATAAAAATTTCTTGTGTGAATGTGGAGAAAAGGGAACCCTCGTGCACTGTTGGTGGGAATGTAAATTGGTACAGCTTCTATGGAAAACAGTATGGAGGACCCTCAAAAACTTAAAAACAGGAGATTGGTTCAAGATGGTGGAGTAGAAGGATGCATGCTCACTCCCTCTTGCGAGAGCACCAGAATCACAACTAACTGCTGAACAATCATCAACAGGAAGACACTGGAACTCACCAAAAAAGACACCCCACATCCAGAGACAAAGGAGAAGCCACAATGAGATAGTAGGAGGGGCGCAATCATGATAAAATCAAATCCCATAACTGCTGGGTGGACGACTCACAAACTGGAGAACAGTTATACCACTGAAGTCCACCCACTGGAGTGAGGGTTCTGAACCTCACTTCAGGCTTCCCAACTGGGGTGTCTGGCAATGGGAGGAGGAATCCCCAAAGAATCAGATTTTGAAGGCCAGCAGGATTTGATTGCAGGACTTCCACAGGACTAGGGGAAACAGACTTCAGTCTTGGAGAGCACACAAAAAGTAGTGTGCACACCAGGACCCAGGGGGAAGGTCCAGTGCCCCCATAAGAGACTGAACCAGACTTACCTGCTGGTGTTGGAGGGTTACCTGCAGAGGTGGGGGCAGCTGTGGCTCACTTCAGGGATGGGGACACTGGCAATGGGGGTTCTGTGAAGTACTCACTGGCATGAACCCTCCCAGAGCCTGGAGTCTGCCATTAGCTCTGGCAAAGAGCCTGTAAGCTCCAGTGCCGGGTCACATCAGGCCAAACAACCAACATGGTGGGACAGGAGCCCCACCCATCAACAGAGAAGCAGGTTAAAATTTTGCTGAACTGTGCCCACCAGAGCAACACCCAGCTCTACCCACCCCCAGTTCCTCCCATCAGGAAGCATGCACAAGTCTCTTAGATAGCCTCATCAACCAGAGGGCAGACAGCAGTAGCAAGAAGAACTATAATCCTGCAGCCTGCAGGATAAAAACCATAGCCACAGAAAGATAAACAAAATGAAAAGGCAGAGGACTTTGTAGCAGATGAAGGAACAAGATAAAACCCCAGAAAAACAACCCAATGAAGTGGAGATAGGCAACCTTCCAGAAAAAGAATTCACAATAATGATAGTGAAGATGATCGAGGACTTCAAAAAAAGACTGGAAGCAAAGATCAAAAGGATGCAAGAAAAGTTTAACAAAGACCTAGAAGAATTAAAGAACAAACAAACAGAGATAAGCAATACAATAATTGAAGTGAAAAATACACTAGAAGGAACCAATAGCAGAATAACTGAGGCAGAAGAACAGATAAGTGACCTGAAAGACAAAATGGTGGATATCACTGCCACAGAAGAGAGGAAAGAAAAAGAATGAAAAGAAATGAAGACAGCCTAAGAGACCTCTGGGACAACATTAAACACACCAACATTTGCATTGTAGGGGTCCCAGAAAGAGAAGAGACAGAGAAAAGACCCGAAAAAACATTTGAAGAGATTATACTCAAAAACTTCCCTAACATGGGAAAGGAAATAGCCACCCAAGTCCAGGAAGTGCAGAGAGTCCCAGGCAGGATAAACCCAAGGAGAAACACACAAAGACACATAGTAGTCAAACTGACAAAAATTAAAGACAAAGGAAAAGTATCAAAAACAACAAGGGATAAATGACAAATAACATACAAGGGAACTCCCATAAGGTTAACAGCTGATTTCTCAGGAGAAACTCTGCAAGCCAGAAAGGAATGGCATGATATATTTAAACTGATGAAAGGGAAGAACCTACAACTAAGAATACTCTACCCAGAAAGGATCTCATTCAGATTTGATGGAGAAATCAAAAAATTTACAGACAAGCAACAGCTAAGAGAATTCAGCACCACCAAACCAGCCCTACAACAAATGCTAAAGGAACTTATCTAAGTGAGAAACACAAGAGAAGAAAAGGACCTACAAAAACAAAAACAAAACAATTAAGAAAAGGGTAATAGGAACATACATATCGATAATTACCTTAAATGTAAATGGATTAAATGCTCCAACCAAAAGACAGCCTGGCTGAATGGATACAGAAAAAAGACCCATATATATGCTGTCTACAAGAGACCCATTTCAGACCTAGGGACACATACAGACTGAAAGTGAGGTGATGGAAAAAGATATTCCATGCAAATGGAAATCAAAAGAAAGCTGGAGTAGCAATACTCATATCAGATAAAATAAACTTTAAAATTAAAAGTGTTGCAATAGACAAGAAAAGACACTACATAATGATCGAGGGATCAATCCAAGAAGATATAACAATTATAAATATATATGCACCCAACATAGGAGCACCTCAATACATAAGGCAAATACTAACAACTAGAGAAGAGGAAATCGACAGTAACACAATAATAGTGGGGGACTTTAACACCCCACTTACACCAATGGACAGATCATCCACACAGAAAATTAATAAGGAAACACAAGCTTTAAATGACACAATAGGCCAGATAGATTTAATTGATACTTATAGGACATTCCATCCAAAAACAGCAGATTACACTTTCTTCTCAAGTGCACACAGAAGATTCTATAGGATAGATCATATCTTGGGTCACAAATCAAACCTTGGTAAATTTAAGAAAATTGAAATTGTATCAAGCACCTTTTCTGATCACAACACTATAAGATTAGAAATCAATTACAGGAAAAAACTGTAAAAAACACAAACACATGGAGGCTAAACAATATGCTACTAGATAACAAAGAGATCGCTGAAGAAATCAAAGAGGAAATAAAAAAAATCTAGAGACAAATGACAATGAAAACACAACAATTCAAAACCTGTGGGATGCAGCAAAAGCAGTTCTAAGAGCGAAGTTTATAGCAATACAGTCCTACCTAAAGAAACAAGAAAAATCCTAAATAAACAATCTAACCTTACACCTAAAGAAACTAGACAAAGAAGAACAAACAAAACCCAAAGTTAGTAGATGGAGAGAAATCATAAAGATCAGAGCAGAAATACATGAAATAGAAACAAAGAAAACAATAGCAAAGATCAATAAAACTAAAAGCTGGCTCTTTGAGAAGATAAGCAAAATTGATAAACCTCTACCAGACTCATCAAGAAAAAAGAGAGGACTCAAATCAATAAAATAAGAAATGAAAAACAAGTTACAACTGACACAGCAGAAATAAAAAGCATAATAAGACACTACCACAAGAAACTATATGCCAATAAAATGAACAACCTGGGAGAAATGGACAGATTCTTAGAAAGGTATAAACTTCCAAGACAGAATCAGGAAGAAATAGAAAATATGAACAGTCCAATCACAAGTAATGAAATTGAAACTGTGATTAAAAATCTTCCAACAGGGACTTCCTAGGTGGTGCAGTAGATAAGAATCCACCTGCCAATGCAGGGAACATGGGTTCGATCTCTGCGTCAGGAAGATAAATCATGCCACGGAGCAGCTAAGCCCATGTGCCGCAACTACTGAAGCCCACGCACCTAGAGTGCGTGCTCCACAAGAAGAGAAGTCACCAAAATGAGGAGCCCACACACCACAATGAAGAGTACCCCCCACTCGCCACAACTAGAGAAAGCCCATGTGCAGCAACAAAGACCCAACACAGCAAATTAATTAATTAACTAATTTTAAAAATCTTCCAACAAACAAAAGCCCAGGACCAGATGGCTTCACAGGTGAATTCTATCAAACATTTAGAGAAGAGCTAACACCTATCCTTCTCAAACTCTTCCAAAAAGTTGCAGGGGAAGGAATACTCCCAAACTCATTCTATGAGGCCACCATCACCCTGATACCAAAATCAGGCAAAGATACTATAAAAAAGAAAATTACAGACCAATATCACTGACGAATTTAGATGCTAAAATCTTCAACAAAATACTAGCAAACAGAATCCAACAACACAGTAAAAGGATCATACACCATGATCAAGTGGGGTTTATCCCAGGGATGCAAGGATTCTTCAATATATGCAACTCAATCAATGTCATACACCATATTAACAAACTGAAGAATAAAAACCACATAATCATCTCAATAGATGCTGAAAAAGCTTTTGACAAAATTCAACACCGATTTATGATAAAAACTCTCCAGCAAGTGGGCATAGAGGGAACCTACCTCAGCATAATAAAGGCCATATACAACAAACCCACAGCAAACATTATTCTCAACGGTGAAAAACTGAAAGCATGTCCACTCAGATCAGGAACAAGACAAGGATGTCCACTCTCACCACTACTATTCAACATAGTCTTGGAAGTCTTTGTCACAGCAATCAGAGAAGAAAAAAAATAAAAGGAATCCAAACTGGAAAAGAAGAAGTAAAACTGTCACTATTTGCAGATGACATGATACTATGCATAGAAAATCCTAAGATGCCACCAGAAAACTACTTGAGCTAATCAATGAATTTGGTAAAGCTGCAGGATACAAAATTAACACACAGAAATCTCTTGCATTCCTATACACCAACAATGAAAGATCAGAAAGAGAAATAAACGGAACAGTCCCATTTACCATTGCAACAAAAAGAATAAAATACTTGGGAATAAACCTAACTAAGCAGGTGAAAGACCTGTACTCAGAAAACTATAAGACACTGATGAAAGAAATGAAAGATGACACAAACAGATGGAAAGATATACCATGTTCCTGGATTGGAAGAATCAACATTATAACAATGTCTATACCATCCAAAGCAATCTACAGATTCAATGCAATCCCTATCAAATTACCAATGGCAATTTTTACAGAACTAGAACAAAAAGTCCTAAAATTTGTATGGAGACACAAAAGACCCTGAATAGCCAAAGCAATCTTGAGCGGAAAAAATGGAGCTGGAGGAATCAGGCTTCCTGACTTCAGACTATACTACAAAGCTACAGTAATCAAGAAAATATGGTACTGGTACAAAAACAGAACTATAGATCAATGGAACAGGATAGAAAGCCCAGAGATAAACTATGGTCAACTAATCTATGACAAAGGAGGCAAGGATATACAATGGAGAAAAGGCAGCCTCTTCATTAAGTGGTGCTGGGAAAACTGGACAGCTACATGTAAAACAATGAAATTAGAACACTCCCTAACACCATACACAAAAATAAACTTGAAATGGATGAAAGACCTAAACATAAGGGCAGACACTATAAAACTCGTAGAGGAAAACATAGGAAGAACACTCTTTGACATAAATATCACAGCAAGATCTTTTTT
Organism: Hippopotamus amphibius kiboko; assembly: GCF_030028045.1. Lineage (NCBI taxonomy): Eukaryota > Metazoa > Chordata > Mammalia > Artiodactyla > Hippopotamidae > Hippopotamus > Hippopotamus amphibius. The sequence goes on from NC_080197.1 coordinate 52,921,815, forward strand.
GACCCACCTCCTAGAGTAATGGAAATAAAAACAAAAATAAACAAGTGGGACTTAATGAAACTTAAGGGCTTTTGCACAGCAAAGGAAACTATAAGCAAGACGAAAAGACAACCCTCAGAATGGGAGAAAATATTTGCAAACAAATTAATAGACAAAGGATTAATCTCCAAAATATATAAACAGTTCATGCAGCTCAATAGCAAAAAAAAACAAACAACCCAATCAAAAAATGGGCAGAAGACCTAAATAGGTATTTCTCCAAAGAAGACATACAGAGGGCCAAGAGGCACATGAAAAGTTGCTCAACATCACTAATTATTACAGAAATGCAAATCAAAACTACAATGAGGTATCACCCCACACCAGTTAGAATGGGCATCATCAGAAAATCTACAGACAATAAATGCTGGAAAGGGTGTGGAGAAAAGGGAACCCTCTTGCACTGTTGGTGGGAATGTAAATTGATACAGCCACTATGGAGAACAGTATGGAGGGTCCTTAAAAAACTAAAAATGGAATTACCATATGACCAGCAATCCCACTCCTGGGCATATACCCAGAGAAAACCATAATTCAAAAAGACATATGCACCCCAATGTTCACTGCAGCACTATTTACAATAGGCAGGTCATGGAAGCAACCAAAATGTCCATCAACAGATGAATGGATAAAGAAGATGTGGTACATATATACAATGGAATATTACTCAGCCATAAAAAGGAATGAAATTGAGACACTGGTAGAGACATGGATGGACCTAGAGACTGTCACACAGAGTGAAGTGAGTCAGAAAGAGAAAAACAAATATTGTATATTAACATATATATGTGGAATCTAGAAAAACAGATCAACCAGTTTGCAAGGCAGAAATAGAGACAGATGTAGAGAACAAACATATGGACACCAAGGGGAGAAAGCAGGGGGGAGCTGGGGTGGGACGAATCGGGAGATTGGGGTTGCCATATATACATTACTAATAAAAAAAATCAAATTGTACACTTTAAATATGTGCAGTTTATTGTATGTCAATTACATCTCAATAAAAGTCCTTAGAAGTATTAAAAACATTAAAAACAGAACTACTATATGATCCATCAATTCTTCTTCTGGGAATATATCCAAAGAAAATGACAACATTAGCTCAGAAAGATATCTGTGTCCCATGTTCATAGCAGCATTATTCACAATAGCCAAGACAGGTAAACAACCTAACGTCCATCAATGGATGAATGGATAAAGAACTTGTGATATATAGATATAGACATATACTATATATATACAATATGAAATATCATTCAGCCATGAAAATGAGGAAATCCTACCATTTGCAACAACATAGATGGATGGTGAAGGCATTATACTTTGTGAAATAAGTCAGACAGGGAAAGACAGTGTATGATCTCACTTGTATGTGGAATCTTTTTTATATTTATATTTTATATATACATTATATGTATATATTTATATAAAAAAAGAACAAACTCAGAAAAAAGAAATTAGACTTGTGGTTACCATAGGCAGAGGTTAAAGGGAGAGAATTTGTAGGAAGGTTGTAAAACGTATAAAGTTTCAGTTAAAACAGAAATAAATACTAGGATGTAATGTACAACATGACAACGATAGTTAACACTGCTGTGTGATATATAGGAAAGTTAAGAGTATATCCTATGAGTTCTCATCACAAAAAGAAAATGTTTCCCCTTTCTTTTTTTTTCTTTCTTTTCTTTTTATTGTATCTTTATGAGAAGACGAATATTCACTGAACCTACTATAGTAATCATTTCTCAACATATGTAAATCAGACCATCGTGCTGTATGCCTAACACTTATACAGTGATGTATGTTATTTCTCAATAAAACTGGAAAAAGTTACAATCTTTTAGCTTTATAAGAAATGGCAGAAGGTAGCCTTAAAAATGGTCTTCAGACTTGAAAGTTTTTTGCCAAAAACAGTAACAAACAATTTTGAATCTCTCTTGGGTGCAGAACGAGAAATTCTTTTGAATGCTCAGTGTTGGTAAATACACCTGTTACTTTTCCTTATGACACTTGGCACAAAATAGTCTGATGCCCTTCTCTGCAGTTTTCTTGGTCTGTATATTAACTGATGTTTATTGGCCTTCTCAATGTAAGGATATGCATGATGTGGGACTTCCCTGACGGTCCAGTGGTTAAAAATCCATCTTGCAATGCAGGGGACCCCGGTTCCATCGCTGGCCAGGGAACTAAGACCCCACATGCTGCAGGGCAACCAAGCCCAAGCGCCACAACTAATCAGCATGCGTGCTTTAGCGCCCACATGTCACAACTAGAGAGAAGCCCGTGCACTGCAACGAAGAGCCCACATACTGCAATGAAAGATCCTGTGGGCCGCAACTGAGACCCAATGCAGCCAGTAAATAAGTAAATATTTTTTTAAAACAAGGATATTCATGATGAAAAAGTGATTTCTAATCTGCTTCCCTCTATACTACTGTATTATGAAATACAAAGACAATGATAAGGAACATGGGTGTGTGAGCTGCAAGCTGAAAGCCTGCATTTTCAGCCAGGAAGACCCTTGTTAAAGGCTATTTCTAGCACTAGAAAGAAAACTCAGGCTGAGACCTATAGGAGTCCATCTCTCTTGACTCATGAGAGGACTGACTGGGCCACACCTCAACAGGGGGCTTGAGAAAACTTTGGTCTTTTTACTCCGGATCACAAAGAGGAAGAATCCACACGCCTGTCACATTGGAAGAGAAGAAAAACGAATGCTTCCCTTTCATCTCTTTACAGGCATATCAGTCATCAAGACTGCCACAGCCTTTCCTGATTGGAGGGGAAAAGTAGGCTCTGGTCAAAGGTGGCTGCATAAAATAATAAAGCCCATAAAATGTGTCAGACTTTTACCAAAAGTGTAATGCACATTATTGCTTCCATTCCTGTCAATAAAACCTCAGGAAGTAGACCCTTCTCTCACTTTATTACAGGAGAGAAAGCTGAAACTCAAAATGGCTATGTAACTTGCTCAAAGTCACAACCAGAAAGAATTTAGGCTGAGATTTAAGACAATGATTGTCTTCTTAACTGCACTATATGGCTCCCCTGACTCAGCATGCTCCCCCGGGAGAGCTGCCAGAGCAGGACAGGGCCACAGGGGTCAGCATGTACCAGCTCCGTGGAAAGGAAGCACATGTTACCTTGACTTCCAACAGCAAAGCAGAGATTAAAAAGCAAGTGTTGACCTTCCGCTCACCTGAGGCCCCTGCAAAATTCAAACCCTGGGTAAGCAGGCCAGAGTGAAGAATCAAAGCCCCCAGGACAGGGATCATGGAAAGAGGTTGGCATGCAGCAGCCTAAGCCAAGCACTGTGCAGTGCAAGATCTAGGCTGACATAAGGCTTAAGCCAACTGAGAAAACAGGAGTAGAGCTAAGTTTAGACCTGTTTGGATCAGCATCACAGACTCCTTAAAAGTAGAGGGTATCCACAGAATAGTAACATTGGGCAGGACTGTCATCATCCCAAGGACAGGGCCTTTCTGGCCTCTGCTCTCACTTTAAGTTGCTATTATACATGGGTGAATACAGCCAAGTCAATGTGTTTAGCTATCAAATCAAGGCAAGGTTCTGTGTATGCCCTTTAGAGCAGAAAACTTGGTCTCCTGCAGAACCTTCTTAGTTCTAATAGAGTTGATGTACCATAAAAGAGATGATGTTTATAATAATCTGCACCATTTGGGGTAAAGGTACAAATAGTGCAAACTAACATATATATATGCAAACCCAAATGCAAGAGCACCAGTTTTCTTGCCCAATAGTTGCAACCACCCTTCACTGCTTAGTCTTTGTACATTTTCGGTTCAGAGCTCTGGACATATTGTTGACATCTTCCCTGCCAATAGGATTTCATTTACACCCTCAATGCTTTCACCTGGAGAGAATGCTGAACTATATCTTTGTTCAGTAGGTTGACTTCATCTGAGGCATTAATAGGAATAACTTTTTATCCAAAGAAGCGTACCTGGAAGCTTTGTTCTTCATCTTAACAAACAAGTCCTGTGAAAATTACTTATTCTTGCTTTTTTGGTTTATAAAACATAACATTACCCTTCTGTCTTAAAGTGAATCTATTTTGAAGCCAGAGCCATTGCAGTTAGTATGATGCAAGTTTATAGGCTTAGGGTGGAGTTTAGATGGAAGGCTCACCTCTGTTATCTCACTGTGCCCAGCCCAGGACAAGGAAGCAATAAATCCAGAAACTCATTTGTCTAACATGAGCTGACTTCAAATTTATTATTGAGAATAACCATAATGCTTTGAAGACTATATATTTCACATTTCCATCACATATACTGCTTTGTGATTTTACAAAGGTTAAGTGGACCGACAAATGAATATGTGAATTCTTACTAACTATAAAGCACTATACCCAGTATTGTAAAGGACACATTATTCCCTCTCATATTCCTGGCAAAAATTGCCAATACCTGTAAAAGTTAAAATTACATATCCTTTGATCAGCAATTGAATTTCTAGGAATTCATACTACAGATGCATTAGTAAGTCAGTAAAATAGCATGTGTAAGGTGATTCATGCAGCAGGATTTGTACTAGCTAAAAATTAGTGCTATTGCTCATCAGTAAGTATTGGTTAAACAAATTAAACAACAGACAAGACAGCGAAGCAACCTAAGTGTCCATCAATAGATGAATGGATAAAGAAAATGTGGTATATATACACAATAGGATGTTATTCAGCCATTAAAAAAAGAATGAGGGACTTCCCTGATTGTCCAGTGGTTAAGACTCCATGCTTCCACTGCAGGGGGCATGGGTTCGATCCCTGGTCAGGTAACTGAGATCCCATATGCTGCACAGCATGGCCAAATTAAAATAATAATAATAATAAAATTAAATAAATGTCATGGGAATGTAATGTTCAGCATGTGGCTATAGTTGAAAGTTGCTAAGTAAGTAGATCTTGAGTTCTCATTGCAAGAAGAAAAACTTTGTAACTATGGTGATGGATGTTAACTAAACTTATTGTGGTGATCATTTCACAATATACACAAATATCAAAACATTATGTTGTACATGTGAAACTAATATAAGGTTATATGTCAATTATATTTCAACTAAAAAAGAAAATAAATGAATTAAGTTATAGCTTTTCATAAGACTATAAAAAAGAATGAGGGTGCTCTTCCTGTACTGAGTAGAAACTTTGCCAAGATATAATGTTAATAAAAAAGAAAGATACAGAACAGTCTGTATAGTATGTCATTATCAGTGTTATATATGATATATTTGAAAAGACACGAAAGAAACTGAACACAATGGTTGTTTTCTGGAAGAAAACTGAACCTGTCTAAATGCCTCAAATTTGACCCATAGGCTTTTCACGTTGATCCTAGGATATGATGACCAAATGGCTGAGATCACAGATCTCATTATGTATTAAAGAGTTACCTTTCTGGTTCTCAGAGTATGTTATGTGCCTCTTCCCTCAGGTGGACTCTTGGCTTTTCTCCCAGCATAGCCCCCAAACACCAGTCTTCACTTCCACCCCAAGTGAAGAAAGCAAGACTGACTCCTGCCTCCAGGCCAGAGGAAATGTCTGCTTCTCCGAACTTGCCGAAGAAAGAAAAAGAACAGCAAGAAGCAATCGAACATACTGATGAAGTACAAAATGAAATAGACAGACTTAGTGAAGAAGCCAGCATTTCAAAGTAGGACAGAAATATAATATACTCTGCCAACTGTTTTTTTCAGAAGAGGTCGGAATTGGTAGCCAAAATCCCAGATTTTGGGGTAACAACATTTGTTAACCATCCACAAGCATCTGCACTGCTTGGGGAGGAGGATGAAGAGGTGCTGCCTTATTTGACAAGAGTCAAAGTGACAGAATTTGAAGATATTAAATCAGGTTACAGAATAGATTTTTATTGTGATAAAAAAAAAAAAACACCTTACATTGAAAATAAAGTTCTCTTCAAAGAATTTCATCTGAATGAGAGTGGGGATCCACCTTCAAAGTCCACTGAAATCAAATGGAAATCCAGAAAGGATTTGACAAAACATTCAAATCAAATGCAGAATAAAGCCAGCAGGAAGAGACAGCAGGAGGAACCTGAGAGCTTCTTCATGGGTTTACTGATCATTCTGAAGCAGGTGCAGATAAGTTAGGTCATCAAAGGTGATATTTGGCCAAATCCATTAGAGTACTACTTGGTTCCTGACATGGATGATGAGGAAGGGGAAAGAGAAGAAGAAGATGATGATGAAGAGGAAGAAGGATTGGAAGACACTGATGAAGACAGAGATGAGGATGAAAGTGAAGAAGATGAAGATGATGATTGGGGGAGGAAGGAGAGGAAGATGAATGAGAAGATGACTAATGGAACACTGATGGATTCCAACCTTCCTCTTTTAATTTTCTCCAGTCCCTGGGAGCAAGTTGCAGTCTTTTTTATTTTTTTCCCTCCTCTTGCGCTAAGTTTGAGGTCTCTTTTCTCCTTTATACCATGGTTCACAACTTATTTTGGGGGGAGATACCTTGAGCAGAATTCAGTGGGGAAAGAATCTGTACCCCTTTCTGTTCCAAATTCATTTTCATCCCTTCCTAGCTCAACAAAAATTTTGTGGAAACAACACCACCATGCTCTGTGGGAAAAAAGAAAAAGCTTCTGCTCCCTTAGTTCTGCTGGAAGCTGGAGGGTGCTAGGTCCCTGTGTAGTAGTGCTTTTTTCCTCGTTTCTCTGTATATTGGGCTCAGAGATTACACTGTGTCTCTATGTGAATGTGGACAGTTAACATTTACCAATATGTCTCTATCTACTTACTCTTGGGTTTGAGTGTTTGGGTGGGTTAAGTGGACATTTTGACAACATGGCTTCTCCTCTGGCAGGTTTAATTGTGATGTTTAACAGACATCCTTGCTGTTTAAAATGACACTTTTAAAATAAAATTCTCTCCTAGTGAAAAAAAATAGTTACCTTTCTAGTGAAAAGTAATAGATGTCTTATTTCTAGTCATGTCTCTTTAATATATTTTTTACATGTGGGAAATCCCAATTTACTTTCCAATATTCCAGCCAATTGGCAATTTATCCAGTCTTTGAATGGCTTCCAGGTCCTTTCCATCTTGGGCTGAATCCAGGTGGTGTCTAAAATAAATCATTCCCTTCTTGCTTGTATGTGTATCCTGTCAATTTTTCTGGGGACAATATTTTGTAAAATCAATGTAGGTGCAGGAATTTCCTGGCCACCCAGTGGTTGGGACTCCAAGGTTTCCACCGCCAAGGGCCCAGGTTCAGATCCTTGGTCAGGGATCTAAGTCATGCAGTGTGGCCTAAAAAAAAAAAGAAAAAAAATCAATGTAAATGCATGTCTTTAAATGTTAAAATGTTATAGAAAATAGACTGCCTGAGAGAAAACAAAACTGCAAATAAGAAGAGTGCGCAAAAGAAAAGAAGTCAAAAAAAGAATGGGAAAAATCAAGGATTAAGTTAGTTAAGGTTTGAAGTAAGAAGGATTACATGTATGCATTAAGAAATTAAGAAGCCATTAAAAACTACCATGTGTGGTAAATTTAAAATAGTTTTTTATCATAAGAAAGTTAGTGTCATCCTGGTGGTGATTTGAGATTAAGAGCTGCAGGGAAAAAATTAAAGGGGCAAGAACTACAATCTTCACATTTTAGCCCCAAAGGAAGAGCCATCTTCAATACCTGAGGGACCACAAAAGAAATCTGGTAGAAAAACAGGGATTATGTTCTAATAGTTCCTCTCACATTTTATGATTCATTCAATCAAAAATATTTATGGAGGTACTTCTACTTCCACCAAGATGGAGTAACTGGTAGCAGATTTGTCTTTCCACTGTAAACAACTGGAAAACCAAACAAAAATATATGAAACAACTGGTTTTAGACCTGAGACAACAGATGTTCCAGGACTTGGATCACTGAGAGAAGAGAGTAAAATGGGGTAAGCCCTGCGATCACCTCATGCCTGGAGACATTTTCCAGTTCACAGCATAGGGAGGGGCTCCAACCAGACCACAGCAGTTGCCACCAGGTACAGAGAGAAAATTATTCAGGAAGGTTGAGAAAATATCATCATTCGTTGTGCAGTGAGAAAATGGAAATTAATAAAAGTTTGTGAATCATTTTGTTTTTATTTAAAAATATAACATAAATTACAAACAAATACATATATACATATATGTACTGCAATAACAATGTCATTTTTGTTCATGAGAATTCTAACATGCTTTCTGGAATGAGAGGTAAAAGCGTGGATTATACCCTCAGGGCATGTGGTTTTCATGCATGTGAATGTCACCCATTATGTATGTTGTGAAAAACTGTTCTAAAAGATTATTTTAATGCCTACAAAATATATCATCTTATGGATATATCATAGCAGTGATGTCTAACAACAGGGCTTTGATTAGGTCATGAGGACCTGTCCTCTGCTTTGAGAGTCCAAAGAAAGTGTGTGAAAGTCAGACACATAGTAATATCAACAACAGTATCAATAGGAATAACATAGCTGTCATTTATCAACTTTTATTATGTACAAAGCACTTATACAAGGTGGCATTTAGTCTCCATGACAATCCTGTGAGATACATTAGCATCACTATTAATATCTTACAGTAAGAAAACCGAGACTCCTAAAGGTTAAGTGACTTGCCTACGATTATCGTAGAAGATCTGATTCCAGAGATTATACTCCCAGCCATTACACCAACTCCCTATCAAGTTATGATAGGATGGTTGTTTAGAGAGCATGAAACTAGAACCAGGAGAGTCAAACATGAGAATCGAGCTGTCGGTCAAGATTCAGTGCAGGAAACAAACAACGCTAGGTATTTAAAAGCAAGGTGTTTAATAAGGAATCATGACACTTGGAAGGAACAAAGGAGTAGGAGCGAAGGAGCTGTCACTAGAACTTCTGTGGTTCAGTGATAAAGGAGATCAGAAAGCCGGAAACCAGCAGACCATAGCTGCTTCTACCCCTTCCATAACTGCCTCTCAGCACCAATGAAGCTGGACACTAGATACCAGAACACTGAGTCTGGCCCCTTACAGTCAGTCACCCTTTTCACCTCTTGACACATTTCCATGACTTGCTTGCCAGGAGAAACAGCATCAGAAAGACAACTTCAAAGACTGCACAATGGAGAGGACTTCCCTGGTGGCGCAGTGGGTAAGAATCCACCTGCCAGTGCAGGGGACATGGGTTCAAGCCCCAGTCTGGGAAGATCCCACATGCCACGGAGCAACTAAGCTACAACTACTGAGCCTGCCTTCTAGAGCCTGCAAGCCACAACTACTGAAGCCCGGGTGCCTAGAGCCCCTGTTCCACAAGGAGAAGCCACCGCAATGAGAAACCCTTGCACCACAATGAAGAGTAGTCCCCACTTGCTGCAACTAGAGAAAGCCCGTATGCAGCAATGAAGAGCCAATTCAGCCAAAAATAAATAAATAAATAAATAATAAAATAAATCTTAAAAAAAAAAAAAAGACTATACACTGGGGAAAGGATAATCCCTTTAATAAATGGTGTTGTGAAAACTGGACAGCCACATGCAAAAGAACTCAACTGTCTTACCTGATACACAAAAATCAACTTAAAATGGATGAAAGATTTTCTATAAATTAAAGCTCTATAAGGATAAGAGTTATCTGTCTTTCTCTCTGCTAAATTCTCAGAACCTAATACAGGTCTGATACACATCTCTTGAGTGAAAAACTACTTAAAACTCTTATATGGAGTAGCTAAGATGTTCTTTGCTGTCAGAAAGATCTGGATTCAAGTACTGGTGTCTCTTCATCTGTTAACTAGATACAAATAATGAAATTTCTCTCAAGGGATTTTTGGCGAGAATTAAATAATGCATGTAAAGCCCTTACTACAAGGCCTAGCACACAGCATTCAATAATGTCTGTTGTTACCACTGGTATATCTTTATTCTTATTCCTGCCCCTTGTATTTGTTTCTTTCTTTTTCTTTTTTGATAAATTTATTTATTTATTGGATGCCTTGGGCCTTCATTGCTGCACACAGGCTTTCTCTAGTTGCCGCGAGCAGCAAGCGGGGGCTGCTCTTCACTGTGACGCGCGGGCTCCTCGGTGCCCTGGTTTCTCTTTTGCGGTGCACGGGCTTAGTTGCTCCGCGGCCTGTGGGATCTTCCTGCAGCAGGGATGGGACCGTGTCTCCTGCATTGGCAGATGGATTCTGAACCACGGCGCACCTAGGAAGTCCCTCCTGCCCCTTGCATTTAACTCTACGTTATGGGTCAACTTGCCAGTCGTCACCATGGATATATTCCAAGTCAGAAGGCCACATCTTCCCTGGACAGCGGCTGAGCGGGCATCACCAAGGTTCTCCTTGTGGATCTTTTATTCTGTGCTTGCAAGGCTGCCCAATCCCTGATCTGAGTGGTATTGTAGACCTATTTACATAAAGATGTGCTTTAAATCTTCTCTCTTTAGTTTATAAGATCAATTCCTGCTGCCTTAGAAACCAGTCAGTCACTTCAAGCACCAAACCATTTTATGAGGAAAATACGGCTTTAAACTACAGCTCTGTAATTACTGGTGAGCCTGAGCATTTTCTACATTTTTTTATTGGCCACTGGGCTTTGTGTGTATGTGTGTTGTGATTTGCTTATTCATTTACCTAGTAGAGTATTACTCTTCTCATTAATTACTAAGCACTCTTGACATACCTGAGATATGTTTAATGTTAGATGTTTCTTGCCTGCATTACAAATATTTTTATTTTTATCATTATATATTTTTACAAACATAAATTCTTAATCTCTTCCTGCATGTTCCCACCTTTTTTTTTTAAATCTTAGAGAATTCTTTCCCACCTTAATATGAAATATGTATACTTTTTTTTTTTTTTTTTTTTGGTCTGCACCACACATGGCATGCAGGATCTTAGTTCCCCGACCAGGGATCAACCCGTGCCCCCTGCAGTGGAAGCTCGCAGTCTTAACCACTGGGCTGCCAGGGAACTGCCTAAATATATATACTTTTGTTTCTGATTTTACTTAGTATTTTACAACCATAATTTTAGTGGCTACAAAACATACCAGTAGGGGTTGTGCCGTAATATAATTAATCAGTCCTCTATCTTTAGATATTTCATTTTTTCCAAACAGTTTGCTATTGAAACAATAACCTGATACACATCCTTGTGACCACCTTCCTGTATTTCATATGATCAAGACCAAAATATATAAACTTTTCATTATTCTTTAATATTTATTTATTTATTTATTTGGCTGCACCAGGTTTTAGTTGCAGCATGAGGGATCTTCACTGCTGTGTGCGGGATCTTCATTGCAGCATGCAAGATCTTTTTTTAGTTGCAGCCTGCGAACTCTTTTTTTTTTTTTTTTTTTAAATCACTGATTCAGTATGTTTTTTTTTTTTTTTTATTTATTATTTTTTGGGGGATACACCAAGTTCAATCATCTGTTTTTATACACATATCCCCGTATTCCCTCCCTTCCTTGACTCCCCCCCCTCAAGTCCCCCCCACCCTCCCCACCCCAGTCCTCTAAGGCATCTTCCATCCTCGAGTTCAGCCTGCGAACTCTTAATTGCAGCATGTGGGATCTAGTTCCCTGACCAGGGATCGAACCCGGGCCCCCTGAATTGGGAGCACAGGGTCTTAACCACTGGACCACCAGGTAAGTCCCTCATTATTCTTTATACATGTTGCCACTTCAGTATTGCAGGACTAACCTCAAAGTTCCAGTTCTATATGCCCATTTATCTTACCATTTTGACTGTATTAATATGGAAAATAAATTCATATCCAAGAATCCTCCATAAAATATATTAAAAACTCCTAAGTAAAAAAAATTTTTTGGATTAACTGGTTTTCCAGGATAGAAACTTTACATAGAAATAACATATAATTTATTGTAAAAACAGCACAGTTTTGAGAGTAAAGGGGGCCACATTAAGAATTAGTCTGAGGTAGCCAAGATGGCAGAATAGGAAGGGCTCCTCCCATGGGCACACCAAAATCACAGCTACTCACAGAGCAAGTGTTGGTGAGAACAACCTAGAGAATAGCAGGAGGGCTTTCTTGGTGGCGCAGTGGTTAAGAATCCGCCTGCCCATTCAGGGGACACAGGTTCGAGCCCTGGTCTGGGAAGATCCCACATGCCACAGAGCAACTAAGCCTGTGCACCACAACTACTGAGCTTGCACCCTAGAGCCTGTGAGCCACAACTACTGAAACCTGCGTGCCTAGAGCCCATGCTCTGCAATAAGAGAAGCCACTGCAATGAGAAGCCCTCACACCAAAACGAAGAACAGCCCCCGCTTGCCACAACTACAGAAAGCCCTCGCAGAGCAACAAAGACCCAACACAGGTATTAATTAATTAATTAATTAATTTAAAGGGGGGAAAAAAGTAGCAGGAAAAAATTTCCACAACTAAATATACAAAGAAGGAACCATAACAAGTCAGGTAGGAAGGGTGGAGATGTGGTATAGTTAAGACCAAACCCCCAGGGTAAGTGACTTACCAATGAGAGGGTAATCACAACTGCATAGGTTCTCCCTGAGGAGTGAGGGATCCAGGCTCCATATCAGGATCCCCAGCCTGGGGGTTTTGCACCAGGAAGAGGAGCCCCCTGGGAAAGCTGGCTTTGAAGGCCGGGGCTAGGGGGCCCTTACATACAGGAGAGCTGGAGGGCTACAGAAAACAGAGATGTCACTCTTTCTTTCTTTGTTTTTTTTTTTAATTGGCGTATAGTTGATTTACAATGTCGTGTTAGTTTCAGGTGTACAGCAAAGTGAATCAGTTATACATATACATATATCCATTCTTTCCTTTTTTTCTTTTCTTTTTTTAGATTCTTTTCCCATATAGGCCATTACAGAGTACTGAGTAGAGTTCCCGGTGCTATCAGAGACTCCACTCTTAAAGGGCACATGCAAAATCTCAGATGAAATTCTCACACACTTCAGACCCAGCACAGAGGGAATAATTTGAAAAAAGATTAGATGATAGTTGATTAGATGATACAGAGGAACAGATCAGCAAACTGGAAGACAGAATTGTGGAATTCATCCAAGCTGATGAGAAAAAATTAAAAAGATATTTTTAAAATGAAGACAGATTAAGAGACAGCATCAAGCATACTGACATTCACAATGTAGGGGTCCCAGAAGGAGAAGAGAAAAAAGGGCAGAGAACTTACTTTAAGAAATATTAGCTGAGGGACTTCCCTGGTGGCACAGTGGTTAAGACTCTGAGCTTCCAATACAGGGGGCCTTGGATCAATCCCTGAGCAGAGAACTAGATACCACATGCATGACACAACTAAGAGTTCACATGCCATAATTAAGGAGCTGGTGAGCCACAACTAAGGAGCCCACAAGCTGCAAATAAGACCCAGTGCAACAAAATAAATAAAAAGAAAGAAAGAAAGAAAGAAACATTAGCTGAAAACTTGCCTAACCTGGGAAAGGAAATAGACATCCAGGTCCAGTAAGCACTAAAAGTCTCATTTACAAAACAATCCCATTTATAATTGCATCAAAAAGAATAAAATACTTCAGAATAAATCACATGAGGAACTGAGAAAAGAAACTGAAGACAACACAAGCAGATGGAAAGATATACCATGCTCATGGATTTGGAATAATTAATATAGTTAAAATGACCCTACTAGTCAAGACAATCTACAGATTCAATGCCATCCCTATCAAATTATCAATGGCATTTTTCACAGAACTAGAACAAATAATCTGAAATTTATATGGAAACACAAAAGACCCCCAATAGTTAAGACAATATAGAGAAAGAAGAACAAAGCTAAAGCTATCATGCTCCCTGACTTCAAACCATTCTACAAAGCTACACTAATCAAAACAGTATGGTGGGGCTTCCCTGGTGGCACAGTGGTTAAGAATCCTCCTACCAATGCAGGGGACACAGGTTCGAGCCCTGCTCCAGGAAGATCCCATATGCCGTGGAGCAACTAAGCCCGTGTGCCACAATTACCAAGCCTGTGCTCTAGAGCCCGCAAGCCACAACTACTGAGCCCATGTGCTGCAACTACTGAAGCCCACGTGCCTAGAGCCTGTGCTCCACAACAAGAGAAGTCACTTCGATGAGAAGCCCGTGCACCACAATGAAGAGTAGCCCCTGCTCACCGCAACTAGAGAAAGCCCACACACAGCAATGAAGAACCAATGCAGCCAAAAAATAAATTAAAAATGAAAATTTTAAAAAACACAATATGGTTCTGGCACAAAAACAGAGACATAGATCAATGGAACAGAATAGAGAGCCCAGAAATGAACCCACACTTAGATAAGCAATTAACCTATATCAATCCATGCAGAAAAACAAACTCAAAAGGGATTAAAGACAATGTAAAACCTGAAACCATAAAACTCCTGGCAGAAAACATAGGCTGTAACATCTGACATTGATCTCAGTGATAATTTTATGGAAATGTCTTCTCAGGCAAGGGAAACAGAAGCACAAATAAACAAATGGGACTACATCAAACTAAAAAGGTTTTGCATAGTGAAGGAAACTACCAACAAAATAAAAAGGCTGCCTGCTAAAAGGGAGAAGATATTTGCAAACCATATATATCTGATAAGGGGTTAATATCCACAATGTACAAAGAACTCATACGACACAACATCAAAAAAAAAAAAAAAACTTCGTTAAAAAATGGGAAAAGGACATGAATAGACTTTTCTTTAAAGAAAACATAAGATTGCCAGTAAACACATGAAAAGATGCTTGACATCTCTAATCACCAGAGAAATGCAAAACAAAACCACAATGAGATATCAGCTCACACCTGTCAGAATGGCTATTATCCAAAAGACAAGAAATAACAAGTGTTGGAGAGGATGTGGAGAAAAGGGAACCCTTGTGCACTGTTGGTGGGAATGTAAATTGGTGCAACCACTATGGAAAACAGTATGCAAGTTCCTCAAAAAATTAAAAATTATACTACCATATGATCCAGGAATTCCACTCCATGGTATTTTTCTGAATAAAAGGAAAACAGTAATTCAAAAAGATATATGTACCTCTATGTCCATTGCAGCATTATTTACAGTAGCCAAGATTTGGAAGCAACCTAAGTACACATTGATAGATGAATGGACAAAGAAACTGTGGGATATATATACAGTATATAGATGATGAAATCTTACTGAACCATAAAAAAGAATACAATAGAATACAATCTTGCCATTTGCAATAACATGGATGAATCTAGAAAGTATCATGCTAAATGAAATAAATCAGACAGAGAAAGAAAAATACCGTATGATTTCACTTTTATGGGGAATCTAAAAAACAAGACAAGTGAACAAATATAACAAACAGAAACAGACTCCTGCATAGAGAACAAACAAGTGGTTGGCAAAGAAGAGGGGAGTGGGGGATGAGTGAAACAGGTGCTGGAGATTCACAGGTGAAAAGTTCCAGTTAAAAAATAAATGAGTCTCAGGGATGAAATGAACAGTGTGGGGAATATAGTCAATAATGTAATAACTTTGTGTGGTGACAGATGGTAACTAGACTTACTGCAGTGATCATTTTGAAATGTATAGACATATCAAATCACTGTGTCATGCACCAGGAACTGACACAGTGTTGTAGGTCAACTGTACTTCAATTAAAAAAGGGAGAGACAGAGAGAGAGAAAGGGAAAGAAATAATTAGGCTGAGACAAGAGGCCTCTAAATCAGGGCTTATGGTCACCTACTTACAGGATGCATTCTCAAGTGTGTAGTATAAAATAATATTAGGAGTTCATAGGGAAAGTGTCTCAATTGGTGTGTGTCTTTGGTCACAACCTGACACCAACAAAAGTGTCCCTGATTCCCATTACCTTAAATCTTCCTTAAACTCCATGCTTGGAGAAAAGTTTCATAAAATACATAATGAAGAGGGGCATGAGTACCTAAGATTTCCTCCGGTTTCAGAAAAAATAGCTTTGAGCATACAGAGGCATCATTCTCATTTGCTTTCTCTGTTAGTGAGACATTTGCAGTTTGGTTTCTCACCCATGGACAGCTCTAAATAAGATCACTGGGGACTAAAACTAAACATTTCTGTAAATATGATCCATGTTTCATTGGTTAATTGTCACTTTCTAAATCTTCATTTTTTAAATGTTATCCTAAAATAATTTGACTCTAATTACAGCCATGTAGACATTGACTTAAACTTGTTGCTACTACTTAAGTAAACCAATAGGGCAGAAGAGAGATGAACACACTTCTGACTCCTCTCTAGCGTGGCAGCTTAAATAATGAAGATAAAGTTAAGAAACAATAAACAAGAACTTTGACTAATCTAATAGCAAACAGGTATTTCAGAATTGTAGAACCAGATGGGATTTTAGAGATAACCTAATCTAGCCCTTGTATCTGTAAAATGAGGACACTAAGGCCTATAGTGTTACATGGCTTATATAAGGGGTACAGCTAGTGGAAGCTGGGCTGAGACAGCTACCCAGTTCTAGGACTCCTAGTCCTTTCTACCACAGATCAGAACCACATTTTCTTGTTGTTCTGAGGATGAAGAAAGTGATGTTTGACTTTTCTGTTTGAGACAAGTAAATGTAAGGTATTGGTTCTCATTATAGAATAGTTAGAAGATGTTTCCAGACTTGCTTCTCATTAGATAATTGGCCAAAACGCTTACACAGAAGCATATAAAGCCTATACTGAAGACACTGAAAAGAAAAATACAAAAATAGACTGAATCAAAATGGAAATGCTCTACAATACATAGACTGATTCCTTATTGTATTACTTCTTCTCCAATGGAGGCATAAATTCAGTTGGCCATGATGGAAAGACAGCGATGAGTTGATGGACTCATTTGCACACTATGTCAGAGGGACCAGAAAATCACGAAGGTAAATTGAGAAGTAGGAAAATTCCCAAATCATCTTGTCTGAAGACATTTTCTTTTTGCACTAAGCTTTTCAAAATGCAACCATAACTGGCGTCTCCAAGCTTCTGTTTCTAGGAGTCAAGCTCACTTCGCTCTTCACGTTGTCAACCACACAAGCAGCTCCCACGGCTTGCCAATCACCCCAAAGCACGATCCTGTAGAACACAGTGCTGGTGCAGATGGCACCAGCTATTGCCAAACTCAGAGCAGAACAGAAGGGTGTTGGGAAAGGAGTTACTTGAGGGAAAAAAAAAAGACATAATTGCAGATCGAAAGGGGAATAATAGCTTGAATTCTTTGGCCCGGGACCCCTTTAACTCTGTGCCCCTATCACCACTCTTCCACAAGGGGTGTCCTTCTCTTGTCATATTCTCCACAATGCTTCTCTCCCACAGCCCCATCCTAACCTGCATGTTCCTGGAACAATAACCTTGGAGCCATTCTCTCTCTCTCTGCTCCAAGGCTCAGGGGTGGAAAAGGATCCTGGTTCAGAAAAAAGGAAGTTGGTGAAGAACAGGACCGCTCAGAGAAACATAACTTCATAAGCAAGTTCATCTCCATCAGGGCAGGGATCTTTCTTTGTTTCATGAATGTGTCTAAGTCCTGCTCTAATGAACAGGGCCTGATTCATCGAATACTTTTATCAAACATTTGTTAAGTGAATGAACAAACTTCTGAGTCCTTGACAACTAGAATGGTGGAAAAGTGCTTCTCATCATTGCTGGGCTGCTTTCTTTCCCCTTCTGGGTTTTCATCAAAATTTGATCATCCTTCATGATTCCCAGGAAATAATCATCTCCAACCTGTTCTGATCACTCTAGCCATCCTTGCTGGCCAAAGTCTGCAGTGGTTCCCTGAGGCCTCTAGTTAGTGCTGAGGCACTACCCTGCCTCAGGGACCAGAGGTTTCTTTGGTGAGGCCAGGAACTCCAGGCCTGAGGTACATCAGGACCATCTCTTTGAGGCCAGGAAGCAATGCACAGCTCCTCCTTGTAAACAGAGCCAACAACCCAGGCTCCTCTGCCCAGGATGGCGGTCCTCCTTAACAAGCAGAATCCTATCTCTTTCTCCAACCTCATTCCCTCAAACTTTAGCCTGTTTCTAGATTTTGACTTTTGGAAATAAAAGCCACAAAAATCCCACATTTATTCTGCATTCCTCCCTGACTTCCCCAGGTACTGACACATGGAACTTTCTGTCAGCTTAAGTGGACAGAATGGAAAGGGGAAAATGAAGGATTTTAAAAAAACAAAAACAAAAAACATAAATATCTCAGAATATTATCCAACCACATCTGTATGGGACCAGGTACATATACTTAAAGCAAATGTGAGCCCTACAGGTTATTCCACTGATTACAAAAGTAGCATAAAGCAAAGAATGAACAGCTGTTTGTGTCCTCCTTTAAACTCCAATACAGAAAGAAAATTCACATTTAGTAACAGGGTTTTTGGTTTCATTTTTTGGTCTAATAGCATCCTGCAACTAACAGCTTAAAAGAAACTAATCTTTTCTGAAAAATGTTTGGATGTTAAGATGACCACCAACACAAAAAGCACCAGAGCCACTTCAATGAAAGGATATAGACTAGGTTTCAAGGCCTACATCAATTTATACTTTTAATCAAATTTAATGGCCTTTCTTTTGAGGAGGGTGAACATTACTGATTTCACATTTTACTATATTTTAGGCACATGAAAACTTGGATATTAAAAACATCTTTCTCTTATTCCACTGAATGGAAACTTCTGAGAAGGAATTTGTTTGGAATGAAAGGGGAAGGGGTGGCTTGCAGCTAAAGGTAGACAGGATTCTTTAGGATTTATGGTGCTTCAAGAATATTGGCAACAGTGAAGCCATGAGAGAGGATGAAATTATAAGGCAGACTGACATTAATTATTATACAAAGGCTCAAAACGAGCCTTCAGGAATTATTCTTTTCTCTTCTCAGGTAGAAGGAAATAGAAATATCATGGAAATATTTTATTTGGAAGGAAGGCCATCACTAGATGTCTCACAATTTCTATTCCTCATTCCTAGCAACTCCTTTTGGCGTACTACATCACCACTTACAGTACAGAACCTACACTTCCAGTCTCCAGGAGGAAAAAGGAAACACAAGTAAGAACAATACTTTATAGTGATTATAAAGATCAGAATTCCTCAGACTCCTTTCTTCTGTCATTTTGCTGTGACCTTTAGATAAGCTTGTATTTCAGCCCAAGGCGGATCTCTGCTGTAATCTGGATATGCACCTTGCTACAGATAAACACTATGGAATTAAGTAGGAGTGCCTAACTGTAAACTGTTGGGCATAACTCGTGAGAGACCAGTTAAAACACTATTGGGGATTTCCTAGGTGGTACAGTGGTTAAGAATCCACCTGCCAATGCAGGGGACACAGGTTCGATCCCTGCTCCAGGAAGATCCCACATGCCATGGAGCAACTAAGCCCGTGTGCCACAATTACTGAGCCTGTGCTCTAGAGCCCATGAGCCACAACTATTGAGCCCATCTGCCACAGCTACTGAAGCCCACATGCCTAGAGCTCATGCTCTGCAACAAGAGAAGCCACAGCAATGAGGAGCCCGTGCACCACAACGAAGAGTAGCCCCTGCTCACCAGAACTAGAGAAAGCCCACATGCAGCAACAAAGACGCAATGCAGCCAATAAATAAATAAATAAGTAAAAGCTGGTTCTTTGAGAAGATAAACAAAATTGGTAAACCATTATCCAGACTCATCAGGGAGAAAAGGGAGAAGATGCAAATTAACAGAATTAGAAATGAAAAAGGAGACATAACAACCAACACCAGAGAAATACAAAAGATCACGAGTGACTACTACAAGCAACTACATGCCAATAAATTGGATAACCTGGAAGAAATGGATAAATCCTTAGAAAAGTACAACCTTCCAAGACTGAATCAGAAAGAAATAGAAAATATGAACAGACCAATCACAAGTACGGAAATGAGACTGTGATTAAAAATCTCCCAACAGGGCTTCCCTGGTGGCACAGTGGTTGGGAGTCCGCTGGCCAATGCAGGGGACACGGGTTTGATCCCTGGGCCAGGAAGATCCCACATGCTGCGGAGCAGCTAAGCCTGTGCACCACAACTGATGAACCTGTGTGAGCTCACAAGTCACAACTATTGATCCCATGTGCCACAACTATTGAAGCCCGAGCACCTGGAGCCTGTCCTCTGCAGGAAGAGAGGCCACCACAGTGAGAAGCCTGTGCACCACAACAAAGAGAAACTAGAGTGCACAGAGTGAAGACCCAATGCAGCCAATGAATAAATAAATATTTTAAAAAAAAATCTCCCAACGAACAAAAGCCCAGGACCAGATGGCTTTACTGGCAAATTCTATCAAACATTTAGAGAAGAGCTCATACCTATCCTTCTCAAAGTCTTCCAAAATATAGCAGAAGGAGGAACACTTCCAAATTCATTCTATGAGGCCACCATCACCCTGATACCAAAACCAGACAAAGATGTCACAAAAAAATAAAATTACAGGCCAATATCACTGATGAATATAGATGCAAAACTCCTCAACAAAATACTAGCTAACAGAATTCAACAGCACATTAAAAAGATCAAACACCATGATCAAGTGGGGTTTATCCCTGGAATGCAAGGATTCTTCAATATACACAAATCAATCAATGTGATACATCAAATTAACAAATTGAAGGATTAAAAACGATATCATCTCAATAGATGTAGAAAAAGCTTTTGACAAAATTCAACATCCATTTATGATAAAACTCTCCAGAAAATGGGCATAGAAAGAAGTTACCTCAACATAATAAAGCCATATATGACAAACCAACAGCCAACATCATTCTAAATGGTGAAAAACTGAAAGCATTCCCTCTAAGAACAGGAACAAGACAAGGGTGCCCACTCTCATCACTATTATTCAACATTGTTTTGGAAGTGTTAGCCACAGCAATCACAGAAGAAAATGAAAGAAAAGGAATCCAAATTGGAAAAGAAGTAAAATTGTCACTCTTTGCAGATGACATGATATTATACATAGAAAACCCTACAGACTCTACCAGAAAACTGCTAGCACTAATCGATGAATTTAGTAAAGTAGCAGGATACAAAATTAATGCGCAGAAATCTCTTGCATTCCTATACACTAACAATGAAAGAGCAGAAAGAGAAATTAAGGAAACATTTACCATTGCAACAAAAAGAATAAAATACCTAGGAATAAACCTGCCTAAGGAAGCAAAAGACCTGTACTCAGAAAATTATAAGACACTGAGGAAAGAAATCAAAGAAAATACAAACAGATGGAGGGACGTACCATGTTCTTGGATTGGAAGAATCAACATAGTGAAAATGACTATACTACCCAAAGCAATTTACAGATTCAATGCAATCCCTCTCAAATTATCAATGGCATGTTTCACAGAACTAGAACAAGAAATCTTACAATTTGTACGGAAACACAAAAGACCCTGAATAGCCAAAGCAATCTTGAGAAGGAAAGACAGAGCTGGAGGAATCAGGCTCCCTGACTTCAAACTATACTATAAGGTTACAATGATCAAGACAGTATGGTACTGGCACAAAAACAGAAATATAGATCAATGGATCAGAATAGAGAGCCCAGAGATAAACCCATGCACATATGGGCACCTTATCTTTGACAAAGGAGGCACGAATATACAATGGAAAAAAGACAGCCTCTTCAATAAGTGGTGCTGGGAAAATTGGGCAGCTACATGTCAAAGAATGAAATTAGAACACTTCCTAACACCATACACAAAAATAAACTCAAAATGGCTTAAAGACCTAAATGTAAGGCCAGACACTATAAAACTCCTAGAGGAAAACATAGGCAGAACACTCTATGACATCCATCAAAGCAAGATCCTTTTGGACCCACCTCCTAGAATCATGGAAATAAAATCAAGAAGAAACAAATGGGACCTCATGAAACTTAAACGCTTTTGCACAGTGAAAGAAACCATAAACAAGACTAGAAGGCAACCCTCAGAATGGGAAAAAATAGTTGCCTATGAAACAACGGACAAAGGATTAACCTCCAAAATATACAAGCAGCTCATGAAGATTAATACCAAAAAAGCAAATAACCCAATCCACAAATGGGCGGAAGACCTAAATAGACATTTCTCCAAAGAAGACATACAGATGGCCAACAAACACATGAAAAGATGCTCAACATCACTCATCATTAGAGAAATGCAAGTCAAAGCCACAATGAGGTATCACCTCACACCAATCAGCATGGCCATCACCAAAAAATCTGGAAACAACAAATGTTGCAGAGGGTGTGGAGAAAAGGGAACTCTCCTGCACTGTTGGTGGGAATGTAAGCTGGTACAGCCACTATGGAAAACAGTTTGGAGGTTCCTTAAAAAACTACAAATAGAACTACCATATGACCCAGCAATCCCATTCCTGGGCACATATCCGGAGAAAACCATAATCCAAAAGGAAACATGTACCACAATGTTCACTGCAGCACTATTTACATAGCCAGGACATGGAAGCAACCTAAATGCCCATGAATAGATGAATGGATAAAGAAGATGTGGCATATATATACAATGGAATACTACTCAGCAATAAAAAGGAATGAAATTGTTATTTGTAGTGAGGTGGATGGACTTAGGGTCTGTCATACAGAGCCAAATAAGTCAGAAAGAGAAAAACAAATACCGTATGTTAACTCATACATATGAAACCTAAAAAAGAAAAATAGTTCTGATGAACCCAGTGACGGGGCAAGAATAAAGATGCAGATGTAGAAAACGGATTTGAGGACACAGTGGAGTGAAGGATGGTGGACGAAGGGGAAGCTGGGACGAAGTGAGAGAGTAGCATTGACATATATATACTACCACATGTAAAATAGCTAGCGGGAAGCTGCTGCATAACACAGGGAGATCAACTCCATGATGGGTGATGGCTTAGAGGGCTGGGATAGGGAGGGTGGGATGGAGTCGTGGGAGGGAGGGGATATGAGGATATATGTATAAGTACAGCTGATTCACTTTGTTGTACACCAGAAACTGGCACAACAGTGTAAAGCAATTATACTCCAATAAAGAGCTTTAAAAAGAAAAAAGAAAAAAAAAAAAAGAACATGCCCTGTTTATTTTCCTCAGGACCAGAAGGAAATGTAAATAATTTTTAACCTAGTATCTTTTAAACTGAGGCAGGAAGATAATGATAGACATTCAATGAATTATATTCAATGCACTTTAAAATACCACTGTAATTGACAGAATGAAAGTATAGATACAAAACCCTGTGCAAGAGGCTGTCTTTTCCAAAATAAACTTTTTTTTTTAAAGAAATGTTTCTTCCTTCAAATGTTCATTTTCTTGAGGAAAACATTGCTGTGTCTTATCATTATCAAGATTCAATTTGGCTTTTGCTAAAATTAAATTACATCATTCAGTTTATGTGCTTTGGGGAAAAAAAAATATGGGATTTGGGATTATGTTACATAGCCTGATGAATAAGTATCTAAAAAGCGTATGGAAGTTCCTATTTGGCAATGAGAAACTCACTTCACTGATAATTATGGATACAAAGAAACTAATTTTTTTTAATAATATTTCATTTTGTTAAATGACTTTTTAATGTTAAGAAATGGAAAAGGTCCTATAGGGAACGGTTTGGAGCATGGCCCAGATGCTTGCTTCAGGACCAAGGAACTTACTCTCCCAGCCGCTGAGTACTGGTTGCTGATGACTTACAGCTGAGTCCTCTCCTGCATCTCGCCCTCCACCAAAGCCTTGCCCAGGGGCATCCCACTTTTAGACTGGTCAAAAACAAAGTACAAAGGCATGCCCCCTGGCCTCTAATGAGGATGACTCTGAAATTCCAGCTCCAGAGACCCCTATGGGGTTGCCTGAGACCTCTATTGCAAAGCGTTCAGAGATCAACTCCTCCCTCTGCCCAGCCCTGCTTCCGTCACTTCAGTACACATGTTGTTTCCAAGGACACACCGCAATAATTCTGCACACGAACCTCCCTCTCGAGTTTCTCTTCCAGGAAACTCAATCTAAGGCAGTTGGCATTGAAAGTGATCCTGAGACTTTAAAACGGGGGTTTGGAGTTGGACCCCTACCAGCCAGCTGCCAGTGAGACCCCCACGCCTCGTGGGCGAAGGACTGACAGCACCTGGCTACTGCCGTGGCAATGTGATTACTAATTTGAATCCACTATGCCAAGGCTGTGTCCCACTTGGTTACCTATAACTGAAATAATAAAACAGGGCTTTCTGCATTTATTGAATTTTATCTCGCTGCAGCTTGCACAAGACTGCCACCTCCTGGAGAGGCTAAAGAATAACCGGGGACTGAGGCGTTCTCATCCATTCGGGAATCGGTACTACGAAATTGCGTCTCCACGCCAACTCCGTCTCTCTCCATGCGGTTAAAGCCATTCCTAACCCCTGACAACCTCTGTGAACAAATTTTTGCATAGGGCCAAGATGTCAGACAACGTGTACAACACAATTTTTTTAAGTGAAAGTTGAAACAAAAGCTAGTATTTTAGAACGTTCAGTGTGTACCAAGTGCCTTAATTCTTACTCCTCACAACAACCCTCTGAGACAGGAACTATTCTCATAAGCAGAGCCACGATACGCACGAGGAAATTAAGTTTTGGGGTACTTAACGCGACGGGATTTTAAACGGACACCCCACGAGGGAGTCAGAACTCCCGCCCTGCCCTCTCTAGGCATGCGCAGGATAAAACACGGAAGCAAACTGTGTAGGAATCGTAGGAGGCGGGCGCGGGGGGAGGGGCCTCTAAGATCCCAGCATTCCCTTCGTGCCGCTGTCAAGATGGCGGCGCCCATGCTGCGGTGGGTTTTCCGGAGCCAGTGGTTTGGCACCCCGGGCCGGCCGGGAGTCTTACCCCTGGGGCTGCGTGAGGCCCACTCGGGCGCTCAGGGGTTGCTGGCGATGCAGAAGGCTCGGGGTCTGTTCAAGGAATTCTTCCCCGAGACGGGCACGAAGACAGAACTCCCGGAACTCTTCGACCGTGGCACCGCGGGCAGCTTTCCCCAGACCATCTATTGCGGCTTCGACCCCACGGCCGACTCGCTTCACGTGGGGCATCTGCTGGCGCTTTTGGGCCTGTTTCACTTCCAGCGAGCTGGTCACAACGTGATCGCGCTGGTGGGAGGCGCCACGGCGCGCCTGGGAGACCCGAGCGGCCGGACCAAGGAGCGCGAGGCGCTGGACGCTGAGCGCGTGCGAAATAACGCGCGCGCCCTGCACCGAGGGCTGCAGGCCCTGGCGGCGAACCACCAGCGGCTCTTCGCCAATGGGCGGACCTGGGGCAGCTTCACCGTGCTGGACAACTCGGCGTGGTACCAGAAGCGGGACCTGGTGGACTTCCTGGCGGCGGTGGGCGGCCACTTCCGCATGGGCACGCTGCTGAGCCGGCTGAGCGTGCAGACGCGACTCAAGAGCCCCGAAGGCATGAGTTTGGCCGAGTTTTTTTACCAGGTGCTCCAGGCCTATGATTTCTACTATCTGTTCCAGCACTATGGATGCCGGGTCCAGCTGGGTGGGTCTGATCAGCTGGGCAATATCGTGTCCGGATACGAGTTCATCCACAAGTAAGCGCCTCTAGACCAGGAGATATTCTAGGCCGAATAACTTACACACGAAGAGCCTGTGCTGCAATGTTAGGATTGTGGAATAACGCCCCTTGTTCCAGCCCTTGTTGGTTTTATCTTCATTAAGGGTTTGTAACGGGATTAATTTAGTATCACTGGCTAATGAGAACTGAAAGGCTGAATCGATGGTATTAGGTATGGGATATATTATAGAGCTTTGCAGGAACTAGGCCCTGCTAGTCAGAATTCGGATTGTATCTGTTTGCTTCGTCCGAGAAGCTTTTTATGTGTCTCTGATTTGAAGCACTGCTTTTCTTCTTTTATAACCTGAACGTGACTGGGCCTCCTTGAGTAGTCTTTTGCTCTGGCGCCTTCCGTGAAACTGTTAATCATTGGTTGGCGTCTCAAAAAAATTTCTTTTCAACAGCAAATATTTGGCCAATAATGTAGATTTTAATGGCATTTTCCTGAAGGAGATGAACTACAAGACTAGCTCATGTGCTACTCATTTTTAAAATCCCTTTAAAACACCTCCTTTAGTGTCTCTTCCTGACTCCCCTTCACTCAGTTTTCTCCCTTCTTCGCACCCAACCTTTAAAAATTTCTAGGCCCCAGTTACGCAGCACTTCCTCTTGGCTTGCCCCTCTTGGCCCAGGGTCATTGGTTCAATTGCAGTTCAGAATGACAAATGTCAAAATAGAGTGCTGGGAAAGCAGTAAGATGGACAAGAATCGAAGTTTAGGAGGTCAAGGAAGTCTTCTTACAGCAAGAAACCAGACTGAAATCTGAGAATGATTAGCACCTACCATGGCTTGAGCTGAGCTTGAAGCATGTAGTAAAGTTCTTCTTTATGCATAGGGTGACTGGAGAAGATGTATTTGGAATCTCAGTTCCTCTAATTACAAGTACAACTGGAGCGAAACTGGGAAAGTCTGCTGGCAATGCTGTTTGGCTAAACCAAGAGAAGACATCTCCATTTGAATTGTATCAGTTTTTTGTAAGGCAGCAAGATGATTTGGTAGAAAGGTGAGTTCTTAATTATGTACTGAGAAAAAATTAAGTTCATTAAAACTCACGATATAATTGTAGCCATTGAATCTCTCTATACCCTTCATCTCTTCATAGTTTTGGGGCAGGGGGAGGGTGTTTTGTTTTGTTTTTTTGTTGGTTAAAGCAGAAAACCACTGTGAGTGCTAGAAACCTTAGAGCCAAGTTTGTGATTTACATCTAGCAGGTACTTAGGACATTATTGCTTGCATATTCTAGTTTTTTACTCCTTTCATCTTAAACTTGACTAACGTTTATTTTATCTTTGTCTCTAAAAGTTCCTTTTCTGTAACATAAAAGAGGATCCTTTTGAAGGTCCTTTTTTAAAGTGATTTTCTCATGTATTCACAATACCTTAAACTCTTGGAAGAATATAAATTAATGAGAAATACAACAGCAACAAAGAAAAAGTGAATTTTTCAAAAACTATCATTTGACATAACTATCATCAAAATAATTTAGGAATGATTCTTAAAATTTTTTTAATGTATAAGGCTTTCCTGGGGAACGTTAGAAACCACTATTGAGTAAAAATAAAGAACTCTATATGAATGGAGAATTCTCTTGGAGAGTAAAAGCTTGAGGATTGCCAGAGGTGACCAAAAGTGGGATTTGGGTGAGTGTATAATAGTTGGTATATAGGGTAGGAAGGCCCAGAAGGTGAGAATTAAGCGAGATGAGGGCCTGGAGCAAGAGTTCAGTCCATCTGGAGGACCACTTGCCTGAGAGTAATTTTAGGCATCTCTTTAAGGAGGCTGATGATGCTCAGCGAGGCCAGCTGCCTGGGGCTATAACCTAGATGGAAATTCCAAAGAATATTTATATTGGAGAACCCATTGTTTAGACTCTGGAGAGGTAAAGTGGGTCAGTCAGTAATGTCTGGGGATCCAAAGAGAACGAGAATAAATTTAGTGAGGAAAGAGATTTGGGAGTTGCCCAAAGGAGTCCCATGTAAGTATTAATGACTGTGAAGGCATATCTAGAGGCCCCAGGTGAGGGGGCAGTGGCCAGCATGATTGGTCTCCCCAGGGAATATATCGCCGTCTTGATATCCTCCATTGTTTGGTTTAGGAGCAGAGAATACGGTCGTCTGTCACAGCTTTGGCTGCTGCTGTGAAGATGGGAAGGCCCCTCGCCTAAACCCAAGCTGTTAAGGCATGAATTCCTTGGTGACCCGAGGTTGTGTGGGCGCATTTTTTGAGCTGGTAGGAAGGGTCAGTGCTGGGCAGTGTGGTGGCTTAGCAAAGGAGTCTGCAGTACTATGCTTCCAGCACAGAACAGGCAGTCTAAGCAGAAATGTAAGTTAACAGTGGTAGGAATGGGGACTCCTCCCATGTCTGGGCCAAACGGGCTTGTCTTATATGAGAAAATTGTCCCTTAGCCATTGGCCAGACCAAACTGGCCATTAGCAATAGCCCAGGAGTCTGAAAACACCTATCTGCCAAAGGCCTCTTCATGGTTTCCTAAGGGCTAAGTGAACAGCTACAAGTTCTGCCAGAGGCCTGAGCTGGGACTGCCTTCTGCAACTAGAGAGGTGCCTGAGACCAGGGGGCATGCTGCAGCCCTCCAACGAGCTGCAGTGCATACGATAGTGGTGCTGCCATTGGTGAAGAATGTGGATTCACTGTGCATCTCAGACAGCTGGTCCCAAGGGGCTCCCCAAGCAGCCAGAGGAAGAGGAAGCAGGGGCACCACAACCAACTGCAAACCAGCTCCTTGGGCAAGGGAATGCTGGGATCTTAGAGGCCCCTCCCCCCGCGCCCGTCTCCTACGATTCCTACACAGTTTGCTTCCGTGTTTGATCATGAGGTTAGCCCTCTCCTCAAGGTATCATTTTCATTTTACCAAGGAAGCATCAAGTAGCTTCTGCCAGAGGCATCTCTAACCCAGGGCATTAGGGAGTAGCATTGATTGGGGGCTGATTAGGGCCTCCGTTTCTAAAAGAACCCAGTAGAATCCTTTGGGGTTAGGCACTTAATCCAAAACCCCATAGGAAACCAGGTAGATTTATGTTTGGTCCAGAGATTCCAAGGAGGCATAGTCAGATATGGTCAAACACTGACTTGGAATGTGGAGCCAGGTGGGATTAAAGGAAGGGCTTCCAAAACATATTGTTGTGCTTCGCCCCAGTGGAAGGTGGCAGACTTGCATGTGATTGTGATTGTGGCAAAGAATTAGTGAGAGGAGAGGGATGTGTTGCCTCCAGAACATGAAAAGGCCTAGTACATGTTGTACCTGAGTATAGCAGTGGTGTAGTGATGAGTAATTTCCTCCCTGTCTAGGAACCCTGTCAATGCTCTCCAGTGCCTTCTGAATAGTTTTGACAGTCCCAGTAAAATGTAGGAGCACTACCCCATGATTAGAGGGAGCACCCTGTAAAAAGAATTCTCTGGTCTTAGGGTCAAATGGGACTTCTTCAGGGTTAGAATGAAGAGGGGGTCATTTGAGTCACTGTGGTCATAGAAATGATAAACCCATTGGACCGTGCCAGTTTTGCACAGCAGGAGACAGGCGTCATCTCATGTTTTCCATTCGCTGTGAGCCTTGGCATGTTGGTATACAGCGGCACTGAGCAACGCCCAGGAAGCATCCATCAGGGGTTCTGTACTTACCAAGGAGCTGGTGTACCTCCTCAGGGGTCTTACAAGGCTCAGGACATTTATATGTGTCCATTGTTCAGCAGCATCACACCAGGTACTGGACCTATGATGTCCCATCAAGTTTGGGGGACAAAGGGGGACAGCAAGCATTGGCTGTATGTCCCCTTTCGCTCTGCCAGTAGTTTGCAAGGCTGTTCCACTCATCCAGGTTTGGAACTGTAGTCCCAGTACAACCCACACCCACAGGGGAGGTCTCCCTCCTCCTTACCTGTGGGAATTAGAGCCTCAGCTCAGGCGGTGGTAATAGCCTTAGGATCCATTCCACCGTCATGAGCTCTCCTTGGCCCTGGGATGTGAGGAAAATCATCTACATTAGTAGCCAATCAAGGCCTTTGTAATTAGTGGTCTGCTCGTCTCATTAGGCCACATGGCCTTGATCGTTCATTGTTCACACTGTTCTGTGGAGACTGTTGAATTACGGCAGCAATGACATGTTGTGCTGGACACCGCAGGCCACACAGCAGGGACAGTATGCAGAAGACATAATAGAAGTGCATGCACTGCTGCCCGCCCTAATGCTGTTACCCACCTAGGTTGGCCAGTTAGTAAAGTAGTCAAAGCTAAAGGGCAACTGTGCAATCCTGCCAACTATGCCATCGCCAGTTGTGTGGGCCTCAGCCTGTCCACAGTGGTGCCAGCTGCTAGAAATGCCTGGCGGCGCTCGCCTTGGCCCACACTGCTTGCAGGAGCTCCCACAGACGTTTCCTTGGCCAGAGCCAACCTTGTGACTGGACCAGCTTTGTGGTCCTTATTATGATTGTAAGAGACACCTCAGCAACAATCATCAGGGAACTTTAAAAAAGACTTGTTACTTACAGTTTCTGAAGGGCACATGGCACTACAAGGGCCACACAGTGAGTCAAGGATAGAGAGGGCGGGAGCATGGACCCGGGGCTCTGTCCTTATTGGGGTGCCTAGCATTTCTCAGGTTCACTCTTCACTGGCTAATTTAAGACACGGAGTGAGAATTAGGGAGTGGGAAGGTTGAAGAGGGGTCACTCAAGCAGTCCATTATCTGTGTTACCTAGGGCTTTCTAAAAGGGGGCTTTGATGATGGGAGGCAGCCTGGTTCCTTATCTAGTTGGTTTGGTACTGGCGGTGTCATACACTTGGCAGTATGCTTATTGGAGATCAGTGTCTTTGAAACGGATACCCTGGCATTAAGCAATCAAAACCTTAATGTCAAGCACTTACATGACATGTATAGAACCACGTGGAACAATACGTGGCTATGCCTACTCATGTCAGACACTCGTGACTAGAGATCAGCAGCCCCGCCCCGGGCACATCCCTGACACCAAGAGAGACACATGGGCGTGGTCATAACGGCACTGTTAACGACTGTCCAAGAGTAGGAACAACACAAATATCCACACTAGAATAAACACATACATGATGAAGTATCCATACCATGAAATGCTGTGCTCAGCAGCCGTGCACACAGCAACATAGGGGAACCACCACCACCATGATGTGCCGAAGTAGCCAAAAAATATATTCTGTGTGATTCTGTTTATACGAAGTCTAAAAAGAGGCGGAACTAAGTGATGCTGTTTAGGGAGGCATACTGAGATGGTAAAAATACAAAAAAACAAGGAAGTGATTACGACCATGAAAGTTAGAAGAGTGGTGACCTTGGAGGGTTGAGGGGATGTGACACATGTGGGCCTCCCTGGGTAGGAGCCGTGCTGTATATCGAGACAGGTGATTGTTACACAGATGTTTGCTTTATGGCTCATGATATATATTTGTGGTTTGTGTATTTTTCTATGCTTTTCCCCAAATATAAGATTTTAAAAGATGATACATATAAAATATTGGTCAGATTTTAAATTATATAATAGTTTTTATTTCTGGGTACATACACAGAAAACAGAAATATAAAAACATGCTTGGGAAGGATGCCCACAAATTTAGTTAGTGGTTGTCTCTGGGGCAAGGAGAATATATATGATGTAGATGGGGCCTTCATCTTATCTATACTATTTTATGACTTTTTTTTTAAAAAGGAAGGATTTGAAACAGCAAAATAGTGACATCTTCAGTCAAGGTGGTGTGTGTACTGTCATATTTTCGGTACATTTCTGCATATTTCATAATTAAAAATAAATTTTAAAGTAAGCAGGATGTTCTTTAAAGGGTAAGGGAGCTGGAGATAAAAATTAGGTATGTTACATAAATCTAACAGTTGGGTTTTTTTTTGTCTCAAAGGTACCTGAAGCTCTTCACTTTTCTGCCCCTTCCAGAGATCGACCACATAATGCAGCTGCATGTCAAAGAGCCGGAAAAGAGGGGTCCTCAGAAACGACTTGCTGCAGAAGTAACAAAGCTTGTTCATGGACAAGAAGGGCTGGACTCTGCAAAAAGGTAGCCTTTTAGAATAATGAGCACTTGATTAATCAGTTAAGAGACTGGAGAAGATTTGCAGCCAATGTTTTAGTTATCTTTTACCACTAACACTGTCCGTGTTAACTTTAAAGTACTAGTCTCCATTTACAAAAAAGAAAGATTATACTGAATTAAGCTTGTAAACTTTACAAGATAAATGTTGCGGTTTGAAAAACTTACCATCTGGAACATAATGGGTACTTCAGAATTGGTTACTGGGTGTTACTGGTGTTAGAACATGTATCTGCATGAGCACTCACCATGACGTGGCTCTCAAATGTGTTTTTCAGGTGTACACAGGCCCTTTATCACAGCAGCATAGATGCACTGGAGGTCATGTCTGATCAAGAGTTAAAAGAATTATTTAAAGAAGCTCCATTTTCTGAATTAGTTCTTGACCCTGGAACAAGTGTCCTAGATACATGCCGCAAAGCAAATGCCATTCCAGATGGTCCCCGAGGGTAAGATTATTTAACTTTGAGGTTCACAGTTATAATTCACAGCATGTGTTTTCCTGATAATGGCATCTCATTCCTTGTAGAAGTTAGGTTAGTCTGAGAATAAAGTGAAAACTGAGAGTACTTATTGCTGAAAATACCTTAAATTTTCTGTAAAGTCTCGTATTACTATATTCTCTCCTATTAAGTCTAGCCTGGTCAGTTTTTTTTCCAGCATTTGGAAAAGGTTTAAGTGACCACTATTGTATAAATACACTGGGATCAGTCAGCTTAGGGATGGTCACAATTTGAGAAGATCGCAAGAACAAAGGCCCTGAGTAAACAGTCACACAACCCCTCTCATATTCAGTCTGTATCCTCTTTATTTTGGGGAGTAGTGGGGTTGCTAGTTGAATTTCTTATATCTGCTCCTTTTTTTTTAAGCTCTTTATTGGAATATAATTGCTTTACACTCTTGTACCAGCTTTTGAGGTACACCAAAGTGAATCAGCTGTATTTACACATATATCCCCATATCCTCTCCCTCCTGTGACTCCCTCCCTGCCTCCCTGTCCTGGCCCTCCAAGCTGTATTTATACATATATCCCCATATCCCCTCCCTCGGCGACTCCCTCCCTGCCTCCCTGTCCTGGCCATCCCTGTCCTGGCCCACCAAAGTGAATCAGCTGTATTTACACATATATCCCCATATCCTCTCCCTCCCGCCACTCCCTCCCTCCCTCCCTCCCTGTCCTGGCCCTCCATCACCCATCGAGCTGATCTCCCTTTGTTATACAGCAACTTCCCACTAGCTATCTGTTTTACAGTTGGTAGTATATATATGTCTGTGCTACTCTCTCACTTCATCCCAGCTTCCCCTTTGCCCCCCTCCCCCCCATCCCCCCCGTGTCCTCCAGTCCATTCTCTGTATGTGCATCCTTATTCTTGCCCTATCACTGAGTTCATCAGTATCATTTTTTTAGATTGCATATCTGCTCCTTTAGGAGAACATTAAAGGGGAGGCAGAATCTAGTAAACATGAAGATAACAATTCAGCGCTAAACAGTTTCAGCTGGAGAGCCTTTGAAATGTAAATGAAATAATGACATATCTATATTACTGGGAGCAGTCAACAGTGATTAGATTTATCTAGTTACTAAACATTTCTGTTTTTAGGTATCGGATGATAACAGAAGGTGGAGTCAGTATAAATCACAGACAAGTAACAAATCCTGAGAGTGTGCTAGTTGTTGGACAACATATTCTTAAGAATGGACTTTCATTACTTAAAATAGGAAAAAAGAACTTCTACATTATAAAATGGCTTCAGCTATGATGAAAAATCCTTCCGCTGGTTCAAACTTATCCATCATTCATTCTCAAGATATACAACTTTAAACCTTCACTTATGCAACTCAAAAACAAAGAATGGAGAATACTCTAGGCCTCACAGTGTGAGTAATTTCATTATATAGATTGGTTAAGTTTGTGTAATAGTGGGATATTTTATTTCCTGATCCTTAAACATTAAGGACTACCATAGAATATCATGATTTCTATGGTTAATCTCTTAATAATTATGCTTTGTGAAAAACTAAATGCTGTCTTTCCTGTCCTGTCCTTGCTCTTTTGGAGATGAGGAGGAACAGTGACAAAGAGGTAGTATAAGGAACTGTGGATACTTTTATATCAGGTGTATATCTCATTGGGTTTTTTTTGTTGTTGCTTAGGCAGCAAATACAGTTCTCTGTAAAAAAAAAGAAAAAAATTAGAGGAAGCCATAGTTGGCATTAGAAATTACAGTAGAAATAGTTTCTTTTCAAAGGAAAGAAAAATCAGTACTGAACTTTTCAGAAAGTTTTGTAATTCAGTTTTCCAGTCCCTGGCCTGTGTTTCCATAAAATTAAACTTACTCCTAGCCTTGTTTTTTTAAACTCAGTAAAAAAGGTAGCACTCTTATAAATCTACCAACTTTTAAATTAACTTCTGTCACCAAGCAGATTGCAGCTTGAAATAAGCCGAGAAGTTGAGTAACCAACAAGATAAAATAGAGGCAAAATATATACACTAAATATCTAATCATATGAGACTATCAAAAGATATTCCAGTAAGGGAAGTTTTCAGGTCACATTTAAAGGATCTGGAGTCAAGACTTAGTTAAATTAAACTCTACATTCTTTAAGCAAGTTGATTCTCCAGAACTATTTCCAACATCTAAAAAATCTAAGGTAACAGCACCCATATTTCCCCAGAGGATCAAGTGAAGCAAACATACACACAAAATGGTTTTACAATCAGATTTGTTCTACAAAGTCTTACAGACAGCAAAGCATGGCTTTAAGGTTCAAGTTCTGGCTATAAAAATGGAGATGTGTACTTCCTAGGTGGCACAGTGGTTAAGAATCTGCCTGCCAATGCAGGGGACACAGGTTCAATCCCTGCCCCAGGAAGATACCACATGCCGCAGAGCAACTAAGCCTGTGCACCACAACTGTTGAGCCCGCGCTCTAGAGCCCGTGAGCCACAACTATTGAGCCCATGTGCTGCAACTGCTGAAGCCCACACGACTAGAGCCTGTGCTTCACAATAGGAGAAGCCACCACAATGAGGAGCCTGCAGACCACAGTGAAGAGTAGCTGCAACTAGAGAAAGCCCGTGTGCAGCAATGATGACCCAACACAGCCAATAAAAAATAAATTAATTTTAAAAAATGGAGATATAATGATACCTCAGTCAGTCATGAAAAGAAAGTCATAAAATTTTCATACAGTATATGCTGTATTGCTATATTCCAAAGTAGTTTTATATGTTTAAAAAAAGCTATAGTTTATCCAGACCTTCTTCTGGGAGTAAACTTAGGAAGAATTCATTTATTGACAAACTTTAATGTCACTTCATACCAGCAATTTTATTTACATAGTAAGAACATACAGGTATCCATTATAAATGTCAGAGATAATCTCTACATTTCAGAGCTTCACTCAGTTTAAGGGTCAACAAAAGGAGGTTTTCTCTTTCCATA
Organism: Hippopotamus amphibius kiboko; assembly: GCF_030028045.1. Classification (NCBI taxonomy): domain Eukaryota; kingdom Metazoa; phylum Chordata; class Mammalia; order Artiodactyla; family Hippopotamidae; genus Hippopotamus; species Hippopotamus amphibius. The sequence goes on from NC_080197.1 coordinate 52,956,963, forward strand.
CCTCTTGCTTCTTTTTCTCTGTACACGGTGTATAGTACTAGCAAGTGCATTACCATAGCAGGTAATGTTTTCAATTTGAAATTGCTGGAGAAAGGTGCATTATAAGTTTTTTTTTCCCCTCACAAATAAAAAAAGCTAGACTAGAATGGTAGTCATCTGAAATAAGTAAATCATGGATAGCTGTAATTTCAAAACTGATGTTTAATAATGGCAGAGTGATTTTAAAGTATGCTGATAATCATTCTGGAAGCATGTATTCTATGAATGTGGTAGTAGTACCATATATCAATGACTGAATCTGTTTTTTTTATGTTTGACATCAGTTGCTGAGCCTATTGTCTCTTAGTATAGTGAATGGGTACCATTAGCTAAAGGTAACAGACATATTCACATGTTCCTGCCAGTAGTCCTTCATATGTCATAACCTAAAAAAAATTTTAATATCTTCAATATATAGTTTATCTTAAAATTTATAATGTAATTCATGTCAAGAATCACCTGGGGAATTTTGGAAAAATGTGTATATGTTCTAAACCTCACTCCTAATCCCTTGAAAGCCTTTATGAGTATGTGTGTGTGCTAGGATGTTTTTCTTTAAATAATAAAGCCCCACCATTATTTTCTACTCTAATGTGCTCTGATGGTGTGAAGCAAAAGTAACTATTGCCAACTAATTCTTATAAAAAGAAGATACAATTAAATCACCACAGTATTTGGTTTTAAGTCCCACCTCCAAGTGAATCTTGAAGCAGGGTCTGAGGGCTCCAATTTAAAGATACATCTGAATTATTACTATTACATTTGAAAACCAAGGGAATTTATTAAGCCTTCTGAAGACTAAAAGGAAATGGTCATTATCAAGTCTTACTAGATAATCAAGATTAGATGGTTGTTCTTAATGCAGGAAAACATAATTCATGCTTCCAGGCTTAAGTAAGATCAAAGATACTGTAGTTTTTAATGCACCAGGGAATGTGGACCCAGAAGTGGAAGGACTAGCTACACGTTATGCACATCACATCACTGTCAGTGTTACACATCCTCTTGTGTGTTCAGCTTTCTCACAAACACATCCAAGGCTGCAAAGAAGCTCAATAAAACTAAATCAAAGGACAGGTGGAATAGTGACTACGTGAGTAACTAATCAACCCACCTCTTTCAAAACCAGATCAGTTTATACAGTGCATGCATTATAGTCGTATGAGATGGTGTCTTGGTGCATTCTTCCCAGGGGGCTGTGGTAGCAGCTTTAAGACTACTAGCAGGTTACACAGGTCATCTTATCCACAGACAGACTGCTTGTACAACTAGAACTATTAACAGTTCTTTATAAGTTCAAATGAAACTGTCACAAGACAGACTTGACATATTTTATATATACTAGGAAATTTTAGAAACAGCCGTTTATTATTTGGATTAAATGTGTGATTTGTTCTGCAATACAGGTACAATTCTCAGTTTATAGCCAGTCTTCACATGAGCAGATTCATACTACTGCAGTACACAGGAGTTCATAAATAAGATTCTACTCAAGTAGGCAGTAACTAGCAAGTCAACGAAGTCTCAGTATTACACAGTTCTCTTCACCAAAGATGAGTCTCTCGGATTTCAGCAATAATTTGACTGGCTCCTTGTAACGCCTGCATTAAAGAAGATGATAAAAGTTATAAATGCTTAAATTATAATAACAAGGAATATCAAAGAATCTGAATTAATCTGGGATAACCGCTCTACTTTATATGTGGTTGATTTATACTAACCTTCTCTGAAATTTGAATCTAATCAAGTGCCAGCAGAAAAAAAGATTAGCCATCATACAAAGACTATGTATATTTGTAGGTATGTATGTATTACCTCGAACTATCAGAATGCGTTATAAACAATAAACATTTATACCTACAACCCAAGTAAGAAAATTCAAAAAAGTTCCCAGTAGTACCTTCAGCATATCAGCTGCTTCTTTCCTGCGCTGAGCCATGTCCTCAGACTCGGTCAGAAGGTCATCCAATAAGGAGGACTTGTACAGCTGTCCTACTAACTCACTCTGAAGAGTGTCTTTCACATGATTAACCAAAAAATGCATCACTGCCTTTGGCACACTGCAAAACAGTCAGATACTCCACTTGTTTTAGAATAGAAACCTAAATTTTTAAAAATACATGTACTTTCAAAACAGATTTTGAAATCATCCAGCAGTATGCTAGTCTGATTGATATAACATAGTACTAACCTGTCTTGAATATTCTTTCTGACAATAAGAAAATACGATTTGATGAGTCGTTCAATAACTTCACAATCTCGCTGTTCACGGGCAGAGAGTTTTCGTGCGACAGGAACTGGCTGAATGGGGGAGGGGGAGAAAAAAGTTACTTCTGTGCCATTTTGAAATGACAACATTTAAGATTCAGTAAGTTTTTGAGACTTCAGTTCCTTCTGTCTTTTAAAGTGTTTTCCTGGTAATCTGGTTATTTATCCTCAACCAAATTCTGCAGCTTACCACATCCAGCAAATTCACAGCATGGCCTTTTTGGGGACTGGCTGGCATAACTGGAATTGGTTTTGATTTTTCCTCAGCTAGTAACTCCTCAGCTTTTGAAGTTTTCAGCATTCCTCTCCAGTTGCCTGTTGTTGGTTCTTGAACACCATCTCCAACCCCACCACCTCCAGATGCAACCTGAAAAAAACATGTGCCAAAACCTATACCAACCATATCAAACTGACATTAAGTAAACAAAGGTAATTTCCTTTGACAGTAGTCAAGGAGAATACACATCCATGACCCACCTGGAGTTTCATCTATTCAGAGAGATAGCAGGGTCAGAAAGAGATGGGGGGTGGCATGTATAACTGGAACCCTGAGCTGTCTAAATAAGAGGTTCTGTTGGAAATTGTTTGCAAGGCCTCTGCCAGTATATCTTAAATTCCTTTTTTATTATTTGCTAACTTCTCAAACTTTTTCCTCTAACACTAGCGACTGTAGAAAAAGTATATAAGCTGCCCTTTAAAACAAGACTGCTCATTAAAAGCACAAGGAAAACCAGAACTGCTATTCACATTATTTCTTCAAAGTAACCTTAACACTGTTGAACTATGATCTCTCTGAAAGTTCAATGAACTCCTGTCTCCAAAACTTAAGACTTTAAATATTTCTTAGGGCTTCCTTGATGGCACAGTGGTTGAGAATCTGCCTGCCAATGCAGGGGACACCAGTTTGACCCCTGGTCCAGAAAGATACCACATGCCGCGGAGCAACTAAGCCCGTGTGCCACAACTGAGCCTGAGCTCTGGAGCCCGCGAGCCACAACTACTGAAGCCTGCACGCCCAGAGCCCGTGCTCGGCAACAAAAGAAGCCACTGCAATGAGGAGAGTAGCCCCTTGCCGAAACTAGAGAAAGCTCACGTGCCGAAGACCCAACGCAGCCAATAAGTTAATTTAAAAAAAGACTGTATATTTCTCTAATCAGTTTATGTTCCTAATAGTCAATACCATAGGATAAAAGTACGAATCCTTTAATAACAGAGATAAGAAGGCACTCATGATTCTCAGGCTGATAATGACTGTAAGCTGCCTAAAATATGGAATATGACAAACACAACATCAGTTCCCTCGATGTCTACACCCTTGAGAAAGGATCTGCTGAAAGAAATCTAGTGCTACCGTTAATCACAAGTGCTTTTGCACCTTCTTTTAGATTAGGATATGTTAGCCTTGATTTCTAAAAGAAAAATGACCATCTAGGATAATGGGGAAAACAGTAATTCATCAACATTTAAGAGATGTTTTTAGATGTTCTTTAAGATCTTACAATCTAAAATGGAGCTAAAATGGCATCCAGAATTATAGATAGAAATAAAAATGGCTTATATAAATTTAACAGGAGTGTTACATCAATTGTTAAAAAATGTTCTTGGCATCAAAAAATGTTTTTGATATCATTCTGAATCAAAACACTGGCTAAAATTTGTCTCTAAAGTGTAGTTAAGACAATGTATGTCAATATACAGGCAGTATATACATTACCTTTAAAATGAGTAACTGTATTTTTAAATGCGTGTTAACTATACATGAATGATAGATCATATGAAATCTTAAAGAAAGTGAGCAAATTCAGTGTGATGCCATGAGTGAAATGGAAAGCAATGATTTAGGTGGTTCTCTTAAGATCTGAGAAGATAAGACATTTATAAGGTTTTATCTGAGGTTCAGAATCTTAAACCTGGACAAAAAGTAAGGAAAGGAGCTAAATGGCAAAAAAAAAAATGTGCTTGAGCTGTGGAGGCGCATGTTAAACTACATACTTAGGCTGACAAACTGAATGAACACTAAGAAAGGAGCCTCAGAGGATCATCCATGAGCACTGGGCAGATCTCAGAGCCTTCAAAGGGGAAAAGTCCAAAAGTACAGTTTCCAGAATTTTAATTCCCTACCAAAATATTAAATTCAACACTATTCTTGAAGGCAACAGAAAACAGTGGGAAAGGCAGTTGTTATTCTTTAAAACAATGTTAAAACTAGAATTAATACCATCTTAGAAACATTAAAAACATAACACAGACAACAAAAGATAGATGCCATTGTTACAGACAAGTTTTTCAGTGGTTTTGAAGACAGTTTCAGTGAGAACCAAAGGCACCAACATTTTCATTCTGAAGCAAGACTCACATTTTTAGTTTCTCTTCTGCTGTCCTGAATTAACTGTTAAAAGATATGTTAAAACATGCAGTTTAACAAGCAAAATTTAAATACCAATGGTTTGAAATTCAAAAAGTGCAGGATAATTTCCTCTTTAAATTCTTTTTGTCTGCGTCTATATTGCAAGCAAAAGCATGTCAACAATAATTTGTTTTATGAAGTATACATTGTTAAATGATTTAAAATTTCTATTATACTAAAATTTGACCTAAGCACAATATTCCATATTAATATTCTGCTATTCAGCATATCGTGTCCAGATGATTATGTTGCACCAAACTAGGCATGCAGGCTTAGATTAGGAATCAGAACAGACCTTGCCATCAGCCTCAGCAGAAGCAGCAGGGGAGGGCTCCTGGGAGGCAGGTGCCAAAGCACTTGGAACTTTAGAAGACTAAAGGCAAAAAATGCAGGGAAAAAAATCAAGGGTGCCAAAAATGCATTCAGAAACACTCTATAAATATGAATTTTCCCCTCTGTATAAAAAATAGTAAAATGAAAAAAGTTATGGGACATAAAATTAATGTTTATTTTGTCTTATGTCCTGTACTATTGTCACCTTTTTTTAGGCTTTCTTCATATGAATTCCTAAGAAAAATCCAAATCCAAAAACTTCATTTTGACATTTGGAAGTAGACAAGATCTTTTCTGGTAAAGAATTCAAGGTAACAGATTTTTACACAGAAATTTTAATATATGCAGCTATTATAAGTAACTAAAACCTGGTAGGTACATATTGTCATCTTCCCTCTCTAAAAAAACCTTCTTGTTATAATAAAGTCATCCGTCATTTCAACTAATTTTATCAAGTTGATAAAGTCACTGAATTTTTTTAAAAGCCTTAATACTTAAAATCCACCTTTAAGCATTTATTCCAATGTATTCGAAATATTTTATCTTTAAATTACTCAAAGCCTATTTTTAAACTTGTATACCTTTACTCAAACAATGAAATAGTGCCAATGGAATAGTGAAGTGAGAAGAAAAAATTACTCCTAGAACTGAGTAATATTCTGAGGAGGCTTACCAAACCATCTTTGCATATTGGGAATATGCTTTAAAAACATTTTTTACCTTGTCTCGTGATACAGCTGATGCTAGCCTGTTCCTCCTTTGTTCCTATAAAACACAACCAAGCAGAAGGTTCATGACTATCAGAGCACAGAGATGTAAGCCTACTTAAAAAAAAAAGTTCAGCTTAACTGAAAAGTGTAGAATAACTTACAGTATATCCTCTTACTGTTGGGACTCATGCCATAATTATACTTTAAAACAAACAAGAAATCACTTAACCCAATGCTTCTCAATCTTTTTTTCTGCCCCAACACACCTGAGGGATACAATACAACATCAGTAACAGTGGCTTCCTGTACCAGGGATTCTCAAGCGAGGGGCAATGGACCAACATCATCTCTGCCTTTCCCACTGATCACTGATTTAAACTGTTCCCACATAAAAGTGTACATAAGCCTTCAGCATACCATATAGAACTTGAAGTACACAGATCACAGAAAACTTAAGCAGAGCCTTTAAAAATCACTCTAACCTGCACACATTTGTGTTAAATTCGCACAATTCTCACATACAAAACCATAAGAAATATGTATAAGAGTGTTCTGTTTTCTTTAACCTAAACTACCTCCAGGAAATAAATGCAATGTTGAAAACTGATGGTCCTTTCTATAACCTGGCTAATTTAACAGACTGATCACCTGCCTACTCTTCTAATTTGTTAATATTATCAATATGATTATGGTAGCAAGCTAAAGAAACTGTAAATTCAAATTAATAGGTACTGAACACCTACTGTATGTCAAGCACCATGACAGATGCAAGACTGAAAAAAATATAAGAGGATGTAGGCGTTAACAGTGGCTCTCTCACAGGCAGCATAAAATACGGCAGAAAAGCATTTACGTTAAAGAAAGACAAAAATGCTCCTGAGTGGAAAGCATTTCATGAACACTCAGACTTGCAAAAAGGTGTAAGTTAACAAAGCTTCACAATGATGTTTCTGGGTAAGAAAACTTTTTAACAGAAATTTTACCCACTTTTCATTTATCCAGTGATAGAAAATATTAGCAGGTGATAAAAATATAAATTATTTTTAACGATCATCAGAATAAAAAGTTAGCATTTAAATGTACATTTTGAAGAAGGACACAAAGCAAAAGGCAGAGGAATCTAGAGACCAGACATTCTCACCCTCGTCTGTTACCAACCAATTACGACCTTAGCTGGCCCTGGAGACTTGGCTTTGTTAACTGGACAGGTTACCAACTCTAAGCCCTGGTTTCCCTAGTCTATCAACATTACCCTCATAGGGTTGCTGTAAAGATTAAATGAGAACACTTTGACACATAGTCATTAAAACCAGAGACATATTTATCTGTAAGAAAAATGCTGATCTGAAATCTTATCATATATAACCTTATCAATTTTAGAAAATCTGTTCCAGACACAAATTTTTCATGAAGGTTTCAGTGTTACAAGAACTAACTCCTATCTTAAGACAGTGTCTGCATCTAATTTTTAACATAATAACCGTTATCTTGTCCACTTTCTGAGTGTTTTAAAGTGTCTTACTCATATGCATTTCGGAATTTTATTCTTTTTTTTTTTTTTTTTTCTGGCCGCACCATGTAGCTTGTAAGGTCTTAGTTCCCCAACCAGAGATTGAACCCAGGCCACGGAAATTCCAGAGAATTTTTTTCCCTGGAATTTTTCTCAACTGTGTAGCTAAAAAAACAGCTCCCTGTACCTGAAGGTGCTTTTTTCCTCTAACAGTGCCCAGCAAAATAAGCACTAAAGTAACAGCTGTTATCATCTGTGGGTCTCAGGTTCCTCATCTGTTTAACCAAAGGGTCCCTTCTAGTGTAAACCCAGGGTCCCTTCCAGTTCCCAAATTCCATGTTTACAATTTTCTGCATAAGAGGAAATTTGATATAGAAGGGGCTCTTAGGTCTTACTGGACTACGGAACAGTGGAAAATTTTACAGTTTTGGATAAAAGTGGCAGAGAAAAAATTGCATCCAGATAAATCGCTCTATCCATCAGCCTTGGCTCCATCTGAGCTCTTATACAACCTACAACATTAACCTCAAATGGAAAACCAAAAAAGCAGCCGTGAAACACAGCAGCCACATTAATGGTGAAATAGTATTCTGTTTCTCCAAACTTCCTATAATTTAGGTAATTCTCAGGATGTTTCCTTCACAGCTTACAAAGTCAAATGAAAACAATTTTAAACACCCACTTTGTTTTACATACTTCAGTCTAATAAACTGCAAAAAGTTACTGAAATGGAGCCAGGCCGTCCTTCAACACTAAATCATGGAGTCCCAGATCCTCTCTGAGTTACAGTTTCACAAGCAGAAAATGAGAACAATGCCTCCAGGTGGTTCTGAGAATTAAATTTAGGAAAACAATGTAATGCCCTCCGCATACTTCTTGGCATATAACAGACAATAATATGGTGTATATATATCTTATAGTTACTCCTTGCTCAGCAACTTTGATATAACGGAGCTAAAACAGATTTTCCCTCAAAAAAGACAAATTCGAACTCTATTTACCTCTATATTATTGTTCATTAACCCACAAGCATCCGCAAAGTCTGGATGTTTTGTGTTGATATAAGCCAATTCAATTGCCACTAAGTTATGGACCTAGAAAAAAAATAAAAGTAACTTTTATAGCAAATAACAATTTGCTCTATCTTTTAAATTATCTACACTTCAGCATCCAAGATTGCATTTCTGACACTGAAGTAGTTAGAAGTATTTTTTAGGGAAAAAAAAAAGTTATCTACCTGATGTATATCTAACTTCCAAGCAACTTTGCTATTAAAACCTTAAATCAGGGACTTCTGGTGGCATAGTGGTTAAGAATCCACTGCAAATGCAGGGGACACGGGTTTGAGCCCTGGTCCAGGAAGATCCCACATGCCATGGAGCAACTAAGCCCATGCGCCACAGCTACTGAGCCTGTGCTCTAGAGCCCGTGAGCCACAACCACTGAGCCCACGTGCCTGGAGCCCGTGCTCTGCAACAAGAGAAGCCACCGCAATGAAAAGCCCGTGCACCACAACGAAGACCCAATGCAGCCAAAAATAAATAAATAAAAATATTTTTTAAAAATAAAATAATAAAACACTTTAGATCATCCACTATTCCCTGTCAAAAGTTCAGGTTCAACAATAAGAAAATATAATCAGATGTAGGTTAAAGATGTTAACTTTACTTGGGTAAAGGATACATTTAAAGGCCTGAGATAATGATTGATTAGCCTTAATTATGAAGCACCTAAATATATGTGGTTCAAAATCCTAATTGGGACAATAATCAAAAAGGAAAGTTGAAATTAATTTCTCCAGCACTGTAGAGAGATTAAACAAACTCCTTCATCTCCACTGTCCTGACAAATGTCAGGCATCAGAACAGCACTAAAAGATCAAGAACCAGTGAAAATGATTTATTTAAATGAAATTCTGATGACTCATATCGGTGGGCAGAGTCTGAAATCAGGCTAACGATGTTCTTACTCATTTCAATCTGGTGGTTATGCTTGCTAGGGAAACAGCTAAGCAGCAGCACTTATGCGCTATACTTCCAAGGATGGTTTTGTACTCTCTAAGTAAATGTCCATTTTGGGCTCACCATCCTGAGCCAAGGACCCAAATGCACATTTAGAGACCAGAAAGGAAAAGAAGAAACTAGCCAACAATTAGAGGCATACAGACAATTTCAAATGCCCATCCCATATTTCTGCCAATTTTAGGATTTTTATTTTTAAGGATAGCAACCATGATATTATGGTATTAGGTCATCAAACAAGCAAACTGTACAAACAGCCAAATTACCCCATGTACATCAGAGTTAAAAAAAGAGTTTGCTATATAAAGGCTTGGTTTACTGGGGCTGAAGATAAAACTAACTTTCCATTAAATCAGTGCTCTGGTTTCTCTTCAGATCGTATAAATCTTTCGCCTTTTAAATCAGTGCTGCTATATAATAAAGCAAAGCTATTCACAATCCTCAACAGTAACTCCATTTTCAGGAAAATCTGTGGCCTCAGGCTAACAGTGATTAAAATATGAAGAAAAATGCATTTTATACCAAAATTACTGAAATTTCCTTTGAAATAAGACTGAAACTCACTTCTTTTTCTTTCCAATACACTGGGAACCATTATGCCTACACTCATGAAGCCATACAAAACAACTTTTATTAACAGTGACTACAATGATTTATGAAATAAGAGCTCACCATTTCATTTGTAACAGGCAACCGTTTACGAAGAAGGCAAGTCACTACTTCCACTATGGCATCATGAAGTTTAGGGAACCGCAACAACTCCTATATATGATGGAAGAAACAGTCTGTTTTGTTTAAAGGAAAATTAAATAATCACTGAAGTAATGAATCAGATTTGGAAGCTACTTTTAAACTATACTATTTCAAATCACTTTTAGATAAGGGAACTACATTTTAACTTTCAGCCCATCTTCTATATTTCCTCCTTCCCCTTGAAACCACCACCTCGTGTCTTTTACTGCATAACCTGAGGCCTGTCAGGTTCCTCCATTACCTGTGTGCTGTAATTGCTACAGTGCTGAATGATCCTCTGCATTTCCTCATGAACCAGTTCCACACAACGGAGGCTTGGCTCTTCTAGACGCTTGATCTGCCGTTTGACCAATAACTCAAATGAAACTTCAGGCACAAACAAAGCAGGACGAGGACCCTACAAAAATAAAATTATGAGCTCTTATAGCTACATATAATTTTGGTTCTTCCCTAAGATTAAAATAAATCACATTTTTCCTAATTTCAAGAATGAGAGCAAAATAACAGTGTACAATTCATTAAAAAAATATATACAGATATATGGATTAAAAAATAATCTTTAACCTCATTTCAAAAAATTCTAAAAGTTAAGCATACTTACAGTTGCATTTCTAATGGCAGTCAAAATGTCAATAGTGTTAAGGCCACCTAGTGGGTCAACAGACTCTAAGGTTCGCCCAAAAGTCTCATGGAAAATATAACATATTCTAGCACCACCACATCTGAAAGGCAATGAAGTATATGATTTCTAATATTACTAAAAGGGAAGAAGCTACAAATTAGAAGTCTTTCTGTAAGCTTTAAGACTGTCTCAGCTGAACGGACACAGACCATTTCCACGTATTCTCAACTCCACTGTGAACCAATCTCTCTGATGTTTTTAATGGGGAAAGGAGTCGTTTCACAAAAGGCATTCATATATGCACGTGCACACACAGTAACTGTTCTGTCAGAGAATATCCATCAACTAAGAACTATGAAACATTTTTCTCTGCCCTAGTTTTCTTCAACTAGACTGTGAGCTCCTTAAGGATAAGAAACAGTATCTTACTTATTTCTACTTATTCACAATCTAGAGTAGAGATCAGCAAAGTTTTTCTGTAAAAGGCCAGATAATAAATACTTCAGACTTTTCAGGCCTCTGTCACAACTCGCCAATTCTGCCACTGAGCACAAAAGCAACCACAGACAGTATATAAACAAAAAGCAACCAGACAGTATATAAACAAATAAGCATAGCTATGTTCCAATAAAACCTATGCCCACTAAAATTTGAATTTTACATAATTTTCACATTACAAAATATTATACTTTGAATTTTTCTCAACCTTTTAAAAATTCAAAAATCATTCTTAGTCAATGGGCTATATAGTCTGCCTATCCCTGTTTTAAACAAATTAAATCACTGGACACATTGTGTTCCCTATCTTAATGACTAGAAACCCTGGTATTATCTTTTATTTTTTTCATTCAAGTCTAGCTGAAAATTTACAAATACATTTATATCTCCCCCAAATCATCCCATCTTCTCTATTTTCACCGTCACTATTCACTACTTTCTTACAGTAGGCTAGACAGAAGGTAACAGCCTAACATTATGCTAAGTGAAATAAGCCAGACACAAAGGACAAATACTGTATGATTCTCTTTACATGAAATATCTAAAACAGGGAAATTCATAAAGACAGAAGGTAAGTCAGAGGTTACCATGGGCTAGGGGAAGGAGGGAACACAAGAGATATTGCTTATTGGATACAGAGTTTCTGTTGGGTGATGAAAAGTTTTGGAAATAGATACTATTTGATGGTTGTACAATATTGTGAATATACTTAGTGCTGCGTAATTTACTTTAAAATAGTTAAAATTACCAATAACTGGTCTCTCTGCCTCCAACTTTTCCCTTCTCCGAATAGTTTCCATAATGAGAAGAATTATCCTTCTAAAATGGGTTACCTGTGACCAAAAGTGTTTTATTTTTTATAGTAGGAAGTTCTTCAAACTCTGAAGATATCAGACTTCCCACAGTCTTGTTCTTAGACACCTTTCCTGCCTTACCTCCTGTTACATCCCATCACTGTATATGCCATTTTCCAAATTTGCCCTGAGTTAATCTTTGCTGTTCCAAATAAAATACCCTTCTACTTCCTGCCTTCCCATATTCTATTCAGAGCCCAACCCAAATGCATTCCTAACTATGGAGCTCTCCCAATCCTTGAAAGAAATGTAAGTGGTCTCTCTTCAATGTTCTAATAAGGCTTGATTAGGTAATTACAAAGATATTTGCTTAATTAACTACTTATAAAACTGTCCATATATGTTATACACACTTTTCTGGATATATATTATATTTAATAAGAAGTATTTAAATAAAAATTATACTCCTTTTTGCCACCTAATCAACCCTTGTGTTACCTTGACCTACCTTACCCATTGAACTCTTTAAAGGTTCTTCTTAGTAATCTTTATTTCCCTTTATATGCCATACATTTAAAACCATTCAATAATTAGTTTCTTAAATATTCTATGGCGTTAACTCACATAGAAAGCTACCTGGGTCACATGAAAGTACACAGAACTGAATACAAGCATACACATACACACAGACATGAAGTATGTGTATAATTGGAGAAATCTGAATCAGCTGTGTGGATTGCGCCAATGTCCATTTTCTTGCTTTGTTATTGTACTACAGATATTCAAGATGCCAGTGCTGGGGGAGATGGGGTGAAGGGTGAATGGGACCTCCCTGTACATTTATTTGCAACTTCCTAGAAGTCTATAATTATTTTTCAAAATTAAAAGATTTTTTAAAAGTGAGTTTAGAGAAATGGATATTCTTATATATTACTAGTAGTAAAACAATACAGTCTACTAATAGTATAGCAATAAGAGACTTTGAGGATGTTATATACGCTTTGATCTAATAATTCCACTTCTAGAAATTTAACCTAAGGGTTTACGTGGATACATTCCCCAAAGATAGTCCATCAAAACATTGTTCGTATTTGTGTATAACTGAAAGCAAACTATCAATAGTAGGGGACTGGCTGAACAAATAAGAGCATATGTCTAAAAAGTAAAATACTATGTAAATCTTAAGACTGAGAATACAAATGTAGAGTTACTACTAGTTGTTTGTGACATGTTGATTTAAAGAAATGATTCCATAGCATCTGATCTTTAAAGATGTGTATTACAGGCATTTATATGTTTATAGACACACAGAAAAATGCCTAGATTAATGCCAAAGTAATGGGGATTATTTCTGGATGATGGAATTAAAAGTAATTTTGTCCTTATGTTTTACTCCTTTTACTTATCTGCATTTTTGTATTTTTTCATGAACAATTATTTTGTGTTTATTAAAGAAACATTTTTTTAAATTAAAAAAATTTTATAAATGCTTATCAAAGTCTTGTTTTTAAAAAAAAAACCCTGAAACGTTACCATGCTTTACATATTTTGTAAGCATTTTGCATACATATCGGACATCATCTATCATTTCTGAAAAATGATATTCCCATTTTACAGATAATAAATCAAAATCAGATAATCTCAGAGTTAAAGTCACTGTAACAGAAGACCTTTATTTTCATCTAACCTATCAATCCAGGTAACCAAATCCATAGAGAAATTTCTTACTTACAGTTCTGAAGTTTCAATATATTTTGCAGTTCCTTCAATAGTGTTACAATATTCAGTGGCAAATTTGGTAATAAGCTGGAGTAAAGTAGCACTTTTATCATCCACAGGTTCACCATAGCTATTTAGAAGAGACTGATATTGAGCAGCTAGAACATTTATTCTCGTTTTCAACTCTGGTAAGCAATCTCTGATATGATGCATCAGTAACCTAACAAAGGTTAGAAAGAAAGGATTTTAAAGTAAATTGTGTATTTTGAAGGCCCAAGCAGGTTAAATTATAAAATGCAAATAATAGGGAAGCCTGTCAAATAATTCATCCTGGCAGGAAATAATGCCATCTTAGACTAGAGGTAAATACTTAGTCTGAAAAAAATAACATGAAGAAAACCGTCTTGGTAATTGCTTTTTAAATTTGCCTTCAACCCATCAAACTGCAGCAACTGCTAGAGAATCAAATATAAATTTAAAAAATTTTTTTATTATTATTGCAATTACTTCAAAGAAAGTAAGCTCCTCAATCCAGTTCTACCTACATTATTTTGGTTTCTGACTTATCTTTTACAATAGGTACTCAGCATAGTGAAAATCAGTTTGTTAAGATCCACGTCCATTGATCTTTAACTTATTTAGAGAATAAGCCAAAAGTAAAAGAAAATATCTTTTACTTCAGTCATTTATAAATTATCTGGAAAGGTCTTCTAAATCCCTCTACCATCAGTGGGTATTCAGAATTCAAAGTATATAGCTTACATTCTTTTTATGAATAGGAATAGAAGACATCCTAAATTAAGAATAGATTATGTGAAAACTACAAATTTTAATTCAGTTCCTGAAATACAAAATGGAAATGAAGTCATCTGTCATCTAGTTCTATCATCAAAAGTAAAATGACTGTCAAGAATTTCATGATTAAATTATTTTAAAATTCACTTGAGCATTCCTGGACTACATGATGATTTAATGCCAACCACCTCAATGAAAATAAACATCTACATTATAAGAACCTACTATATAAGAAAGAAAAAGTGAAATTACACAGACAAGGACATTATAAAAATGTAAGGAACTGATAATCAAAGGTCTCAGATACCTACTGGCAAACCAAAAATATCCCATTTTCCAAAAGGTAAAAAATGTTACCTGTTTAAAGTCCTGGCAAGATACTTTGTTCCATTTCTATTAGCCAGAGATGGGTATTTCTTTTGAAGGAAAGCATATTCATCACGGATTGAATCAGTTACACTCTTTTTATTGTTGATATCTAGCTGGCTCCTAAGGTTGAAAAAGAACAAAACTGTTCAACTAAAGTCAACCCGTGGTACTGAGTACTCCGGATGGTGAGGAGGAGGAGGATGACAATAACCTATAAATGATGATGATGGCATGACATGAATTTTTTATTTAATTCTCACAATAATTCTGTGCAATAGGTATTATCCCATTTTACAGCAAAGTAACTAAGGCCCAGGGAAATTAACTAACTTACCCAAGGTCACATATTATGTAGTTCAGCCAAGATTCAAACCGTGTGACTCTTAAGTGAGCAAAGACTGAATAATTTAGGCCTTGTTATTACCATTATCTACAGTCAAAAGCAGTATGTGCATCTTAACTGTATATTTTATCCATGGACAGGCAACTAAATTGAAGAGTAGCCATCTACAAATACAACAGACTGTTTTATACCACCTACTTGCCTGAAAAGAGATAATAGGAATTTAAGAAAAAGAGTAGGGGTGAGGGAGAAGAACATGTGATTAGAAGCAGACAACTGTAAAGACATCACTTAGTAACATTTTCACTTTAAAAGCTCTGAGACCAAAGATGTTGGGAGTCATTTAAACCCACATTAGATCTAGTTTGTGGGTGAACTAGGAGTAGAACCCAGATCTCATGACAATTTCAGTGCTCTTATAAAGGCTTTGGACTAAGATCTCCATTTGAATCTGGCTGTTTTCACCAGCCAGGCAACTTTGGTATATGTATCACAATATTTCAGATTATAAAACAGACTAATATCCGTATCTTACAGGGATGTGGTAAGGGTTCAAAGAGATACCATTTGCAAATTTCTCACAGTAGAGTGTCTAAAACATAAGTAGACACTCAATAGTAGTTTCCTTTCCACAATTTTTATTTTCAGCTACTTATAATCAGGATACCTTTAATAAAATTTCTCCAAGTCACCTCCTGGCAATTACATAGAATCACTAATGCTAGAGGTTAAATCGATCTATTAAAATACCACCAACTTAAAAACTCTTTCTTGATTGGGTATAAACTAAATAATAAATTTTTAATCCAGTGACCTCCTCATACATAATGTAATAGGGATTTTTTAAGCCTGGCCATTAAATTTTCTTTCATTTTGTGGCACTGCTTACTTCAGAAACATTTTCTATAATATCCACAGGAGGCTTTAGTGAATCTCTTTTCTTCCTTTACAGCAATGAATTCTTTAGCAATACCAAGATTATAGTAAAAGGGGAAAAAATAGGGACACTAGCACATTTCACACTGATTCAGATAATCCAGATTTGCTTTGAAATGAGAATGCTGCAGTTCTCATCCCACGCTTGACTGCTGACCTGTTAACTACTCCAATTATTCCCAGCTTGACTGGTATAACCCTTCCCATCAACACATCCATGGCGTCAGTACCCGCATCCATGAGATCCAATTTAGTGATCACAGCTAGGGTTCTGCGACCTGGAAAATGCAAAAAAGAAAAGGAATGACCCATTAAATTAAGCCGTTAAGTATTAATAAAGGAAAATCCTAATCTATAATCCACCTAACATTACCTCTGCCATCATTTTGGTAATGTTTTTCTAAGCTCTGCTTACAAATACTTTTTTAAAAACTATTTTTGATCATCATGTTTAATTTTAAATTTTTTTCACGTAATTTTTTAATTAGCTCTTAGGGCTAACTTTTCTATAAGCATTTTTAAAATCTGTTTAAAATTCACTCATGCCTGGTGTACAGTTCTATGAGTTCTGACAAATGCAATGTCACCACTATCTCAAAACAAAACAGTTCCATTGCCCCGCACCCCCACCAAAATCTTCTTGTACCATCCAGTCAAACCCACCTCCCATTCCTAGTTTTGTCTTTTCCAGAATGCTATATACATGGAATTGTATATATACACAGCCTTTTGAGTCTGGTTTCTTTCACCTGGCATAATGCACTTGAGAGTCATCTGTTTTGCTGCATGTATCAAGTTCATTCCTTTTAATTGCTGAGTAGTATTCCACAGTATGGACACACTATAGTCTGGTTATTCATTCCCCATTAAGAAATATCTGGGACTTCCTAGGTGGTGCAGTGGTAAAGAATCCGCCTGCCAATGCAGGGGACACGGGTTCGAGCCCTGCCCTGGGAAGATTCCACATGCCATGGAGCAACTAAGCCCATGTGCCACAACTATAAAAAAAAAAAAAAAAAAAAAGAAATATCTGGTGGTTTTCAGTTTTAGGAGATTAAGAATAAAGCTACTATAGATATTTGCATACAGGTTTTTTTACATGAACATAGGTTTTCATTTAACATTGGTAAGTATCTAGGAGCAGAATTACTGATTTAACTTTTTAAGAAACTGAGAAACTGCTTCCCAAAGTGGCTATACCATTCCTACCAGCAATGCATGAGAGTTCCAGCTGCTATGCATGTGTCCAATTTTACATATGGCATTTTTCAATTAGAAACATTTTTCTATTTTGGTCCAAATCTATATCATCCTTTTTAATGATTTCATATTCTACTATTATCTGATCATTCCTACTGTGAGCCATATATTGATTCTAATTTTTTATAAATAATACTGGATTGGATTACTTCCTTACACTATATTACTAGATTAAGATTCCTCGATCAAAAGTATGATTATATTTATGGCTCAAGGCTCAGTTTAAAATAGAATTAATGTACATAAAATGCTTAACAGTTTAGTTTAAATAATAAAATTTAAATAAACATTTTGATAAGTTTATCTTTTAATCTAAAATGAACATTAATTACTCATGTAATGTTTCCTAAAAACTTGAAATAAAAAAAATTTTAATGACCTCATTTATAGGAATTTTAATTAGCAGTCTTAACACTAACAATTCCTACCAAATTTTTATTTTAAATTTTTATTTGAAGTAGGAAATAAGAAACATGACACTGCTCACAGACCCTCAATACTCAGATGAAAAGAAAAAAAAAAAAGGCTCCTGCGTGGAGCAAAGCATACATTTACTAGCAGCAATAATAATTTACAAGCTGGCATCCTATGTAAGATGCAAACTACAGCATTAGTCAGGTGTCATATACTGACTCACAATATGAACTATATTTCTAAGAATCCCCTCTGCCTTGAACCTCTGCAGAATGTAAATACCATAATTATCTACTATACTATAATAATCTACAATGATTACCTACCATGACACTCATTCTCAGAAGTCAGCCATTCAAAAACCTAAATCATTTTATTTATACAAAACAAACTCTTTTTGCAAAGCCATCTTTTTATTTTAAAATCATTAGGTAATTATTACAAATATGGACATCATGTGAAGTATTTTTACCTAGCCTGCACAGCAATTTATCCATTTCCGTCAAAATTTCTATTTGATACTATAAGTAAAATAGAAAAGCATTATTTTTTAAATGTGTATTAACAGCTAGAGATATTCTTTTTAAAAATAAAAACTCCTCTCTTAAGGGTAGATTTACCACTGTTAACCACGCATCTCATTAAAAATTAACATGTCCTTACCATCTGGATCTACCTCTCTTGAAATTTTAAGTGCCTCTGATGTTGCCATGTCTGTATTAGCAGCAGTGACAGCGAGGATAATGGAGTTTGGATTACTGATGAACCGAAGAATAAGCTCTCTGATCTGAAGCTCAATATCCTTAGGCTGATCACCTACAGGCACCTGAAGCAAACAGAGATAGATAATCAAGGAACTAGTAATAAAAATCACCTCAGCTTTTTTTCCCCCGTTTAATCCACAGAATATAGGTACTGCTCCATTTACAGGTAACTAAAATGAAATTATATACTACAATGGTATATATGAATTTGGTAATATGTAAAAGTCTCAAAATGTAATCTTGCAAATATCAAAAGTCTACCATGTTAAGAACTGGTCAATATAAATTGCCTAGAGACAAATTCATGCATTCACTCAATTAGCAAGTATTTACTGGCAACCTACTATATTTCAGGCACTGTTCTATATACCAGATTATATCACAGTAGTGAATAAGAAAAAGACCAAAATTCCTGCCTTCATTGAGCTTTAGTGGTGAGAAGCAGATAATAAACACATATATGCATAGTATCTAGGTGGTGATAGGGCTATGGAAAAAATAAAGGAGAACAGGAGGCTAAGGAATACTTAGGTTAAAGCTTATACTTTTAGGGACTTCCCTGGTGGTCCAGTGGCTAAGACTCCGTGCTCCCAATGCAGGGGGCCCAGGTTCGATCCCTGGTCAGGGAACCAGATCCCACATGCCATAACTAATGATTCTGCATGCTGCAACTAAAAGATCCCACATGCTGCAATTAAGACCTGACATAGCCAGATAAATAAGTATTTTTTAAAAAAGTTTATACTTTTAAATTATTATTTTAACCTAGATTATGCTTTTAAATTGAGTGATCAGCAGAGACCTCACCCAGATAATGACATGAGAGAATGACCACAAACTGAAAGAGATAAGGAAAAGGTATATGCAGATATCTGGAGGAAGAACATTCCAGTAAAGTGAACAAAATGGCAGAAGACTGGAGCAGAAGGAGTTAGAAGAGTAACAGAGACGGATCAAGTAGATACTTTCGATCTCTTTAAGAACTTAAGCTGTTGCTCTGAGTGAAGTAGGAAGCCACTAGAAAGATTCTGAGCCAAGGAATGACAACCTAATCTTCACTTTAATAGTCTCTGGCTGCTCAGTTAATAAATTACGGGAAAAACATCTTAGGAGACTATGGTGGTAATCCAGCTGAGATGATAGTAGCTAGCTTAGGATGGTAGCTATGAATTTGTAAGACATGACAGAGTTCCAGATATACAGGCACACCTTGGTTTACTGCACTGTCTTATTGCACTTTGCAGATATTGCATTTTTTACAGATTGAAGGTTTGTGGCAACCCTGTGACAAGGAAGTCTATTGGCGCAAATTTTTCCAAAGTGAGCATTTGCTCACTTTGTGCCTCTATATCCCATTTTAGTAATTCTTGAAATATTTCAAACCCTCCACCAGCAGAGAGATGACGTACGGACTCACTGAAGGTTCAGGTGATGGTTAGCATTTTTTAGAAATAAAGTATTTTTTAACTAAGGTACGTACACTGCTTTTTTAGACATAATGCTATTACACACCTAACAGACTACTCTACAGTTGACCCTTGAACAACACAGGGTTAGGGGCACTGACCCCTCACATAGGTGAAAATCTGCTTTTGACTCCCCCAGAACTTAACTACAAATAGCCTCCTGTTGGTTGACTGGAAGCTGTACCAACAACAGGCAATTAACACATTTTATATGTTATACATATTATATACTGTATTCTTACAATAAGTAAGCTAAAGAAGATGTTAATAAGAAAATCATAAGGAAGAGAAAATACATTTACAGTACTGTACCCTATCAGTACTTTAGGTATATGTCATCTGTTTACAAGATAAATCGTCCGTCAGTACCTACATCAATATTCTTATATGATACAAAACAGTCGATGTTATTGTTATTCCTGGACACTAGATATCAAAAATGAAAAAATAATGTGAAAAAGAAATTCATATTTATTTACAGATATAACAATACATGCACTGATAACAAAGCAGCAGCAACATGATTGCTTTACAGTCATTTAGTGTAATCCATGTGATTACTTCACAGTAGCCTAGCCTGTACACTAATGAGTGAATCGTTACAACGTTTTTAATAGCATACAGTGTTAAAGTCATATTCATAATACAGCATGGAAACCACTCACCTGTGATGACAGGCTGATAACGCAGTTTCTCCAATTACAAGAGAAAGGGATACTGTATAGTAATATAATTATTTGAAAGCAAAGTTATAAAACAGTAAGAAAACTAACACATTATTAATTTTATAGTAAGTATCACTCACCTTATGCCTATGCAGGGATAGGCTAGCCACTTCAATAAGGATAGGCTAGCCACTTCAATACAAGTGTTGTGCATGATGTTCTATACGATGAGTACTTAGGCAATGATGACAAAGATGACACAAAAACATCTCATACAGTTCTTGCTGTACAGTTAACTAGATTTCACAAGAAAACATGCACATATACAACAGAACTCTATAGCATGATGATTTTTTAAAAATAGATATATATACACACTTTCTGGCTGCACTGGATCTTCATTGCTGCATGTGGGCTTTCTCTCGCTATGGCAAGCGGGGGCTTTGTTGTGGTGTGCGGGCCTCTCATTGCCATTGCTTTTCTTGTTGCAGAGCACAAACTCTAGGTGTGTGAGCTTCAGCAGTTGCAGCATGTGGGCTCAGTAGTTGTGGCACACGGGCTCTAGGGCGCATAGGCTTCAGTAGTTGTGGCTTTTGGGCTCTAGAGCAAAAACTCAGTAGTTGTGGCACACGGGCTTCGTTGCTCCGCAACATGTGGGATCTTCCCAGACCAGGGATTGAACCCATGTCCCCTACGTTGGCAGGCGGATTCTTAACCACTGCACACCAGGTGAATCCCCGCATGATGATGATTTGCTATTCATTAAGTGGAAGTGGACAATCCTCTTCATCTTCACTTCAGGTAGATGGAAGAAGAGGAAAAGTTGGTCTTGCTGTCTCAGGAGTGGCAGAGGCAAAAGAAGTGGAGGAGGCAGAAAGGGACGCAGGCACACTCTGTGTAACCTGACAGAAATACATCATAATTTCTGTCCGACTCTTCCGTTTTTTCACTCTAAAGATGTTTCTATATGGTACCAATCCTTCTCCCACCAAGTCGAAAGCAGTCTTGAATAACTGGAGTTCTCCTGACAGATTGAGCACTGTCTATCTGTTCTATGGGTATTGCTTTTTTTATATCTTCTTCCTCATCCTCTGGCACTGTTTCAGAAGCACTCACCTCCATCAAGTTGTCTTCTGTTCATTCCTCCCATGTGGTGTCTACTTTAGCTCTTGAATTTCTACAGGAGTCATATCTTGAAACCCTCCAGAAACCCACCTTTTTTTTTTTAACCTATCCACAATCTCTTTCATGATTTCCTTGATTGGCTCGGTCATAAATCCTGAAGTCATACACAACATCTGGAAACAGCTTTCTCCAGCAGGAATTTATTATTTCAGACTTAATGCCTTTCATGGCTTTTTCAATAACAACAACGTTTTCAATAGGGTGATCCTCCCAGACTTTCATGATGTTCTCTCTACCAGGGTTCTCCTCCATAGCACTCACAATCCTTTCTGGAGTTCCATGTGTAATGAGCCATAAAAGGTCTGTATGACCCTGATTTACAGGGTGAATAAGAGACACTGTGTTTGCGGACAAGCAGACCACTTCAACACCTGTGGCCAGGGGCAATGTCTAATACCAAAAGAACTTTAAAAAGCAGTCCCTTACTGGAAAGGTACTTCCTGACTTCAGGGACAAAGCATTGATGGAAAGAATCTAGAAAAAGGATTCTCTTTGTCCAGGCCTTCTTGTTGGGCAACCAAAAGACTGGCAGCTGGTGTTTTATCTTTTGCCTTCAAGGCTCAGGGGTTAGCAGCTTTATAGCTGAGGGCAGTCCTGATTATAAACCCCACTACAGGGGAATGAATTGGGAGACTGGGACTGCCAAATATACATTACAAGAAAAAAATATCAAACTGGACACTTTAAATATATGCAGTTTATTGTATGTCAACTGTATCTCAATAAAAGTCCGTAAAGAAAAAAAATTTTAAAATTTAAAAAATTAAAAAATAAATAAAAAATAAAATAAACCCAACTGCATTTGCACAAAACAGCAGAGCTGGCCTATCCCTTCCTTGAATCCTGGTGCTCACTTCTCTTCCTAATAAATGTCCTTTGTCACATTTATTTGCAGAATAGGGCACTTCCATCTATGTTAAAAACCTGTTCAGGCAGATATCCTTTCTCCTTAATGATTTTCTTAATGGCATCTGAGAACTCATCTGCTGCCTCCTGTTATCTTGACATTTTTTAAGCCAACCTTCTTTCTAAAATTATCAAACTATCCTTTGCTGGCAATAAATTATCCAAAGCTTTAGATCCTTTGCCTTCCTTTTGCTTTAAGTTGTCCTATATTGACTTTGCTTTTTCTCAAATCATGTTAGACGTCTATAGGTATGCCTTTCCAATAGCAATCCTTCACCCACATAAAAGCTGAAATTTCAATACAAGATAAAAAGGCATTTCACACAAAGTGCAAGGTTTTCACACCTTCTGGCATAGCTACAGCATTGCCTTCATGAATTTTCTTTTCTTTTTTTTTTTTTAACAGTGGTTCTTAAGCTGGATTCATTGAAATGGCGACCACAGCTGCAGACCTCAGTCTACAGAGCATGTCAAGCAATTCAGCTTCTCTTGCGACATCATGACTTTTCTCTGCTTCTCGGGGGCACTTCTACCATCACTACTGGCACTTCATATGGGTCTTACAGTGTTATGCAAGGTTTACAGTATTACACGAAACATGATGAAAAATACACAAGAACCTCAAAAGATCACTCTTTACCGTCATTTACTGGAGAGATGAACTGCTCAAGCAGAGATGATTGGTGTCACACGGCATTTTCACAGGCCATTCACAACACTCAAGCTCAGCACAACAGCACAGACGGCGCGTATGGAATTAGTGCAGTAGTACAGTATGTACCACAGTGACGTCTGTGCAGTTAGGATTAAATACTGCATCTTTATGTTTGTTTACATTTCTTTCTACTTTGAATGGCACCATGTACAGTCTGTAACTGTTTATATATTTGTACAAGTATGAGTCAAAAATTATCTGCACTCTGGTTATATTAAAACTTCTGTTCGCCACACTGTCTTATCAGCACTTTCCATTCAAGGCTACTGTCTCCCCAGTCACTGCTGTGCAGGTGTGAACATGTTATATCAGTTCATTTGTAACTGGGGTGTGAGCAAAAATGGATGCCCCACTTGTGATTTGCACGAAAGAAGAGCAGTGTATAGTGATTCGTTTTTTGTGGTCTGAGGGTGTGCCCATCTGCACACTTCTACCCACACTATCAACACTCTGCAAAAACTTCGTTTTCAGGTGTCACAGCATCCTCCCTATAGTCCTAACCTTGCTCCATCGGACTTTTATCTGTTTGGTCCCCCTACAGCCCTACAAGGATAAAGATTCACTTCTTTTTCTTTTTTAAAGCTCTTTATTGGAAAATAATTGCTTTACGCTCTTGTACCAGCTTTTGAGGTATACCAAAGTGAATCAGCTGTATTTATACATATATCCCCATATCCCCTCCCTTCTGCTCTCCCTGTCCTGGCCCTCTAAGGCATCACCCATCATTGAGTTGATCTCCCTTTGTTATACAGCAACTTCCCACTAGCTATCTATTTTACAGGTGGTAGTGTATATATGTCAATGCTACTCTCTCACTTCGTCCCAGCTTCCCCTTCGCCCCCCACCCCCATGTACTCCAGTCCATTCTCTGCATCTGCATCCTATTCTTGCCCTGTCACTGGGTTCATCTGTACCATTTTGTTTTAAGATTCCATATATATGAGTTAGCATACAGTATTTGTTTTTCTCTTTCTGGCTTATTTCACTCTGTATGACAGTCTCTAGGTCTATCCACCTCATTACATATAGCTCCATTTCATCCCGTTTCATGGCTGAGTAATATTCCGTTGTATATATGTGCCACATCTTCTTTATCCATTCATCTGTTCATGGGCATTTAGGTTGCTTCCATGTCCTGGCTATTGTAAATAGTGCTTCAGTGAACATTATGGTACATGCTTCTTTTTGGATTATGGTTTTCTCTGGGTATATGTCCAGGAATGGGATTGCTGGATCATATGGTAGTTCTATTTTTAGTTTTTTAAGGAACCTCCAAACTGTTTTCCATAGTGGCTGTACCAGCTTACATTCCCACCAACAATGCAGGAGAGTTCCCTTTTCTCCACACCCTCTCCAACATTTATTGTTTCTAGATTTTTTGATAATCAATAGATGCAGAAAAAGCTTTTGACAAAATTCACATCCATTTATGATAAAAACTCTCCAGAAAGTGGGCACAGAAAGAAGTTACCTCAACACAATAAAGCCATATATGACAAACCAACAGCCAACATCATTTTCAATGGTGAAAAATTGAAAGCATTCCCTGTAAGTATTGAAACAAGACAAGGGTGCCCACTCTCACCACTATTATTCAACATAGTTTTGGAAGTTTTAGCCACAGCAATCACAGAAGAAAAAGAAATCAAAGGAATCCAAATTGGAAAAGAAGAAGTAAAACTGTCACTGTTCACAGATGACATTGATGTCATACATAGAAAACCCTCAAGATGCTACCAGAAAACTGCTAGTGCTAATTGATGAATTTAGTAAAGTAGCAGGATACAAAATTAATGCACAGAAATCTCTTGCATTCCTATACACTAACAATGAAAGAGCAGAAAGAGAAATTAAGGAAACAATCCCATTCACCATTACAACAAAAAGAATAAAATACCTAGGAATAAACCTACCTAAGGAGGTAAAAGACCTATATGCAGAAAACTATAAGAAACTGATGAAAGAAATCAAAGACAATACAAACAGATGGAGAGACAATACCATGCTCCTGGATTGGAAGAATCAACATTGTGAAAGTGACTATACCACCCAAAGCAATTTACAGATTCAATGCAATCCCTCTCAAATTATCAATGGCATTTTTCACAGACCTAGAACAAGAAATTTTATGATTTGTATGGAAACGCAAAAGACCCTGAATAGCCAAAGCAATCTTGAGAAGGAAAGACAGAGCTGGAGGAATCAGGCTCCCTGACTTCAAACTATACTACAAGGCTATAGTGATCAAGACAGTATGCTACTAGTGGCACAAAAACAGAAATACAGATCAATGAACAGGATAGAGAGCCCAGAGATAAACCCATGCACATATGGGCACCTTATCTTTGACAAAGGAGACAAGAATATACAATGGAACAAAGACAGCCTCTTCAATAAGTGGTGCTGGGAAAATTGGACAGCTACATGTCAAAGAATGAAATTAGAACACTTCCTAACACCGTACACAGAAATAAACTCAAAATGGATTAAAGACCTAAGTGTAAGGCCAGACACTATAAAACTCCTAGAGGAAAACATAGGCAGAACACTCTATGACATACATCAAAGCAAGATCCTTTTTGACCCACCTCCTAGAATGGAAATAAAATCAAGAATAAACAAATGGAACCTAATGAAACTTAAAAACTTTTGCACAGCAAAAGAAACCATAAACAAGACAAGAAGACAACCCTCAGAATGGGAGAAAATATTCACCAATGAAGCAACAGATAAAGGCTTAATCTCCAAAATATACAAGCAGTTCATGAAGCTCAGTATCAAAAAAACAAACAACCCAATCCAAAAATGGGCAGAAGACTAAATAGACATTTCTCCAAAGAAGACATAGAGATGGCTAACAAACACATGAAAAGATGCTCAACACCACTAATCAGTAGAGAAATGCAAATCAACACCACAATGAGGCCACCTCACACCAGTCAGAATGGCCATCATCAACAAATCTAGAAGCAATAAATGCTGGAGAGCATGTGGAGAAAAGGGAACCTTCCTGCACTGTTGGTGGGAATGTAAGCTGGTTACAGCCACTATGGAAAACAGTATGGAGGCTCCTTAAAAAACTAAAAATAGAACTACCACATGACCCAACGATCCCACTCCTGGGCATATACCCAGAGAAAACCATAATCCAAAAGGAAACATGTACCATAATGTTCACTGCAGCACTATTTACAATAACCAGGACATGTTGCAGCACTATTTACAATAGCCAGGACATGGAAGCAACCTAAATGCCCATCAACAAATGAATGGATAAAGAAGATGTGGCATATATATACAATGGAATATTACTCAGCTATAAAAAGGAATGAGATGGAGCTATATGTAATGAGGTGGATGGACCTAGAGTCTGTCATACAGAGTGAAGTAAGTCAGAAAGAGAAAGACAAATATTGTATGCTAACTCATATATACGGAATCTAAAAATGGTACTGATGAACTCAGTGACAAGACAAGAACAAGGACGCAGATGCAGAGAATGGACTGGAGAACTCGAGGTTTGGCGGGGTGGGGGGTGAAGGGGAAGCTGAGACGAAGTGAGAGAGTAGCATAGATATATATATACTACCACCTGTAAAATAGATAGCTAGTGGGAAGTTGCTGTATAACAAAGGGAGTTCAACTCGAGGATGGAAGATGCCTTAGAGGACTGCAACGGGGAGGGTGGGGGGGAGTCGAGGGAGGGAGGGAATACGGGAATATGTGTATAAATACAGATGATTGAACTTGGTGTACCTCAAAAAAAAAAAAAAAAAAGCAGATGAAAACCTTTGCCCTGATGAAACTCAGATTCCTTATAAATTATTTTGGTGTACATAAGTACAATAAAATGGAAATAAATAAAAATAAAATTTACAAAAAAATAAAATAAAATAACCAGGACATGGATGAGACCTAAATGCCCATCAACAGATGAATGGATAAAGAAGATGTGGCACATATATACAATGGAATGTCACTCAACCATAAAAAGGAATGAAACTGAGTTACTTGTAGTGAGGTGGGGGGACCTAGAGTCTGTCATACAGAGTGAAGTCAGTCAGAAAGAGAAAAACAAATACCGTATGCTAACAGTATTTGGAATCTAAAAAAAATGGTACTGACGAACCCAGTGACAGGGCAAGAATAAAGACGCAGATGTAGAGAACAGACTTGAGGACATGGGATGGGGGGGGACAAAGGGGTAGCTGGGATGAAGTGAGAGAGTAGCACTGACATATATACACTACCAAATGTAAAACAGATAGCTCACGGATCTGCATAACATAGGGAGATCTGCATAACATAGGGAGCTGCTGCATAACATAGGGAGATCAACTCAATGATGGGTGATGACCTAGAGGGGTTGGATAGGGAGGGTAGGAGGAAGGTTGAAGAGGGAGGACATATGGGGATATATGTATAAATACAGCTGATTCATTTTGTTGTACAGCAGAAAAAATAAAATTTTTTTAAAAAAATTTTAAAAAGCTGATACTTTTAAGAAAAGGAAAAATGATGTATTTGTCTTTTCTAAAAGTTAAAGTAAATTCTACAGCCAGAGTGCAGATAATTTTTGACTCACCCTTGTATATTAATTATTTTGGTATTTCTAGACTATGCAGTTTCTGCAAGTTTTTGCAAATTGTCACAGATCTCCAAAAAGGTTTTCCAATATATTTATTGAAAAAAATCCACATAAAAGTGGACCCATGCAGTTGAAACCCTTATTCAAGGGTTGATTGTGTACTGTAAACATAACTTTTATATGCACTAGATAAAGAAAAAATTTGTGTGATTTGCTTTATTGCAATACTCGCTTTACTGCAATTCACTTTATTGTGTTAGTCTGGAACCAAACCTGCAATATCTCCAACATATGCCTATATCTTAAAGGTAAGGAGAGCTAGGAGGATTTGCTGACGGAGAAAGTAGGGGACAGGACAAGAAGCGTCAAGGATGACTACAAACTTTTTGGCTAAGCAACTGGTAGCACAGAGTTGCCATTTACTGAGATGGGGGAGACTACAGAAAGTTCAAGTCAGGCTGAAGGACAGATCAGGCATTTGGGTTTAGACATATCAATTTTGAAATGCCTATAATACGTTCAAAATGTATATGTCAAGTAGACAGTTGGATATAGAAGATGAATACACAAGTGAGGAGATATTTGAATGTTGTCAGCATACTCATATTTAAAGTCATAAGACTGGGTGAAATCATCAAGAGGTCAACTGTACTGCCTTGACAAGAGGTCCAAAAACTTAGCTTTGGGGCATTCACTGCTTAGACACTGAGAAGATAAGAAACCAGCAAAAGACACTGAGAAGGAGTGACCAGAAATAATCCTCTAGCATGTGGTATCCTGGAAGCCGAGTAAAGAAAGTGCTTCAAGGAGAAAGGAGGGCTCAACTGTGTCAAATGCTGCTAACAGATCAAGATAATTGCAAAAAACAACAAACAAACAAAAAAAGCTGATTATTCCATATGAGGTTATGGAAAAACTACAGTTGTTCAAGTGAAAACAAACATGACCACATCCACAAGGAGTAACAACATTCTTTACCTTGGTCATTCCTGGCAAATCCACAAGCGTCAGGTTGACAACATTGGGTGAAAAAATCTTAAGATGAATTGGTTCAGGGCTTACTCCCTAAAAATAAGTTTTAAAATATCATATTAAAATCACATTAAAATTTCAATGAAATAAAAATGCTAAAGTAAACCTCATTTCAAGTATTACACATTAGATGCTTTTAAATATTAATTAAACCATGATTTCTAAAACATTTCAACAATCAAAACCTGATGAAACATACAAGAAATAAGGCAGGTTATAATCCTACCCAACCCTGTACTATTAATACACACAATTTATTTCCCCTGTATTATTTCACATTTTTTCTCCTGATTCACATTTCTTAAATATGTTTAACAGACTTAGGGTTGAACAAAAGAATAATGTATAACTATGCAAATTTATGAGGTTCTTGAGTTCAGAGAGTAGACATAGGTAACAAGTTATTCAAATCAGGTAAGTATAGCAGCAGTAGCAGTAACTAAAGTTACCTGCCTAGAGTTCAATAATAAACAAAGCTTAGTCAATCTCTAAACCAGAGACAAATATCCTGACCAGGCATAAAGAAATTAACATGGCTCCAAAAATGCCTTTTTGTCAGGAAAAACCTCTCCAGCATAGTATCCAACAGATAAAAGGACTCAATAAATATTTTTTTTAATATTAGTATGTAGCTAAGGCCCACTTGTGGGATTAAATGTACCCATACAAGAATGGAGATAACAACAAAAGGGAAAGGAACAGAAAGGTAATATTCAAGAATAAAGAAAGGAGAGAAAACAGAAGCATTTAAGGCAGGCAGTGACAGTGCCTCATGTCATGATTAATGGTGTCTCAGACAACTAATTTAAATTTTCAGAATCTTAGAGAACAATTCAGTTGTTAACATTACTTTTTATTTTCACTGAAAACAAACAAACAAAACCCTTTATTTCCCTCTCTTTGCTTTCGTAAGTAAATTCAGCCTTACTCAGGTAAGAAAAAGAGCTCTTCAAAATACATTGGCTCTTGTAAATTATATACTTTCTTAAGTCAGAATACAATCAAGCCAGCAGGAAAAGATAACACTGTATAAAGTATTAAATAGAAAAGTTATTTAATAAAGTGATATATATACATCTCAAGATCAAGAACATCTAAATGAAATATTTGACAGTATATAAAAACTCTAAGAAACAAAAGGTATTTTAAATACAGTTTTTGTATATTTGGGGAAATACTCCATTAGTTTCAAAGACCAGAATACTCTCAATGACATATTTACCAATGGTTATTCTTTTCAGCTCTAAAGAGATGCCTACCTTATTATTTCCTGAAATCCTTTCTGTTTCATTTTCAATTTCTTGTCGAATTTCATCAAAATCTGTGTAAAGCTAAAAATTATTGAAACAAAAAAGCACAATATTTAAAATAAGATTAAAAGTTCTTAAGAGGGGTTTGATAAATTTTAAGGATGTCTATGGATCTGCTTCAGAGAATTAGTAAACAAATTTTAATATACACATATTTTTCTGAGCCAAAGAGTCATAGCTTACATGAGTTTTTCAAAGCTGCCTGAGCCAACAACAGTTAAGAGTCTCCAAATTAGATAGAATTGTGCTCAACTTAAATATTTTCCAAATAAACTACTGTGGTTAGAAATGTTACTAAGATAAGATTTATTTTACAAGGAACAGCTGCTTCAAGAAAACAATGCTACACTGTCAATCATAAACTAAATTATCAACTACTTGTACCAAAAAAAAAGTTTTCAACATGTTACTTCTTCACCACATTCTTGTATGATTACCTTATTTTTGGTGTGAAGAAATTTACCCCATTCTTCTGCTTCAACCCCTGGAAAAAGAAAAACTCCATTTATCAGAAACTATGGAAATTACTTTTTATCTTTAAGTTAGGAATTCAAAAAGGCAGTACAATATTATTCGTTCCTATTTTGCCATTAACTACAAGTTACTTATATTTTAAGATCTGCTAAATTTTACTCTCACATTTTAAAAATTGTACCAGGCATTTCAAAAACATGACTAATTTCAGAGTTGCTCACAGGTCTTCCCACTACTTGAAATCTAGCTTTTAACGAATAAAACTTTTCACCTCTCCTCATATTATAGTAAAACATGTATACTTTTTTCTTAAATATCTCACACATAAAAGCAGTTTAATCTGATGAAAATACTCAAGCTAATGGCTAAAAGAAGAAAACATGAATCATACTGCAAAAAGCACATACAACAGATTTACACACATAACTCAAGGTAAAAACTTGCACTATGTGGATGAAACAGCTAACTCTTCATTCTGTTTTGTCGTTTTTATTTTAATTTGGTTTCCTGTTGGTGACCCATAAAGCCACAATCTGTCATTACTTTGAAGAGCTCTCTCAGCAGCTTCACGCTATTCCGTAATTTATATGCTTTTTCAAGGTGATTTTTCCCCCCAGGAACAAGATTATGTTTTCCCTTGGAACTGAAGGTAGGAAAGAAATGAAATGGCACAGGGTGGGGGATTGGGGGAACCTGGCATATGCACTGTGTGGAGTTGCTACTCGCCAGTAGTTTCCAATAATAGGTCTGTTCCTCTTGCACTTGCTGAAAAAAGGAAAAATTATTCACTACATGTAGGTACTGTTTTGAGTGGTCTAAGACTTGGAGAGCAAGTTTTGCTCTGATTTTTCCAGAGAAGCTAGAAATGCTAACTGTGGAAAGGTAAACTAACTTTACCTCCCCCAAGTACAGCTATTCTGCTTTTGCCAAATTCAGAGTTTTAAATGTCTTAATGATTAAGTTTATGAATAACATATATCAGCCACCAGGAAAGGGTGGATCAGTTTCTTTGCTGGGATAAAGGTAAATAAACTGGATCCTTTTGGCAAGTAAACCTACTTGAAGCTTAGTACCTTCTTCCAAGAAGTCTCATTGGAGGACTAGGGTAATTTAGATGTATAGAACTCAGAGGTAGGTACTATATACCAAAGGGGTGCTCTTAATTTACCTTATCATATAAAGAGGACTGGCTTTACAAGCATGTTTTTAAAAATAAAAATAAATTACATTCAACACCAAAAAAAAAGCCTGCATTCTGATGCAATGCCAAAAGGTAACAAGAGCCACTAACACCTGCAATCAATCAATGTGGATATGCAAATAAAAATGGAAAAAAAAGAAATGCATACAGCCTGTAAGAGTACAAAAGCACACATGCAGGCATAATAGGAAAAGAAGGGCCAAAAACAAATGGATAAAGGAAACCTTTAGAAAGGTGTCTTGAGTTTTTCCATGTAGCAGGGTCTGTAGTTAAAGAGAAACAGTACAGAATGATAAGTTTAGTGCTTATCCCTAATATTTCAAACCTTTCTAAAAAATCAAATGCGCAAAAAACCTGAACACATTTCAAATGCATTCAATTATTCCAAATTTACAACTATAAAATTTGCATTACAATTTGTTATAATTAGAGGGATGTATATAATATTATTTTTATTTTCCATTACCTCTAATTATATGACCTCTGGTTTCTAATTCCAACACAAATGGACTAAAATTTACTATTCAAAAATTTGCCTTAGATATCTGATAACTATGGGAAAAGATAAATTACCTAGTGGAAAAAAATCTACAAAATGTATCAAACACATCTGTCAAAACCTTGGAAGTAAATATGAAAGTATTTACTGATTGAGCATTATAAGGGATTATTTTCTTTGAAATATCTACTGGATTTAACAGAACACCACAGAAACAGTTTTGGTCTTTAGCCAGCATGCTACTTTTGGATTTAGTCTACATGGAGATCTCAGGAAAACTTTATTTATTTCTTGCAAATATATGAAAGGTAATCACAGAGTTCAAAGTTCAAACTAAACCACCAACTTGAAAACAGTTTTTAGTAAGATTTATCAGAAAATTCTTTTACATTGGCAGAAGTGGGGGCAAGATGAGAAATACTATAAATCTGTATATTGACAACTCAATTATCCTATGTAGTTGGCAGAATGAAGGATCTCATGTTAAATACATTTTCCTGATAATTAAATTATACATAGTAAATATTTAAATAATTTAGTTTCGCCAGTTTTGATGGACCTATATCTAAAGTAGATTATACTGCTGCATGTCGTCGTGTTAGAAGCCACTGCTCTTAAACTTACCTGTTAATAGTAATTTATGCCTCTGTTACATAATAAAGCCCTTTGAGGCTACAAATCTCTACACAAATGGTTAGCGACTGAGTTTTTTGGTTTTTGTTTTTTTAAAGTTCTCCTGTCTGTTTTCCTCCCCTTTCTCCTCTGTGGTTGCCAGGCTGTCAGGTAGTTCATACTCTTCTAGCTGTCTCCTGATTCATTGTTTCTAATTTCCTCTAGGGTAGAATGATTTGTGATAAGGTAGAACTGTTTATCCTCAGGATAAATAGGCTCTAATGAGAAATTAAAGTACCATCCTAGTTATCAGTAAGATACATGATATTTAGTATTCAAAATTTACAAAATCTATTTTTGTTCTAGGTGGCTGTGTTGTCATCTTAAATGAGGTTTTATATTTTTTAATATAAAAAATAAGCACACGGCTTCCTAGGTGGCGCAGTGGTTAAGAATCCGCCTGCCAATGCAGAGGTCACGGGTTCGATCCTAGCTCCAGGAAGATCCCACATGCCACGGAGCAACTAAGCCCGTGTGCCCAAAAAAAAAAAAAATAAGCACTGAGCTTGGGGAAAAAAATATATATATAGGTAAAGATATGCAGATTTACTGACCAACCGCCAAGAAGAGACATCAACAGAACAGAGTGGACATACAAACAAATACCAAGGAACTGACACTTCTACAGCTGAAATGTACATCCTTTCTAGAAACACTGCCCACAAACAGTTTCTGAGAGACAGGATATCATCTACCCTTTTCAAGGTGACTGAAGAAAACGAAGAGTTAAAAGAAACAGACTTAACGCCATACAGTTTCTTGAAGTCTTAGTTTAAGGTATTTGGTAAATTGGATGATGTTAGTTAGCAAGAATGGAATTTTTAAAGAGTTATTCTACACATTTGAAGCTGGACCATAAATTAGTCCAAAATGATTAAATTCAAGGTTCAGAATTTCAATAATAAAGGAATATTACAAAAACGCAAAGTGATGAATAATATACCAAGAAGCTACCTAATATAATTAAAAGACTCCTACATATCATCTGGCAGTCTATCCAAAAATATTTATCATTATGTTATTATAATATTAACATCTACAACGTCATTAACCTGCTTTAGAGATTAATTTTTATAGTCATTGTAGATGTTCATGACACGTCTTTTTTTTTTTCCCTTTAAAAAAATAAAAAATCAAGCTATCACCACCAATGCTCCTATAAGTAAAGGAAAAGATGAGATACAGAAATTAAAAGTAACTTTAATTACATCAAACTATCATCCCATATTAGATTAGAATATATAAGAAATAGAATGAAACTGCATTGAAAACAGATCTCTGCAGAATGAGAAACAATCATGGTACTCTGCTGCAAATGTAATTTAATAATTAGAACATCTTACAGAGATTTTTATAAATAAGACAAAGTCTGAGCCAAACACTGAAGATTAAATATATTACTCTCATCAAACATTCTAAACCTCACTAATGTAAATGTATGATTAATATAGGATACATATTTAATAAGCAACTTAAAATATACTGATAAAGATAGCAGGTCTTAAAATATTTTCAGTTTAACCTAAGAAGAACTGCTATAAGGGATGGTGTATATTTTCTTATCATGATACTCCACGTTTACTATTTGGGTGAGGGAAGAATCTAAAAAATCAAAGTAGTATGTGCTATTTAGGTAAGCCTTAGCAAGAGATGGATAGTAAAAAAATTATTAATTAGGGACTTCCCTGGCAGTCCAGTGGTTAAGATGCCATGCTTCCACTGCAGGGGGCACGGGTTCGATCCCTGGTCAGGGAACTAAGATCCCACATGCCACACTGTGTGGTAAAAATAATAAAAAATTTTTTTAAATTCTTTCTAAAAATAATATTCATCTTAGATTGAAGGGCCAAAGATTCAAAATTAGTAGACACATGGCAAGACCAGAAAAGGGAAGGTGAGATAACATTGCTATGCTGAAAAACTAAATCATTTTAATTTTATTTGAAATAAAGTCTTTAAACTAGAGTCTAAAACATTTAAATTCCAGGGATTTCCCTGGCAGTCTAGTGGTTAAGACTCTGAGCTTCCACTGCAGGGGGCGCAGGTTCCATTCCTGGCTGGGGAACTAAGATCCCGCATGCTGCATGGCACGGCCCAAAAAAGAAAAAAAGAAAGGAAAATATTTAAATTCTAAAACAAAGTGAAAAAGCAAAAACGTTTTAAACACAAAGAAAAAAGTTTAAAACATTCCAAAAGACACAAAAACTTTTAAGAATAATTGTTGTTTACCAGGTACCTCACTAGATCCTCCACTAAATAGCATTAATGAGTTTACTAAACTGA
Organism: Hippopotamus amphibius kiboko; assembly: GCF_030028045.1. Taxonomy (NCBI): domain Eukaryota; kingdom Metazoa; phylum Chordata; class Mammalia; order Artiodactyla; family Hippopotamidae; genus Hippopotamus; species Hippopotamus amphibius. The sequence goes on from NC_080197.1 coordinate 52,992,514, forward strand.
ATTACCAAAAAAGGTTCTCTTTCAAACAAGTTGACTAACAGTCCTCAAAAACAACAAAAATTACTTTATTTACATGAGAAAAGACGCATACTACTTTTCTTCACAAGGCTTCTGATTTTGCTACAGCCACTAATTTCTATCTAATACCTTTTTTAAATTGAAACAAAAATAAAGAATTTTTAAATAATTTTTATCCCAATTCTAAAATTTACCATTTTCTTCTCCTGTTGTTTTTCGTTTATCTTCGGGTGAAACATGGACTAGCTGCAGAATGAGAGGTCTCCGGGTGACAATACCAGTGCCTCTGGGAAGCAGGTCCCTCCCCACTAGGCTTTCTAGCACTGAGCTCTTTCCACTGCTCTGGAAACGGAATACACAAGAGCAAAATGAGATTTTAACAGATTTTTTTTTGGTAACTCAGCAAGACTATACTATATAATTACTTTAAAAAATTATTGCAAAGTCTTTTAAATGATTATATGATATATGATTTATTGCTTCAAAATAAAAAAAGTACAAAGAGAGAAAATATATACCCTAGTGCAAAATCAATTAGTTATGTGGAAAAAAATATCTATAATTATTTCATGGGATAAATAAAAATCTGTAGCTCTAAAAAAGAGAGAGAATATAAAAGTTCCACTTACCCATAATTTTCCTACCTTTTCTGATACTCTCCCAACCATATAATATTGGTGTATATTATTAGGTATTTTCAAAACCTATATAATATTGGTATACATAAAATTATGCCCATAATATGTAGATATTTTACTTTAAGTGGGGTAGTACTATGTGTATTTTCCTCTAACCCGCTTTTATTTTTAATATAACAATCAGGGATATCATTCCATACCAATGTATTAACTTCTGTGCTTAATAGTTACATAGTATTCTGTATGTAAAACCAAACCCCACTGATGGACATTTAAATGGTTCTTGCTACTATTAACAATGCTGCAGTGAACAGGCTTTGTACTTTGTACCCATAACCTTACTCACTTATCCTATTACCTCACTAGATCTACTTAGTTCATTAAATGACACTGCTGTGATTAAAGAGCATGCAGACTATTTATGCATTCACAGATACTGCTGGACTGCACACTACAAGGTGTGAGGCACCACCTTGTTCAGTTTGCTGCATCCCCATCAGCATTGTGCATTATCACTTTTTTGAATCTTCACTACTTTTTTTTTTGATAAGTAAACAGTGACAGTTTATTTAAACTTGAATTTCTTTATTACTCCACCAAGTATCGCTTTGTTTAAGGGCCTTCTGTATTTCCACTCCAGTGATTTGCTTGTTCAAATGCTGGTACATTATGTTTCTTATTAGTTTATAAAGATCTTTATCCATATAAATATTTATCTTTTATTGTTCTGAATATTTTCCCCCAACTTTTATGTTGAAAATTTCAAAGCCATAAGAGTTGCAAGAATATTAACAGTGAACACCCATATACCTTAACAAAGGTACCCTATACCTTAACCAATTTTAACATTTTGACACATTTGCTCTTCTTACACACATACATACTTCTCTTTTCTTTTGTTGTCCCTTTTGAAAGTTAGTTAATATGCCATGACATTTCATCCCTAAATATTGTGGCATATCTCTAAGAACAAGGGCATTCTCCTGTACAACCACACAATGATCACACTGAGGAAATTTAACACATAGACACAATGCTAATCAACAGCAGATAATCAAATAATATATAAACTTGTCTCTACTATATGCTTTTATATTATACATAAATGTTTACAAATTTGCTATTTTTTTCAACTTTGTAATTCATATGTTTTTTCTGTAACAGAGTATTTTTTCTGTACTTTATTTTCTCTTAGTCAAAACTAGTACATCTTCTAATGTCCTACTTTCTACAAAGGCAAAAACCCTAAACTCATCTACTGTATCAGGAAGGGTCTATAGGGAACAGATAGCCCATTCAAGATAGATTAATTTAAGGAGAGTTTATTTACAAGCAGACTATGTACAAAGTTTTGGATGAGGGGGTCACAAAGGATAGTGCAATAACCTAGGCTAATAATGACAGGGCAGCTCTTATCACCCACAAGCTCCGAAAGAAGGATGAGGCCTTTCAGAGAGAGCCAGCCTAAGGTACCTACACATAGGAATTGAGCCAGAGGATAAATACGCAGACTTAGTCTCCTCCTTTCCCCAAATCCTCCCAAGGCTCCCCATTTCCAAATCCAATCAGAAGCCAGAGGACGTAGGGCCCCATTCCTGTTGTCCAGAAACGTTCCCTATGATGGAGAACGGTATTGTTGACTGGGTAAGAAGGGTCAAATTTAAGACTGTGGCACATCTGCTTTTGCTAGGTTTTGGAGTCCAGGTTTACCCCTCTCCTAAGTAAAATGAGGTGCTGTCCACGATTTCTTTTCTGTACTCTGAAATACTTTAAACGGAAATTTCCTGTTCTTTATGTGTTTGGTTAAAAATCTATACACAAAAGTCAAGTAATTCTCCTGGATTTTCAAATTTATAAGCATAACTACTTATAATATTCTTAGAAATTGTTCACTTTTATTTCTAATATTTTATCTTTTTTCCCCATTTTTTAATTTATTTTTTTTAATTGGGATATAGTTGCTTTACAATGTTGTGCGAGCTCCTGCTGCACAGCAAAGTGAACCAGCCATATGTATATACATGTCCCCTCCTTTTTGGATTTCCTTCTCATTCGGGTCACCACAGAGCACTGAGTAGAGTTCTCTGTGCTATCCAGCAGGTCTTCATTAGTTATCTATTTTATACCTAGGGGTGTATACATGTCAGTCCCAGTCTCCCAATTCACCCCACCCATCCTTCCCCCACCTAGCGTCCACATGCTTGTTCTCTACATCTGTGTCTCTATTTCTGCTTTCCAAATACGTTCATCTGTACCATTTTTCTAGATTCTACATATATGTGTTAATATACAATATTTGTTTTTCTCTTTCTGGCTTACTTCACTCTGTATGACAGTCTCTATGTCCTCTAATATTTTATCTTTATGTTCTTTTTTCTGACCAGATTTCCCAATTAACTATTATATTGATTTTATTGGTCAAATCTGTATTTTATTGATTTCACTTTGTAATTATTTATTTTTAATACTGCTACTTTCTTCTTGCTGGATTTTCTTTCTGAGGAAGAGGGGTTATGGGCCCATCCACCCTACACACACAAAAACTCTCCCAATATGAGTCATCTCTATCTTCATTCTTCCATACTGAGAGTCTTGGTTAAAGGACAGTTTGTGGCAGAATTAAAAGAAAACAATCATTTGCTTTTTATTTCACATTACACACAGTCTCCAAATCATAATACCAATATCACCACCACCAATATGATTACTGAAAATAGTTTTTTTTAAATATTTTGCATATGATTCCTCTATTCTCCTTTCCACTTCTTTATAGACTATACCTCCTCCTTTTTTAAGCCCCACTAAGTCTTGGTTCCACAAGTATATGTGTAGTACTACCCATCAGTCCTTAATGTCTCTCTAGTCATTTTGTAACAGAGAAGAGCTAAATCGGACTCCATGTTCCATCTGTTTCTTGGACTTTAACCTTCGCTTTTTGTTACTTTTGTTATTATAATCATACAAAATGGCCTGCCTCAGGGAACCCTGCCCCTCTGCCTGAATGGTAAACTAAAGTGCTTCTGTTCAGCTCACAGGCTGGACAATCCACCCTGCCCACCTGTCAATGACTGCAAGAAATTAACATACCCCCTCACGGAGGCTGGTCATTCCAGGAGATGTTTTGCAAGACTGATGGCACTTTTACTTTACTTCCCTGCCTCCTCTCCCTCTCTATTCGACCTTTTTACTTTACTTCCTCACAGTCTCCCCGTCTCTGATTCTAGAAAAGAAACTGGCATCCAGACCCTGATAAGATGGTTTTTAGAAGAACACTAGCTATCTTCTCGGTGTGCAAGCTTCCTGCATAAAGTTGTATTCCTTGCCTCAACACCTCATCTCCAATTCACTGGCCTGTCATGCGGCGAGCAGAGCAGGCTTGGACTCGGTAGCAATTTGATTCTCTGAAGCTTGTCCTCTAGTAGATTCCTCAGGATGAGCCAGTGGGAACAATATTCTTCAGTTCTACCAAACTGATAATAGTTTGTTACTTTTATACTTGAAAATCAGTCTGGTTACATGTAAAACATTGGGCTCATGCTCTCTTGAGTATCTTAAATATGGAATTCCATAATAAACTATGTTTTTTCTCATAAATTCTCTCATAAGAGTATGTCTTCTTTCACAAATTTTTACTGTTGAAAAGAATAATAATCTGATTTTCTTTTCCTGATTTTGCTTACAGGTCTGAAGAATTTTTATTTTTCCTTTAAAGTTCAATCATTTTACTAGACTAGGTCTTTCTGTGTTAATGTTCTCAGGTATGTGCTGTGCTCTTTCAAAATAAAGTTCCAAGTCTATTTTTAACTCAGTTAAATTGTAATTTTTAGTATCTGTTCTGTTCCCTTGCCATCATTTTCTTCTTCTCTGGGGACTCCTATTATACATATGCTGGCGCTTCCTTGCCTGTTTACAATGTCAATTTCTGACAAATTCTTTTTACAGCTCCTTCTTATCCCTTCTTTGAAAAAATGTCTTTCTCCTTTTCAACATCTCTCCCTTTCAAAGGTATTACCTGTTATATGCTCTGGTGTGTTCCTTTTAATTTGTCATTTCTAAAATAAATTTTATTTTGATTCTAATATTTCACAAAGTTCTACTGATGAGGGAATTTTTAAGTTTATAACTTTATGCTAGCTCTGTTTCTGTAAAATCTGCTTGCTGTACCGCGATAAGAATAAGATGATCTAGTAATCAACTGTAACCTTAAGATGTTCTGATAAGTATGGAATGTCCTGCTCCTGCAAGTTTCTGTTTGGAAACCACCCCCCCACCCCCCCACCACATGTAACCCATACCAACTCCCGTGCTCTGTAACTGCCCGTAACCTATAGTAATTATGTAACCAATCAGTTTGTGCCAAACAACTAGCGCCTTGTTTAAACCAACCAATCAGTCTGTGCCAACTATAGCTATACGCCTTAACCTATATAAGGAAAAGATTCCCCTGAAACGGGCCCCAGAATTTTGGAGCGTAAGCTCATCTGGGTCTGTCAGCTCAATAAACCTGAGTTCTCCAACCCTCTGAGTGTGGTGCTTGGTTTCTCATGGGATAGGTTTTCTACAACACTACCACCTAGCTTTTTAAAAAAATTTTTCCTATGCAAACTTGTTTCCCCCTTTTTGAAATGCCTTATTCCAATTACAATGTCTTTTGTCTTGCCTTTTGTCTTAGTATCTAATGATTTTCATTTGATTTGTGGACAAGTTTCTGGTGTGCTTTCATTGTCTACAGGAATGCTATTATGAGTCTCATTTTTATTCAAATACTTTGTAAACATTCAACAATCATTTCATATTTTTGATATTTAAATGAAGTTCATTTTCCTAAAGTTTTAGAAGGCGTCTTGGCCTAGAATACCTATTCTAACTTCACTCTAAAACTCCCTCCTGTTGTTTCTGTACAGTGTTTGAAAATAAAATTCTTTGTTTTCTCAGATATCTTGATTCTGTTCCTCTCTACCACTTTTACCTGGACCTTCTCTTTCCTTTGTATTCTTCAGGGAATGTTCAATTGTATTGTCAGTTCCTTCTCACGTGCGGATTGGTCCTAAAAAGCAGCTTCAGTTGGTTTTAAAAGTTTTTTTTTTAAGTTTTAAGAAGGCCCTCCAGTTCCTTAAGGCTTTACAAAAGACTTCTTTCACTCATCCATTATCAGTGTGTGCAAAACCCCTCCCAGATTCTGCTGGTATTCTTAAACTGGCCCTCCAGGCTTTCCAGTGATTGCCTTCTGGCTGTTTTTCAGTTCTCACATCCCACATTTGAAGTTCCATTGTTTCCTTCTTCTTGCTGCACAGATAATAACACACAGGTTTTGGAGCTGTTAGTAGTCTATTCCCAAACTACTGGTATTTGAGGGTTTGTAGAGAGAAATGTGGTCAACTAATTTTCTTGTAAATGTTGTCAACTAATTTTCTTGTAAATGTTGTTCATGAGTTTTGGGTTTTCCTATTCTATTTGTTCTGTTTTTATGGGAAAGTCATACAGGGATTAGGAAACTACTCTACCACTGCTGTCATCCTCCCAGAATCCCAAATATACAAATTTAAGCCACGGAAATACTTAGACTCATGTTTAGTTTTATATAGGTTTTTTTATATTATTCGGTCATAAAAAGGAATAAGGTACTGATACATGCTATATAACATGGATGAATCACAGAAACATAATAATAAGTGAAAGAAGTCCGTCACAAAAGACCACATATTATTTGATCCTGTTTACATGAAATGTCCAGAACAAGCAAGAAAGCAGATTAAGTGGCTGCCTAACTCTGGGGGCAGAAGAGAGCAGTGAGTGTCTGCTAAAGGATACAAGCTTTCCTTTTGGGATGATACAATATGTAATTAGATTACGGTGATGGTTGCACAACTCTATGGACATGCTAAAAACCATTTAACTACACATTTCACAAATTCCCGAACAACTGTAAACAAATGTGAAAAAACATGACTTTATACGTTAGAGAACAATAATTTCATGACTGTGAGATAGAAAGTACAAACCAGAGAAGAAAAGATTGATAATTCAACTATAGTAAAATTAAAATTTATTTTACTCATACAAAATAAATGGGGGAAAATATTTGTGACTCATGTAATTGACAAAGAATTAGCAACCAAAATGTATAAGCGACTCCTACAAATCATTAAGAAAAAGATGAATAATATAATAGAAAATCATGTGCAGAGATACGAACAGAAACTCACAACAGGGCCACTAAGACCCAAGAAATAAGCTGCTCAAACTTATTAGTAACCAGGAGCTGCAATAAAAATGACAATAAAGTACCATAAATTTAAGATGTGACAATACGAAGTACAGCTATAAACAAACAAACTCCTCTCTGTACATGGGAATGTAAATGGCAACAGACATTCTGAGGAGCAAGTAAGAATATCAAGTAAAAATGAAAATAAATACATCTTACAGTCTAGTAATTCCACTACTTGACACTTTAGAGGAATTCTCAAAAGTGTACAATGAAGCACTTATAGGAATGCTTTCAACACTGTTGTCTACTAAAACTGCTGTATCAAACAAAGGCAAACATTCAAATGTTTCTCAACAAGAGAATAAATTTTGATATATTCCTATACTAGATTATAGCAATATAAGTGAGCAAACTAGGAATATGTATGCATATGTATGAGTAAACCTCACACGTATGATTGTGTAAAAAAACACTGCAGAGGAGTATACACTATTTGACATCACTTACTTCAGGTAAGCGTAAAACATGTAAAACAATATATACTGTTTAGCTTATCTACATATGTACTATATGTAAAACGAAGTGCATCGACATGATAAACACTAAATTCAGGAAATTGGTTATGTCTCTGTGGGAAGAAGGAAAATTCATCTGAGTAGTTAATATTTTCTTTCTTGAACTGGGCGGTAGATACAATGGTGTCATAGTATTATTCTTTGTACCTTTTTGATGTTTTCAATATTTCAAAATAATTTTTAATGCCTCAGTTATGGTACAGGAGTTCATATTCATGAGGTAATTAAAGAAGTTACATTTCCACCTCCCTCCCACATGCTAAGCAGACACTTGGTATAGCCACACACAGCTTGGATATAAGTTATAGAATAGTCCCCTTGTACACCCTGGCCTTCAAGTAATCTATACTAGCTTAAATGTCCAACTCTGCTAGAAGGTTCAAAGTACTATATCCAAGTTACAACAGAGATCTGGAAGCAATTCAGGTAATATTTCAATTTTACTTCACAATATCTTGGATGGGAAATGAAGTTATTAAAAAAATTTTTTTCTGTTCATTCTTGCTTAGTTATTTATGTTTCACTGCATTTAAATAATGGTTATAGTATGGATGGATATAGAATTTCATAATCACAATTAATTCCCCTAGGAACTCAATTTTAAACATTTCTCCATGTCATCTAACACTTACTGATGCAGACTGAAAGTCTGATACCAGTCTGATTCTCTTTCCCTTTTAGGAAATCTCTTTTTCCTCCTTCCTTCTATTTTGACACTTGGGGAATTCTGGGGTTTTGTAAAAGCTTGATTTCAGAAATTTACCCAGGGTATGTCAATCCATTCAATATCTGTGCCCAGCAATTGAAATCTGAAAATGTGGGGAACTTCGGCTTACTATCTGATTATTCTTTGTCCATCCATTCCAAGTGTTCTTTCTCAATCAACTAGCACAAGGATTTTGGCTCTTAGCTCTCATCATGAAGTCTTTTACCTCTAATAAATTTCAAAACATATGGTTTTGATTTGTCTTTTAATCGAGTTCCTCAAGTTGTTTTTCTATTTCATAAATTAGGTTTTCAACAATATCAGTGACTGCTGTTCCCCATCACCCCCACCCATTATGCCGTTTTATTCTTCCTTCTTAAATATGCCACAAAAAATACTTTTTAAGTTTCTCTCCTAAATTCTCATTTTGTTATTCTGATTATCTACCTTAGTCTCCTCCTTTATGGCTGATTTTCAGTTAGTTGGTCCTTTTTGATGCATCTATGTATAGGTTTGTTTAAGATGGGTTACTATGGACTGCATCTCTCCAAAATTCACATGTTGCAGTTCTAACCCCCTCAGAAAGTACACCTCAATATGTGACCATATTTGGAGACAATCTTCAAATAGGTGATTAAGTTAAAACAAGGTGATCAGGGCGGGCCCTAATCCAATCTGGCTGGTGTCCTTACAAAGAAAAGAAAATCTGGACAACAGAGAGACATTAGGGATGTGACACACAGAGGAAACAGCACCTGAGGACACAGAGAGAAGGCGGCCATCTGCAAGCCAAGGAGAGAGGCCTCAGAAGAAACCAGACCTGCTCACATCTTGATATTGGACTTCTAGCCTAGCTAGATACAGCCTGACCCATCTAAAGCAGGCATTTTTCAAATCCATTGGAAATGTGGGTCCAGTGTTATCAGATTTTCTCATTTGTTTTTAAAGAATAACCAGAAACCTGGGCCTTTCCATTAAATCCACCAATTTTTAAACATTAGCAACTATTTATTTTCTTTTTTTTTTTTTTTAACATATGGTATGTATCAGTTCCAGTGCAAGATGGCAATACAGGAAGATCCTGAACTCACCTCCTACCATGGACGCACAGAATTTACAGATACAAACAAAACAATTCCCTCTGAAAGAAACTAAAAAATTAGCTGAGCAACTCCTACATATCAGGGAAATGACAAAAATCCACATCAAAACAGGTTGGAGAGGCTGAGACACAATCTCACCATAAAACTCACCCCACACGTAGTGACCCACAATTGCAAGGGAACTCACAACACCAAGTTTCTCCATGAGGAGCAAAAGGTTTGAGCCCCACATCTGGCACCCCCAACTCCTAAGACCTACACCTGAAAGATAGGCCCCCAAAACATCAAACTTTGAAAGCCAAAAGGGTTTGCATTCACGAGAACAAGGCACAGTGAACTAAGAAAGAGTTCCTGGAGGGCTTGTACAGACTCACTGTGCCTAACCTGCAGCACACAGTGCAGAGGGAGCAGAAAGAAACACCCATCTCCCAGTCTTCCCCTGTAAAAGGTATATTTGCATATACCTGAAAAGCTGCTCCCTGAGCCTTCAGCTTCCAACCTCAACTAATGGGAGCCATTAAGAATAAGGTAGGAAGGCAGAACACTCCCAAACTCATTCTACGAGGCCACCATCACCCGGATACCAAAACCAGGCAAAGATGTCACACAAAAAAAGAAAATTACAGACCAATATCACTGATGAATATAGATGCAAAAATCCTCAACAAAATACTCGCTAACAGACTCCAACAGCACATTAAAAAAATCATACACCATGATCAAGTGGGGTTTATCCCTGGGATGCAAGGATTCTTCAATATACGCAAATCAATCAACGTGATACATCATATCAACAAATTGAAGGATAAAAACCATATGATCATCTCAACAGATGCAGAAAAAGGTTTTGACAAAGTTCAACATCCATTTATGATAAAAACTCTCCAGAAAATGGGCATAGAAGGAAATTACCTCAACATCATAAAAGCCATATATGAGAAACCAAAAGCCAACATTGTTCTCAATGGGGAAAAAATGAAAGCATTCCCTCTAAGAACAGGAACAAGACAAGGGTGTCCACTCTCACCATTATTATTCAACATAGTTTTGGAAGTTTTAGCCACAGCAATCACAGAAGAAAAAAAAATCAAAGGAATCCAAATTGGAAAAGAAGAAGTCAAATTGTCACGCTTTGCAGATGACATGATATTATATATAGAAAACCCTGAAGACTCTACCAGAAAACTGCTAGCACTAATTGATGAATTTAGTAAAGTAGCAGGATACAAAATTAATGCACAGAAATCTCTTGCATTCATATACACTAACAATGGAAGAGCAGAAAGAGAAATTAAGGAAACTCTCCCATTCACCATTGCAACCAAAAGAATAAAATACCTAGGAATAAATCTGCCTAAGGAGGCAAAAGATCTGTATGCAGAAAACTTTAAGACATTGATGCAAAAAATCAAAGATGACACAAACACATGGAGGGACATACCACGTTCCTGGAATGGAAGAATCAACGTAGTGAAAATGACTGTACTACCCAAAGCAATTTATAGATTCAATGCAATCCCGATCAAATTACCAATGGCATTTTTCACAGAACTAGAGCAAGAAATCTTATGATTTGTATGGAAATGCAAAAGACCCCGAATAGCCAAAGCAATCTTGAGAAGGAAAAATGGAGTTGGTGGAATCAGGCTTCCTGACTTCAAACTATACTACAAGGCCATAGTGATCAAGACAGTATGGTACTGGCACAAAAATAGAAAGGACGATCAATGGAATAGAATAGAGAACTCAGAAGTAAGCCCAAACACATATGGGCACCTTATCTTTGACAAAGGAGGCACGAATATACAATGGAAAAAAGACAGCCTCTTCAATAAGTGGTGCTGGGAAAATTGGACAGCTACATGTCAAAGAATGAAATTAGAACACTTCCTAACACCATACACAAAAATAAACTCCAAATGGATTAAAGACCTACATGTAAGGCCAGACACTATAAAACTCCTAGAGGAAAACATAGGCAGAACACTCTATGACATCCATCAAAGCAAGATCCTTTTGGACCCACCTCCTAGAATCATGGAAATAAAATCAAGAAGAAACAAATCGGACCTCATGAAACTTAAAAGCTTTTGCACAGCAAAAGAAACTATAAACAAGACAAGAAGGCAACCCTCAGAATGGGAAAAAATAGTTGCCTACGAAACAACGGACAAAGGATTAACCTCCAAAATATACAAGCAGCTCATGAAGCTTCATACCAAAAAGGCAAATAACCCAATCCACAAATGGGCGGAAGACCTAAATAGACATTTCTCCAAAGAAGACATACAGATGACCAACACACACATGAAAAGATGCTCAACATCACCCATCATCAGAGAAATGCAGGTCAAAGCCACAATGAGGTATCACCTCACACCAATCAGAATGGCCATCATCACAATATCTGGAAACAACAAATGTTGGAGAGGGTGTGGACAAAAGGGAACTCTCCTGCACTGTTGGTGGGACTGTAAGTTGGTACAGCCACTATGGAAAACAATTTGGAAGTTCCTTAAAAAACTACAAATAGAACTACCATATGATCCAGTAATCCCACTCCTTGGCATATACCCAAAGAAAACCATAATCCCAAAAGAAACTTGTACCATAATGTTTATTGCAGCACTATTTACAATAGCCAGGACATGGAAGCAACCTAAATGCCCATCAACAAATGAATGGATAAAGAAGATGTGGCATATATATACAATGGAATATTACTCAGCTATAAAAAGGGATGAGATGGAGCTATATGTAATGAGGTGGATAGACCTACAGTCTGTCATACAGAGTGAAGTAAGTCAGAAAGAGAAAGACAAATATTGTACGCTAACTCACATATACGGAATCTAAAAATGGTACTGATGAACTCAGTGACAAGAACAAGGACGCAGATGCAGAGAATGGACTGGAGAACTCGAGGTTTGGGAGGCGGCAGGGGGTGAAAGGGAAGCTGAGACGAGGCGAGAGAATAACACAGACATATATATACTACCAACTGTAAAATAGATAGCCCACGGGAAGTTGTTGTATAACAAAGGGAGTTCAACTCGACGATGGAAGATGCCTTAGAGAGGGGCTTCCTAGGTGGCGCAGTGGTTAAGAATCCGCCTGCCAATGCAGAGTTCATGGGTTCGATCCCAGCTCCAGGAAGATCCCACATGCCGCGGAGCAACTAAGCCCGTGTGCCAAAAAAAAAAAAAAAAAGATGCCTTAGAGGACTGGGACGGGGAGGGTGGGGGGGACTCGAGGGAGGGTGAGGGGGGAGTTGAGGGAGGGAGGGAATACGGGGATATGTGTATAAAAACAGATGATTGAACTTGGTGTACCCCCCCAAAAAAAATAATAAATTAATAAAATTTTAAAATTAAAAAAAAAAAAAGAATAAGGTAGGTTTTCTGGACAATCACAAACGCTTGAGAGACAACCAAGATCTAGGGCAGGGTTGAACAATAAGATTAATCTCCTGCACAAAACCATTCATTCAAGACTTGTAGAGGTGGCTGTTTATTCTAAAGCATACAAACCAACAGAGGGTCAAGGAAAATAAAGAAACAGAGGAATATGTTCCTAACAAAAGAACAAGATAAAACTTCAGGAAAAATCCTGAATGAAATAGAGATAAGTAATATATCTGGTAAAATTCAAATTAACAGTTATAAAAAATGCAAAAGAAGTTCAGAAAAATGGATGAGCAAAGAGAGACTTTCAAGAGAAAGATAGAAAATACAAGAAAGTACCAAACAGAGGTTCAACAGCAGACCACATAAAGCAGGGCACTGAAACTCAGTGAAACTCAGCAGTAAAAACACAGTTATAGGGGCTTACATGACAATATCAAGTGGACCAACACTCACATTATAGGAGGTTTAGAAGAAGAAAAAGAAAGAACCAGAATACTTACTTGAAGAAATAACAGCTGAAAACCTCCCTAACCTGGGGAAGATAACAGACATTCAGATCCAGGAAGTTCAGAGAGTTCCAAATAAGATGAACCCAAAGAGATCCAAACCATTTATAATTAAAATGTCAAAAGTTAAAGACAAGGAGAGAATTTTAAAAGCAGCAACAGAAGAACAACTTGTTATGTATAAGGAAAATCCTCCATAAAACCATCAGCAGATTTCTGAACAGAAACACTGCAGGCCAGAAGGGAGTGAGTGACATGACATGCTTAACATGCTGAAAGTCAAAAACTGCCACCAAAGAAATCTCTACCCAACAAAGCTGTCCTTCACTATGACAGGAGAGAGAAGAGTTTTCCAGACAAGCAAAAGCTGAAGGAGTTCATCACCACTAGAAATGTTAAAGGGATTCCTTTAAGCTGAAATGAAAGGGAGCTAATTAGTAACAGACAAACATTAAAGTGTAAATTTCACTGGTAAAGGTGAATATGTAGTAAAATTCAGAATAATCTAATGTAAAGATAGTAGGTTAATGACATAAATCTAGTATGAAGAGTAAAAGACAAAAGTAGTAAAAATAATTGTAATTGCAATAACTTGTTAATAAATACACAAGATTAAAAAGATATAAGCTATAACATCAAAAACATAAAACATACAAGATAGAGGAGTAAAAATGTAGAGTTCTAGAATGTGCTACACTGATGTTATCAACTTAAAATAGACTGTTATAAATAAAAGCTGTTTTAAGTAAGCTTCATGGTAATCACAAACCAAAAACCTATAGTAGAAATGTAGGAGACAAAGAAAAGGAATCTAAACATACTACTAAAGAAAATCATCAAATCATAAAGAAAGAGAATAAGAGAAGAAAAAAACAAAGGAATTATAAAATAGCCAGAAAACAATTAACAAAGTGGCAATAAGTATTTACATACCTATCAAAAATTACTTTAAAGGTAAATGGGCTAAATTCTCCAAATAAAAAAGATATAGAGAGTGCCTGAAAGGATTAAAAAAAAAAAAGACCCATCTATACACAGCATACAAGAGACTCACTTCATATGTAAGAAGTAAAGTGAAAGGATGGAAAAAGATTTCCTCTTCAAATGAAAACCAAAGAAAGCTTGGGTGCCCATACTTACATCAGACAAAATAGACTTTAAAACAAAAACCACATTACGAGAAAAAAAGGAATTATATAATGATAAAGGGGTCAATCAAACAAGAGAATATAACACTTGTAAATATCTGTGCATGTGATATAGGAGCACAAAATATATAAAGCAAATATTCACAGGAGTATAAGGAGAAATACACAGCAATACAGTAAGAGTAGGAGACTTTAACACCCCACTTTCACAGCTCATGCAGATATAAAACCAATCAACACAGGCCTTAAATGACATGTTAGACCAGATGGACTATACATATACAGAACATTCCATCCAAAAGCAACAGAATACACATTCTTCTCAAGCACACATAGAACGTTCTTTAGCATACATCATATGTTAGGCCACAGGACAAGTCTTAATAAATTTAAGAAGACTGAAATTGTATAAAGCATCTTTTCCAACCATCATGGTATGAAACTAGAAATCAATGGCAAGAAGAAAACTGGGGGATATATGTATAAATACAGCTGATTCACTATGGTGTACCTCAAAAACTGGCACAACAGTGTAAAGCAATTATATTCCAATAAAGAGCTTTAAAATAAAACAAATAAAAAGAAGAAGAAAAATGGAAAATTCACAAACTGTGGAGACTAAACAATATGCTACTAAATAACCAATGGACGAAAGAAGTCAAAAGAGAAATCAAAAAAATATCTTGAGACAAATGAAAATAGAAATATCATATACCAGAACTTATGGAATGCAGCAAAAGCAGTTTTTAGAACGAAGTTCACAGCAATATGTGTCTATATTTAGAAACAAGAAAGATCTCAAATAACCTAACTTTACATCTCAAGGAACTATTGAAATACAAGCAAAGCAAGCCCAAACTTAGTAGTAAAGATATATCAAAGATCAGATCTGATACTATTGAAATAGAGACTAAAAAAAAAGAAAAGATTGATGAAACTAAGAGCTTGTTCTTTAAAATAATAAACAAAATGGACATACATTTAGTTAGACTCACTAAGGATAAAAGCAAGAGGACTCACATAAATAAAATGAGAAATGAAAGACAGGTCACAACATACTACAGAAATACAAAAGATCATGAGAAACTGGTATGAAAAATTATATATCAGGGACCTCCTAGGTGGCGCAGTGGTTAAGAATCCACCTGTCAATGCAGGGGACATGGGTTTGCTCCCTGCTCCAGGAAGATCCCACATGCTGCAGAGCAGCAAAGCCCATGAGCAACAACTGTTGAGCCCACATGCTGCAACTACTGAAGCCCACGTGTCTAGAGCCCATGCTCTGCAACAAGAGAAGCCACGGCAATGAGAAGCCTGTGCACCACAATGAAGAGTAGCCCTCGCTCGCCGCAACCAGAGAAAGCCCGTGTGCAGCAACGAAGACCCAACCCAGCCAATCAATCAATCAAATAAATAAATAAACTTATATTAAAAAAAAAAGAATCCACCTGTCAATGCAAGGGACACAGGTTTGACTCCTGCTCCAGGAAGATCCCACGTGCCACGGAGCAACTAAGCCTGTGTGCCACAACTACTGAGCCTGCACTCTAGAGCCCATGAACCACAACTACTGAGCCCATGTGCCACAAATACTGAAGCCTGTGTGCCTAGAGCCCATGCTCCACAACAAGAGAAGCCACCACAATGAGGAGCCCACATACCACAATGAAGAATAGCCCCCTCTCACCACAACTAGAGAAAGCCCATGTGCAGCAATGAAGATCCAAAGCAGCCAATAAATAATTAAATAAATAAATTTATTAAAAAGAAAAAAAAGAAAAATTATACACCAAAAAGTTGGACAAAACAAATTCCTATCATACAACCTACCAAGACCGATTCGTGAAGAAAAAGAAAATCTAAACATACCAATTACTAGTAAGGAGATTGAATCAGTAATTAAAACCACCCAACACAAGTCTAGGAACAGAGAGCTTCACTGGTGAATTCAAACACTCAAAGAAGAATTTACACTACTCCTTCCCAAACTCTTCAAAAAAAAGAAGAGGAGGGAACAATGCCAACTCATCTTACAAGGGCAGCATTACCCTGATACCTAAACCAGAACAGGACACCACAAGAAAAAAAAATTACAGGCCAATATCCCTCATGAACATAGATGCAAAAATCCTCAACAAAATTACAGTGAACTGAATACAATACATTAAAAGGCTCATACACCATGATCAACTGGGATTTACTCCAGGGATGCAAAGGATGGTTCAACATCTGCAAATGAATGTTATACACCACAGTAACAAAATGAAAAATAAAAATCAGATGATTATCTCAATAGATACAGGAACTGCATCTGACAAAATTCAACACCCATTCATGATAAAAAAAAAACCTCTCAACAAAGTGAGTAAAAGAGGGAACCTACATCAACATAATAAAGGCCATATATGACAAACCCACAGCAAACATCATTCTCAATGGTGGAAAACTGGAAGCATTCCCTCTAAGATCAGGAACAAGACAAGGATGTCCACTCTCACCGCTACTATTCAACATAGTTTCGGAAGTCCTTGCCACAGCAATCAGAGAAGAAAAAGAAATTAAAGGAGTCCAAATTGGAAAAGAAGAAGTAAAACTGTCACTTTTCGCAGATGACATGATACTATACACAGAAAATCCTAAGATGCCACCAGAAAACTACTTGAGTTCATCAATGAATTTGGTAAAGTTGCAGGATACAAAATTAACACACAGAAATCTCTTGCATCTCTGTACACTCACAATGAAAGAGCAGAAAGAGAAATTAAGGAAACAATCCCATTCACCATTGCAACAAAAAGAATAAAATACCTAGGAATAAACCTAACCAAGGAGATAAAAGACCTGTACTCAGAAACTATAAGACACTAATGAAAGAAATCAAAGACAACACAAACACATGGAGGGACATACCATGTTCATGGAATGGAAGAATCAACATTGTGAAAATGACTATACTACCAAAAGCAATTTACAGATTCAATGCAATCCCGATCAAATTACCAATGGCATTTTTCACAGAACTAAAGCAAGAAATCTTACAATTTGTATGGAAACACAAAAGACCCCGAATAGCCAAAGCAATCTTGAGAAGGAAAGACGGAGTTGGTGGAATCTGGCTTCCTGACTTCAGGCTAAACTACAAGGCTACAGTGATCAAGACAGTATGGTACTGGCACAAAAACAGAAATACAGATCCATGGAATAGGATAGAAAGCCCAGAGATAAACTATGGTCAACTAATCTATGACAAAGGAGGCAAGGATATACAATGGAGAAAAGGCAGCCTCTTCAATAAATGGTGCTGGGAAACCTGGACAGCTACATGTAAAAGAATGAAATTAGAACACTTCCTAACACCATACACAAAAATAAGCTCAAAATGGATTAAAGACTTAAATGTAAGGCCAGACACTATAAAACTCCTAGAGAAAAACATAGGAAGAACACTCTTCGACATAAATCCCAGCGAGATCTTTTTTGATCCAGCCCCTTGAGTAATGGAAATAAAAACAAAAGTAAATAAGTGGGACCTAATGAAACTTCAAAGCTTCTGCACAGCAAAGGAAACTATAAGCAAGACGAAAAGACAACCCTCAGAATGAGAGAAAATATTTGCAAACGAATCAACAGACAAAGGATTAATCTCCAAAATATATAAACAGTTCATTGAGCTCAATATCAAAAAAAAACAAACAACCCAATCAAGAAATGGGCAGAAGACCTAAACAGGCATTTCTCCAAAGAAGACATACAGATGGCCAAGAGGCACATGAAAAGCTGCTCAACATCACTACTTATTAGAGAAATGCAAACCAAAACTACAATGAGGCATCACCTCACATCAGTGACAATGGGCATCATCAGAAAATCTGCAAACAGTAAATGCTCAAGAGGGTGTGGAGAAAAGGGAATGCTCTTGCACTGTTGGTGGGAATTTAAATTGATACAGCCACTATGGAAAACAGTATGGAGGTTCCCTGAAAAACTAAAAATAGAGTTACCATATGATCCAGCAATCCCACTGCTGGGCATATACCCTGAGAACACCATCATTCAAAAAGACATATGCACCCCAATGTTCACTGCAGCACTATTTACAAGAGGCAGGTCATGGAAGCAACCTAAATGTCCATCAACAGATGAATGGATAAAGAAGATGTAGTACATATATACAATGGAATATTACTCAGCTGTAAAAAGCAATGAAACTGGGACATTTGTAGAGACATGGATGGACCTAGAGACTGTCATACAGAGTGAAGTGAGTCAGAAAGAGAAAAAACAAATATCATATATTAACACATATATGTGGACTATAGAAAAATGGTACAAATCAACCAGTTTGCAAGGCAGAACTAGAGACACAGATGTAGAGAACAAACATATGGACACCAAGTGGGGAAAGCGGGGAGGGTTGGGGGGGAATGAATTGGGAGATTGGGATACCAAATTGTACACTCTAAATATATGCAGTTTATTGTCTGTTAAAAAAAAAAAAAAAAAAAGGTTGTGTTTCTATACCATGATAACAAACTATCAAAAAGGGAAATTAAAAAAATTATACCATTTACAACTGTATCAAAAGAATAAAATACCTAAGGATAAATTTAACCAAGAAGGTTAACCAAGACCTGTACACTGAAAACTACAGAACACTACAATTTCAAAAATATATGGAAAGATATTGTGTTCATGGATTGAAAGAATCAAAATTGTTAAAATGTCCATACTACCCAAAGCAATCTAAAAATTCAATACAATCCCTATCAAAATTACAATGGAGTTCCAAAGTGGCAAAAGTCACAGCTGGCTTGCTCTGAAAATAGGGCTCTGAAACGTCATCTGCTTTTTTCATCTCTACATCCTCCCAAAATTGATTCAATATTCTGTATATTTAGGGGCTAAAAATCTCTGTGTATGGTCTCAGTGTCATCTTTTAGTTTCTTCCAAATTGCACTGTGTTGAGATTTATAGTGTTCTGAATTTATATTCTGGGATGGAGCCTTAACGTTTTTGTCATATTTTTAGCTCTTTCTGATAACTAAAATCAATTGGGAACAGGGAGCTGTATTCTTTTGGCTGCAATTAAAATGAGATTATTGTAAATATTTAGTCCTGATTCAGTTTTTGTTTGTTTGCTTAATATTTAAGTATTATTTATTTTGTCTGCTCCAGGTCTTAGTTGCAGCATGGGGGCCCTTAGTAGGGGCATGCATGGGATCTAGTTCCCCAACCAGGTATCAAACCCAGGCCCCCTGCATTGAGAGCAGAGGGTCTTACCCACTGGACCACCAGGGAAGTCCCATGATTCAGTTTTTAACTTCTAAGTTTTTACTTTTCATTGTATAAAGCAGACCTCTCAATTATGTATTTTGATATTAATATAACAGATAAAGACATACATTTCTTAATTTTTTAACTTTTTATTTTGAAGTAGTTTTAGATTTATTGAAGATTTGCTTAATATTTGTCTTATTTATTTTGAATAGAATATTTCAGAATATCCTTAGAAATATTAACTTTACGGTATTTTAAATAAACCTGTTTTTACTGCATAGCTCAAACACTCCACCTACTGGCAAAATCTAAAATTTAAACCACTTCAATTATCCAGGATCCAAACTTGCTAAAATACTAAAGACTTAACAGTCCTTAGGGAGAAATTTTTTCTTGGTTATAAAATACAGGCCCAGTGCTCTCTGGAACAGAAATGAAGAGTGAGGTTCAGATACCTGAAAAGCAAAAGTAATATCCATAAAAATCCCCACTTTTTCCATAAAAGCAGGAAAACATGGGGAATGACATGAATTTACATATTAAAGAACTCAATGAACTCCACTACACAGAATAAACACAAAGAGATCCACATGGATCTCTATCAAACTATTGAAAGACAAAGACAAACACTGAAAGCAGCAAGAGAGAAGCACAGAATCAATTCAAATACAAGAGATCTCAACAAGACTAAAATAACAATAGATTTCTCACCAGAAATCTTGGAAGCCAGAGGCTTATTTAAAGATCTGAAAGGAAAAAGATAAATAAAAATAAAAAACTATCATCCAAGAATTCTAGATCTGATTTAATATTTAGATGGCAATACTCCCCAAAGCAATGTACAGATTCAACACAATCCCTATCAAAATCCCAACAACCTCTTTGCAGAAATGGAAATAACTTTTTGCAGAAATTGGAAATACCTGCTATGGAATGAATGGCAAGGGTCTCCTAATGGCAAAAACAATCTTGAAAAAAAAAAGAACAAAGTTGGTAGGCTCATACTCTCTGGTTTCAAAAGACACTACAAAGCTACAGTAATCAAAACTGTGTGTGGGGACTTCCCTGGTGGCGCAGTGGTTAAGAATCCACCTACCAATGCAAGGGACACACGTTTGATCCCTGGTCCAGAAAGATCCCACATGCCGTGGAGCAACTAAGCCTGTGCACCACAACTACTGAGCCTGCGCTCTAGAGCTCGAAAGCCACGACTACTGAGCCCGTGTGCTGCAACTACTGAAGCCCGCGAGCCTAGAGCTAGTGCTTCACCACAAGAGAAGCCACTGCAATGAGTAGCCCCTACTCTCCACAACTAGAGAAAGCCTGCGTGCAGCAACAAAGAATCAATGCAGCCAAAACTTAAATAAATAAATAAATTTATAAAAATAAAAATAAAAACTGTGTGTAGAACCAGCATAAGAACAGACCTATAGACTAATGGAAAATAACTGAGAGTCCAGAAATAAACCCATATACCTATGGTCAGTTGATTTTCAACAACAGTGCCAAGACCACTCAATGGGGGAAAGAACAGTTTCCAACAAACAGCACTGGATCAACTGGACAGGCACATAGAAAAGAAGGTGAACCCCTACCTCATACCAAAGACAAAAATTTCCTCAAAACGGATCAAAACCCTAAATATAAGAGCTGAAACTAGAAGAAAACACAAAATAATAATAATAAATTTTCATGACCTTGGATGTGACAATGTATTAGACAAGATACCAAAATCAGAAGCAACAAAAGAAAAAAAAAAAACAGATAAACTGGACTTCATCAAAATTTAAAACTTTTGTGCATCAAAGGACACAATCATGAAAGTAAAAAGACAACCTACAGAATGGGAGAGAATACGTGCAAATCATATACTGATCATGGTCTGGTATCCAAAATATATAAAGAACTCTTACAACTCAACAATAAAAAGACAGACCCCAACAAGCTCCTAAAAAGATACTCACATCGTTAGTCATCAGGGAAATGCAAATCAAAACCACAATGAGATACCACTTCACACCCTCATCAGGAGAGCTATAATAAAAAACACAATAACAAGTTTTGACAAGGATATAAAGAACTGGAACCCTAGTATGTTGCTGGTGGGAATATAAAATGGTCCAGTCACCATGAAAAACAGTCTCGTGGTTCCTCAAAAAGTTAAACATAGAATTGCCATATGACCCAGCATTTCACTTGTAGTTATACACCCAAAAGACCCGAAAACAGGTATTCAAATACTTGTACACAAATATTTACAGCAGCACTACTCACAACAACCCAAATACAGAAACAATCCAAATATCCATCAACAGAGAAACGATAAAACATGGTATGTACATATGCACAACAGAAAATTCGTCAGCAATTAAAAGAAAGTACTAATGCATGCCACAGTACGAAAGAACCATGTTATACTAAGTGAAAGAAGCCAAACATAAATGGCCACATATTGTATGATTCTGTCTCTATAAAATACTCAGAACAGGTAAATCTATAAAGAAGCAAAGAAGATTAGTGGTTGCCAGGGACTAGGGGGAAGGAGAATTACAAAATGACTGCTTAATGGATACAGAGTTTTCTCTGGGGTGATGAAAATGTTTTGGACCTAGACAGAGGTGGTGGTTGCACAACATTATGAGTGTGCTAAATGCCATGGAATTGTACACTTTAAAATGGCTAATTTTTATGTTATATAAATTTCACCTCAGTGCTTTAAAAAAATATATAAGCAGCACATGATTTACACACAAAAACTAGGAAAACAAAAGGAAAGGGGAAAACCTAAGTTTACTTAAGAGTACTCACAAGAAAACACCGAAGGAATGAAACTAAGATCAATATTTGGCACCAAATTACCAAACTTAATAAAGCCATCACCTCTGCAAACACAAGACAAATGTAGGAATACCAGGCAGGAGAAAGCAAGATTTCAGAAGGAGCTAAGAAAATGTAGATAACAGTGCTGCAGAATGCAGGAGGGGCTGTGAGTGTGTGCTTTTTTTAAAATAAACAATTCCAGAATGATTTAGCACTTTCTAAAAAAGACAATAACAAGAGTTGGTGAGGGTGCTGAGAAACTGAAACCCTCATATACCTGACAGAGGTTTGTAAAATGGTGCAGCCACTGTGGAAAACAGTGTGGCAGTTCCTTAAAAAGTTAAACAAGAGTTACCAAATGAACCAGCAATTCTACTCCTAGGTACAGATGATCCCTGAACAGCACAGGTGGTTAGAGGCACTGACCCCAGTGTAGTCAAAAATCTGCATATAACTATACAGTTGGCCCTCTGTAGCCACAGTTCCACATCCACGGATTCAGCTAACCACAGATCGTGTAGTACTGCAGTATTTACTGAAAAAAATCTGCATATAAGTGGACCCATGCAGTCAAACCTATGTTGCTCAAGTGTCAACTATACATATCCAAGAGCACTGAAAACATGTTCACACAAAAACCTGTAAACAAATGCTCATGGCAGCATCATTCAATATAGCCAAAAAGTGGAAATAACCCAAATGTCCATTGACTAATAAATGGATAAACAAACTGTGGCATACCTATACAAGGGAATATTATTCAGCCATAAAAAGTAACAACATGGATGAACCTAAAAAACATTACACTGAGCAGGACTTCCCTGGTGGTGCAGTGGTTAAGAATCCACCTGCCAATGCAGGGGACATGGGTCTGAGCCCTGGTCCAGGAAGATCCCACATGTCGCGGAGCAACTAAGCCCCTGCTCGCCACAATGAGAGAAAAGCCCGCATGCAGCAATGATGACCCGAAGCAGCCAATAAACAAATAAACAAAATTAAAAAAAAAAAATTACAGTGAGCAAAAGAAGCCAGGCACAAAAGGCCACATATTATATGATTCCATTTATATGAAATGTCCAGAATAGGCAAGTTAATAGAGACAGAAATTAGTGGTTGCCAAGGGTGGGGCCAAGACAGGGAGTGACTGCTAATGGATATGGAGTTTCCTTCTGGGGTAATGAAAATGTTCTGGAATTTGATAGTAGTGATGGTTGCATAACCTTGTGAATATATTAAAAACCACTGAATTGAACACTTTATAATGCTGGGGTTTATGTTATATGAATTATATTTTAATTTTTTAAATGTTAAATTTAAACAGTTGGTTCACAGATTGGTCATTTAAAATCCCAAGATCCAAATAAATGAATGAGAAATTCTTAGGAAAACACTTCTAACTTTTTTACCTAAAGCCCATCTCTAATAGGATATATTGAATTTATTAGTATCCAATAAGAATAGCAAGTGACTGATTTTAAGTCACGTTAGATTATCCGTGTTTCTCAAAGTAAACACACTTTATTAGGTACTTTATGTAGAAGTAGAAATGTCAAGTTGTGAGGGTGTGTGTGAAGATGAGTGTGAGTGTGTGTGTGGCTGTGGTTGCTCTTGGGGCCTCTTACTCTAAGGCTCATAATAAGTGATTCTATTCTCTTTCCAAAAAATAAATAAATAAAATAATATCCAAGATTCCTTTTCCTTCTGTATTTGTCTAAATTATTGAAAGTAGAGTGCTGAAATAACCAAAATAAAAGACAAAGTGAAAAAGCACAATGCTAGCAGCACTGAGTCAGAGTCTCAGGTTAATGTCATCTGTATCGGGATTCCTCTACTAGGTTGTGGTTTGGATTACATACCTGGAGTGCTCCCCCTTCCAACTCTCAACTTAAGAAAGTGTGATTAAATTTCCCAAGTTGAGTCACAAATGTCACTGAATTCGTATCTCCTTCTCCACCTGCAAAGTACACCAAGGTCTAAAAGTATCAACCTTCTCTCTCCCTGTTTTCCGTTCTTCCCACACAGAGGATCTCAGCTAGAGAAAAAGGAAAGCAATTTATTTACCTAAATCATAAAAACTGTGAATGATCGACAGCTGTAAACATCTCTCTTCAACTTCTCCAACTCTCTGGGCCCCAGAATTGTATTATTTGGGCAGTTTAAGAAATTAAAGTTTAAAACATTTAGGGGTCAGCAAAGGTTGCCTGGAAGCTGATACTTTGGAGCAAGAATGCCACCAAAATCAACATACTACTTGAACAGCAGTATGCTCTTATACTAGGCTTCCCTGCCTTTTGCAGTTTCATGCATTGTAAAATCAAAGACTCACTAATATACTTTTCAAATTAGGATCTATGAACCATCTGCATCAGAATCAGTTATGGTGTCTGGATCACCCCAGACTTATAAAATCAAAATCTCTGGGGATGGGGTCCAGGAAACTTATTTTCAAAGTAATTCTTTTATACACTCAAGTTTGAGAATCCCTGTTATAAAAAGTTCCCAGAATTTTAAAGTACAGATAAAATGTAACATAGAGACATGATCACTGCCACTGAGAAGTTTACCAGTTGAACTATGTACAGAACATTTACTACACCTTAAACTCATTCACTGTACACTACTCCATTAAATACGAATGTGAGATGCTGTATATATACATGCTACACAACATTAAACGGCCTACATGACAAAGTAGTGGTGTACTTGTATTCAAATCAAGATGAGGTTTTTTTCCAACATATTGAGGAAAACATGGGGAATATTGCTTCTATTCTTGTTTATTTCTTCTGTACCTGAATAAAGCACTGAATTTCAACTAATAAGGACATGAATGGAGATGCCCCTCATTAAATCCAGTCTAAAAACAGAATATTTCCCTTTTGAGTAATTCCAAACATCAACATGCAAATGTGGCACAGAACTATCACTACCAGGATGGTTTTTGCTGGCATAAGTTAATGGCTTTCACAATGGTGAGATCTTTACTTTTCTACCCTGTCCCTTCCCCAATTTTGTAAACAGGTTTTACTCACTGAAATAAACTCTATTTCATGTAAGAAAAATCCTTCTTGATTTTAAGCTATTCATGCTGACACACTATAGCTTATGGTTCTTTTACTGCTTCATGAAGGTTAAAAAGCATTGAACTCTCTTAAAAGTACATGGAAAGTTTCTGGTTTACAGCTAGGAAACACTTCCAAATTACTACCAGAGAAGACTTAATTTGTATCATCTCCTCTAACTTTACTTACAAAAATGTATCGGTTTTGATGGTAAAAGCCCCACTGTTTTAAAAATACTATCTAGCTACTCAAAGTATTTATGGAGTATCTACTACTTGTCCCAGACTGTTTCAAGAACTAGGAAGAGGTACACAGCCGTAAACAAAATATACTCAAAAAATACATTTCTCATAATTTATTATGTTGATGGTCCAGAGTCTCTAGCCATTACAAATATTAAGAGGTAGAAGTACCATAATATGTGCAGGCAGGATTGAGCAGAATCTATACCAATCCTATGGCCAATCAAGAAAATGCGTTTCTGAAGTAGTTTCTATTGCTTTAACTATTTTAAAGCCCCTCTCACCCATCCTAGACAAGAAGTCTACGGTTTCCAAGGCTTCCAGTGTCTGGACATACTCTTATTATATTTTGAACATTAAGTTCCCTCTCAAAATAGTTATACCCTACACTTTAATTTTGTAGCAAGATGTAGCGATGAACCTCATATGAAGTGAGGAAACCGTCCCCTTTCCAATAAAAAACATCATTAAAAAATGAAAGCACTTAAAATCAATATACTAAGTAATCTTAAAATGCGTTTCTCTGAACTCTAATTAAAAAAAAGGCCTACGGTTGATTACTCTTCAACGAAGAAAAGCAGCAGGCAGAGAAAATGAAATTTATACTTCTCTGTCACTTCTAGAAATAACCATTTATTCTTCAACATTTCTGCATATAAAAATGTGTTATCTATAGGAGATGCTAAAATGAAAAGACCAGAGAACCTTGATGCCCAATTTACACGGAAGACAAAAACTACAGCCTACGCAGAGAAACTGGATATCGCTTCCTAACACCCACAAACTCCAAGTACAAGTTGGTCTGGGGGGAGGGGGGTGTTTGTTTGTTTGTTTTTCTGTGTTCTAACTGCTTCGGTGTTCTCGAAACCTGGATTACACGGCAGGAAAACACGCTGGTGCACAGTAGCGGCCTTCTCGGCCCCGACCCCGCAGTTCCAAAACTGACTCCGCAGCCTCTGAGCGAGGCAGGGAGAGAAATAAAACACCCCGCCACCCGGAACCCAGCCAAGACGGGGCTCCCCGGCCCCGCGCCCCGTACGGCCCCGCGCGTCCCCCAGGTGCCCTTGGAAGCAAGGCCCGCGGGCGAAGCCGCGCCGGGTCCCCGCGGACTCGGGTTCCGCGCGCCTGCCCGTCCCTCCCCCGCCCCACCACGGGACCCGCCGGACCGCCGCGCCGGCTCCGCCCCTCGCCTCCCGGCCAGGCCCCGGACACCCGGCTGCGGGGCTGCGCAGCCCCCGGCTCCCAGGCGCCGCAGCGCCCTCCTCCCACAGGCCGCGACGGCCGTCCAGGGGCTAGCGCAGCCGCAGCCCCGTCCAGGCCCGCGCCCCGGGCTCTGGCCTGAGCGGAAGCTGCCCTCGTCTCTCACCTGAGTTCCCACCACCACGATCTGAGGCAGCTGGATGATGTCGGCGCCCACCGTGTTGAAGACGTCCTGGAGCTTGTTGATAACGGGGATTAGCGCCTCCATACCTCATAAAACACTGGACAGCCGCCCCGCCTGCCGCGGCAATGAATGGGGCCGGGGCCCAGAGTCCGCCTCCTTCCTCCTCTCCTCCGCCCTCTCCTCCGGAGCCGGCACCCATTGGACCCCGCCCGCCCGCTACCTGCCCCTTCCCGACAGGCCATGCGCCAAGAGGGCGGAGCGGGGGTATAAAGGCTGCCGGGAGTTGTAGTTCTGGCGCAGAATGCCGCCGGGGCCTACAGCTTCCAGAAGGCTGCGCGGCGCGGGCGGATCGCCAAGGAGGAGAGAAGGTGCTTGGAAGGAAAATGTTCCCTTGGCTGCTGTCAAAAGATTAGGGAGCGAGGCCCAGAGAGTCGGAAGGAAGAGATACATTTATACTTATCCTCGAGGCAAGTGTAGCGGAGTCTCTTGATATCCGGGATGTCATTTCCTGATAAGGACACTTTCTCAAGTTGGGCGGGTTGGAAAGGCTTAACGAGCTCATAGTCTCAGACATCCCAGCCAGGTACAAAAAGGTCTGTAGGCTGGTACTAAAAGATGAGCAGTCCTATTTTGCGACAATACAAAACCAGCTCAGGTTAGAACGCGAGGATTCTCCAGGATGTTTGTTAAAATGTGTTCAGAAAGAATCTGAAAGTGTCAGAGTTTTAGAGGAAAAAGGCTGGACCATCATTCTCTATATTCTGTATAAATCTTTATTCGCTGTGGCCTGATTCCTGACCAAGTGGAGAGCTAATAACTGCCTTACTGTTTGCTAAGTGTGCCTACTGTTCTATTCCTAAATGTTTTTCTTTTTAGAAAGATAGTATCTCTCCTTCACTGTTAACCTCCAAAGGTTTCCTCTCTCAAAATAAAAAAAGATGACATCTGAGCAAAGCCCCAAAGTAAGGGAGGAGAAAGACCCCTTCCATACTTGATTTTTTTCCATAGTGTGAATGTCCATCAAACATGCTGCATATTGAACTTGTTTACTATCTCCTCTAGACTAAGAGCCCCTAGAGGCCAGGGATTTTTGACTGTTTAATTCACTGATGCATCCCTAGCCCCTGGAAGGGGACAAACAGAATAGTCCCAAACTCAGTACCCTCTGAGTTTACAGTCTAACAGAGGATGACATAGTTATAGACAAGTGGGTAAAGTGCTATGATTGGGTGTATTATGGAGTACTTTTTCTAGTGGGGGGGGGCTGATAAGTGACAATTCAAGCAAGACTACCTAGAAGTCACTAGATATAATCCCCTTGAGAGTGAGGACCACCACCTCCAGTAGTGGAAGTTGTGCACTGCACAACTTCACTGGGTACAGTTAACCTGCACAGCCATACACAGAGGCCCTAGGGAACATGCTTGATTTGTTCAGCAGGTACATGGTAGATACTAAATAAATACTTTTGAACAAATGAATTAAATATCATCTAAGCTAAGACCTGAAGGTCCACTAGTGGTGTTTTGGCATCAAGTTTTACAAATATTTCCTTCCCTCTAATTCTTTTTTTTTTTTAACAAGTCCTTTTATTTTCCACCAAAGATAATATTATGTAACCGTCAGATGTTAGCCACTTTGTTTCTCAGCCCTCTGCTGCTGGAGCCTTTGTTCTCTTCTTTTTCTCTGATCAGTCTATACTCCTACCAAGAAGAAAAGGCAAAGGAGAGGGTAGGCTCACAGGGAAGCTCCAGGGGCATAACCAGTAACTGCTTCATAGGAGCGAGGTGTCCTGGGGCAATGCAACTGCTTTTCCTTTATTTGTGGCCCCAAAGAACAGAGTCTTTTTTTATTTGCTAATGGCAAAATTTAAAGAGCAAGCATGCATATATTTCAAAAAGAGAAATGTCATGAATTTTGGATGGCATTATATATTTCCATTTAAATTATAAAATATCTGTTCGGATGGAACATAAAAAGCCTTGTATTAACATACCTCGGGAACAATAGGGACTGCTTTTTAATTCTATCTTTTTTTAGGAGACGGAAGAATGATCAAATGGCCAGTGCTCAAAAGTCCTCCTGTCACCCCCACCATCAGTTAGGTTAAAGCAGAATTGTCCAGTACTTGTCTATACTCTAGAGCATTGAGTTCATCCCGCACAGAGGAAAGAAAAGTATTTGAAACAGGATGTGGTGAGGCCTTGAAAAAGAGTGGGTCTAATTTGATGACTTTTTTTTTTAACATAAGGCAGGACACTATGTGCAGTGTGTTTCACTGGACGCAAACAAAGCAAAGCTATTTGGATTTTCACATTTTAATTTCATAACACTCTTGCTTGTGGGAAAGCCACTTAGCCAGTTAGTATGTCTTTCCTCATCTAAAGTAGAATAATGTGTTTCTGAGTGGGTTGCTATGAAATCACATTAAGCCGTTATCAGATTCTGGGTCCAAAGGCTTTTTTAAAAATTCTTCTTCATCCATCCCTCCCTCACTGTAGGTTTATGATTTAGGAACGACAGTTTAGTTGCAAGTCACAGAAATTTAACTCAAAAAGAGGAATTAACTAACTTGTATAACTATAGGGCTGACATGGCCTTGGCCTCAAAAAATATTTGGTGTACCTCAAAGCTGGTACAAGAGTGTAAAGCAATTATATTCCAATAAAGAGCTTAAAAAAAATAGCTGGAACCAGGGGCTCAGGCAGCATCAGAACTCTCTACCTTGTCTCTGCTTCTCTCTGCATCATCTCTTCATTATCTCAAACCAGTTTATTCTTGTGAATAAGGAGGTGGGCAGTGGTGGAGGCTGTAGGGAGATCTCATTGAGCAAGCTTCGTCGGGGCAGATGAGGTTGAAGGAATCTGGGGAGGAATCAAAACTAGGTTTCCCCTCTATTTCGGTGGTGTATGAGTTTCCTATTGCTGCTTTAACAGATTACCACAAACTTAGTGACTTAAAACAACAAAAATGTATTCTCTTACAGTTCTGTATGTCAGAAGTCCAACATGGATCCCACTGGGCTAAAACCATGGGATCATCAGTGTTGCATTCCTTTCTCAAACCATTGTGGAAGAGTAAATCTCCTTGCCTTTTCCAGATTTGAGACCTCTCATAGTTCCAGCTCTTGACCCCCTTCCAACATGTTCAAAGCTAACAATGTCACATCTGTTTGACCCTGACCCTTCTTATGTCTTCACACTTCTCTCTGACCACACCCAAGAAAGGTTCTCTGCTTTTAAAGAACTCACGATTAGATTGTCCCACCCGGATAACCCAGGACAATCTCCCATAGCAAAGTCTGTACCTTTAATCCTAGCGAGAGTCCATTTTCCCACGTAAAATTCACAGGTTCCAGAGATTAGGGCATGGACATGGGGGGGGGGGGGGGCGGAATTTTTCTGCCTGCCACGCCACGTTAAGATGCTTGGTCTAGGGTTGGACTTGACCCAAATAGGGCCTTTGAGAGGCCTTCTCTGAGAATTTCTTGAGTTAACCAGATAATTTCCTCTCTCTCTGGTTGTGGAACTGTAAGTATGTGAGTCACTGACTCCAGAAATCATTTTCCTACCACATGGAATAACTTGGTTTTAGAGAATAAAGTAGAATCCTTATTCACCATAAAAAAAAATTCCCAAACCCAACAATTGTCCCATACTTCTAAATGTACATATATAGTGCTTAATCTTAGGTTCGAATCTCCATAGTTAATCACTTCCTCTTTTCCTTGTTGCCCTTTTCACACAATATTATTAAACTCTTATTTATTGAGTGCTTACTGTATGTGAGGCACTGTGCTAAGCATCTTACGATGTAGAAGCTAAGGCTGCAGGGGTTTAAGTCAAGTAGTACATTTACATAGCTAGTATGTGGCAGAGCTGGGATCAAAACAGGCTATTTGGTAAACTCTTAACCTTTAAACATATGTTTCTTCATTCATTCCCTCATTTATTCAATATATACTTATCAAGTACTTATTAGGCATATGGATCTTGGCCAGACATTCTAAAGGGGGGCGGGGGGCGGGTACTGTGGACATGACAGTAACATGCCCTTCCCCCTTAGCCAACACTGAGCTCACTGAAAGTAGAAACCCTGTCTTATTTAGCTAGTTATCTCTGCAACCTAGTATGATGCTTGTTACATAGTACTTACTCTAGTGGACTTGGAGTTTCCTTTTCTCTCCGTTGGAAAGGCTGGAATAGCAAGGATTTAACCAGCTCTGAATTGCAATTAGGATTTGCAGTCACACCCAGCCAAAACATGCCGAACGGGGCTGGCACAGGACTCCTCATCATAACGGCTGACAAGTTCCTCTGCTAGGGAGTAGGCTGGCTTTGCTCCAACTTAAAATCCCTAATGAGAGAAAGTTCATTTTGAAATAAATTAATAACTGGAAATTATTTTAATAGTTCTTGCAAAATATCAAACTATTTTTAATAGCATAAGCATCCAGTATCATTTTATGCTGACATTTTGATGCCAACCTGCCATTATTAGTGCCTTTGTTTTTTAATCTTTTTAATAAATTGATTATTTATTTATTTATTTTTGGTTGCGTTAGGTCTTCGTTGCTGTGAGTGAGCTTTCTCTAGTTGCAGCGAGTGGGGGCTACTCATCGTTGTGGTGGGCGGGCTTCTCGTTACAGTGGCTTCTCTTGTTGCAGAACACGGGCTCTAGGCAAGCAGGCTTCAGTAGTTGTGGCTCACGGGCTCTGTAATTGTGGCTCACAGGTTCTAGAGCACAGGTTCAGTAGTTGTGGCACACGGGCTTAGTTGCTCTGCGGCTTGTGGAATCTTCCCATACCAGGGATTGAACCCATGTCCCCTGCATTGGCAGGCGGATTCTTAACCACTGCACCACCTGGGAAGTCATAGTGGAACATGCAGATCTAACGTTAATATAAAATACAGAACTCTGATGGGGAAGCCTCTTTGTCATATTTTGGAAACTGCCCACATTTTGCAAAGACAGTAAGGCATGGGGAAAATGGGATGGGGGGGTTGGGGTGGGATGAATTGGGAGATTGGGATTGCCATATATACATTAATAATAAGGGGGGAAAAGTAAACTTTAAATATATGCAGTTTATTGTATGTCAATTATATCTCAATAAAAGTTCTTTAAAAAAAAAAAAGACAATAAGGTAAACAGCTTTAATCAATTTACACTACTCCCCAGGCCTCAAGCTTAAGATATACTTTGTCAGCAAGTGCAGAGAAATTGTCTGCAGATGGTGGAGTCAGGTGGTTCAGAAGCCAGCAATTGAATCTGGAGAGATACTGACAGCCCATTAGAGGGCAGTGCGACAACATGATTAAGAGTAGTAAAGTCTTTCTTCTTCCTAGACTGTTTTCTTCCCTTTGCTCCACAGTCATACACCAGTGGAACTTATCCCTTCCTTTAATCCTCCCACCCTCAAAACATGGCATATTTTATTAACTGTTTGAGATAGAGTGATTTTACATCACAATAATGCTGACAACACAATACTACATGTTAGGCATCCCTCTTCTTAAACTATTTCACCTACCCTGTCTCTGGGAGTTTCTCATTAGCCTCTTTACAGCTGCACTCCAGGTTCCCAAAATGTTGTTTGGCATTCTTAGAAACTGCTCAAACCTCCTTTCTCCTCTGTTTTTCAGGATTCCTTTTCATCTCCCCTACACCAACTCAAAGCGCATACTTTATGGTGAAGAGAAACTTAGCTTTCCAGCCCTTGGTTAGCTGCCTTTGCAGATCCAAAGGCTCACTTGTAGGCTGTGGTAAACAAAAGGGACACCTACCCAGGACTTCTTCCTTCAACGACCAGGTCTAGAAGAGAGTTTGAACATCTCTCCTCTAATTCCCAACCAGTCCATCTAACCAGTAGTGGGTAGCATGAGTCAATTTGAGTTTTAAGAACCAGTTTTCTAGGGACTTCCCTGGTGGCGCAGTGGTTAAGAATCAGCCTGCCAATTCAGGGGACACAGGTTCAATCCCTGGTCCGGGAAGATGATGCAAAGTAACTAAGCCCGTGTGCCACAACTGCTGAGCCTGCTTGCTGCAACTACTGAGCCTGCATTCTGCAATTACTGAAGCCCACGCACCTAGAGCCTGTGCACTGCAACTAGAGAAAAGCCCACGTGCAGCAATGAAGACCCAATGCAGCCAAAATAAATAAATAAATTTCTCTTTTTAAAAAAAGCTTTAAAAAAAAAAAAAGAACCAGTTTTCTAGAAATGCTATAAAGTTGGGATGGATGATGACTTACACATCAATGACAGCAAAATTCATGAATAAAGGCAGCATATCATAAAGTACTAAGTATATCATATATAATATGTATCAAGGTTTATCCAGCAGTTGACTTTTTGTTTTTCTTTCTAATGGCTTTTATTTATTCTCATTCCTCGTCAGTTACTGAATGTTTGGGTAAATGGATAGATGGATGTATGAATGAATGATTGAATAAATGTTTTGCATATTAAATATACTTCATCTGGGCCAGTCAGGAGCTAAGAAGTGCTGTTTTAGACTCAGTACACCATGAGGGAAGAAATTCTGAACTAATCATCCTCTTTAAGATGCTGTGACCTTACTCCCAACCCCAACCTATGAAATAGGAATAATAACATAACTACTGAGGATTTGACCACTACCAAAGCAAAAGCAAGCTTTTAAGCAGCATTAGCAGTTCTAGTAAGCTAATGCAAAGCTGGGAAATGATGTACCTCAGAATCCCAGCAGCAATCTTAAATGTATGCGGCTATTCACATCACTGGCAAAAACGAAAGCAAACAAAACAAAAATGAAAAGAAAAGAATTAATTACTATATTAAATACTAAAGATACAAAGGTGAACAAAACACATCTATCGGCATTCCTCAAAACTCCTCAAATCTCCTCTCTTCTCCTCTCCTCTCAGGAAGAAAATCAGCAAGTAACCACAATTAATATGGAAGCCAGCACACAGGAAAGGGACCTAGCCTGGGCTTCCTAGATTATAGGATGAATAGGAGTTGACCTGACAAAGAGAAAAGGAAAGAACTTCCAAACCAGACAGAGGGAGCAACTTGTGCAAAAGTGAAGAGAAAGGAGAGGACGTGAGACATTCTGGATGCTTTAAACAGTTCATCGTGGCTAAGTGTGGTGCATGACGTCTGTGAGGGAATGGTGAGTGGCAAGGCTAATAGCCGGTCAGACCTAGGTGAACTCAAAAGAGTGAGGAACTAGAGATGTATCCGGAAGGTAATGAAGAAAATCAGAAGAGTGACCAAAGAGAGACATGGTCTTATGAATTTTACAAAGATCACCTCCACCCTACTGGATTGGGATGAGGTAAGGGAGAACCGGAAGCCAGATAGGGAGTATTGTGGTAATTCAAGTCAGAGATGAAGGTAACATATCCTAGGGTGATAATGATGGATACAGGGACACCTGAACAAATTTAGAATAGAGGCACTTGTCCAGAGAGTATAAAGAAGAAGAAAAATGACCAAGGGCAGTATGGGCAATAGGAATATTTAAGAGGAGACAGAAGAAGGATGTTAAATAAATAAATCATAAAATAGTGACCAAAAAGATAAAAAGAAAAGTAAAAGAGAATAGCTTGTTCAAAATGTATTTCAACCTCTTTTGGGCTTTTTCTTTTTTCTTTTGCTTCAGAAGCTAAAAACTAAAAGCTACATTTCCCAATATATTTTCAACAAAGTGCTCCAGATATAATTTTAGTTCCATAAAACAGATGTATTCACTCAAGACTTAAATTCTGAACTAAATTGTGAGAGGATGGAGCAGTTACACAAGGCATCCATTTTGCTCATGCAGATCGTGGGAAGCAAGATGTGGTTCTGGA